>NW_026262696.1:0-1200000 GCF_021869535.1 Mytilus californianus | reverse complement strand
CCTAAATAGCATGTACATGTACATTCGGTAACGAGAAAGGAAATATAAGCTAATTGGGTAATACAACAATATTTCAATTACTCTTAACGTAACAAAATTGATAAAATTACCCTTTTTACCACTTATAGCGGAGGACAGTTTTTAGTCAATAGTTCAGCAAAGAAAGGACAATATAAACTGCAAGAAATTTTTCACTTAAGGACTACATGGAAGAAACGTTTAAGATTATATCCATAATTTTTAGAAGTATTACAACTACCCATTTTGGAAAACGAATTTGGACGTCAAAATACCAATACATATAATTCAAAAGAAGTATTTAAGAAGGTCTACGCAATTGACCGCACATCTTTATTGATGATGCACTGTTAACTGTTAATGATAAGTACAAAGGAAAAACGTTTGTTTGAATGCCTTAATTCTTCTGCTTTCGTTCATTTACTTAACTTGCAAACCTGATCATGCATTTTTCATTGTTATTCAACGCAAAATGATTATCAAAGATACCTGGGACGATCTCATTTCATAAAGGATATCTTTTGTTTATCGATTGTACCTCGAACTTATTAACCCGGTGTAGGTCTTTAAGTTGAGGTTCTATTTACTAGAATTTAATCGGGTAGACTAATTAGACAAGGTTCCTTAGAATCAGGGGGTCCAGAATAAGATCGGGGAAAAACGGCCAGCGAAATACCATAATTTACAATTTTTAGACAATCCTGTCCGAAACCGGGAAAATTTTGTCTGCAATAGGAATTTATTTACAAAAAAAGTGCATTTCTCATTTACTTAAATTGACCGTTATCGCTTGTAAATTCGTTTTGTATTATTTTGGTATTCGTTTATCGTGGAGACAAGAAAGGCAGGGGCTGATAGCTCAACTTACGATTTTAATCATAGTTCTACTTTATTTTAGAACGGCATACGTTTTACCTCAAGCCAATGCGTCATCTTATTGAAGCGTAACTCTAAAATTGTTAACATTTGTTTCTTGTCGCCCCACTTTGCATCTTGTCATGAATATGCATGACATATTTGCCACTGGACGTTAAGGAACAATCAGTTAATCAGCTTTATTTAGTGATATATAATCATTAGTAATCAGTTGATAATTGTCTCAAACAGTTTTCCAATGTTTAGATATTTGATTTCATTTTTGATTCGTCAAGCGAAGGTTTCAGTATACCTGAAATCTTTGATCTTGCAATTACCTGACGTCTATAAAGGCAACAGTAGTATACCGCTGTTCAATAGTCATAAATCGATTCAACTGAAACAAATCCGGGTAAAAAACCAAACCCGAGGGAAACACATCAACTATAAGAGGAAAAAAACAGAACAACATAAACACTGAACTTCTACAAAAACAAACGCCAACATACATAGAAACGGACTATTTGATAACAACTGCCATATTCCTGACTTGGACATTTTAAGAAAAAATGGTGGGTTGAACCTGATTTTATGGCTAGCCAAACCTCCCGTTTATATGGCAATGTTAAGGTGGCTCGGGTGTCTTCCTCCATCTTGGATTTTGAAGAAGCAGATAACAATTGGTCTAGATCTTTAATGAAATGTGAAATTTTTGAGAGTAGTATGTAATTCATGTGTAAGACTTTTGAGTTTAATATAGAAAATTATGTGTTTTATCATATTAACGGCTGCATTTTCTAAAAAAACAATATTTTTGTTTGATTCATTTTTTTTTCAAATTTGCCACATAAGGGGAGATAACTCAGAAAGTAGGGGAAATAACTCAGATAAAGAAATTTTTATAATAGAAATTGTTGTGAATTTACCTATTTTAATATGTAGCAAGAAAACAAGTCCGGTGATCCCATTTTTTCTTTTTCTTATCTGAAAGTATGTTATCATGGTTATAAGAGCTATCTTCTCACATTTTATCTTAAAATTCTATGGTGTTTTTTTCTATTCACACACAATTGGCTTTTCCATGCATAATCTATACAAAATCTGACAATTTTGCACGACCTGTGGCATGAAATAAAGTCCATTGACACACACTTTTTATTATATTTTGGAAAAAAGAATGATGAAAAATACATTTTGACAAATTATTAAAAAATTCTATGGATTTCAATTAAGACCCCCATCCACCTTAAAAATACCGCTAAAATGACATCATTACGTGACAGGAGTACATTACAACTAAACGATAGAACACTCAGGACAGAGACATACATAAATAAATAATATAAAGCAATAAACTTAAATTTTATCATTTCTTTCCTCATTTGTCTCTTTCCATTTGTTTTTTTTTTATATTAAATATTAAACGTAGTCCACATCAGGGGTTACAATGTATCCTATCCAGCCAAATTAAGGGGAGGCAAGTAGAACAGAATTTTTTTTTAATTGATTGGCAATGACACATATATTGAAGCAAACAACGATGACAGTCTTGTCTAGGTGACAAAATTTGCTGTTTCAAGTTTTATTTTATCTGCTATAGCTTTCATAAAAGCAAAAATGGATAAAAAAAAATGTTTTAATGGCAACAATTTATATAAGGATTCAATTCATTTTGGCTGTTTATTTATTTATTTTTTTTTTGTATTATCTTACTGATCGTTTTTGTTATTTAAAGTTTTTCTTCATCTACAGTTTTCTTTATAAAAGGCGCAAACAAATGTGTTGAAAATCGGCCATGTGACCTAATTGAAGATTTAGCTGACCTATGTTGCTGCTTAAAGATTTCAATCAATTAACCTGTGTGCAGAACTTATTTCCCTCTCAAAGAGATATTCTAATGGTTCTTTAACGTGTAAATAGCGTTAAACTCTCACTACATGAGGCATCGGATAAACGACCGGACGTAGCTGCGTATTTATACATCCCCACAGCCAAACTGTCGCACCCCCTTAGAAAGGGTTTACTGTCGGACGGGAGAAGTCCAGAGATGTCAATATTTGTATGTTCAAGTCATTCTATTGGTTTTGAATAAATGGAAATAAGGTTATACATAAATGTAACAGCAACCCAATGACACAAACAAGTTACAACATATAGAGTTAACATACAGTCTTGTAATAGAAAGATGCCTATACAAAACAATAAGCTCAAAACCGCGCCATGACTAGAAAAATACGGATATAATTCAATATTATTTACCTTCAAAGATATCCCAGCAGGCACAAGAACAATTTGTGTGGTTGAAAAAAATCACCACCCCTTTTTTTGTAATTTCGATTTGGTGGGATATAAACTAGTAGAAAGAAAACACTTCACTCTAAATATAGTAATGGTAAATTAATGGCTGCTTAACGTCAATCGGCAAATTAAATACACATTCGGGACGAGAAAATGTAAATATAATATGAATATTAACCCTGCTTTGCACTAGACAGACACGCTGAGCCGGATTTTTAACGTGTTAGTTCACAGATTAAAAAAATCGAAGGAAGAAAAGTCACCCTACCCGGACACATTTCGTTCTCCGAGACGATCAATCTTTGCTTTCACTACTAGATACCGCGTGTTTAGCGTTGGAGCAGTTAAGCAAATACCAATTTTAACGTCTCTGTTTGACCCTAACTATCGGGGTTCGAACCAACGACATCTCGCTCTCGAGGCGAACACACCCCAAAGAGACCACCTAGGCGATCGGTAGCATAAATATCATACAAAAAACTTATGTACAACAAACAATACTGTTTCATTGAATTCTCACAGTTATTAAACCAAGCTAATAGTATCTTACCTAAATTAAATAGTTAAATGATATTATTGGAAACTACACGTAAATACCGATGGCCGACTTCAGAGTAGATTTCATGCATCAACGCTCTCTGCAAATTAGGAACTCTTATACCAATTCTTTGAGGGGTCCGGATGTAGCCAGCTGTTGCAAGGCTATATTTCTGTCCCTATCAAATATACCCTCATTTTCCAGTGGTATTCCAAGTTTCACGCCAAGCCTCACTGTCGATCTCCTATTGCAAGACCTACATATTGTATCTATAATGTATATGTTCTCGTAATGAACACGCATGAAATATTTGCCACTTGAAGTAAAGCAAACAACAATCAATCAATTTCATAAATTCTTCCATGTAAACTGTACACGAAGACACGATATTGTACAATGCTATAATGTAAAATCTCCATTTAATCACTCGATAATAGTGCAAACTTTTTTATGTTTTTTTTATTTTTTTTGTCGCAATTTGCACGGATGTCAAGTTGGTTCAATATTCAAAATTCAAAATTTAACATTCACATTTTTTTTTCCATTTTTTTTTTCATTTTTTTTTAATTGTTTCCAACATTCAACATTCGTTTTCAACATTCGATTTCAACATTCGATTTCAACATTCAACATTCGATTTCAACATTCGATTTCAACATTCAACATTCCAAATTTTTTTCAATTTTATTTTATTTTATTTTTTTCTATTTTTTTTCACCATTAAACATTCGTTTTCAACATCCAACATTCGTTTTCAACATTCAACATTCATTTTTAAATATTTGATTTCAACATTCAACATTTTTTTTCCCACATTCAACATTCGATTTTAACATTCAACATTCAAAATTTATTTTCAAATTTTTTTTAATTTTTTTTGTCAACATTCAAAATTCGTTTTCAACATTCAGCATTCGTTTTCAACATTTAGCATTTGTTTTCAACATTCAACATTCGTTTTCAACATCCAACATTCGTTTTTCGTTTTTTTTTGTTTCATACCCGTGAAACTGTAAAAGATGTATTGACGAAGAAAATATCAGGTCATAATTCGAACGTACTTTTCAAAGTTGAATCTAACTAGTTAGGGGAAATTTTTTTATAATTTAAATAGTCTAAGAACAGTTTCCAAAACATATTCACATGGTTAAGTCTTAACTGAAAATAATTTAAAACTTTTAATTTAATTTTTTCATTGCATTTATAAACCATTGAAATATTAACGTGTTATACTGTATCAATTCAAGCCAAGTCATACCTCTCTTTTTGTTTTTTCTCATCCCAGAAGCCACATGTTTCATTGTGAGCTATACAGCATCACTAAACAGCTTGTTGAAAACGAATGTTGAATGTTGAAATCGAATGTTGAAATACGAATGTTAAATGATGAAAAAAAAACGAAAATTAAAAATGAAAATTAAAAAAAAATTGAATGTTGAATGTTGAAATCGAATGTTGAATGTTGAAAACGAATGGTGAATGCTGAAAACGATTAAAAAAAACAAGATTAACAAAAATCTTTTTTTTTAATATTGAATGTTGAACCAACTTGACATCTGTGCAATTTACTACATGCCTGAGCACTATTTTTTAATCTTTTTTTCCTATGGTTCTTATCTACCATTGGTTTACGATCTATCATATATGATTATGTCAGGCAATTATAAAACTGAGATGGGTAAATTATTTTTCAAGGAGTTCATGCTTCATTTAGACGTGTAAAAAGAAAGACGGATGACTAAAATAAAGGTGTTTGTTTCATATAATACATTGTTTTTCAATTTAATAATGAAGATCAACCTTGCCAAAATATCCCATCTATGCACGTTCCGATCGAGACACTCAAACCTATATTCCGTGGTTCTGAAGATGTAATATTTGGGCTGTTTCAATACGATTTTATTCATTAACATTATTTATTCACAGGTATAGTTTTTTTATTTAAAGGAAAACAAAACAAAACAAGATTTATTAATTAATTGGACTGAACAGACAACACATTTTTTGTTTTTTTGCATTTCACGTAGAGTAGGTAAAATATATAATCAAAACCAAAATGAATATTTACCTACATATTCTAAAGGACCTTATGCATCTAGGTCTGTTCGATTAGAAGTTGTGTAACAAGTTGTTGAAACAACTAGTTTTTGGAAAAGGTTTACTTACTGTTTTCATATGGTCTTCTCTTTACGAATCTATTTCATGATTACTGACAGATTAAACACATCAAATACATAAAACGAGCAGTTCTTGTGCAGAACATTCATTGGTCAGTTGTAAATGAGGTTCATATAAGGTTTTAATTTACTCGTTTGCAAAATAAAAAATCGTTATTATGAAAAGTTGGAATTCAAAAATATAAATTTACCCCTTAATTCTATAAAACTAATTAATGGTGCTTATTTAAAGCTACAAAATTTATAATAATTTAATAATGTATTGCCATTTATTCAGTCCGTTTTCAATGCAATTAGGTTACTGCGATTTGTATATATCAGTCTGAGTACTGTTAAACTATCATTTAAGTTGAATATATTAAGACTCGTCTATTACAGGGAAAACAGGCTTCAAATGCTTTTTTGTATACTTTTATTACTTTTCTTACTTTTTTGACGGTGTGAAAGTTCAATGATAAGTTAATATTGACATTATAAGACTTCCTCACAAAAAGTGATGTTCAAATCCCCTCGCCTTTCGGGCTCGGGAATCTAAACATCTCTTTTTGTTCGGAGGTCTTTTAATATCAATATTAACTTATCATTGAACTTTTACTATTACACATTTTTTTTTCAATGCACGTCTTCTGATAATAGGACATCATTTATAAAAAAACAGACACGCTTGTCTATAGTTGATATCGATTCTTAAATTTATTTTATCTACTACCTTTATTAATTTTGGAACATAAATTATGATAGAAAGTTAGTAATATTATGCTGCCATCCTACACGTGCGCAAAGCATATCAAATACACAATTCCATTTTCCTAACTGAATCATACACAATGTGCTCCGTTCAAAATTACAATTAGTGAAATTTAAATACAAAGAAAGCCGACTACAAATGTCAATGTTTAAATAAGAAAGTTTAAAATTAGATCCGATTAGCATGATACACCAATCCCCATTATAACAAACACGCTTGCCGAGAAACATTATTGTGGGATAGATGCAAAATCTTCTTCGATGTATATCATAGTTATTAGAAGATGTGGTATGAGTGCCAATGAGACAACTCTTCATCCAAGTCAACATTTATAAAAGTAAACTATTATAGTGCCTGCTTTCGAAGCCAAAAGGACGTGTTGTTTCAGAGGAATAGTGATAAAAAGCAATTAAAAAAACTATGAAGGAATTCTTCCTTCTTTTGTCGTAAATATGTTCACGACTTGAACATGCATGGGATAATTGCCACTGTACATTAATTAAGCAAACAGCAATCATTCAATAAGTAAATATTTCTTTTACACTTGAGTCAAGCATATTGCAAGCTTTTTACACACCAGTGCATGTTCAATAAAAATCTTTTAAAAGAATCAAATATTCGTATACATTGTATGCAATAACAGACAAAAAATATTTATTTATAAAGTAAACAAAATGAAATTGCTTTCATATAAATGTGTTTATATAGCGGACACAATTCGAATGTAGGATGTTATGGATTTGATTAATACAAAGACTTCCAATAATAGTGTTTTCATTATACACACAACAGACGTATTTATATGGGATCCAGATAATGATAATACTGGCATTGCGATAAACTGGAATTTGTATTACATTGATTTTGTAAAGATTGATTCTTTATTTTCCTCTGGTCTCGACATTTCGATTGTTATCTCAGAACAGCACTAGTTTTCCTGCCCAAAATCAGTGATTATTTCCAGATACTCTGGGTTCCTTCAATCAATAAAAACAAATTGCCATGATATGTTCAAAAGTGCTCAAAAATATGTTAACACCAAGTATCAATCAATTAAAACAACACAATGAAATCGGATAATACGTTTGGATTACATTTAGAAATATTACCGTCATGTTGCATTTTGCCCTTTTTTATCTTTTCTGCGAGAATAAATTTGACAGTTAATAAAAAAGTAAGGTTCAAATTTCCAAAGGTTATTATTACTTGTGATTTTCTTTTTTTTTTTTTGTCCCTTTGAAGTCATATATTTGTGTGTTTAAATTGTTATATATCATTGGCTATCAATTGATTTTTGATTTAAGCATGATTCAGGTAAATCCGGAAAAGTGCTACTGACGCATCAACTTATCAAGTACTATTTTGATTTACTCATAGAAATTCTAAATTTTACTTTGAACTTTGCAAAAGATACTTTTCTGTACTGTTAATATCGTTGTTGATTGATATCTTCTTAGAAATTCAGCGGTCAACATCGAGGTGTAAGAAAGCGAGATAAAAAGTTTTAGTAAGTGTCACACATTTGGTGTCACCCTGCAATTATGTTGAGGGACTAATACTGAATTGGGAACCTGCTTTAGGTTAGTGCTTGTTCTTGTTGCATGTGTTGGTTGTATAATCTACTAATGTGTAAATAAGATAATTGCATTGTTAATTGTGTGAATAATATTTTTGTTGCTCTTCAATAGCACCTGGATGGTTTTTTTTAAACCTACTGATGTTGTCCTGCTGTGTCGTTGACTAAGAACGTATTTGATGTTAATTTAGAAGAAAATGGATTTTAATTTTGTTAAAAAGCAAGTTTTTTTTTATTACACAAGTACAATCCTTAATATGACATAATATACTTAATATCTCGAAATATTTCTGGTTAAATTTATTGTCAATCTGTAAATTTAATAGAGTTATTTTAAATTAGGCTAAAAGTACGTAAAATATTACATTAACCAATCACAAAAAACTTCACTACTTAATTCAGTTAGTCAGTTGACTGAAAATATAATTAGCAAATTCACTAAAAGAAATCTAGGAAATTGAAAGAGAGTGGGTGATGACACAACATCGAAGTTTGGGTAAAATTAGGTTTCTCGGTAAATAATTTAGTTCAGACTTGACGTTATAAAATGTAATATTTATTTGTGGCATATCCATACGGAAGACAAGTCTTATATAAGTTATTACTTTCTTTTTATCTTATTTTACAAATTGCACATTTCTTGGTTGAAAAACAAAGTAGAAAAAATACCAAACTCCAATGCAAATTCAAACAGGGGAAGTCCATACAAACTGACTTAATTTTAGTAAAAACAATATCAATCAACTTAACGAGTGGAAACAACTGTCAATATTTCTGGCTTAGTACAGGCGTTTTTGTGGATTAATCCTGGTTTTATACCTAGTTTAACCTCCCACTGGTATGACAGTTGTTTATAGTTCCGTTATATTGACAAAATTGGGTAAGAAACCCAAAAAGACGTTTGTTGATGTGGTTTGAGCCCAGGCTCCGTGCTGAAGGCCGTACTTTGACCTATATTGGTTTACTTTTACACATTGTGACTTGGAAGGAGAGTTGTCTCATTGGCACTCATACCACATCTCCTTATATCTATATAAAAGGTTAATGTGACAATAATTCGGATCCAGCAGTCAAAACTGTGTAACAATACATTAAATACATACAACATAATAAAAAGAAAGTGCCAATCTAATTTCAAAAATAAGTATAAAGAAAGTAAATAAAGCTGACGGTGTACATGGTTTTTAAAGAACATTCAGATATTGATTAACTTTCGAAATCTGTAAAGGGAGCATGCTTAGTGAGGATGATTAAGCGCCCGATAACACAAATCATGTAAAGCCCTATGGAATTCGTTAAGAGCCTGTCAATCCAGCCGCAGCATACGTAGCCAGGTTTTGAACTATATATATATGTATCAACAAAAGAGATCAACAAAGAATAGCCAAATTCAATAAAGAGATGGTAATTTCTTTTTTTATACGGTACCACACCAACTTGAAATTAATATATTGAAGCAAGACACTTCAATATATTATATGCGCGACACAGGCATGCTTTTCTGGATATACACTGAATAAAAGTTTTTTCTCAGTTTAAGGTTTAGTTCAAGGTAGATTAAAGTGTTAGTCTTAATTAGATAATTATGCATTGCCAACTTAGTACACATATTCGTATGCATTAACAAAACAATCTACTCGCCAAATTTGGGTTTTATAAAGATTTCCTAGATCACTATTTGTTCATTGTTTAAGTATAAAAAAGTCCTTTTTTTTCTTCTTCTAATTGTATTATATTTTGTTTTCCCGTGTTTTCTTTAGCTTACTAGAAATGATTTTGTTGAATGTTGTAACTTGTTGCTGTTTCCCACATTGTCTTATGATCTTTGTCTTTTTTTCTTATAGGTAATCATATCACATCAAATTAGTTTTATACAGCTAACATGTTTAGGATGTTCGCTCCTCTAGGTTTATGAATTTTTCTCAGATGTTCAAAATCCTCTGGTTTTATCCATGCAGTGCCTTTACAACATTTTGCCCATTAACCCCTACTTGTCTTTCCATAATTTGATTACATATAGTTTTAAAATGTTGTCTTTGAAAATATTATAAAATCCTTGTTATTTTTTCATCGTTTTTGAAAGAAAAAAGGTGCCAATGTTAAATGCAAGACAAATCTAAGGAGAATTATTTCCCGCCAAATTTTCAATGGCTTATATCACATTAACAAGCACACGGACCCTTCATTTTTTCTGCTTTTTTATCCTTTATTTATAACTATCAATTTATAACAGTCTTTTAAAAAGCTTGTTATTTTTGAAACAGAGTAGCGAACATCCTTAAATACATGATAGATGTTTGCATCATTATTAATGAGGAAACCGTATTGGTGAGTCGTACCGTCTCGTATATATTTTAAGTAAAAATATCCAAAAAATCACGACGATGATCAAGAGCAATTTGGTTTATAAGTATGATGGTGTAGTTATGTTTAGTACATTGGCAAAACTTCTGAACTACAAACATGTCAAATAACTCAACTTAATTTTGCCAAATAGATAATTCAGAATTGCAGGTAGAATTTAACGTCTGTCCATGAACGGTGTAATATTATCTTTTGTAACTTTTTATTTCTATATTTTCTTCCGTTAAAGTTTTTTTTACAAAAGAATGCGTTTTCTTTCTATTTATATATTCGCGATTGTTTGATAACAATGCGTTGGTGGGTTACTGCCTCATGGTCTCGTACATTTAGTAAATGAATTAAATGATACCGTCAATCCGTTATTGCAAATCATCTTGATGTTTAATTTATCAGCTCTGCAAGGTCTGTTTTAAGTTTTATAGTTTAAAATGTACTATTAATCGTAAGTATCACTGAAGATCAATTAATTGCCGAAATGCGCATCTGGTGCAGTACATTTGGCACCGTTATTGTTTACTAAAAACACAAGGTAGGTACCTCTATCGATGGACATTTAGTCGTCGAGGGTATCACCTAACCAGTAGCCAGCAATGCAGTACTAGCATAAACATACGGATATTGTGTTAAGATGTTTAATGGTGTTTAAGTTAAAAAGTCATCTTACATTATGAAATATTTGTCCCTCATGCATAGCTCTGATTCCTTGTCTTCGTTTGATTCTACTTTTGATTTTTTTGTTTTTGTTTAAATAACTCATCAGCGTTTGTATTAGGTTCTGGACTTTCAAATATTTGGACCTTAAGCATCACTGACGAGACATTTAAGTGTCGAAATGCACATCTGGTATTTTGTGGATTTATTTATTTCGGAGGATACCAACTTTGTAGCTGATTAAGGAAAACCTTTCGTGGATATTTGAATAAGTGGTTTTGCCAAAGTCTGCATACAAGCCTACAAAAAATTGATCATACGTTGAACATTTAAATTCTTGGTTACCTCTACCCACGATATCCAAAAAAAAATGATATCAAACGAATAATAATGAATCCATAGCTGTAAAATGTTTTTAAAAATTCATTAATAATTTAAATGCATTGAAAGCACATGGTACATTTTAAGAAGGACTAATGACACCAAATCAATATTTGAACTCATCAGTCGAGAACAAAATGACAATGACTTGGCAAAAAAAAAGAAAAACGACGAAAATATAAACAACAGTAAGCAAATCCTGCTCCACACGTGGCACCGTCGTGTTGCTGACAATACTGCATTAACCTGCCAGTCTGTATCAAACATGTCGTAAATACGAGACTATGTATTTATGAATACACATTGTGTAATATAATATATTTAAAGATATATTATCATTAATTTCGTGCGCTGTCAATGATTTAAATCAAGTACTATTAGTTTAACTTTTTCTGAAATCTTAAAGTACATAATGATATATTTCTGCACTAAAATGTTATGACATAATTTACATTAGACATCTCTGCATGCAATCTAATGAAAACTTAAAAACTACATGAACTAAGACAAGACAAATATATAAAGCAGGTGTTTGATATAAGCGAAACAGCTTTCGTTTTCTTGGAATGCATATGGTTTATAAAGTACACAAAGCTTCAAAAAAATCAACAAATCGTATAAATAAACATTTCAGAAATTATCATTGTCCATTTCGTACCGTGCTTTTTCACGAGGTGTTTTATTATTTCCTAATACAATATTCCTCTTGATGTTGATAAGGACGAATGCGATGTACGTTTTTATATAATTAGCCGCTTATTTAATAAAAAAAAATGATGCAAAATGTCGTGTAACAGTGGAAGCCATGAACAGATTTGTTCTAAATGCGTTGTGAATAAATTAAGATACATGGGAAGTCGCTGTCAAATAACAACGTATATATTTGTTAAATTTGGTATTCGATTTGAATATTATTCCGTCCAGTGTTATGGGAGCGTCTATGAATAAAATCATCAAAGATTCCAGGCTAACAATTTTGTTACGCCAGACGCACGTTTTGTTTACAAAAGACTCATCAGTGACGCTCAAATCAAAAAGTAATAAAGTACGAAGTTAAGAGTACGGAGGACCCAAAATTCCCGAAGGTTTTGCCAAATACAGCTAAGGTAATCTATTACAGTACTGGAGAAGAATTGTCATTTACACACTTTTTCATTTTCAACATAATAATGGTATCTGTAGTGCATGCAAACATACAGTCATTAAGGCGTTTGACGTTCAAATCGACGCAAGCGCTCTGTACACATGGATTTGATTTTAGTGTAAAAAGTGTAGGAGACGCATTACCTAAAATTAAATACTTTTTGCTGGAAGTTTTTCCAGCCGTTATATATCATTCTATATAATCAAACATTTCTAAACGTCTGAACTTCATGTTGGAAAACAGAGCTGTTGGATGGTATAGGAACGATTGTTTTTTGTTTTTTTTTTTTAAATAAGCGTTAATATTCATACACCTTCACTGCATCCGGTTTAAACAAGGTTGATAGAATGAAATAACTAACAATGATTTAAATGATGAATTGTTTTAGGCGTTTCTCATGACATATCACAAACTATCGTTTTTTTTTTCAGAAATTAGATTTATATATAAACAAAAATCATCTATGATTTTTTTTTCAGTCTAAGATGGTATCTCTCCCCCAAAACGTTCCCCATCACGAAATAGTTAATCTTTATCAAGATAACGTTTGAAATTGATCTCATATTACATATTTATATGATGCTTCGATTTGTTTTGCCGATTTGATCTAAACAAAATTTTTCCTTGCATAAACACTTTTACTACGAGTAAGAGACAAGGCGGGTAATTTTACATAAGGTGCTTTATAAATATTTGGATCCTCATTCTTTTGCATTAGCGACATTTGTTCGTAGTCTTATATCTTTCTTTAGATAACAGAATCGTCGCCTACTCTGTAATTTTACCGATGGTGTCCTTTTCTCACGATGGTGTTCTATTATCAATTGTGAAATTTTGACTGAGTGTGAAATTCGCATAGTGGGTGATGTATCTCCTGCTTTGCATGTCGACCCACCCGGTCAAGCACGTTTTATGAAGCATGCAATTCCCTAAAATATTTATATCATTTTGTATCACATTTGATTTTTGCAAGAGTTGCTGCAACCCTAGAAAACAAAGCATTGTTTGGTTTTTTTTTACCTTTTATAACTGTATGTCCGTATACCTGTCTCGTTGCTTTCGACTTGTATGTTCCTACGGTTATCAAATTTATCCTACAATGAATTTACTTCGCTATCTTCTGTCTGGTTGTCAATATACGATACTTTTCATTCATAAAATATATGTGATTATTTGATAAATCAATTTTTTTTACCAAAATTAAAAAAAACAAATAGGTCATGGTTTATAAGATTATAGAAATCAAATTGTGGAAACAGTTAATGTAGGCTTTCTCTTAAACACGGAAGCCTTGCATATAGCAGTAATGGAACTACTATGAGAGTTAAAAATATATGATTCAAGTAAAATAAAATCATTAAATACATGTTTAAAAAAAGCCACACATAACACACAAATCTATTTGAGTTTGGATAATCAGTAAAAAGATTGATTCAATTACACAAATACAATTATAAATTGCCAATCAATGTTTAATAAAACATACTTGAACGTGTGTTTATATTAAAATATAAACAATAATTACAAATAGAATACCAATATAATAAAAATCTCGTAGAACAAACTAGCTTCAGCGGGCTTGCACCTATCAAAATATTGGATATAGATACGATTTTTTTTTAGCTCATTGTACATAATATCCTAATTTTCAAACATGTTCAAGATTTTATTAAAAGGTCTTACAGATTTCTAGTACCTTCATACGTGTTATTGCTACCGGCACGGATGATCATCACCTCCAAAGCTAAGGTTATCATCACAGAAAACATGATTTGCATCTTTTTCTTTTTCTCCTTTTCCATTCTTCCTGTTCTTTTCTTCTTTTTATTTATAGTGCGTATAATATTAATGAATTTGTTCGCTTTCCATGCATGCTCATTATGTTATTATTGTATATATATACTTGTATTGTAATATGGGGAAGACTTCATAAATATGATTTACTTGTGTCTCATCCATTTTGCTGATATTTAGCAAATAAAATATGTTTAAACTAAATTTAGTCATGATTTTTGTTGCCGATAACGGTTATGAATATAAACTATTATTGTTTCCAATGCGCTTACTTACGTACTTACTTTTTTAGTGCTGTTAATAATTTAATTCAAAAACTACTAATCAATGCTTTTTGAAATCTTAAGGTTTCAATAAATTACCGTAAACAGACTTGTGGTGTATTTTAAGGGAAGCTTGAAACAAAAACTAAGGCCATAAATATGTACCTTCTGAATGTCGATATAAAAGGAATGGTTGTGATAGAAAAGTTTTGAATAACAACATCATTAAATTGAAAACGTTAGACAATTTATCTTTGATTAAATGAGGATAAATGATGAAAATGTGTTTCTTTTAAACGAAGTTTTTTTTCTATCCCAAGACAAAGTCGGCTTTAGCCTGATTTTGCTTTTTTTTTAAGATTTAGTTTTTATTGCTCTACAACCTCGTACCTACTTTGGTTTTTCAATTGTATTAATTTGAGCTCCACTGATTGGTCTTATATTGACGAAACGCGTCTAGTGCAATACATTAGTGGCTATGTTTATGTGAAGGTCTTTTCCAACAACTGAGTTGATGCCACTGCTTGCGGATATTTCGATTCAAAGTGTACCGCCATCCCAGGATGAAGCACTCCTGAAGTTGAAGGGATGAAATATCATTGAGGGTGTAATTTTCTGTAAAAAGTAAAATCACAAAAATACTGAACTCCGAGGAAAATTCAAAAAGGAAAGTCCCTAATCAAATGGCAAAATCAAAAGCTCAAACACATCAAACGAATGGATAACAACTATCATATTCCTGACTTGGTACAGGCATTTTCTTATGTAGAAAATGGTGGATTGAACCTGGTTTTATACCTATGCCATGCATGACCTTAGCCAGATTTTGCGTGATATTTTCCCTTATTGGTCTTCAACTTGGTATATAGCATTAGTTTGGTACAAAAACTGTTTTATTCGAGTGCTACTGATCAGCCTCAGTAAAACAATACGAGCAAGGTGTGTATTAATTGCGAAGCCTGTAATGAGTTATTTGTAATTTCCTTTTCATAGAAATTATTTTTTATTTGATATTATATAACTTCATTTGGTTAATGTAATGAAGCATGAACAATAACAATTATGTTAATTTAAAATAATATTGTTTATTTTATAAACAGATATATAGTAATATTACTCCGCTTTGAATCAACAACTAACAGGATACTAATGATTGCTGAAAGTAAAATCAAGACTTTATAAATATTCCAAACATTTTTAATACTGGGGGAAAACAGATTATACATTAAGGATATTTTAATTATATGATCATGGTAATTCACTTCCGAGTATGAGACGAGTTCTAGGCATCATATTTATGTTTGTATTTTTTTTTTTTTTGTATTTTATCTGACCATTGCTGACAGAACTTCAAGCATTGAAATAAATAGATATAATCATAATCTATAATATAAATATTAATATTGAATTGTTTTATAGTCTAAAGCTGAAATGTTAATTACGCTTCTTTTATACGTATATGACAAATATCATATCACTTCTTGTATCACTGAGATATGAATTACATGAACACCTAGGAAAAGTTAATGATTGCATTGGCCTTTTCCTCTTACCACAACTATTAATAACAATAACATCGAACATGGAAGGTACCAGGAGAAACAACCAGAGATCATTAACATTTAAGGGACTGACAGGACATGTTGGATAGAATTATGAAGTAAATAACAACCAAAGTCAAGAGGAGACAATTCCAATTCTAGGCAGCATGTTAATACATTCTAGGAATGGTGACAAATAAATTGAAACTTATAATTTAAGTATAATTTTAGTATAATGTCAATAACAATATTTGAGGCGTTTTGTCGTAAAATAAGAATTACAACTCAAACATGATCACTTACTTTTAAGTGTACAGACATATTACAAAGTAATCAAATAAGTGTATCCTAGTTGAATGATGACTGACAATATATGGGAAGAAAGTCAATTTCTTGTCATTTATTTTAGTCAATTTTCCAAAATGCAGAGAATGGATTAGCAAAAACAAAATCAAACGTTATTTGAAAGATTTTGTTATCTAAACATATTCACACGTTACTTCAGATAAGTCAGTATCAAAGGCGGAATGTGTTGTGTTCTCCTTTTTGACACGGAAACCACTAAAGGTTCCCAAGGGTAAAATAGTTGGTCCCATGTGTACATATGCAGCCATGTTTTATTTAATGCATCGGACTAATGAATGCAATCTATGTTAGCGTTACAGAACCTTTGCTTTATATTTTGATTGGTCTGCATACCTTGTACATGCTGTACAAGACAATATTTGTACCAGAATACAGCATTTCATATTCACAGTCATTATTTCCGGATGTTTAACCCGATTAACCGTGTTCAAATAGACTTTCTGTTAGTATTATAATTGTAAATATGTTCTAGTCATGAATATGCTGTGAATATTTAACACTGACAATTAAGCAACGGCAATCAACAAATGATATGATAGCACTCCTCCAATTAAGTAACTACTATTATTTGCATCGATGAGTCTTTTCTAATGAAGTTTCCATAGAAAAAAAACTATTCATCAAATGTCAAGATCGAGTTAACAAGTTTAACAGCATTAAATCTTAATACAGATCTTGTTATAGTTGCATGTCTGTTATCGTAGTTCCGTTTAAAGATTATACTTAAATGGTTTTCGAGAATGACAATAATAATTGAAAATTGAGCACACATTCAATGGTCCTTGATGATGTAACAAATACATTTTAAAATCCAGCAAAATATATGCAGAGATCATTAAACCTACTAGTTACAGTCAAGATGAAAAGTAATTGATATACTATATTTTTTGTAGTATTTTATAAAATTCTGTGTACATTTCCATTATAATATAAGTCCACCTTTTTTCTGATTATTCCTTTTTTCAACAAAACATTAAGGATGTTTCTACCAACAGGAATATTTTGCCGTAACCATAGATGACATAGCTTTTTAAACGTTTTTTTTTTTTTTTATGCTTTTCAACTTCGTTTTTTTATTTGGCCTTTCATCTAAATTGGTTCTCAAGCCTCTAGTGACTCTTGTGAAGACCAACGTGTGTATGCTCACCAATTATAGGCCTGGTCTTTTGGATTAGCTTTTACGACTTGGTTCTATTAAAGTAATCAAATATGTCAACGCGATATATTTTGATAATCAAAGATTCTCATCTAAAGTAAGATGAGGGGGTGGACAGGGCGGTACCCTTCTCCCACCTCCCGCCCCCTTCCTCCCACCTCCCGCCACCCCCCTTCTCCCACCTCCCGCCCCTATCTCCCACCTCCCACTTTTAGAATCTTTTTTTCTCTCACATCTTTATTTTGTCTCCCACCTCCCGCCCCCTTCTCTCACCTCCCTCCCCCAACCTCCCGACTCCCTCAAAAGCTGTCCACTCCCTCTATGATGACAGTTGCTGTTTACTGAATGACGGTAAAAATTCATTTTGATGATGATATGATTGTGTCTCTATCAAAAGTTATAGTTCCCCTTACAGTAAAAATTGAATGGTGAAAAAGTGTATAAGAAGAACAAAGCCTTTTATGCCTTTTCTACTTAATAGCCATATTGAGTCAATCAAAAATAAAATATAAGAGTATGAAATGAATACAGAACATTTTAATTCAGCTATTAACAAACACGTTCTCGTCTCTTCTTTTATGTCTGATCAAGTGGTCAACCTTTTATAAGTGTTACCAATTCACGACAATCGCGTTGGCTGTAATTGCGAAATCGAGTAAATTTAATTTTGTATTTAGCAGCTTTACACCGAATACATTTTTTATTTCGAACAAATTCTGTTACTGGGAGAATTTAAAACATAAAAGTTTTATGATCTACAGTATATGAGTAACGAATTTATGATTTGACAGTTTCTAACAATTCTTATCCATTACTTCTCCTGATTAAACCATACTTTTCAAACTGTGGCGACAGATGAAATTTGAGTAGTGAAGAGAAACGTTTTTTTAATAATAATTGAAACAGAATTTATGGTTTATCTCAGCTTACAAATTTCTAAAGTGTTAACCTATTTCATTAGTGGCAGGAAGAGGAAACATATAATATGGCTTACAGCATATTAACTCTCGCGCAAGGGAAAAGATTAAAAAGTGGTAAAACGATTGGTGTTAGATGATTTGACATTTATCATGTTCAGTTTATCCAATATAATAATATGAATGCATTAAATACATCTTATTTCTGTCAAAATATTTATGTGACATTTTGTTATATATTCAACAAAGTTTATAATCTATAAACTATTGTTGTTGACCATTTGCTCCTATAATTATTTCTTTAAATATGAATATAAAGATAAGAAGGTGTGGTATGATTGCCAATGAGAAAATCCTCAAAACAGAACAAATGACACAGAAATTAACAACTATAGGTTACCGTACGGCCTTCAACAATAAGTAAAATCCATACCGCATAGTCAGCTATAAAAGGCCCGGAAATAACAAATGTAAAACAATTCAAACGAGAAAACTAACGGCCTGATTTATGTACAAAATATTGAACGAAATACAAATATGATATACAGCAACAAACGACAACAACTGAATTACAGGCTCCTGACTTGGGACAGGCACATACAGAATGTGGCGGGGTTAAATTAGTTTGAAGGCACGCCAACCCATCCCCTAACCTGTGACAGTGTTGAAACAGTACAACATAAGAACAAACTATAAAAATAAGTTGAAAAGGACTTAACACATGTGATCGATACAAAGCAGAAATAGATCTAACAAAAACACAGAGTGGACGTGTCAGGGTACTTATACAGCCCCACAACAAACAAAAAAATACACTAAGTAGAGATCCGAGAGTATACTCGCAGTTACTGGCTGCTAGTTCAAAGCCAATAGCAACTATTAAAAAAATCATGGCCCTGAGACTTAAAGATTATATTGCGGTCGTTTATTTAAGCGGGATTTTTTTATCTTTTGTTGAGATTTTGATATTACTTTGACATGAAAGAATTAAGGGAATTAACTTTTTAAAAACCAGCTTAACGATTTAATCACACAATATTAGTAAAGAGAAATCAAGCTTTTCAATGATCAAAATTAGTGTTTATCAAACTGCTATATAGTCAATGAAATAATTCCTGTTAATTGTGTGGTTAAAATTTCTTGAAATTTTTATATTTTTGTCAACTGGTCAAAGTAAATATATTTTTCAAAATTAAACGAGCCAAATCTGCTTTAGTCAAAGTGTTGGGTACCCTCTTTAGTATTTGATGGACGTTTTTTTTTTTATTCAAACAAACTAAATTAGTGTAACAGATTGCATACAATTTATTTCATGTTACCCTTTTGAGTATATACTCTTTCGATTTATTCCTCCTATTCCCACTTTTTATAAATCTGGTAAGAAAAGTTAAAATTTAATGTGGGAATAGGGGGAAAACTTGTACAAACAAAGGATTATACTGTATAAACATTGTTTAAACAACTTTTAATTGACAAGTGTTTTTTTGGATAGGTAATAGGTTATTTTTGTATGTGTGTGCATTCTGTGTTTTTTATTAAAATAAATATGAAAGAAATGGAAAAAAAATATAAGTAAATTATTTTATTTCTTTTATAACACAAATTCAACAGTAGATTCAAGCAAGCATTGTGATACGAACAGACAATACAAGTTAACAGCACTAAAACAAATCACACATTATAGCACACACATTAGAAATTCACTTATGTATAATCAATATATTTGAAATGATTACTTTATAGAGGAGGCAGGTTGTCAAAAAAAGTATTGTAATAAATATTAACATTTTTTTTTCAATGTATTATTTTATGTCTATCGTTTTGTTATTTATTTTTTTCTTTAGTAACAATCCTATTGTTTGGATTTACTAATGAAATTCTTATTCTTATTCTGTATAAAAGTCTATTAAAGTTTATTAATCTATTCAACGCGAAGAAGGTCCTCGGTACCTGTGTTGTGTAATGGTCCCAAAGGTGACTGCTCTGTTCGACCCAGTATGTTGTTACATACTCCGTAAAAGGCGTGTAGTTGATGTTAGTATCAATCTGATCTATGTCGGTTAGGGCATTAAACCACACATCTTCGACTTCAGCAATAAGTACAAGTGGAAGGACAGAGGCACAGCGTACTAGTTGATGAATGTTGTTGTCTTCCTTGTATGGAACCTGAATCCCTGTTTCTTGTGCTTTTCTCCAGATACATTGCGTGTAGTGGAAAAACAACAGCCTTTTGAGTTGATTCCAGGAAATACAGAATATGCATTTCGGATGGCGACTTCATAGTGCAGGAAGATAGTGGTAGGCTGAAGTTGTAGTTGGTGTTGGTGGCATACATCTTTGAGTAAAGTCATGAACCTTGTAAATACTAGTTCGCTCTTGGCTGGAAGTAAACTGTGTACAAGTGGATACATTGCGCCGTCAACCATTGCGTGGAATGTGTAAAGTTGGAAGAATAGGCTCGGACAGGAGTAAAATGTACCATCACCATATATGATATCTGCAGCTGCTAAGTGTGTTAGATTCTTTTGAGTACTGAAGATTAACAAACGCAAAACTGTGTTGTCGTCTGGTAGCAGGAATGGGTCACCTTTGGAAGTACGTGCCAAAATACCATCTGTGTTGATTTTATCAACAGTTTTCGGTAAAAATGGTAGGTTCTTCTTGCGTTTGTTGTACATGGAAATCTTGCAAGATGGGAAAGTTTATTATAATATTATCTATCATCAATTTATTTGTTCGGATGACAATATTTTAAGTTTACAAATTCAATGATTTTTTAATCTTAACTCATTTATCTGACTTATTTTTTATTTTTAAGTAATTCTTTGAAGAAGAAAAAACAATGATTAAATTATATTTTTAAGAATAATATTATACTTAAACAGTGAATGAAATATGTTTTCTTTTAAAAAATACAAGTAAATCTTAGGTGAATTTTTAATTAACATTGATTGTTATAAAAACAAATTATTTTTCAAAACATCTATTGTTATTTGCATGTGGGAATATAAGGAATAGTGATTTTTAAAAAGTTGGAATAGGAGGAAGACACCGAAAACCACTCTTTCAGTATAACGACATGTTTTTTTTAACATGATTGATCGACTGTTGGTGGATAAATGTCCAGTTGCAAATATTTCATGCATGTTTATGCACTCTCTTTACACGCGGCATCGGGTTTAACGTCTCAATATGTACACCCCGCACAGCTAATCCAACGCATCACTTTGGCACTTTTTTTACTGTCGGTCGGAAGAATACCATGGGACATTTTTTTCTACTCCCCGGTCATTCTTTGAGAGTGAACTTTTTATGAATGGAACAGAGAATAGAAACGGGAAATGGGCGCCACTTTACTCCGAAACAATCACATGAACCAAATTTGAAAAAAACAAGGCTAGAGGTTCCGGACTTGTGAAAGGCGCATAAAAAAATGTGGCAGGGTTAAACATGTTTTGTGAGATCTCAACCTTCCCCCTACACATGTACCTATAGCCAGCCAATGTGGAATAAATAAAAACATATAATACGTACGCACAGTTAAACTCAGTTTAAAAAGAAATTTGAGTCCAATGTTAAAAACGATAACAGAAGAAACTAAACAAAATGACAACGATTAACATGAATTAACAAAGGACTACTTGAAGTTACTGACATGCCGGCTCCAGACCTCAATTAGACTGATCGAAAGAAGTACGAATACTATATATGTAAATGATAAATATATGTACATGAAACACAGACACGTTGTGTCATCTTCCTGCCATTACATAATTTACATTAGTCAAATCTAGTACTTGCTGAAATAAGCATGGGTTGGAATTGATATTAAAAATTATAAGTATTAGAAATTACAATAACACTTATATTTAAAGTTTAATATAACATACTTGCATACTGTTCGGTGTGAGCCAAGGCTCCGTGTTGAAGACCGTACTGTGACCTATAATGGTTTACTTTTATAAATTTTGACTTGGATTGAGAGTTGTCTCATTGGCACTCATACCACATCTTCTTATATCTATTGTATACCCTGATTTAGATTAATGATATGTATGAGAATTAAAATTTAAAAGTGTTTGATCAGACAACAACTACACAAAATACATTTTCAAATTGGGGTGTCTATATATGTTGTGAGATGTGTAATGTATTATTTAATTTTTAAATTCCTTAAAACAACATTCCAACCAACTGTCAGTGACAAATTAACACTTAACTGCATGAGGAAACCGAAAAAAATACAGTGTCCGTGACAAAATAGACGTATTTTTCCAATTTGACCCATCGGTTTTTAAATTTTGTTTACATAATGAAGTGTATTGATTGGTTTTAAATCTTAATTTATCCATAAATTTGAAAACAACATTTTATATGTTTATTAATATGCAGAATATTTCTAGGTTTGTACTGTCTTTTACTGCAGAGTCATTAGTACTGTCATTTGACTTTAGTAACATTAGTACTGTCATTTGACTTTAGTAACATTAGTACTGTCATTAGACTGTACTGTCATTTGACTGTAGTGTCATTTGTACTGCCATTTGTCTATAGTGTCATTAATACTGTCATTTGACTGTAGTCTCATTTGTACTGTCATTTGTCTATAGTGTCATTGGTACTGTCATTTGACTGTAGTATCATTAGTACTGTCATTTGACTGTAGTCTCATTTGTATTGTCATTTGTACATTTCTGTACTGTTATTTGACTAATGTGTCGTTTGAACTGTCATTTGACTGCAGTGTCGTTTGAACAGTCCTTTGACTCTAGTGTCATTTGTACTGTCATTTGACTGTAGTGTCATTTGACTATAGTGTCGTTTGAACTGTCATTTGACTCTAGTGTCATTTGTACTGTCATTTGACTGTAGTGTCATTGAAGTCATTGGTATGTTTGCTTTATCCCAGTATTATATTATTTTTTTCTCATCATATTGTTTCTTTTAAGATTTTAGAAATACTTATTTATTTTCTATAAAAGAGGCGGGATATGATGTACAAAAGGATTTCATTCACCTTAATAGAAGCATGTTAGTAACAATGATATATTTTGCCAAAATTTAGTTGATCTGTTAACAAGAGGAGACTCATTCCATGTTGTTGGATCCTGCCTCACTTCAACAGAAGTTCAGGCGATTCCCACAGGATTCTGTTTTCTTGGTTTCTGGGTTACAAAATGATTAAAATACAATTTACTTTGGTATGTTATTGTTGCCTCTATCCATTTATATTGTGATTTTGTTTTTAAATGTAATACATTTGGAGGAGAAACAGACAAACTGTGCGCATTGGGGGATAAGAATTTAACCAAATGATTGCGCTTATAAATATTACCTTTTAACAAAGAAAGGTCCACTCCTCATAATACAATAATATGGGGTAGATTGGTCACCAACAGATGAATAATTGATGTCCCATACACCGATATTTTCTGCATATTGTGGTGTATTCTATCTGTCAAAAGATGTTACAGTGATTTTTTACCAATGTCTATTTATAGACGACGTTTCCTACACTTTCTCGTAAATTCCCAATGTCATAATGCTTTTGTTATGACGTCATAGTTAGATGGCGTCGTTGTACGAAGACTGACATCGGGTCAACCGGTGTAACTCAATCATAAAAAAAACAAGATTGGTGTATATCATCTGTCGATGCACGGCTGTAAGGTTCGTTTATTCACATTCACAGTATATTATTTGCATCTATTAAGAGTATTATAATTATGACCGTGAGAATCATTAGACTCATAACTGTTTTAGAATATGTTCATTTTCTATAAGTTTACTTTTTATGAAGTTTAACGAGTTCTGTGCCACAGTGCCCATTATTGGCTAAAGTCGTACGCCTTTCAGTGACTAGGGGCCGATTTATCGGCTAACTCAAATGGTGTGAATGTAATGAACTACGTAATGTACTATGACGTCGCCGTTTTTGCGCTTAGATTATTTTTTCCGTTTCGAGCGTTTTTTTACCAAAATAAAATATACGGATGTCGACTTTTTTGTAAAAATTATGAAAATAAAATTATGTTAGGATTCCGTTATAAATATTATAGATATAATTTTTAAAAGTAGTGAGTCTTCAATTCACTCTTTTTTTTTTCCGGCGCTTTTGCGGTATGCATTTTAGGCTTACTTTCCTAAAGTTATCAAGGGGTTTACTTTTATATATAAATATAATACAAGTAAAAAATTAATGTAAATACATAAAATATAGAAGCTAGAAATTAATCAAATAAGAACAAAATACCTTAACAAAGAAAGGTTGAGAATAAAACGCAAAACAACAAAAAAATTTAAAAAAAGGCCTCAAAACCGTAAAAAGATAAAAAGTATGCAATAAAGTGCAATATCCATTAATGACGTAATTGATCTAATGGCTAATCCTAATCCTTAGTTTCGAGTTTATCCTCCTGAACTTAAGTTAGGGATCGCACAGAATTTAACCAGAATATAGGACCAAAAAGAATGCCGCCGAGAAATTCTAGACCCATTGTGTATTTTCTGCTGATTTTCACAATTGATTTGATGAAGAAGTTTGTCTTGGAAACAAACAGGTATGCGTTAGACCATGTTCATTTAAAAACTATTTATCAACAAGGTCTTGGTATCTTCCGATGAACTTTTTTTAAAAAATGGACGAGACGGTCTTTGACATGACCCTGATTCATCAACTTTCTGCTCAGACACTGTTGACGTTTTATAAAGTCTGAGTAGCATCTGCAAGCTCTTGAATATCGAATGAGTTCAGAAATGTATATCCCATATACAGGTGAAGTTGGTATATTGCTACTAAGGTGAGAGAAAATGATAATTTCAAAATTAAAATCGTCTCGTTTGTCATAGTTCTGGTACTGTGATGACCGCTTATGTCAAATTCAAGGTATAAGTTTAAAAATGAGGCGAAGGAAGCCGTGTCTGTTGTTTCTTTAATTTTTAGTTCTGGTGGATATATTAATGGAACCCATTCAGAAAAGTTTGGATTATTAATGGAAAGAACATCAGCAAAATATCTGAATGTAAAATCAAATGATCTGGCCTATTTGATCTTCTTGTTTTTGACAAGTGTCTGAAGGAACTCCAACTCGTATTTAAATAAGAAGGTCTGCAAGGAGAGGCGCACAGGAATGCCGATAATTCGTTGAAAAAGTCTACCTCCAAATTCAACAAATATATTGATTATTGTCAATAAGAAACTTCAGAATCCAGTGTTCATGATTGGTTTAAGGGAGGCAAATTAACAGTATTAGCGTTTCAAGCCTTCGATGCTGTAATTCTGAATTCTGAAAGGCGACAATATCTGAATACTGGAACAGAAGATATTCTAGTTAGTCATTTCCTGAGTTCCTAAAAGTTTTCACTAGAAATCGCTTCCAATTGGTGTTAAAATTCCTCTATCTTGTTGATAATAGAAAGATAGCGCCGAGAAATTTACAAAGTAATGATCCAATTGCAAAGTTTAAACCGATCGTTGGCCATTTCAGTCTAAATGTCGAAAACACATTATTCTCCGTCTCGAAAGCTGTTTATTAAGGAATCTTTAATTGGGACCAAATTGGGTACAGTTTTGCAACAGTACATTCCGACAAAGCACGCTAAATTTGGTGTTAAAACTAAGAATGTTGACAGAAGCTATTACAGGGTATTATTTGCACTTCAATGTATACAAAGAAAAAAAAAATGATCTCTCTGCTGCAGGAGAGACCCAAGGTTAATATGTTGTTACATCATTACTTCGCCTGCTGACCAAGTTACTGAATAGTTGGTATCATATGTTTTGCGACTCGTTGACATTTTGGTTTTAAATCCTCTTCAACATTATATTAAAAACGCCCTCCCCCCCCCCCCCCCCTCCCCATTAATTATTCTACGCCACAAATAAGTCTTTTGTAGATTAAACGAGCTTGAGTACCAAATTGGTGCAATAATTATTTACCTTTTTAGTTAAACTTACTGTTGTTTACAGCTTCAAAAAATGAAAACAACACGTTATTAATTTAATGCGTCCGAGGCGCTATTCTGAATTTACCTTCATCAGGAACGCTCAAAGCCGAATATCGAAAAGCCAAGGATGTATAAGAACCGAAACAGTTGAAGAGATGTCCAAATGTACAGGAGGCTGCACGATTGATTGATTATTGATATGCGATATATAGGCATATGTTTTAATGAGATTATACCTTTACAAATTCAACGGTCTAAAAAATAAATTTCAAACATATATAATCAATTGTTTAAAACAATGACTTGACTTAAGATAGATAATCAGAAAGAAAGAAAGAAAGATAAAAAGATTAAGCTTCGTGAACATAATGATTATCATTGCAATGTGTTAATATGATAGACGGACGTCAACTATCAGTGTAAACATATATTCAGCAATTCTAGTTCTTGAAGCACTGTAGGCATCAGCCAATTCGATAATTCTTATTTCGATTAACAACTGTATCCTTCCTATAATTATTTAAAGATGGTGATGCTTACCTTGTCCGTGACTGGTTCCAATAACAAAAAATGAAGTTAGCAAAGGATACAGAAAAAGATTTAAATTTTTTGCCATACTATCTCTTAAAAGATAATCTGCATTTGACAACTAAGGAGGTGAAACCCAGACTTTATAGTTATATGTTTGCCCTAATGTTTTTTATATTAAAGTCATACTACGCATATGAATAAAATTCTTTTTATATTCAATGCATCTTTATAGACAATTTGCATGTATTATTAATATTTATGTATTAAGGATAAATTATGGACTTTAAAGATAGTATTAAGTTATCCGTTTGTCTGTCGATGTGCTTAAATTTTTACAACCTTCATGTTCCAATTAATGGCGCCAATGACTCAAAATGTATGTTTTGATTACAGTGTGAACTTTTAATTCTATTCTACGCAAAACATTAACTTTATAATAAATATGCATTAAATATTTGTTAAGTAATCAAGAATTATTTTATTTGTTTTTGCGAATTTGCCACCAAGTGATATAATTTGTTTTTGGTTGCTTAACGTCCAGTGGCAAATATTTTATGCATGTTCAGGACGAGAACAAATTAACAATAAATACAGTAGGTAGGTCCTGTAATAGGAGATATTTCGACTGCCACTGGAAAATGTAGGTAAATTGGACTGGGACAGAAATTTTGCCTTGCAACAGGCCAACTACGGACCCCTCAAAGAGTTGTTGCAAGGGTTCGCAACGTGCAGAGAGCGTGGAACTCTCTCTAGTCGAGGCATCGGATTCAATATCTGAATTCTGAATGGACGTGGCTGCGTACTTGTACATCCTGCACAGCCAAACGGACAATCTTTCTTGGGGTCCAAATGAACTAATTGTTTTAATTAATCCAAAATGAACAATATGTTGTCGTTGTCTTGATTTTGATATATCAGTTTCACACAGAAAACCCTTTAAAAACAACAACAAAAGACAATTTCTCGTTTCCTATTGTTAATTATCCGTTCGAAGCATTCACTTGCTTTACTAGTATTCACTTTTATACAAGTGTATAATTCTTACAAAGATGTTGAAAAAGACCCAAGAGATTTATTAATGTGCAGTTGCTTTGGCAAAAGAAAATTAAATGGCAGTACATTAAATTGCAATTTCGTTACAAACTGAGAAATGAACAAATATCTAAGAGACGCCAACATGTTTCCGGGATGTCTTTAACGTTCAGCTAAATAACTTAACCTGTTATATTTATGACATTACTGAATGTGACTTATGTCTTGGTTTAATTTGATAAATTAACAACGGGTGCCACAAGTGGCATATGAACGGCTTATCATCTTTTGGTTAGTCGTTTGATGTTTGATGTTCATCTTTTTCATTTCGGCCACCTTTTTGACTATCTGTATTTTGTTCATTTTGCAACGTTCTTGTCGGTTTTTTGTTGTGACTGATGTATTTTTTAATTACAGCGTTAGTATCGTTTCTCCACATATTGAATAGCAAGATAGAGAGGCCGTAGCTATTAATGCTATAGATAACTTCTTTATAAAAATAAGGAGATGTGGTTTGATTGCCAATGAGACAACTATCCACCAGAGTTCCAATGAAATGGATTATATTTGTTTCTTAGTTTATTTCAAATGTCACACATTTATGATAGTTTTTAATGACACTTTATAAGTAAAAATACATATTGATACAAAGACTATATAAGGGAGGCGAAAGATACCAAAGGATCATTCAATCTCATAAGCCAAAAACAAACTGACAACGCCATTGCTAAAAACGAAAAAATCCAAAAGACAAACAACAGTTTACAAAACACAACATAGAAAAAATAGACTGAGCACCACGAACCCCATCAAAAACCGGAAGTGATCTTTAAGATGGTATATACATATAAGTGTGATCATAAAACTGAACAAAATTTACTTAGAGCATACGTTTTGACTATTTTCTTTGTTCACTTAGTCAACAATGTGCATTTTTCAGTTACTTGAAGATTTATTTGACCACAGTCACTTTTTTACCTCACCTGGCATAAAAGGCCGTGTAAGCTTTAACGTCTTTTAACTTCTGTCGTAGTTGTCTGTCGTTCATTGTCGTTTACTTTTTTATAAATCTTCTCCTTTGAAACTAATTTACAAAACACAACATAGAAAAATTAGACTGAGCAACACGAACCCCATCAAAAAAAGGAGTGATCTTTAAGATGATATATACAAAATTTACTTAGAGCATATGTTTTGACTGCTTTCTTGGTTCTCTTATATATTAATCTTCTCCTTTGAAACTAAGTGTTACCAACCATCATCTTAATATATTCCTTAGGGTGTATAGTTTTAAAACTGTATCCAGAGATTTGTTCCATCAACAAACATGGCCGCTGTTGCTAAATCTATAACACTAAGGGCCAATGAATCTTTCTTCAGAAAGGTATTACTCATGAAAGATGATTTCCACATTTTTGAAGTTTTGAACGAACAGTTATTTATAGTTAGAAACTTTCTATAACAAAACTGTTAAGCACAATAAGACATACAAGTGAGTCAACTTGGCTAATATGTCACACTATTTATAGGATTTATTGCCATTTAGCGACGTTTTCTATCTTAAAAACTTCAATTAATTGGTGTACAAAATTACCATCTTTACCAGACCCACACAAATTTTATTTGTAAGTTTTATGAAATTATGTATCATACATTGAATAAAAAACACTTTCACCATAGACAAATCAAATATTTATATATAAAATTGTTCGTGTTGCTGCACATTTATTTCCGTAAAAAAATTAATATATATTAAAGATAATTGGCTTGCGTACTAATACGTGTATTGTTGTATCAGTCATGGACATCTTTATATTAACATTTGACTGCAGAGAAAAATGTAAATAGTCTCATGAAATCTAACGCTGAGGTCAAAGATGTATTTAATACAAAACTCTTATAAATGATTTTCAGATATTAACAAATAATTTATTTAATCTCAATATAAATAAAAGTGTATGAGAGGTATACATCACTGATACATGAAAACAACATAATATTAACAACAAAAAAATCAACAAGCCATTTTGTATGGTTGTCTTTAGTTTTCTGTGATGTGTTTTGTGTACTGTTGTTTTGTCTGTTTGTCTTTTTCTTTTTTAGCCATGACATTGTCAGTTTATTTTCGACTTATGAGTTTGAATGTCATTTTGGTAACTTTCGCCTCTCTTTTGTAACAATGAACAGGTCTCTAACCATATTTTCATCTGTTATCGCTATACATTCATACTACAGATAAATATATGTATATTAACTAGAGAATACAACTACAACCAACACCAAATTGTTTAAAACACATAACTGTTGTTTATAGATGACCAACTAGATGTACTGTGAGCAAGGCTCATAAAATGAAACACAGCCCCTCGTAAAGACCATAATTTGGTAATGGAAACCAAAACATAATTTGCACCCCAAAAATAGAAAGTACATACTTATATAAGTAATTATTCTGAGAAAGATTGATAAAATTAAGATTTTAAGAAGGGAAATGAATTGAATTTGTTTCTATATTGAACATATATGACGACGTCCATGTCATCCCAAAGTTAACCCCACAAATATTGCAGATGAAGAAAATAAATACAAGATGCAATAGCAATTATGCGAATTAGATTCTATGAAATTTTCACAAACTTTTGTCAAGGGGTTAAGGGCAGCAGTTGGTAAAATAAAAGTCGATGAAATGAACAAACGAACGTACGGACAGACTCCCCTATCACTATATAACAAAATCTTTAGAAAGTGTTTGATTTAAAAATGCGTAACATTAAAATGGAACCGGAATATTTGGACATGATGGACCTTGTTATAGCTTACTAAAAAGTTTTCGTTTTTGCCATGGGTGACCAATGCTAATTCAAATACTCGTCCTGCAAACGGATATTTGTCTCTTTTAAAAGCAATCTTGTCAGATCTCGTTTTCAATCTTTACATGTTGCAGATTTTAACTAGGTTATATTCAGTACTAAACTTTCTGCAGTTCAAGGAAAAGGAAGAACATAGGTATAAAAACAGTTCAGTATATAAGAAGTTATTTCTATAGTTTTGGTCTTGCAGATGACATATCTTGTCTTGTTTTGTATATTATTCAGATGACCATATATATGCATAGAAAAAAAGTAGTTTGGTTTAACATTTGAAAGTCATCATCGACAAAAGGAATACCAAGTATCAAATATCACATTTTCGTATCACATTGCATGTAGGCCAAACCAAATTAACATATTTTTCGTAACACTTATTCATATCAAACCCTGTTTAGTGTTATGCTTCCCAACCAAAAGAAAAATGTGTCTTTATGATGATCGCGTCTTTGTACAATGCAATCTTTATAAACTTCGCTTCGGACGCATGCAATTTATAACGTGGTGTTTTTTTTTTTTTTTTTTTTTTTTTGTAATATAATATTTTAATGTATAAACTTCCTAAGACTTACCCTGAACACGGATTGTTTGAGTCTGATTATTCTTTTTCCAAATTTTGTATTATAGATACAATGAATCAACGCTTATCCATTGTGTCTCTAATTTTAACTATTGTGTTGATGTTTTTTTCACAAATAAAGCCTTTTCCTAATTAGAAGGTATTGTGTATAGGCTCTTAAGAAAACCGAAAACGTGCACTGTTACTTTAATTTTAAAGACGATATATTACACTACCACAGTCTCTTTTTTTGCCGTGAACTATATGTAGAGTACCTTCAAAAACGTCGCAAGAAATTCAAATTGAGCAATTTCAAAAGTAAATATGCCTGCAGAAATAAACAAAACATTTTCGTCGTACTTTTTTTAGCCTTTATTACTATTTTGAATCAAGCGTCACTGTTTAGTCCTATGTAGACGAAACGCGGGTCTGGCGTAAAAAAAATGTAATCGTGGTATCTATGATTTCATTTAGAATATTTACACGCTTTAGTTGCGTTTCTAACGGTAAATATGTAAATCAATATTTAACACAGACAAATCAAACTGATTAAACATCAATATTGCAGTACTTTTTTTTTTAAACAGGGCTATTATTCCCATTAAATTATTTTGTGTCAGTTATATACTATCATTTTCTTATCATTAATTGGAAAATTTGATTAGCAATATTAATAGTATGGCATTATAAAACAAACTGTTGATGACTGAATTTTAAGACATCGCAATCTAAAGAGACAAAACAGTTTTAAATGCTAACACAACTTCGTACAAACCGAAATACGGATTCAATCTCGAACACTTCTCCTCAAATGATGTTTCAATCTATCGTTTCAAACAAAATTAGGAACATACAGATGAAACTAGTTTGTTACAATTATTGACTCCTTTTCTAAAAGAGGCATACATTATGAACTTACAAATGATTAAGTGAACTCTGCTATTGTCATCTATAGTCGGCCATTTGACAACTTTGAGATCACATTAGTTTACCTTTGATATATATATTATTTTAGTACATTTATGGAAGCTTGAATAATATTGATATGTTTCATGACGATTGGGAATAGGATATAGCTTGAAACTTAAATATTTAATTCCCATATAATAATATAATAATAAAAGCGTCTTTGATGAGTGAATTATTATAATTAAAATAAAATAACGAAAGTACATATGTTGTTAAACATATTGTTCTTATGATTAGAATTAATTCTCTTAACATCAAACGTTTTTAAAGTTTTTGATATGCTTCAATATGGTTTCAAATTTGACCTTAAAAATGTTCAGATGAAAAATGGGAGTGTCTTGATTATTATTTAGATGACCATATATATGCATAGAAAGAAAGCAGTTTGGTTTGACATTTGAAAGTCATCATCGACAAAACGAATACCAAATAGGAAATATAACATTTTCGAATCACATTGCAGGAAAGGCCAAACCAAATGAACATATTTTTCGTTACACTCCTTCATATCAAACCCCGTTTAGTGTAATGCTTCTTAACCAAAAGAAAAATGTGTTTTTATGATGATCGCGTCTTTGTACAATGCAATCTATATAAACTTCGCTTCGGACGCTTGAAATTTACAACATAGTGTTTTCATTTTTTTGTAATAAAATATTTTACTGTATAAAAATTCCTAAAACTGAACCTTACCCCGGATTATTTGAGTCTGATAATTCTTTTTCAAAATTCTGCATTAAAGATAAAACAAATCAACGTTTATTCATTGTGTCTCTAATTTAAACTATTGTGATGATGTCTTTTCAAAATGAAAAATAAAATCCTTTTCCTAATTAGAAGGTATTGTAAGTGAGTTTTATTAACCAGGTTATCATGTTCAACGATGCAGAAATGAATCAAAGTTTACAATTAATTGATTAGAGAATTTCAAATTTAACATAATACTTCTGTCTTTAAATTATTATGCATCTGAATATTATTCGTAACTTACAAAATAAGACATTTTCGAACTTACTTCTAAGTATATATAATAAGTATGCTACCGAAATATTTAGTACGAAATTTAATCCTAGGCCCATCACAATTTACTCGCATAGGGATTTTTTTAAGATATGTGATAAAACAGATGAAATCATACTATATTTATAAAACAAAAATGGACAAATTGAATGTAATTATATTCTTTTCAAATACGTGAAATAGCCAATAATAATACGAAAATAAACGGGAAAACACGCTATTATTATAAAAATATCCAAAATAACATCAAAAATATTGATCGATTTATAGTTGGTGGCAAATATTTCATGCCATTTCAGGACGAGAACAAATTAACAATAAATACAAGTAGGTCCTTTAATAGAGGCCGTCCGGGATGAAGGTCGGGGAAATTGGGACTGCCACGTGAAATTGAGGGTATATGGATAGAGACATAGATTTAGCCTTGCAACAGGCCACCTACGGACCCCTCAAAATGTTGTTGCAAGGGTTCTTAACGTGTCAAGAGCGTGGCACTCTCTTTAAACGAGGCATCGGATTAAATGTCTACAATATGACCGGACGTGGCTGCGTACTTGTACATCCCGCACACCCAAACGGACGCCCCGCTTTAGCGAAGGTTTTACTGCCGGTCGGAGGAAGACCAATGGTGACCACACTTCTATTCCCCAGTCACCATGTGTCTTGTGTAGACGACACGCGCGTTTGGCGAACACAATGTTAATCCTGAAATGTTTGATGAGTTTATTTGCTTTGAACTAGATCAAAACACTCCAATTACACATTCTCCTTGGTAGAAGACAACAGAAGTATTAGCTAGATCCAAAAGTGTCCATAGTGCATGAAGTAAAATGAATGGTAAATGACTCAGGCGCATAAGCACAAATCATATACCATGTAGTTATGTTATAAAAGATATCCAGCACATTACAAGGGGAGCATACGGATCAGAGGGTACATATACAGCACTGACATGGTCATAACTAGAGATATTCTCTATTGACAAGATCTTCGACTGTTCCGACAGTTGCCAGAGTGTTATTGTTGTCTGCTGTGATATAATATATTGCATATAATTTCAGTTTACAATGTTACATTGGAAGTGTATATCTCTTTTTGTTGGCAAGTTAGAACGGAAATATTGCAAAATAGTAAAAGTGTAACAGTTTGCTACCATGCTTTTGAAATTATTTAGGGGAAAAACCTCATGTATATGGCGGAAGTTCAAAGATAATGCCATTTTATTTTTTTCGAAGACCTTTTTGTGTGTGACACCTGCCTCATATGAATAAAGGGTGAAGACTGGTAGGAAGAGGATTACAGTAATAAATGTGTTAAAGAAATGTCACCAATCTAGTTTTAACGATAGCAAGGCCAGGAGAATATTCCATAATTACATAAAGTTTTTCATTTTAAATCCTTCTATAATAACAGATTAGAACATAGGTATATGAATCTATTTGTAATTCAGTTAAAATGAGAACCTAGTGGTGGACATTAGAAGGAGCAGTTGCCCGTAGCGCCTACAATCTGCTCTCTTGTTAATGTGTATATATTTGATACACTGCTGCCTACTAAACATTCAGACTTAGACCTTTCTAACTTTATTCCCAGTGGAAGTTTTTTTTTCACACGTTTAAAATCTGAATTTGGAAAGAATAATCTTGCAGTATATAAGAATCTAATAAGAAAAATTAGTTGTCAAACATATGGTTTACAGGAAAGAATGTAGTTTCTAGCATCGTTAATGCAATACAAAGCACTAAAAACAGTGGTCTACTGTCGCAATATTGATTACCCGTAAAATTGATACAAACTGTTTTCTCTATATAGAATGGTTCAAAAGAATGCTACACAATTTCTCACTGTCCTAGTGACTAAAATAACTTATTGTATTTACATTATTTTGGCGTAACTATCCTTGGGTCACTTGAAACATTCATCTACATGTTACAATGTTTTATATAACTTCCAATGTATTATTTGTGTTTATCTTAACAAAAACCACTTTCAGAAAGAGTATCTAGTTTACAAAAATATGTGTCATTGCTTAAATGGCTTTACAATCCATTTCACCTGAAATATAACACAATGAAGCAATAACAATTTGTATATAGTTATTAACAGCCATCATAAACCATTAAAGTCATATTTATTTTATTTGTAAATTTTATGAAAGTTATCTATCATATATTGAATAAAAACACTTTCACCATAGAAGATCAAATATTTATATATTAAATTGGTCGTGTTGCTGCACAATTATTTTCGTAAAAAAATATATATTATTAGATAAAAAATATCTTGCGTACGACATGTACGAATAAGTGTATTGTTTTATCAATCATGCACATCTTTCAATGTAACATTAAAATGCAGAGATGTAGATATTCTCATAAAATCTAACCCTGATGTCAAAGATGCACTAAACAAATAAACTCTTATAACTGATTATTAGATATTAACAACAACATTTATTTTATATGAATTTAACTAAATATAAATAAAATTGTATAAGAGGTATAACTCAATGCAACATGAAAACAACAAGATACTATTGATAAAAAAAATCTACAAGCCTTTAACTGTATTGTTGTCTTTAGTTTTCTATGTTGTGTTTTGTGTACTGTTGTTTGTCTGTTGGTCTTTTTCTTTTTTAGCCATGACATTGTATGTTTATTCTCGACTTATGATTTTGAATGTCGTTTTTGTATCTTTCGCCTCTCTTTAATAATAATACACAGGTCTCTTATCCTATTTTAATCTGTTATCGCTAGACATTTATACTTCAGATAAATATATGTATATTAACTAGAGAATACAACTACAACCAAAACCAAATTGTTTAAAATACATAACTGTTGTTTATAGATGACCAACAAGATGTACTGTGAGTAAGGCTCATTAAATGATACACAGCCCCCCGTAAAGACCATAATTTGGTAATGCAAACCAAAACACAATCTGGACACCAAAAATAGAAAGTACATACTTATATTAGAAAATATTCTGAGAAAGATCGATTAAATTAAGATTTTAAGAAGAGAACCGAATTGAATTTGTTTCTATTTTGAACATATATGACGACGTCCATGTCTTTCCAAAGTTAACCCCACAATTATTTCAGATGACGAAAATAAATACAAGATGCAAAAGCAATTATGCGAATAAGATTCTATTAAAGTTTCACAAACGTTTGTCAAGGGGTTAAGGAGCAGTAAGTAAAATAAAAGTCGAAGAGATGGACAAATGAACGTACGGACAGACTCCCCTATCACTATATAACACGATCTTTAGAAAGTGTTTGGTGTAAAAACGGCCAACACTAAAACGGAACTGAAATATTTGGTCATAATGGGTCCTGTTATAGCTTACTAAAAAGTATTGTTTTGGTATAAGTAACCAACATTAACTTACATACTCGTCCTGCTAACGGATATTTGTCTCTTAAGCAATCGTGTCAGATCTAGTTTTCAATCTTTACATGTTGCAGATTTTAACTAGGTTATTTTCAGTACTAAACCTCTCTACAGTTCAAGGAAAATGAGGAACATAGGTATAAAAACAGCTCAGTATATAAGAAGTTTTTTCTATAGTTTTGATCTTACAAATGACATATCACAAAAAACAGGCAAAATAAAACAGACGGATGTCCCTAAATAATGGTTATTTTACTTTAGAGATCTCTGTACTTTATGGAAAGGGTTCTTTTATGGTAAGGGTAAGTTATGGTTAGTTTTAGGTAAGGATTAGGGTAAGGGCTAGTGTTATGGTTAGGAATGGGCTAGGGTTTGGTGTAAGTGTGAGTTGAGTTTGGAACACTAATGGAAAAGAAGGCCTAAAAACATGCACTGTTACTTTAATTTTAAAGATGGTATATTACACTACCTCAGTCTCTAATTTTCCATGTACTTTTAGAGAGTACCGTCAAGGACGTCGCTGGAAATTCAATTTTGAGCAGTTTTAAAAGTAAATTTGTCTGCAGAAATAAACAAATCATTTACTTCGTACTTTTTTGGCCCTTTTAACTTTTTTGATTCGAGCGTCACTGATAAGTCTTATGTAGAAGAAACGTGTGTCCGGTCCGTATGATAAGAATATTTACACGCTTTTAGTTGTGTTTCTAACGGTAATCAATAGCAACCTAGACAAAACAAGCTGATGTTTCAACACTATTGCAGTTATTTTTTATAACAGGGTCTGTGTGTGTATGTGGACAGCAATAGTATGGCATTATAAACCAAACTGGTAATGACTGAATTTCGAGAAATCGCAATTTAAAGGACAAAAAAGTTTTAAATGCATACATAATTTCGTGAAATCAAAAATACGGATTCAATCTCAAATACTTCTCCTAAAATGATGTTCCAACCTATCGTTTAAAACAAAATTAGGAATTTAAAAATGAAATCAGTTTGTAACAAATATTAAAGCATATATTAAGAACTTACATATGATATGGTTAAGTGAACTCTGCCATTGTCATTTGTAGTCAGCCATTAGACTATATTAAGATCACATTAGTTTACCTTTGATACATGTGTTATGTAAGTACATTTTATTGAAGCTTGAATAATATTGATAAATTTCATGACAATTGGGAATAGGATATAGCTTGAAACTTAAATATTTAATTCCCATATAATAATAAAAGCGTCTTTAATGAGTTAATTATTATAATTGTAATAAAATAACGAAAGTGCATATGGGTTGTTAAACATATTTTTTCTTATGATTAAAATCAATTCTCTTAACATCAAACGTTTTTAAAGTTTTTGGTTTGCTTCATAATGGTTTCAAATTTGACCTTAAAAAATGTTTAGATGAAACATGCGAATGTCTTGTATATCATTCAAATGACCATATATATGCTTAGAAAGAAAGTAGTTTTGTTTACCATTTCAAAGTCATCATCAACAAAACGAATACCCAATAGCAAATTTCGTATCACATTGCAGGATAGGCCAAACAAAGTTAACATATTTTTCGTTACCTTTATTCATATCAACCCCCGTTAGTGTAATGCTTTTTCAACCAAAAATTAATGTGTCTTTATGATGATCGCGTCTTTGTACAATACAATCAATAATAAACTTTGCTTCGGACGTATGAAATTTATAATGTGGTCTGTTCATTTTTTTTTAAATATATTTTACTGTACCAAACTTCTTAAACTTAACCTGACCCCAGATTGTTTGAGTCTGATTAACTTATTCGAATTCTTTATTTAAGAAATAGTTCATGCAAGCAATATACTTGTTATTTGTTGGAAATTTTCATATGGCCCAGGCAACCTTCACCCTAACCTGAAATAGTATTGTAACAAGACAACATAGAAAGACACACTATAAAATATCAATTGAAATGGCTTAACTCAATCAAAAACAATTATTAACAAAAACAATTAAACATACACTGAACGAATAAATTTGATCTATGACACAATGTCAAAAAGACAACTATAACCTTGGACAAAATGGCGTTAAATAAAATAACGTACACAGGTGAATTTAAACAACAAAAATGCATTACAAATTGTGTAACAGGTCAAATTAATACGCCAGTACGATTTGAGATTTTTCAGTAACTGAAAGCTATTTAAAAGCCAAAACAATTAATAATAAAAAAATCATGCATCAGAGACTAAAACCAACTTAAACACATCCAAGGGATGTAGTGTTTTAACGCCATGGACAGTCAAAGAAGACATGACTTGTGCAATGCCAAAATAAAAGTATCGACAGGCAGTAGGATAGTTTTGATTTAACCCTATAATGAATATGTATAATGTCATATATAGAAAAAGCATCTCTATATAGAAAATGAACGTGGATGTGTATTTAAACATCCAAAAATCCATTCGAAAAAAAAAAATTTAGTTATGTTTTAATTTGTTGATGACAAAATCGACATTTGTGCCAATGTAAACAATATTCAAAGATCTTATTGCAACATTAATAAGATAATCTTTACTAATAAGTTTGTTTAAAGGGTTCAAGTAGTTTACACGGATCACATAATGATTTCCGCGCTTTAATACAATATTACCGTAAAATTTAGGATATGAAATACCGTTTTTAAAAAGTTTTCTACAGGAACAGCCAAATTTACTAATCAAATCTGTATCTTTGAAAGAATTTAGTAAAAGTTTTAAGTAATTTATGGAAACGACATCCCAGACTTAATAATTTACCAGTGATGCATTGATTACGTTCGTTAAAATCTATTACATAACTACACACACGGGCATAACGAACGAGTTGGAATATATAAACACCGTATGATGGAGCCAAAGGAACACCACCGTCAAAAAAAGGAAAATTAACAATAGGGAATGACAAATCGTCTCTTTTCTCGTAAATTTCAGTATGGAGTTTCCCTTTAGAAATTGAAATGTCTAAATCTAGAAAAGGACAACTACTGCTGTTTATGTTAGATTTATTTAATATAAGTTCCTTTGGGTAAATTTCGGTAGTATATTTAGAAAACTCTGGATTATTTAACGAACAAATATCATCAACGGTAGGTATTGTTGAATGTGTCAATCAATTGTAACAATGACGTGTCTTTACTGAGTTTGGTCATAAACTGAGATTCATGGCAATACAGGAATAAATCTGCTTTTAAAGGGGCACAATTAGTGCCCATTGGAATACCTACTCCCTGTCGATACACTTTATCGCCTAAACGTACATATATGTTGTCTAGGAGAAAATTTAAAGATTCAATCATATCTTCACATTTCCTGTAAGTGTATCTATACAAAAAGAAGATGTGGTATGAGTGCCAATGAGACAAACTAAGTCACATTGTGTAAAAAGTAAACAGTTATAGGTCAAAGTACGGCCTTCAACACGGAGCCTTGGCTCACACCGAACAGCAAGCGATAAAGGGTCCTAAAAAGACTAGTGTAAAACAATTCATACAGGAAAACTAAAGGTCTAATCTATTTACAAAAACGACAAACGAGAATCAATATGAACAACACTAACTAGCATTCTTTTTTTTTCGTTACAAAAAAAGGCTTTAAACGAGTTACAACAAGTATTATTTCATTGAAATAATATAACAACCATTTTTTATCTTAACTATGACTTTTGTGGCTTTGTTTAAATTGATAAACGTATTGATATATTTAATATATAATCATTTGGGTATAGGCTATTGAAAAAAAAGAAGTTTGAAAGGAAAACTCCAATCCTTTATTTATTAAATTCGATATTAATAGTTTTTTTTTTATTTGGATTGGTATATTAAAATGGATTTAAGCGGTTTGTACCCCAGTAAGGTACATTTATTGCTGATCAAATGGACATAAGTTACAGGAAAATAGAACCGTATACCTTGTTTTCCTTCACTGTCTAAATTGCAAATGAATTGCATTGATTTAAATTGTGTTCGTTGTAGGATTTCTTTTATTCTTAATCTACATGCAGTTATGAAAAGACTTCAATGACAATTAAATGAATTGATTGCACTCATGTAGTGATCAAATTAAACATTTCTCTCCATTTGATTTGTAAAAATTTCCTAATAAATTCCAGCAATAAAGAAGCAGACATATGATACAACTGCTGGTGTAGGTTTCCACTCGAAGGTATCACCAACCCAGTAGTCAACACTTCTGCCTTGAAATTAATTATCTTTGATATGGTCATAATTATAAATTAACTGTTAACATTTTCCATGTCCGAAGAAGTTTATTTTGAAGCTACAATTTGTAAAATATGTATTAAGTATTACCCAAATATTCATTATATAGCATTTTTTCAATATATAAGCACTAAAACGCTGTTAGTTTCGTTGTATGTGATTTCATCAAAATACAACAAATATTTGCATCAATATTTTAAATCTTTTTCTAATTAAAGAAATCAGAGAAGCGACATAATTAAAGTATTACGTGACTATCTGATTTATCTGACACACACACGCATATACAGAACTTGTAATGATTAAGAATTACATGTTTAAGTTTGGAGTTTTCTCTTTTAAACGAGAGACAACCCAAAATGAATTATTTCATTGCACATAACAAAGGTATTATGCCTCCAATTAAAAAGTTCAGTATGATTTATATATGTGTCTATTCTCTAAACGTGTCATATGAAACGTGCATGTTAACAATACATTTGCAGAGCTGTCTTCATCAGGCGATTATTTATTGCACACAATGCTACATAAAGGAAACAAATGAACAATCCATATTAAACTTATTCAGTAAATCTGCACTTCTATTGCATTGTTATAAATCTTTTTCAAGTTAAGAAAACTCAATAAGATGGCTAGGCGGAGTGACAAATTCACTACGCGCACTGACTAAAATAATTTGTTTGAAACTAATGATTAATAATTCATCATGATAAACTGTAATTGTGGATACAATTGTTCTAAAAGTATGTTTGCGACACCTTGAAACAAATTACAAACCAGCAAAAATGTTGTGCATGAACACGAGCAAATACATGTTCAATACTGCAAAGATTTGAACACCACACCTAATTTCTGGATTTTAAGACTTTGAAGTGATTCCATATCTAATTATAAAACTTTAGGTCAATATTTCTATACGAACAAGGCGATGTTATTTTAAATACCATTTTGTCAAACATTTGTTCCGGGACAAGAGTAGCTGCAGTGTTTTCCGCGTCCAGACACCTAGATATAGCAACACGTCTGTCCAAAATAAAAAAAAAATCGATAGGATTTGGCTGTAGTTTTGTCTGTCGTGCAGAGCCAAAGGAGCTCCTGTTGCCGGAAGTGCATAAGTTTTTAGTTCTCTATGTTGTTTTTGTAGACTGTTTATCTTTTCGTCTTTTTTTACTTTTTTTAACCATGACGTAAAAGAAAAGAAAGGATATGGTTTTCCATCCATGACACACAATCAGTATGTGCACAGCAAAAAAACATAGAAAAGTAAAGGTACAGCGCTTTTTTGCTCATCCTCACCCCAAAGTCACAATGAGGCCTCCAACACGGAATCAAAAACAAAACTCTGAATTCACGTTGTCAGTCTTTGACTTTCGATTTTGACAATCCCATTAGTATCTTTTTACCTTTTTACAAGCAATGTATCGATGTCTTTGCTCATGAACATTTTGTCCGCGGAGACTTCATCCGCAAAGAGGCATACAATTCATTAAACTTCAAACATCTTATAGAATACTTGGTTGGACGTCGCCCAGTATAAAAGGTCCGAAACAATGTCATTAAAGACACGGTGTCGTTATAAATAGCAGATGTCCCTTTATCCAAGACATGGAAAATACCTCGAATACAGCATATTTACATCATCACACTAATGACAATAACAATTATTGTCGCACTCGGCCGTGTACAATTCTTCTACACACCATTTTGGTCTTTAATGACTGTGAACAACAGTGTCTCATTTATAAACGTAAACCCGAAAATCCCACAACCTGTTTAATTTCAAAAACAGATGCTCAACTTTCTAGCAATTTACAAAACAATCTTACTAAATAAGGAACTACGATGATATGTATTGAAAAAAAAACATTGAATCCGGATTAATGGGTAACCTTTGTGGATTGGAATATGTGCTTGAAATAAAAAGAATGCTTAATAAACGTATGTGCAGTTAAAAATAAGACATTAACACCAATGCTAATGACATTGATATCAAGATTTCAATCAGTCTTTAAATATTGTTTTTGTTGGTATAAACATTATTGTTTTATATATATAACAGCCTCCGGGACAAGTTTGCAATTCCGCTGAGTGCAAAAGCTGTCACCTTAATTTTTGGAGTTAAGTCAAAATGAAGTTGATAACTTGGTTGGTCTTGGTTCCCTGATATTTGTCCTAAATATTTTTGGCTCTAGCACCACTGTTGAAAAAGTTATGCCCCTTTTTTCAACAATTTCCTAAGAGGAAAAGTAGTTTTCCTCAAAGGAAATCAAATTTCCTTAGGAAATTTGCTGCATTAATATTTCCTTTGAGGAAATTCTATTTCCTCTGAGGCAATTTGCGGCTTCAAATTTTCCTTTGAGGAAATTCTATTTCCGCTGAGGAAATTTGAGGCTTCAAATTTTCCACAGAGGAAATTTGCGCTTCAAATTTTCCATTGAGGAAATACTTTTTCCTGTGAGGAAATTTTTGACAAACACTTTTCCTTGAGGAAAAATTCAAGACCACAAATTTCCTCTAAGGAAAACAGTGTTCTCCAAATTTCCTCTATGGAAATTTCTGTTCATCAATTATCCTCTATGGAAATTTCATAACAGTAAAAACAGTATGAATATAATTTTTCCTGAGACTGAATAATTGATACAAAAGATAATTAAAACTTTAATAAAATGTTCACTGATGAGTAACATGACATACAAAAACAATAGGCTAGCTGTTTGAGACAATACAATAATATTATAAGCAAAACGCTATGAATATCATACTATTTGTGATGTTATTAATATTGTGCCCATATTTGCAGATTAAATAAATTAACTACTTTTCATGTTAATTTAACTTTTCTTCTGTTTAAGCTGCTGCGTACAATTATTAAATCTCCTACATAACAGTTCAGTGCATAAACAATTCCATCCACCAGACATCTTCCTTCAATTGGTAGAGAATACATTTTTGCAATTTGTTCTTCAAACATCTTCCTCTGTATATTTGATATGACAGAGCCATGTACATGAATGAATTCGACAACAAAATACTATTTTTTCTACATTTCTCCCTAATCCTTCAGTGAATATGTAGGTTGTTGCAATTACACAATTGTGTTCTTGTGCATCTATGATTGTACTCCATTTTGTTTACAGCCATTTTGTAGAAATTTCCTATTTCTTTTTCCAGGTAAGCACACATTTCATTTCACATTAATCCAATTACCTTTAGTTTCTTCTTGGTATTGACTTGTTGATGATCATGAAAACCAAGATGTCTGACCTATAAATACACAAAATATAAATTGAGAAAAAAACAGCAATATGAAATAAGCTTATTTTATCATGTTTAATATGAACATTTTGAGAAACTTAAATTTGATATTCGTACTTATCATGCTTATGAGTTCTCTTATTTCAGTGCTTTGTGTCCACGACTTAATATCAGTCGTTTTAGTGCCTTGCAGTGATATTGAGTTGAGCTACTTGCAACAGTTTTTACAGTTTGTTCATATGATGTGCTATTTGAACCACTGTCCTAGATTATGGTTAGGTTGAGTGCTCACAGACATGATTTTTTTATTAATTGTTATTGGCTTTGAACTAATTTGGATTGTTTTAATCTTTTCATGTTGGGGTCTTTATTGGCTGACTTATAAGGTAAGGGTTTCCTCATTATCGAAGGCCGTCATTGGTCTTTATTTGCTTGCATCCACTTCATTGAACTCTGGTGGATAGATAACTCATTTACCATACCACATTTTCTTATTTTTATAATAGTCATCATTCAAGGGCAATCACTTTTATTATATAGAAGTGGTCTTACCATTTAGGCCTTGTTGTCTTCTGTTTATCTTGTTTTGTTGATCATTTCTACTGTACAGTTGTAACTGTTTATATTTTTTCTCTATCTTCTATATTTCTTGCCCTAAACTTAAAAAAGGTAAAAACTATAATTTAATGACTACAACTATTATTATACATCAGTATGTGTTTTTCTATATACCATGATATAAAAAAAGAATGAAATATTTGTGCTATTTCATTTCACAGACTATTTGCCAGTCAACAGTTTAAAAGACATAACCCCGGTCAATAGTTTAACAAACAAACATTCCCGTACTTTTTCATCGTGTTCATACTAATTTTTCATTGGACAACAATGACGTGATTAACTATTCTTTTATGATTTGTGTGCTTGACAACGTTAAACTCTGAAATATTGTTAAGGGTATAATCTGTATGTGTCTGTCGTCAAAATTTCAAATTAATATATTACTTACAGAATCAATTAAAACAAGAGGCTATCAAGAGGCTGAATCGCTCACCTGTAATTTTTTGCTTAAATCGTTCATTTGTGGTTATTTTTGCTTTTCAACATATATTTATAAGTGGCTTGAAAATTCTATTTAAATGTTCTTTGTATCTGTCATATTTTCTTCAAAAGCAAAAAAAACCACATTTTACCCCTTTGTTTCATTTTAGCCATAGTGGCTATGTTTCTTGACGTATAAGAAAATAAAATACAAAATTTATACTAGATACTCTGAAACTCATTCAGCCAAAGTTTGGCTGAAATTGATTCAGCAGTTTCAAAGATGAAGATTTTTTAAAGCAATCAAACTAGATGAACAAATTGTGAAAAATTGTCTTTAAAGGGCAATTACTCCTCAAGGGGTCAATTGACAATTTTGGTCGTATTATCATATTTGTAGACCTTACTTTGCTGAACATATTTGCTGTTTACAGTTTATCTTTATCATTAATAGTATTCAAGATAATAACAAAAAACTGCAAAGTTTCCTTAAAATTACCAATCTAGTGGCAGCAACCCAACAATGCATTGTTAGATTCATCTGCAAATTTATTGACTGATAGAACTTGACATAAAGAACAATTTTACCTCACATAAGATTTGCTCTAAATGCTTTAGTGTTTGAGATATAAGCCAAAAACTGCATTTTACCCCTATGTTCTATTTTTAGACATTGCAGCCATGTTTATTGATGAAACAGAAAATAAAACACAAGCTTTATTCTAAATACCCTACGGATCATTCAGCCTAAGTTTGGTTGGAATTGGTTCAGTAGTTTCAGAGAAGAAGATTTTTTAAAGTTAGAAAACATGATAAACAAATTGTGTAAAATTGTCGTTAAAGTGTAATAACTCCTTAAGGTTGCAATTCTGTAAATATAGACAATGCAATTTCCATAGGAACTCCCTTTGCGGCTAAAACTGTGACACTTTTACTATGAAGTTTCGTGAAAAATTATATCCCAGAACGGAAAGTTTATATGCACTACTATTTTATTCAAAGGTCAGAATATAGGGCTGTGCGGCATATTTTCAACATTTATATGCCCTGAACTTCTAAGAGTTTAAACTTATACTAAAATTCTATACTACCCTTACCTTCATATTTGGACCTCCTAAGAATTAAAATGTAGGCGCTACCATGTTTTTCTATACTGGTTACATTCCCAAGTGATGTCTCTATGAGAGGAAACACAGAAATCATAAATGGGAACCAGTACATTAACAAATTAACATATCTATGAATATTATATATCTCCCCAAAAGAGGCGTGGTTTGAGAAACAGCTGTATTTACAAAGTGCAACCTATACAAATATTTATTCAAATAGAAAACCTTCTAAAAACACTTATTCTCACAACAATACTTATTTATCAGAATTATAGCCTTAAGGAAATCACTGCATATACTCTAAGTTTCCTTTTACAGTACATTTTATACCCCTACCCCTGTTCCAGTTTTTTAAAGAATTTGAAAACAAGACTTTAACCATTGCCAGCTTACCCTATGTGCATGTTTTCTGACATGAAATGTCTAAAACATGTTTGAAACTATTCTGATAACAAATTGAAAGCATTTTAGAATACTATAAATGTATTGTTTAGAAGTTAATCATTCCAACATTCAAGATTATACAAAGTATCCAATCCTGCTTGTGTCTCCAGTCCACATCTTACTGTATGCCTATTTGTCAATGAAAGTTCACAATTTCTGTCTCAAATGGTCAGTTAAGAATTCTTGTCACAACAGAATCATCTCTAACCATATAACTAACATAAGTTAGTTAATGTATGAACTAGAAGTGTCTAAACAAAGCCATATTTGCAAAATTGTATTTAAGAAGATATCAGTCTGGTGCATAAATTCACTAAAAGTTTGATAGAAATGACGGCTTACATCTTATTTTTGCATAACTTTCCAGCACAGTTATTGTTTTGTTTACAAAAGACCTTGAAAATAATAAAATCATAGCATTTACAAGTTAAATTATCTGTTTTATGACCCAGGGTAGGCATTTTTTTCTGTTTTTTGCCCACTGGGGCCTCACATTTCCTAAATATTTTCCTTGTTTCTAGCAATGTGGAGTATTTAGTATATATTTAGGATAGAACACACTATTGTAAGTTTTATTGAGGTCTTTTTGTAATTCTAGCTTGTACTTTTTAATGCCGCGGTCCCAAAAAAACACATTTAGGTGTTACGGCTTACTTTTGGGTTATCGACAGGACAAAAATAACCCAACAAAATTATTTAGGAAGGATCAATGAGTTGCAATGACTGCGAAGAGTAAATATAAACACTTCTAAACAATTTAAATCACAAATAGGCATATATTGTGAATTTATTTTGAATTCAGGGCTTTAAGTAAACCATGCATACTGTAAACTGTGAATTTATGCTGAGTCATCATAGTTAAGGCTCAGGATTTTCTCAATCTTCATGAAAAATTTATAAAACTTCATATTTGAGTTAAATTCTTTAAAATCTCTGAGATAAACCAGATTTTGTGAAATTCTGTATGTTCTATTTTTTAACCCTATATAGGTTGCAATTCTGTAAATATAGACAATGCAATTTCCCATAGGAACTCCCTTTGCGGCTAAAACTGTGACACTTTAACTATGAAGTTTCGTGAAAAATTATATCCCAGAACGGAAAGTTTATATGCACTACTATTTTATTCAAAGGTCAAAATATAGGGCTGTGCGGCATATTTTCAACATTTATATGCCCTGAACTTCTAAGAGTTTAAACTTATACTAAAATTCTATACTACCCTTACCTTCATATTTGGACCTCCTAAGAATTAAAATTTAGGCGCTACCATCTTTTTCTATACTGGTTACATTCCCAAGTGATGTCTCTATGAGAGGAAACACAGAAATCATAAATGGGAACCAGTACATTAACAAATTAACATATCTATGAATATTATATATCTCCCCAAAAGAGGCGTGGTTTGAGAAACAGCTGTATTTACAAAGTGCAACCTATAGGAGTCCATTGACAATTTTGGTTATGAAACTTATTTGTAGATCTTACTTTGCTGAACATTTTTGCTGTTTACAGTTTATTTTTATCATTAATAATTTTCAAGATAATAACCAAAAACTACATATACTCCTTGAAATTACCAATTTAGTGACAGCAACCCAACAATCATGACAATGGGTTATTAGATTCATCAGACAATTTGAGGGCTGATAGAACTTCACCTAATGAACAATGAACTCTGTGTTAGATTTGCTCTAAATGCTTTGGGTTTTGAGATAAAAGCCAAAAACTGCATTTACCCCTATGTTCTTATTTAGTCATGACGACCATGTTTTTTGACGAAACAAAAAACAAAACACAAACTTTATTGTAGATACCCTAAGGATCATTCAGCTTAAGTGTGGTAGGAATTGGTTCAGTAGTTTCAGAGGAGAAGATGTTTGAAATAGTTTACACCCGACGGACGACAACGGTTGACGACAGACGACGACGGACGCCAAGTGATGGCAAAATCTCACTGTTCCTTCGGAATGATGAGCTAAAAAGGCAAATTTAAAAAATTGCGCTGGCTCTATCCAAAAAAGATTTTTACAGTGTAGTGTACTACTTTTGGGACAGAACATATTAACATAATACAAAAATCTATAAGCTATAACTCAAATATGGACAATTTTATGTTTAAAGGGTCTATAATTTAGTTTGACAACTTCAGACATACTAATATTTGACCTTTTCAAACTATACCAAATCACTACTTAAGGATGTTCGCTACTCTGTTTCAAAATAAAAAGTTTTTTAAAAGACTGTTACAAATTGAAAGTATATGAAAAAAGGAACTGAAAAAAAATTAAGGGTATCACGGGCGGTCTCAATTACAAGACCTACCTATCATATTTATTGTTAATTTTGTTAATTTATTTCCGTCATGAACACACATTAAATACTTTCCACTGGATATTAATCCGGTACGTCAGACACACCCGACATTTATCAACCAAAAACTCAGTATTTTACAGTAGGGAATGAATATCTCCCACGTTCACTTGTCCCTTGAAGGATCAATATTGAATTTCTTCTGAAATATTAATAATGATCAATGATTGTAAAGAAAAAAATCCACCATGATAGTAGTTTGTTAATTAACTGGCTCCATGGTGTTAAACATGTCACCTTTCTTTTAAAAATAACTGATTAAAAAATATGAAGCCTTTACTGTAAAATAAATCATTGTAATAAAAATAAATTCATCCAGATTTTTCTCTCATAACCTTTCAACAGTTATTGTAAACTAATTTGTTCGAACTATAATTATCCTATGACTTGCTGTCCGTTTACCAATATTTTTACTTTATATTGTGTTTTCATAATCATTGATCATTAACTTCATGTTTTGCGGATACTTATAAGGGGGTAATTATTATAGCCAGTAATAGCTAACAATTTATCTAAAGAAAACGAGATGCTATATTCAAAATCTCAACAACAAAATTCTACACTTTCATTTATCTGGGTCTTTTTGTCTCCGCTTCGAAGCCGCTATCCCGTACCAAACATATCTATTCACGATGTTGGGGTTTGGCAATATACAATCATGTAAGCAATATACAACAGGCAGTAGATCTGAATTTGTAAATTGTTATTTTGGATTTTACCTGATTAGGACGTGTCTCGTTGAATTTTCTAATAAACTTACACACACATAATCTGACTTTTAATCGTAATGTTATGAGATCTATAAGAACATAGAGCTATAGGCCTAGTTGCATGCAAGTCTTTACAAATTATATATTTTGGTATGCTATAGTTGTTTTTATAGACTATTTGTCATTTGGTCGGGGTTTTTTTCAGTTTTTCACATGGCGTTGACTCGAGTTTGATATATTATGCATCTTTTGTGCTGTATTTTAACAATTATTTACAAGCATGCTGCATGTTTACACATTCATCACTATACCGCATCTAGATAAAACATTATTGTAAAAAAAAAATAAGGAGATGTAGTATGATTGGTGATGAGACAACTATCAACCAGAATTTAAAATACCTGATATAAGCAATAGTGACTTACTTCCTTTCCTCAGAGTGATCGTAAATTAATCAGATAAGCTTGAGGAGGGGTGGGGGGGGGGGGCTTCATATTAAAAGAAAAGAAATAAGCATTAGCTGTTTGTGATAAATATATAATACACTCAAAGTAACAGAAATAGCTCTTGAAAGCTCTGTCATCCCGGCACTTTTAACTGTTTTTTGACGCGTGCAAAAAATTGCAGCACCTGGTTACAGGGGCTCATTTGACAAATTATTATCTTTCGTAATTTAAGTTATAAAATCTAAATTTTAAGTGATCTAAAATGTTCATGACTAACGAGTATTTTCACTTGTACGATTTTTCTGTGAAATGAGTCTAAGAGTATATACATGTATATCTGGATACTGACTGCATAGTAAAATATTTATGTACCTATTAGTTGCGGCTCATTTTGGTCTTTTAAGTAAGTTTCCTTCCCCTGCATTACTTGATCGCTTTTGTAAAAAAATAAACAGCACAACAACAACAGCACTCGACGTCAGTATTGTACCAAAAAATGAAAAAAATATTCAAAAAGAAGGCTCATAAAATTCAAATACTGGTAAGCACACACACACACTAACCTGTCACCACAGACATGATCTTTTTGTTAATGCGCCAAACTCATTTCTTCCACAGGACAACGATGTTGATGGTGGGGAAAACCTAGTCCAAATAATTATGACGTCTTGCAAGGCTATTTAGGCGTCTCAGAAAAAAAATTAAAATAGCCTTGCCAGACGTCATAATTATTTTGACTAGGGAAAACCCACCAAATCATTAGTTCCCCAAATGAGTATCCTAGTTTAAAGGTTTTTTTAATATATACATGATATAGTTATTTCATATTTGAATGGCACACGTATATTCATGAAAAATCAACAAATGATCCTAAAGTCGGAAAGATGAATAGTCCTCTGACTTTACAAACTTGGAAACAGTTGTGATGTTGCTTTGCTCTATAGATAACCGTACAACCATCAACAATGAGCAAAATTCACACCATATAGAAAGCTGTCAATATAAAAAAAAAGGCTTCGAAATGACAAATGTAAAACAAATCAACAAGAAGCCTAACATTTATAATAGAATTTAAAATAAAATTGAAAATAGAAATGGGGAATGTGTCAGAGAGACAACAACCCGACCAAAGAGCAGATAACAGTCGGAGGTCAACAATGGGACTTCAATGCAGCCAGAAAATCCCATAACCTGAGGCGTGCTTCAGCTTGCTCCTAAACAAAAATGTATACTAGTTCAGTGATAATGGACGTCATACTAAACTCCGAAATATATAAAAGAAACTAAAATTAAAAATCATACAAATCTGACAAATGCCATAGGCTCCTGACTTGGGACAGGTGCAAAAATATGGTGGGGTTAAAAGCCTATATACTGTAAAATTCAGAAATTATTGCATGCATTTATTAATATTGCCAATTAACATAATCATGATAATTTCCCTTTCAATTTTTTAAAAATTCTGATTTAAGTTTTTGTTGTATATTGGGACTTTAGATAGTCTCAAGAATGCTTTCATCAATTTTTATGAAACTTTGGTGAATTGTTTTTATATATTGACATAAACTAATTTTCATTTTTATGACCCATAGTGGAGGGGGCATTAAGTTTAACCCTTGACCGTCTGTCCGTCTGTCCCAAAGTCATGAAAGTTGGTTTTTGTTCCCTAATTTAGTTTGCCTCAACCAAATGTTATAAAACTTTTACAAAAGCTTATTACCACAATACTCAGATCAAGTGTGAATTTTGGTGGTGTCAGTGTTACCTATCTAGAGTTATGCCCCTTTACAAATGGAAAAATTGCTGAATTTTTGGTTTCCCGCTCTCTAACTTAAACTTTAGTTTGCCTCAACCAAATGTTATGAAATTTGCACACAATGCTTATTACCACAAAAAAAAATTGAATTTTGGTGGTGTCACTTTTACTGTTCTAGAGTTATGTCCTTTACAAATGGAAAATATGATGAATTTTTCGTTTCCGTCCTCTAAATTAAGTTTGTCTCAACCAAATTTTTTTAACTTTAACACAATACTTTTTGACACAAAATCAGATCAAGTTCAAATTTTAGTAGTATAAATTTTACCGTTCTTCAGTTATCTTCCTTTATAACTTTATATGATATGCAAGCCGGAGTATCATCCCCTATTTATTTTTATATAAGATGCGATTTATTGAATTTTAGTTGTTGGAAAATTGTTTAAAATTGTCCATTTTCACACTTTGGAAGGTTTTAGAAATGTATTTGTTAAAAAATCACGGCCATAAACTTATATACACTTGCGATATTCCTAAATGGAGCCAAATTATTTTCATGTTTTGTTTCAATGAATACCACTCTGTGTGCATGTCCTTTTTTAGCTCACCTGGCCCGAAAGGCCAAGTGAGCTTTTCTCATCACTTGGCGTCCGTCGTCCGTCGCCGTTAACTTTTTACATTTTGAACTTCTTCTAGAGAGAAGTAAAATCACAAAAATACTGAACTCCGAGGAAAATTCAAAAAGGAAAGTCCCTAATCAAATGGCAAAATCAAAAGCTCAAACACATCAAACGAATGGATAACAACTGTCATATTCCTGAAAGAACCACTGAGTGGAATGGAATCAAACATGGTATGAATGTTCCTTATGAGGTGCTGACCAAGAGTTGTTACTTTGTTGCCGATCTATCATCCAAGATGGCCGGCAGCGGGGGACTTAGTTTAACATAGGACCCTATAGGAAATACATACAAATGTCTTCTTTTAGAGAACCACTGTATGGGCAGGGGTTAAAAAAATTTGTTACAGCTCACTAGCCCAGGACTTATTGGTAGCAGGATTTTACTAGCCCTGTTGAAAGAGCTGCTAGCCCATCAAATCTGACCTGCTAGCCCGAGTATACCTTTCAAATTTAGAGTGGGTGTCCCTTGTTTTGAATGCGGCATTATACACGGTATTTGATAAAATAAATCAAATAAATTTTTGTTTTATTGATTATAACAAGGATCTCTAGACATCATTTTGGATATCCCTTGTACTATGGGTTCTTAAATATTTTCGGGCACAGAAAACATGTTCATTGATATTGTCATGTTAAACCAGTGGTTCAATTCGTATATTTGTTGTTCCCACATACAAAGCAGACTTTTTATCAGCGAGATCGGGAAAATAACGGCAATATTCACAAAACATCATCTCTTGTTTATCATCAGTAACAGTCGACCTTGCCCATGGGGTATCTTTCTGTCCATGACACTATAAATGTTTTCCGCTTTTCCTGGTCGTATTTGGCATTTTTTGGGGATAAATTTTCAGCCTCATTACCCCCTTCATCTACCGTTTTTCGTTTTAAAACTGTTTAAAGTTCCTGTGGTGGCCGTACTAAAATGTTTAGAAATAATTTGTGCATGGTTTCAAGCTCAAATTAACAGCTGTCCGACAAGACAGGTCAATATCGATCATTACATCATACACCCAAGTACCATTAATTGAAAATCTCGGCATAAGCAATGTACAATACCCCCTGTACTGAGAAATTGATATTGAAAGTACGTGAATTGCGATCAATACATGATACCGGTCCACCCAGAGTTAGTTGTTCTATTTTTAAAACATGTACAAAATCGGTTCAAATTCTTGGAATCCCGGATGACGTACGTAGTTGAATCTGATTGGCTAAGATAGAATAGTGATGAGGGGATTTTCCACTTACTATTTTGGAAATGCCAAGAATTGTTTGTTACTAGTCCGTCGGGCATATTCGGTTACAAGTTTTAATTGCCCGAAGTGTAAAAGTCTAGTCCCGGGCGTCGGGCTAGTGGATTTTTTAACCCCTGAATGGGATGAAACCAAACATAGCATGAATGTTCCTTATGAGGTGCTGACCATGTGTTGTCACTTTGTAGTCGATCCATCATCCAAGATGGCGGCCAGCGGGGACTTAGTTTAACATAGGACCCTATGGGAAATGCATACACATGTCTTCTTTTAGAGAACCACTGAATGGAATGAAACCAAACATAGCATGAATGTTCCTTATGAGATGTTGACCAAGTGTTGTTACTTTGTAGCCGATCCATCATCCAAGATGGCCGCCAGCGGAGTAGGACAATATTAAACCAAATATGGCCTCAATCATTATTAAAGTATCTGTTATGATTTTTATCTTTTTTTATATGATTTCAAAAACCCAAATAGAGTCAGGTGAGCGACACAGGTTCTTTAGAGCCTGTAGTTTTGGTGGGTTTTTTTTAGGGGGGTCTTAGTTTTTCTATAATGTAGTTGATCATTAAAATTCATTTAAAGCATAAACCAAAGCTAAATGGGCAACAAGCTTATCAAGCTCTCATGGTACAGCTTTTTATTAAACACGCATTGATATACATTAAACAGCAAAATAATTATTGATGCAAGATGTCATTAAATAATAATTTTTACTCTTTTTATGTGTAGAACAAGAACTATAGAAGATACAGAGAAATTATAAACAGCAGAAATGATAGGCAACTTAAAATTTGCAGAAGTCAACAAAACCTAAATGGTAAGTAAACTCATCATAGATACCAGGATTAAATTTTGTATTTACGCCAGATGCGTGTTTCGTCTACAAAACCCTCATCAGTGACGCTCGATAAGACTCATAAGGCCACTTTTATAAAAGTTATTGCCCTTGAAAGATGAATATCATGATTATTATAAAAATAAAACGATGTGGTATATTAAATATGAAAACTATTGATCATGGCTCTAAGAAAGCAAATATAGGCCAGTGACGGCCTTCAATAATGAGAAAATCCATACCCTATTGTCAAAGTAGTCAGCTATAAAAGGCCATCAGATGAAAAATTGAAATAATCCCAACTGTAGAGTAGTTTATACCTTAGATGAATTTGGCTATTTGTTTTAGGTATTTTTGTCATATAGCTCCTCAACTGTTTCGGTACTTATACATCCCTCGGATTTCAAATGTTTGGCTTTGAGCGTTCCTGATGAAGGTAAATCCAGAAAATCGCTTCGGACGCATGAAATTATTAAACGTGTTGTTTTCAATTTTTTATAACAAAACAAAAATTAAAAAAAATAAATATGACAGATATGAAACAACAACAACCACAAATTTTAGTGTCAGAATAAACTACAGGTTCCGAACTTGGGACAGACACAATAAGAATATGGCAAGGTTATATAAAGATAAGAAGATGTGGCATGATTGCCAATAAGACAACTCTTCACCAGACAACAAATGACATAGGTTTCCTGCAAAAAAAAAACAGTCCGGACAAAGCAGGAAATTTATACCTTTCCCTTAATCAAAAAGACACAAAGATCTGTTAGTAATCACAGTTACTGACAGCTAGTTAAGAATCAATAAAAACCAATACATGTAATAAAAAAAAAAGGTTTGTGAGCACTCAACCCTACCCTTACTTTGGACAGTGGTTTAACAGCTCAACATTCAAAGAACAAACTGTAAAATAACCGTTACAATTGCCTCAAAACGAAAGATTGATAAAATGCACAAAATCAACTAATATAAAAACTCATCGACAAAAAGCACGGAATTAAGAGAAATCACAAGTAAGAAAGGAAATATTCTTAAAATGTTCATAAACATGACAAAATAAGCTTTTTTATTGCTGTTTCTCTCTCCATTTATAACATTTTATTTGTTTATTTTGTGTATTTATAGGTGACCAGACATCTTGGTTTTCATGATCAATAGGTCAATACTGAAGAGGAAACTGAAAGTTGATATTTATCTACATGGTGCGCTAGTTGGATTAATGTGAAATGGAATGTGTGCTTTCCTGCAAAAAAGAAATAGGAAATTTCATCATAATCACATGGTAATGGCTATAAACAAAATGGAGTTATATCATAGATGCAGAAAAACACAATTGTATAAATGCAACAACATATTATATATATTCGTCGAAAGAAGGGAGAAATGAAAAAAAATAGTATTTTGTTGTTGAAAGGAACACCAGCTTTATCCACTCATTTACATCGCTCCCTCATATCAAATATACTGAAGAAGATCTTCGAAGAACAAATTGCAAAAATGTTTTCTCTAAGAATTGAAGGAAAATGTTTAGTGAATGGAGTAATTTATGCATTGAACTTTTACGTAGTGGATTGATTAACTGTACACAGAAGCTGAAACAGAGGATAATTAAAATTTACAAGAAAAGTGTTTATTTTATTATTTTAATTTGCAAATATGAAAGCATTCTTAAGAACACCACAAATGGCGTAACATTCAAATTGGTTGCTTATTTATGTATTCCATTGAAACAATAACAAAGAAAACAGAATACTTTGCTACAAAAAATATTTTATAAATCAAAGTTAAAGTCATATAAAGTATGTACAATACCTTGACCTAAACAGTCAGACTCACTGTAAAGTTTTTGTATCAATGTGTATGTCATGATAATTTTAAGTCAAAAATTTATTAAAGTTTTAAATATCATTTGTATCATTTATTAAGTCTTGTAAACATAATGTTCATACTGTTTGTATAGTGAAGAAATTTACAATGAGTAAAAATAGGGAAAACATTTCCTACAGGGAAAGTTGATGTACAAATATTTCCTTAGAGGAAATTTGGAGAACTATGTTTTCCTTAGAGGAAATTTGTGGTTTTGAATTTTCCCTTAGGGAAAAGTGTTTGTCAAAAATTTCCTCAAAGGAAATTGCAGTTGACAAAATTTCCTCACAGGAAAAAGTATTTCCTCAAAGCAAAATTTGAAGCTACAAATTTCCTCAGAGGAAAAAGTATTTCCTCATAGGAAAATTTGAGACCGCAAATTTCCTCAGAGGACATAGAATTTCCTCAACGGAAAATTTGAAGCCGTAAATTTCCTCAGAGGAAATAGAATTTCCTCAAAGGAAATATTAATGCAGCAAATTCCCTAAGGGAAATCTTTTTCCTTTGAGGAAAATACAATTTCCCTTGAGGAAAAATCTTTTTTCTTTAAGGAAATTTGATTTCTCTTGAGGAAAAATACTTTTCCTCTTAGGAAATTGTTGAAAAAAGGGGCATTACTTTTTAACAGTGGTGCTAGAGCCATAAATTTTTAGGACAAATATCAGGGAACCAATACCAACCAAGTTATCAACTTCATTTTGACTTATCTCCAAAAATTAAGGTGACAACTTTTGCACTCAGCGGAATTGCAAACTTGTCCCGGAGACTTTTATATACATATGTACATTCACGGTTCTACAATCTGTCGATACCTGTATTTTAGCAAAGCACAAGGTCATATTTTTCTCTGACTGTAAATATCATCTTTACACTAAATCTATTGGATGTTGGATGTGTGCTGATTGATACTTAAGTCGTAGATACATGATTTTGTTATTAGTTGTTATTGAACTAACTGTCAGTAGCTTCGAGTACTCTCAGATATGTTCTGAGTGTCTTTTTTGTTGTAGGGATGTATAAATACATTGCCACGTTCGGTCTGTGTTTTTGTTACTTGTTTATCTGCTTTGTATCAATCTGATGAGTTAAGCCCTTTTCAACTGATTTTGACAGTTTTTTCATAGGGTGTACTGTTACACTACTGTCCCAGGTTAGGGGAGGGTTAGGCGGCCTCTTACATTTTTAATCCCGCCACATAATGTAAGAGCCTGTACCAAGTCCGAAGCCTGTAATTCAGTGGTTGTCGTTTGTTTCTGTATATCATATTTGTATTTCGTTCATTGTATTAATTGAAATCAGGCCGTTAGTTTTCTCAGTTGAATTGTTTTGCATTTGTCATTTCGGGGCCTTTTATTACTGACTATGCGGTATGGGATTTACTTATTATTGAAGGCCGTATGGTAACATATAGTTGTTAACTTCTATGCCATTTGGTCTCTGGTGGAGAGTTGTCTCATTGGCATATAATAATTATGCCACATCTTTTTATTCTAATATTATCATTTAATCTTTTCTATGCGTGCTCGCATCATTGAAAATGTATACAGCAGTTCATATCTTGCAACAACTCTACACAGACAAAATGAAGACTACTGGCGCCAAACTGAGAAATGCGACACGATATGGTTGCAATGACTAAATTGATGGTATAGGTATGCCTGTACCAAGTCAGGAATATGACAGTTGTTATCCATTCGTTTGATGTGTTTGAGCTTTTGATTTTGCCATTTGACAAGGGACTTTTCCTCGGAGTTCGCCATTTTTGTGATTTTACTTTTTATCCATACCTTCCTGCAGCTCGGTGAATGTTATGGGAATTTTCAACACTCTGATCCTCGACGAAGACGCAGTAATGGTCATCGTCATTAAACATCACCTTCGTGATGTTTCTATTTATAACCTTTTACCATTCATACAGAAGTCGTTGGGTATGCATCACATCCGCACGAAGCTGTAGTGAATGTCCCCTTCAATCTTCATTCTCTGTACAAATTATGCTAAAATCCCTGTTACAAACCCCATTCAAACAAATACAAACTTACAGCTGATGCAGCTATCATCCCGGATATTGCCCGTCAAATACTTTTCACAAAGGTTGACATTGGAAAATATAAAACGGAGAAAGATCCTTCCTAAAACTGTTCTCTGTCAACAAAGGTTTCGATGCTTTGAATTTAAGCATCATCCCTCATTATAAATGATTAAAATCAAAACTACATCCCTACTTTAAAGATCAGCCTATACCTTTAATCTCTTACAAATATACCAAAACAATTGCGACTAAAACATATGTAATAAATTTCCAATTAGGAACACGTGTTGCATGATCTTAATATTTTCGACTTAACTTAAGTCTAAATCTCCTGACTGCACCTGTGCTGGTTCTAACTCTATATATAAACCTGATGCTTACGTTATAACTTGTGTACTATACATAGGCTATTTCTCGAATCATGTATTTCACCGGAAAAGATCGTCAATTTTGCACTCTCTTAAAACGTCATTTACCTATTAAAGTTTCAAGCATCTCCAGGATCGTCATTCTGCAGGATAGTCTAGAAATAATTTATGTTCCGTAATCTCAATGTCCTGTACGACTAAAATGAGGATGACCAACTAACTCTTTCACCCGTTCGTTCAACATGTGTTGAAAGTGACGATGCCAACATTTTGGTCACGTGGTGATGAAAGTCACATGACAGATATAACTAACTACCGTATCTTGGAACTGGCGTATTTTCAATAACACTTCGCTGAAAAATCTGTTATCCAAAGGCCCGAAATTCCGTGAACCTAAATCCTTCAATTTAAAACACAATTTTAGAATTGATGGATTCAGTCGAGGATTATACATGGTAATGGAATAAATGCGAAAAAGGAGACGTGGGTACTCTTTCCTAAGGGGCTACAAAAACAAAAGCTCAAGGGAATTTCATAAACTCCAAAAGTTGAGAGATCGCAGACGTTGACATGGTTAATGTTTCATCCTGTGCATTCATTGCCTGACATGCAAATTTACTCCGTCAAACGGTCACAATAGAGAAACAGGATAACATCGTTATATAAACAGATAAGACACTTGTTCATGACCTTATATCACTACAAACGATTCCGTTTTTTAGAAAGTTTTTAATGGAAAGACATAGTCTTTTCAGCGTGGAGCATATTGATATTTCTGTAATATTTTGAGTGACAATATGATTGAAGTAGATCTTTAAAATCCTCATCTAACTGACATCACTGGTTGAAATTATCTCGTCACAGTATTTTCGAAAGCCATCCTTTATTATAAAAAGAATACTAGTAGTAGAAAGAACATTAGAAGGATTTTGAGTTAAACACCTAAATTAATGTGATTTCTATTAAAAAAATGAAAACAACACGTCATAAATTTCATGCGTCCGAAGCGCTTTTCTGGATTTATCTTCATCAGGAACGCTCAAAGCCGAATATATGAAAGCCAAGGATGTATAAGGACCGAAAACGTTGAATAGCTATAAACCAAAAAGGACATAAAAATATAGCCAAATCCCTCTTAGGCCAACTTTGCCTTCGTGAGTTGAAACCTTAGTTTCTGTATAATTTCTAAATTTATAAACGGGCAATTTAAATAGTTTATTGTAATTCATGTCAGTACCGTAGTACTGATTACTGAGCTGATGATACCTCGGGGACTGATAACAATTATCCCGGCATATTTTAATAGATGATAATTCTGATCAACTATACATCTAAAATTAATGTATTTATTTAAGCAAGAACATTCTATTTTACACAGCTTACCACATATTTAGCAGTAAAGACAGTAAGTGCTATATTATCATAGCTCATTGAAGTATATGTGTCTCATTTTAACCATCAAGTTTCTCCTTGTACGTTTATGACATAATTGTATGAAATACACAGAAGATTCTTAAAGCGTTACAATGACGCCAGTAACAGTATATTGATATAATATTATAAAGAATTATTCATGTCATTAATGGCAAAATTCAATAAATCTAACAATTACATTACAATTATATAACTCATGGGAATCATTCTATATAAAAATAAGGAGATGTGGTATAATTGCCAATGAGACAACTATCCATAAACTCATCATAGATACCAGGATTGAAATTTTGTATTTGCACCAGACGCGCGTTTCGCCTACAAAAGACTCATCAGTGACACTCGAATAAAAAAAAGTTAAAAAGGCCAAATAAAGTACGAAGTTGTTGAGCATTGAGGACCAAAAATTCCTAAGAGTTTTGCCAAATACAACAAAGTTCAAAAAAAAAGACGTAAGCAGTTATAGGCAACCGTACGGCCTTCAACAATGAGAAAACCCCTATAGTCGGCTATAAAAGGCCCCGACCTGAAAGATATGAAACAATTCAATTGAGAAAATTAACGACCTAATTTATAACAAAACAATTTACGAAAAAAAAAATATGACAGGCATTAACCCAAGACAACCACTATACTACAGGCTCCTGACTTGGGACAGGCACATAAAGAATGTGGCAGGGTTGAACATGTTTGTAAGCGCTCAACCCTCCCCTAACCTGAGAAAGTGGTGTTACAGCACAACATAAGATGAAACTATCAAAATCTGTTGAAAAAGGATTAACTCATCAGGTAGTCTGGTAATAATTAATTCACTGAATAACTAAAATAAAGATAAAATTTATTTAGATTTGATGATGTTTGAATCGCGGGCATGTGCACCCACTTTGAGAGCCAATGTATCAAATTTCAATTATATTTTTTAATCGATCATTGACTTTAAAATTACACAAATGTATATTCACGATATATAAGATTGTTCGAACGTACATTTCACTGCACGAGATAACGTAGACGTATTAAAATAATGACAAAACAAAACAGAGACAAGAGGCAAAAGATCTATTTAAGGTACATTAATGGATAGATTAATATTTAAAATGTTATAAAAAAAGAAATGGCAATTCATTGAAAAAAATATCAATTTTATGACATAGTAAAATTCCCGATTTTTGCAGTGTAACATCAATATTTTATTTCCGAAATCTTCGTGAACAGCCACGAAAACTCATAAAAATTAAATGAAACTTTGTTATAGCTATTAACATTATCTTGATGAATAACAATTGCTCCTTGTATTCTTACATACATTTCCAATCGAAAATATACGCACAAAGTGATACACAGACTTCGAGACGTTATTTGCTTTACTCATACAGACATGTAAGGTACAACAGTAGTTATACGGTTTACTAAAAATGACCCTGTGTCCATCAACGGGTTCACCAACAAATGGAAATATTTACCACAATTTATTTGCAAAGTAAGTGTTCATTCATTAATATGCTGACCACCTCGGTGGTAGTGTGCTCCCCTCGATTATGGCGACGGTGTTCGAATCCCGGTCCAACCAACGACTTGAAAATTGGAAAGAGCTGATTTTCTGCTAGAAATACGACATTTAAGGGTACTTATAAGCACAAAGACACGACACGAAGTCAGAATAATGTCTCGAGTGAGAATGAAATGTCTTCCTTGAGACCGTTGTCTTTTGATTACTGGCACTTCAAATAACCCGTTCGGCGAGCCAGACTTGTACAAAGCAGGGGTCCCATTAACTTATCTTATAATTAGCAAGTGGTTGTCTTGAATATGCATTCAATAAGGCACTGGACAATAAACATCCATTCATCATCATTATCATCATAACACTAAACAAGAATTTAATTTGCTGTTAATACGAGTGATTACAAACAGTTTAAAATATACAGATATATTACATATGGTGTAGCAGTCTCTTGTTTTCATTGGATATCACGATCACGTGTTTCAAAGGTTATTTTATGTATCCGAAGCCTTGTTTCTATTTTTATGTATATTGACGCTATGTTTCTATTTATATGTATATTGACGGTCAATATAAAAAAATCTTGCTAAATTTAGATTCATGACGTCATGACGTCACACATAACATACATGGAGGAAGCGCCGCAGCAGACGATTCAAAAAGAAAATTTGCAAGTTTATCAGAAGGAGATATCAAGAATTTTATATTAAATGCAGACGCTAAGATTACAAGAAAGCTAACGCAACAAGCTATGAATTTGTTCAAAGAATATTGATATTTTCAATAATATGTTAAAATTCTTGCAACATACAATTTAAAAATACACAGAAAGAACATTGAACGCCATTTTTCCTAATATATTATTTACATATGTAACATATGAATTAAGGACTTTCACTCAGTCAATACGTTATATATGGACCTGTTAGATTATATTGACACTCGGACTTCGTCCTCGGTCAATATAATCTGAACAGGTCCATATATAACGTATTGATCTCGTCAAAATAAAATTGAGAATGGAAATGGGGAATGTGTCAAAGAGACAACAACCCGACCATAGGGCAGACAACAACCGAAGGCCACCAATGGGTCTTCAATGCAGCGAGAAACTCCCGCACCCGGAGGCGTCCTTCAGCTGGCCCCTAAACAAATATGTATACTAGTTCAGTGATAATGGACGTCATATTAAACTCCAAATTATACACAAAAAATTAAAATTAAAAATGATACAAGACTAACAAAGGCCAGAGGCTCCTGACTTGGGACAGGCGCAAAAATGCGGCGGGGTTAAACATGTTTTTTTGAGATCTCAACCCTCCCCCTATACCTCTAGCCAATGTAGAAAAAACAAACGTACAACAGTACGCACTGTAAAACTCAGTTTAAGAGAAGTCCGAGTCCGATGTCAGAATAGGAAACAAAATGACAATAATACATAAATAACAACAGACTACTAGCAGTTACTGACATGCCAGCTCCAGACCTCAATTAAACTGACTGAAAGATTATGTCTTCATCATATGAATATCAGGCACAATCCCTCCTGTTAGGGGTTTAGTATTATACCATCATAAAATATATGAGAAGAACATAACCCGTGCTATGCCAACAACTGGTTTTAGAATAAATATGTTTAATTCCGATGCAAAGACCCTATAAGTGAATCAATATTAAAGCCAAAATATGCAATCTTTAATGACCTGATAACAGTATCGTAACTATATCCCTTCTTAATAAGTCTGTTTAAAGGTTTTGTTAGCTTTTGAGGTGAATACTGACATTTTTGTGCTTTGTAAAGAATATTACCATAAACGATTGGATTTGAAATACCCGAACGTATAAGAGGTCTGCATGTTGAGTTATATTTACGAATGATGTCCTTATTCCGATGATAAAATTTAATAAATGTTTTGATTAGTTTATGATATCGAAAACCCTGGTGTAATAATTTTTAAAAAAAAGTTCATAATTGATAAATATTTAATTTACGGTATTACTTATATTGATATATTATAGATATAAGAAGATGCGGTATGAGTGTCAATAAGACAACTCTCCATCCAAGTCACAATTTGTAAAAGTAAACCATTATAGGTCAAAGTACGGCCTTAAAAAATAAAGGGCCCCAAAAATGACTAGTGTAAAACCATTCAAACAGGAAAACCAACGGTCTAATCTATATAAAAAACGAGAAACACATCAACAAACGACAACCACTGAACATCAGGACTTAGGACAGGTTCAAACAAATTCATCGGGTTTAAACGTTTAAATAGGCGCCAACCTTCACCCTACCTCAAACAATAGTGTAACATCACAACATAGAAAGACACACTATAAAATATCAATTGAGATGGCTTAACTCAATCAAAAGATATATTAACAAAAACAAGTGAACAAACACTGAACGAATAAATTTGATCTATGACACAATGCATATACAAAATTAATAAAACAAGGGGGTGAGATGTAAAACAATATCAAAAAGACAACCATAACCTTGGACAAAATGCCGCCAAATAAAATAAGGTACACGGGTAAATAAAAATAGTTAGACGATGTTTGTGATCAGTTCCTTGATATGGCATGACTGGGAATATACGTGGCCAAATGGCTAGTTCAAATGTATCCTTATTTTAACTATGAACATTGAATATGTTGGTAAATGAGCCCCTGGAGTGGTCCATTATCACAAATAATAATGTCATTATAACAAGGTCGCCCACATGACGAAATGATCAGGTTTATTGGTAATCAAATATATGTGCGCGAAACATAACTCAGTGTATAGTTATTTGTGTTGCTGTTAAATTGTTTTTATTTATCGTATTTGATCGTGAGTATGTAAACTTCCGTTTCTCAGAAAAATGCAGTTTCTTGAACCAGCTGTCAGTTACTGCTAGTACTCTCAGATCTGTATTTTGTGACCTTTGTGTTTTTCTTTGTTTCTAATGCTTTGCATCGATCTGATGAGTTAAACTCTTTTCAACTGGTTTTTATTGTTTGTTCTTATGTTGTATTATTACACCATTGTCAAAGGTCACATTCTGTATTGTATGTGGCTTCCCAAGTCAGGAGCTTGTAATTCAATGGTTGTCAGTTGTTGCTGTAAATCATATTTTGTTTTTTTCGTTTATTGTTTTGAAAATAAACCATGCCGTTAGTTTTCTTGATTTCTTTTTTTGAATTGTTTTACATTTGTCATTTCGTGTCTTTTAAAGCTTACTTTGCGATATGGGTTTTGTTAATTGTTGAAGTCCGTACGGTGACTTATAGTTGTTGACTTCTTCGTCGTTTGATTTTTTGGTGGAGAGTTGTTTCATTGGCAATAATACCATATTTTCTTACTTTTAGTTGTACTTGCTTTTAAAAAATGACATATCTTTTGTAGGAGTAAGTGCAAGACGTATCAAAATTTGCAGATGTCAACATCTTAATATAAAACAAGATGGTGTGATATGATTGCAAATGGGACAACTATCCATCAATAAGATAAATATTTGCAATATACCCTTGCGTTGTGTTATTGTGTAACAAGATATTATTTTTTTATTTGCTGACTTCAGAAATCCTGTTATATAAACTACAGTTTCGGAATGATTTTAACAGAAATTCATCGTTATTTTTGACATTGTTCTGTATATTTGAATCTCGAATCAAATAATTACGAAAGCCTATTAGGGTCACAAAAAAAAATATTTATCTCGTAATTACGAGAAAACTATCGCGTAATTACGAGAAAATTATCGCGTAATTACGAGAAAACGCAACTCAACGGTAACTTAAAGTAATTTTCTACCACACCTACACTTTAAATTGTTTTCATATGTCCTTATTTGAAATGTTACATAACAAAATTATTGACATTTTTAATTATTAATTCTTCCATATTCAGTTTCTAAGCTTTTATTAGTTTCATACATCCAATCAAAGTTGATGGTTACAATTTTATTTGTTATAAATTGGCAGGCACTTGTAGGACAGAGCTTATCTGTGACAAACGCAGACACACAGATGAAAATTGGTAATTAAGGTAAGATCATAGATACATTGTATGTTTCTCTTTGTTTAGCACCCACGCGCGCTTTATTGAAGGTTTTTAAATACATGTTACAGCAAATAAATACACAAACATTTATTGTAAATATACTGTAAAATATATTGTAAAATATATAGTAAATGGACTTGAAATGTATTGTTCAATGTATTGTAAAATGTACTGAAAATGGATTGTTAGATTTACTGTAAAATGCACTGAAAAAATGTATTGTAAAATCCTTCAAACTGTTTCATGTGTATATGAACAAAACTATTCATTACTCTTTTAAAAAATCAATTCTGATTTGAGATTCCTTTATAAAATTAGTACATGAGACTGATTTAAAAAAAATACATTTAAAACTTTATTTTTTTTTGTTAATTGTCGCATATGTTTTTCTTCCAAATCTTTAAAACTGACAGAATAATATGTCATATGATTTTTCTAAACATTTCAAGAACAATTCTACCCCACAACTGTTCTACAGTAGAACTGTCCAAAACATATTCTACCATTACACTGTCATGTTCAGTTCTAGTCAAATCTGTTCTGTGGTGGAAATTGCAGAATCTGTTCTAGGGGAAAACAGTTATATATGAATTTAACGAGAGATGTTCTCTGATTGTGATTCTGGGTAAGGGCGGTTAGATAGATTTTACCCGGAATTCATATTTTGGATAGAATTGATTGAATGGTAAAAATAATAGGATAAATGATTAAGTTCTGGGTTATTTTATGCGTGTTTAAAATTTATTGTATATCAAAAATATTTGTATTCGTATATAACATGTACAACGATGCCTATGCTGTGTTAAAATATACTTCCATATTTTCCGTCATTATTGTCATTATTACACGGAATATATTCTCTCTAGAAAGACAACAAAATCTTTCGGAATTTTGGTCCTTAATGCTCTTCAACATCGTACTTTATTTGGCCTTTCTAACTTTTTTTTTCGAGCGTCACTGATGAGTCTGGCTTACCCAATTGTAATCCTGATACATATGATGAGTTTATATACAGACAAAGGAGCACTTGTTACAAGTAAAGTGTTTGGTATGTTTACTAAGGTTAAATATTCCGCTTTTACAGTGACTGTATCGTTTCTCTTGGAATAATTAATAACCGAGTTTACTTGGTATTAAGACTATTAGAAACAGTTCAAGAAGTAAAAGAATATTAATCTTTTTTTATAAAACTACAAAATAAATATTCATGAAAAAACTCTCTCCCAGAATATTGTGTTTGACATAAAATACACAAATCTAGATAGAAAAAAGAAATACATAAATTAATGACAAAATATAAACAGAAGAATATTTAAATGAAACTAATAAGATAAATGAAATAAATTAAACAAATAACTATATAAATAGATAGAAATATTTAAAACTGATCTAAAGATAGAACTGTCAGGATTTGTTCTGTGATAGAATTATCAAAATCAGCTTAAGAGTAGAACTTTCATAAGCAGGTCTAAGGTGAATTGAAACTGTCAGAATCAGTTCTAGGGTAGAACTGATCATACCTGTTCTCTGTTAGAACTGTCCTAAACCTAGAACCGCATAGCCAACACCTGTTTTAAAGGTGCCAGGAGAATTGTTCTACATACTTTTCTAGAAAAGTTTTTCAGAAATTTCCTGACGGACTTTTAGAGAAGTGCACTATAGGTCTTGCAAATTTTAATTAATGCAAAAAAAAAAAACCCCAACAAAAACAGTCACAAAATAATGATCGGAACCCGAAAGTCTAATTCGAAAATTCAATATTTATACATGTATACATGCAAGACGAGTTCCACAAACCATTTACGGGGCTGTTTTTGTTTCTCATTCTCTGCTATACATTTACAAATAATTCAAACACGACAAACATCTATCTCTTTCAATCATGATTACTAAAGAAGATCTCTTTGAAGGAATGTTCTTAACTTAACCCCTATGAACCCTTAGTTTAAACAGTTTCCCTGTCAGACGTTCACAGTAGAAAAACAATCGTCTTTTAAGTCTTAGATGTAGATCGCAGTTGACCTTTTTTTGTCAATGTATGTCCTTTCTGACTCTTGTAAATATTAAGAAAATTTGCATTTATCTGTAATGTCCTATATCATGTATGGTATGTGATACTTAATTTTACATATGGTATCGTAAATGATTTTTACAAATAGGTAGATAGCACTGCCGGTGAACATTTCGTCCTCGACTGCATCTCCAGCTCAGGCGTAGGCTGTCATTTTCTGTACATTTACTGAAAAAGGTAAATTATTGACACAAGGTCTATAATTTTACATATGGTATCGTAAATGATTTTTACAAATAGGTAGATAGCACTGCCGGTGAACATTTCGTCCTCGATTGCATCTCCCGCTCAGACGTAGGCTGTCATTTTCTGTACATTTACTGAAATAGGTTAATTATTGACACAAGGTCAAGTACGGCCACATATAGTTACCGATTGAAAATTTGAATGTTTACGTTATATCAAATCGTTTTGATAAATTATATTAAATTATTTTTTCCACTACCAGAATTTTTTACACCTAATTCCAAAAACAAATAAGAATAAGAAGTTATAAAGAAAGATAAACGAAATATATTCTTATATGAAGACACAAAGGTTAGTCTTGAAAAGGGTACTGATTTTAGCTTTTTTATGCAGTAATGACACTTCAGCGAGTAGGGTGGAAGCGATCGGTATGAATAAATATACAGACTTCTAACTGTCAGATTTTGAGGTCGTTAATAAATTCAGCGATAAAGGATAATTTAATATTGATCTAAAAAAGTAAAGAACTTGATATAGGAAAAATGAATTAGCATACCATTGGTTGGCGACGGTTTGAATACAAGATTAATTCGAAAAAGACTGTTCTTCAAGATTACTTCAAAACTTTTATGAAAAGTTGTATAGATATTTGGCATTTTCTTCATGAAAGCAAACAAAAGTTTAAAAGGATCGAGGAGAAAATTTAAGAAACCATCAGGATATAAATATTATCCTAATTCGCAAAAAAAAATTGCCGTTGAAAATTGTAAAATTAAACTGGCATTGATTAGAATATCTAGCAAGGAGAAGTATTAAAACTTCGTACATGGGCTTCTGAAAGAGAGAGGGAATTGGTACGGAAATTAATTTACTATATTCCATGATATTGAATATCAAAATACAATTGATAGAATAATTAATAAATTCAAAAGTAGTATAATCAATTGACAGTATAGATATCCGTGTTTTTTTTTTAAATCCAAAAGTCTATATATACTTTAATCCAGAGTTCTCTAAATATACTACCGAAATTTACACAAAGGAACTTACTTTAAATAAATCTAACATAAACAGAAATAGTTGTCCTTTTCTAGATTTAAACATTTCAATTTCTAAAGGGAAACTCCATACTAAAATTTACGATAAAAGAGACGATTTTTCATTCCCTATTGTTAATTTTCCTTTTTTAGACGGCGATGTTCCGGTGACTTACTTATGGGGGTTTTTAACGACCTTGACTGGCTATAAATATAATATAATGTTCCTGTGACAACTTTATGACTGACTATATATGGTGTTAGCCCTGTATAACCACGTGTCATACGATGGAGAATGCCTGTCATAAAGTTGTCACATGTTAAGACGTGTATAATAAAATTAGAATTTGATGTGGCGGCATGGTAATTAACATCCTGCACGACAGACAAAAATAGATGACCTGAAAGGTACACCATCTACTTGCAACTATACATCATGTACTGTGTTCCATCCCAAGATAAAGCCGACGAGGAATTAAAGAAATTACATCGACCATCGAAAGCTATATTTTTATGTAGCCTAGGTGGTCAAGAGGTCTAGGGTGCTGGACACGGTGTAGGCGGTGTTGCCACGATGTCACAGACGCAAGGGTTAGAATCACGCTGAGGGAAGAACAAACATTTGCTAAATTTACAACATCAATTACAAATATTTTAAACTTTTATTCCAACTGTGTGTATTAAGCTACACAAATATTTTTTTGTCATGCATCCGATTTCACCTAGATAGATGCACACGCCCGATGAAGCTAGTTTGTCAAGCGAAATATTGCGTATATCTATTTAAAATCTAATAGAACCTTTTAAATGTATCGATTAGCGTGTTTAAGTTATATTCTTAGACATTTATATAATTTCAATTTAATAATTGTATTAATTTATTTTTACGAGCTGATCCACGCCTAAATAGATTGAATGTTGATTGTTGCTATTTGTTGATTGTTGCTATTTTTAGACATTATATATATATATATCGAATTCCGGCCAGGGAAGAACAAAAAATTTGCTTCCGCAAATTTACAGATCTAACATTGTGGGGCTGTTATTTAGACAAATTATGTATACATAATGTGTTTTCAGCCTTGTATCACCATCACTGGTGATCCGATGGATAAAATCTGTCGTAGAGTTGTCACTGGTTAAGACGTACTTATTATATATAAATATATATATATATAAGATCCATTTTGTTACATCCGGTGATCCGTTTATTTGGCAATCGCCATGGCAGTCAGCAGGGTTTAAGAACATCCGTTGTTCGCGACCTGCTAGTCAAATGCGTTTTGTTTAAATATACTTTTTCACTTTTTTGGTGTTTTGGAAAATGTTGTTTGTGCTGTATTTAGACCCCTCTACCAAGAAATTTGTTTTTCATGAACACGTATAAAAGTTGCGGTTTTTATCCAACGCAATCATAGGTTTTAACGTTTTTTTTCAATTTAGACTTGTTTATAGTTTTTCGTTTGGGCTTGTATTATATTTGCCTTCGAGCTTATATAATCCGTTCATCCTATTTCGACTCTTTAAAATTCAAGAGTCAATCCTAAATTGAGGTAAATTGTATGGCTTTCCAAATACCGTTTCAATCCCTAACTTCACTGAAGAGACATTAATTGTCGAAATCCGGATATGGCGTACAAATTTTTGCACCTCATGTTTGCGGTATACCGTCTTTTCCTCAAGTTTATTGTTTTCAATTTGGTTTTAAATTAATAATTAAGGTCCATTTTGTTATATCTGGTGATCCGTTTATTTGGAAATCGCCATGGCAGTCAGCAGGGTTAAAGAACATCCGTTGTTCGACCTGCTAGTCAAATGCGTTTTGTTAAAATATACTTTTTTCACTATTTTGGTCGTTTGGAAAATGTTGTTTGTGCTCTTTTTAGACCCCTCTACCAAGAAATTTGTTTTGCATGCACATGTATAAAAATTGCGGTTTTTATCCAACGCAATCATAGGTTTGAACGTTGTTTTTCAATTTAGACTTGTATGTATATACAAACACATATTATATTCATAATTACTCTAAATATCAGCATAACAATGTTAAATCTGCAAATTTATATATATAGGTCATAGGTTTGAACGTTGTTTTCAATTTATTCTTGTTTATATTTTTTCGTTTGGGGTTGTATTATATTTGTCTTCGGGTTTATATGATCTGTTCATCCTATTTCGACTCCTTAAAATTCAAGAGTCTATCCTAAATTGAGGTAAATTATATGGCCTTCCAAATACCGTTTCGATTCCTAACATACTTAAAGAGACATTAATTGTCGAAATCCGGATATGGTGTACAAAATTTTTTGCACCTTTTGTTTGCGGTATACCATCTTTTCCGCAGGTTTATTGTTTTCTGTTTGGTATTAACTTAATAATTAAGATCCATTTTGTATCAACTGTGATCCGTTTATTTGGCAATCACCAATGGCAGTCAGCAGGTTTTAAGAACATTTGTTGTTCGACCTGCTAGTCAAATGCGTTTTGTTAAAATATACTTTTTCACTTTTTTAGTTTTTTGGAAAATGTTGATTGTGCTGTATTTAGACCCCTCTACCAAGAAATTTGTTTTGCATGCACACGTATAAAAATTGCGGTTTTTATCCAACGCAATCATAGGTTTGAACGTTGTTTGTCAATTTAGACTTGTTTATATTTTTTCGTTTGGGCTTGTATTGTATTTGCCTTCGGGTTTATATGATCCGTTCATCCTATTTTGACTCCTAAACATTCTAGAGTCTATCCTAAATTCAGGTAAATTGTATGGCTTTCCAAATACCGTTTCGATTCCTAACATCACTGAAAAGACATTGATTGTCGAAATCCGGATATGGTGTACAAAAACCTTTGCACCTTTTGTTTGCGGTATACCATCTTTTCCGCAAGTGTATTGTTTTCTGTTTAGTATTAAATTTATAATTAAGATCCATTTATTACATCGGTGATCCGTTTATTTGGCAATCGCCAATGGCAGTCAGCAGGGCTTAAGAACATTTGTTGTTCGACCTGCTAGTCAAATGCGTTTTGTCAAAATATACTTTTTCACTTTTTTGGTCTTTTGGAAAATGTTGTTTGTGCTGTATTTAGACCCCTCTAACAAGAAATTTGTTTTGCATGCACATGTATAAAAATTGCAGTTATTATCAAACGCAATCATAGGTTTAAACGTTGTTTTCAATTAAGACTTGTTTATATTTTTTCGTTTGGGCTTGTATTATATTTGCCTTCGGGTTTATATGATCCGTTCATCCTATTTTGACTCCTAAACATTCTAGAGTCTATCCTAAATTCAGGTAAATTGTATGGCTTTCCAAATACCGTTTCGATTCCTAACATCACTGAAAGAGACATTAATTGTCGAAATCCGGATATCATGGTGTACAAAATTTTTTGCACCTTTTGTTTGCGGTATACCATCTTTTCCGCAGGTTTATTGTTTTCTGTTTGGTATTAACTTAATAATTAAGATCCATTTTGTATCAACTGTGATCCGTTTATTTGGCAATCACCAATGGCAGTCAGCAGGTTTTAAGAACATTTGTTGTTCGACCTGCTAGTCAAATGCGTTTTGTTAAAATATACTTTTTCACTTTTTTAGTTTTTTGGAAAATGTTGTTTGTGCTGTATTTAGACCCCTCTACCAAGAAATTTGTTTTGCATGCACACGTATAAAAATTGCGGTTTTTATCCAACGCAATCATAGGTTTGAACGTTGTTTGTCAATTTAGACTTGTTTATATATTTTCGTTTGGGCTTGTATTGTATTTGCCTTCGGGTTTATATGATCCGTTCATCCTATTTTGACTCCTAAACATTCTAGAGTCTATCCTAAATTCAGGTAAATTGTATGGCTTTCCAAATACCGTTTCGATTCCTAACATCACTGAAAAGACATTGATTGTCGAAATCCGGATATGGTGTACAAAAACCTTTGCACCTTTTGTTTGCGGTATACCATCTTTTCCGCAAGTGTATTGTTTTCTGTTTAGTATTAAATTTATAATTAAGATCCATTTATTACATCGGTGATCCGTTTATTTGGCAATCGCCAATGGCAGTCAGCAGGGCTTAAGAACATTTGTTGTTCGACCTGCTAGTCAAATGCGTTTTGTCAAAATATACTTTTTCACTTTTTTGGTCTTTTGGAAAATGTTGTTTGTGCTGTATTTAGACCCCTCTAACAAGAAATTTGTTTTGCATGCACATGTATAAAAATTGCGGTTATTATCAAACGCAATCATAGGTTTAAACGTTGTTTTCAATTTAGACTTGTTTATATTTTTTCGTTTGGGCTTGTATTATATTTGCCTTCGGGTTTATATGATCCGTTCATCCTATTTTGACTCCTAAACATTCTAGAGTCTATCCTAAATTCAGGTAAATTGTATGGCTTTCCAAATACCGTTTCGATTCCTAACATTTCTGAAAAGACATTGATTGTCGAAATCCGGATATGGTGTACAAAAACCTTTGCACCTTTTGTTTGCGGTATACCATCTTTTCCGCAAGTGTATTGTTTTCTGTTTAGTATTAAATTTATAATTAAGATCCATTTATTACATCGGTGATCCGTTTATTTGACAATCGCCAATGGCAGTCAGCAGGGCTTAAGAACATTTGTTGTTCGACCTGTTAGTCAAATGCGTTTTGTTAAAATATACTTTTTCACTTTTTTGGTCTTTTGGAAAATGTTGTTTGTGCTGTATTTAGACCCCTCTAACAAGAAACTTGTTTTGCATGCAAACGTATAAAAATTGCGGTTTTTATCCAACGCAATCATAGGTTTGAACGTTGTTTTCAATTTAGACTTGTATATATATATCATATCCTTAACATTTTATATGATAGTTTTAGCATAAGTGTATCGAGCAATAAATAAACTACATCAGCCCTATGTGACGTCACGTGGTCGGGCTAATATAGGGTTATCGGTCTAGGTGCGTTCGTACACCGTAGTATATGATAAAAAGATTAAATATTGTCCTTCTCCGTATCGACCCGGGTATCGTACTAACTAACGTCTCGGGATGATACATGGGCCGATATGGAAATCTGCATTTATACATTTACTAGTTTTATTGGTTTTTACGTAAGGTTGGTCATGCTTAAGCGCCACTTTGTTTAATAATAATGGTAGAACATGTGATATTGTGTTGTTAAATTTGAATATGATAACATGCACACTGATCGTGAATGAAAAGTTCGACTTGTTTTAGGAGTATGATGATTCATATGTTCATTACGTCACAGCGTATCAATTTTGATTTGTTTTATTTAGTTTGTGTCATAGTCTTTTCTAGGGGGAGAGGGGGAGAAGGGGTCTGTCATCAACGGCATATATATTTTATCATGTTTATGTTGCGTTAAATAAGAATGCAAACATTACTTCTTGTTCTTCAAAATGTTGAGCTGGTACATTTGTAAGTTATCTTAGTATGTCAGAATGGATAGTGATCTCAGTATGTCAGAATGGATGTGATATTAGTATGTCAGAATGGATAGTGATCTCAGTATGTCAGAATGGATAGTGATCTCAGTATGTCAGAATGGATATGATCTTAGTATGTAAGAGTGGATAGTAATCTTAGTATGTCAGAATGGATGTAATCTTAGTATGTCCGAATGGATAGTGATCTTAGTTTGTCAGAATGGATAGTGATCTTAGTATGTCAGAAGAGATAGTAATCTTAGTATGTCAAAATAAGTAATTTTGATATGTAAGAATGAATAATATCACCAATCCCGAAATAGCAAACGTTGAATAACTGATATATCCAAAATAGCCCAAAAGTGCAACAGAAAATTATACACTATTAATCTTTCGTTTTCAACATTCCATTTAAAATATAATCTATCAGTTAAAGCTGAGCATAGTAAAAACAACTATTAAAAATGTATGTACTGTATCGATTCCATCTTTGAAGGGCATGCACAAAATATGGAACGAATCAAATTAAAAATGTTGTTTCTATCACGTCAAATAAATGTATTTCTTCTGATGTGTTGAATCACCTTTTAATTTGTCTTAAAAACAATGTCTTTATACTCGTATGCATAAACATATCGAAAAATACAAAATTTGATAATCATTAGAGAATGTTTATGAATGTTCATAGAAATTCAACAAGTGTATATAGTAAATGATAGTTTGCTGTACAAAAAATATGATTATCGTTGGATAAATGCTTTACTCGGTTATATGCTATATCAAGATCATGTCAGGTATGCAGCAGACCTTTCTTCAGTACTGGTTGAAAGCAGACCTGTTTCACAGGTCTGTCCTAGAGCAGACAGGTCAAACGAAATAGAGCAGTTTTTAAAAATTTGACCGATAAAGTTAACTTGATTTATGCTAAAAAGATATCAGGTGTAATACCACCAAATCATAGTACGTCACATCCGGTTGCATACGAAAATAGGTCGAAAAAAAATATTCCCTTGAATTTGACAGTTGTAGGTAATTGATCCTACATTTCATTGCAGTAAAACATTTCTGGGTCATAAACATATATCTTGGGTATTTCAAAGCACCATTATTTTTTTATTTGGGGTTTCTATAGAATATTTTGGAAACTTGAGGTTACATGGTTACTAAAGCTTGTATACAGGTTAAAAAAGGGGGAAAATTTGATTGGTTAACTTCCAGTGATGGTTATTTTCTTATATGCAATGAAATGTTATGTGAAATTTTTTCTATAGTACTGGACAGGATCAAACTTTACTCATGCCAAGTATTTCTTTATTTGAAACAAAGATAAATTCTGCACAATTTTTTGAAAAGTGCAAATTTAACAAAGACTAATAGGGGAAAATCAATGGTGGTATTACACCTAATATGGGAAGCTGTACATGCACCTTTGACCTTGTGAGTACTCTCATGTGTTAAAATTTCTTGCTATTTAAGTGAAATATTACTAATAATGAAATATTCTGAGTGGATTGAGTCTCCAAAACACATTTTATGAGAAAATTTCCCTGAAATAGGACTTTACCATGAATATTAGTTGACAGAATAAGCCATACTTAGAGTTTTGGGGAGCTTTTTCTCCTTTTTTCTTATATTCTGCTATACTAGAAAATTTTTCCTAAGAAATACTTTAATAAATATATAGTTTTAAGTAAATGAAATTATTTTTAAAGCAGTAACAACAAATTATTCACCAAAAGAGAAGCTTTTTATGTCCCTCTCTGGAACGCGGCGTAAATTTAAGTTTTACGTAAGGACTTATTGAAACCTCCTTGGAGACAGTAAACTTTTATACGGATAGTTCATTCAGCTTGAATACTTCAATTTATCATTTATTATAACATTTCTATCATAAATGAGTGAAAGTTACCCCAAAATTTTTATTTATTGGCCTATAAAGTAGAAATTTTGAGGAAATGAGAGGTATAAATGGACCAAAAGAGACCTTATAAGGAAGACAAAGAGGTCCATTGGTAGTATTTATCATCCTAAAGTCATCTTTTGTATCATATTCAACTGTTTGTAGGCAGATGAGATAAATATTTGATCATTTATTGGTCCACACTATATTCTATCATGATGCGGCTTGGTTTGGATTTTTCGAAGAAATTTAGCTCGAATCGCTGCAGATGTCGTCTTACATTATACTAGATTTTTCTCAAACTATTGAACTGATTATGACAAAACTTGACAGGAATGCTTGAAATAACCAGTATAACAAAGGAAAAAAGTCACATTCAGTTTATTTAACAAAAAAGTCTTCTTTAATATGGGAAGCTGTACATGCACCTTTGACCTTGTGAGTACTCTCATGTGTTAAAATTTCTTGCTATTTAAGTGAAATATTACTAATAATGAAATATTCTGAGTGGATTGAGTCTCCAAAACACATTTTATGAGAAAATTTCCCTGAAATAGGACTTTACCATGAATATTAGTTGACAGAATAAGCCATACTTAGAGTTTTGGGGAGCTTTTTCTCCTTTTTTCTTATATTCTGCTATACTAGAAAATTTTTCCTAAGAAATACTTTAATAAATATATAGTTTTAAGTAAATGAAATTATTTTTAAAGCAGTAACAACAAATTATTCACCAAAAGAGAAGCTTTTTATGTCCCTCTCTGGAACGCGGCGTAAATTTAAGTTTTACGTAAGGACTTATTGAAACCTCCTTGGAGACAGTAAACTTTTATACGGATAGTTCATTCAGCTTGAATACTTCAATTTATCATTTATTATAACATTTCTATCATAAATGAGTGAAAGTTACCCCAAAATTTTTATTTATTGGCCTATAAAGTAGAAATTTTGAGGAAATGAGAGGTATAAATGGACCAAAAGAGACCTTATAAGGAAGACAAAGAGGTCCATTGGTAGTATTTATCATCCTAAAGTCATCTTTTGTATCATATTCAACTGTTTGTAGGCAGATGAGATAAATATTTGATCATTTATTGGTCCACACTATATTCTATCATGATGCGGCTTGGTTTGGATTTTTCGAAGAAATTTAGCTCGAATCGCTGCAGATGTCGTCTTACATTATACTAGATTTTTCTCAAACTATTGAACTGATTATGACAAAACTTGACAGGAATGCTTGAAATAACCAGTATAACAAAGGAAAAAAGTCACATTCAGTTTATTTAACAAAAAAGTCTTCTTTAATATGGGAAGCTGTACATGCACCTTTGACCTTGTGAGTACTCTCATGTGTTAAAATTTCTTGCTATTTAAGTGAAATATTACTAATAATGAAATATTCTGAGTGGATTGAGTCTCCAAAACACATTTTATGAGAAAATTTCCCTGAAATAGGACTTTACCATGAATATTAGTTGACAGAATAAGCCATACTTAGAGTTTTGGGGAGCTTTTTCTCCTTTTTTCTTATATTCTGCTATACTAGAAAATTTTTCCTAAGAAATACTTTAATAAATATATAGTTTTAAGTAAATGAAATTATTTTTAAAGCAGTAACAACAAATTATTCACCAAAAGAGAAGCTTTTTATGTCCCTCTCTGGAACGCGGCGTAAATTTAAGTTTTACGTAAGGACTTATTGAAACCTCCTTGGAGACAGTAAACTTTTATACGGATAGTTCATTCAGCTTGAATACTTCAATTTATCATTTATTATAACATTTCTATCATAAATGAGTGAAAGTTACCCCAAAATTTTTATTTATTGGCCTATAAAGTAGAAATTTTGAGGAAATGAGAGGTATAAATGGACCAAAAGAGACCTTATAAGGAAGACAAAGAGGTCCATTGGTAGTATTTATCATCCTAAAGTCATCTTTTGTATCATATTCAACTGTTTGTAGGCAGATGAGATAAATATTTGATCATTTATTGGTCCACACTATATTCTATCATGATGCGGCTTGGTTTGGATTTTTCGAAGAAATTTAGCTCGAATCGCTGCAGATGTCGTCTTACATTATACTAGATTTTTCTCAAACTATTGAACTGATTATGACAAAACTTGACAGGAATGCTTGAAATAACCAGTATAACAAAGGAAAAAAGTCACATTCAGTTTATTTAACAAAAAAGTCTTCTTTAATATGGGAAGCTGTACATGCACCTTTGACCTTGTGAGTACTCTCATGTGTTAAAATTTCTTGCTATTTAAGTGAAATATTACTAATAATGAAATATTCTGAGTGGATTGAGTCTCCAAAACACATTTTATGAGAAAATTTCCCTGAAATAGGACTTTACCATGAATATTAGTTGACAGAATAAGCCATACTTAGAGTTTTGGGGAGCTTTTTCTCCTTTTTTCTTATATTCTGCTATACTAGAAAATTTTTCCTAAGAAATACTTTAATAAATATATAGTTTTAAGTAAATGAAATTATTTTTAAAGCAGTAACAACAAATTATTCACCAAAAGAGAAGCTTTTTATGTCCCTCTCTGGAACGCGGCGTAAATTTAAGTTTTACGTAAGGACTTATTGAAACCTCCTTGGAGACAGTAAACTTTTATACGGATAGTTCATTCAGCTTGAATACTTCAATTTATCATTTATTATAACATTTCTATCATAAATGAGTGAAAGTTACCCCAAAATTTTTATTTATTGGCCTATAAAGTAGAAATTTTGAGGAAATGAGAGGTATAAATGGACCAAAAGAGACCTTATAAGGAAGACAAAGAGGTCCATTGGTAGTATTTATCATCCTAAAGTCATCTTTTGTATCATATTCAACTGTTTGTAGGCAGATGAGATAAATATTTGATCATTTATTGGTCCACACTATATTCTATCATGATGCGGCTTGGTTTGGATTTTTCGAAGAAATTTAGCTCGAATCGCTGCAGATGTCGTCTTACATTATACTAGATTTTTCTCAAACTATTGAACTGATTATGACAAAACTTGACAGGAATGCTTGAAATAACCAGTATAACAAAGGAAAAAAGTCACATTCAGTTTATTTAACAAAAAAGTCTTCTTTAATATGGGAAGCTGTACATGCACCTTTGACCTTGTGAGTACTCTCATGTGTTAAAATTTCTTGCTATTTAAGTGAAATATTACTAATAATGAAATATTCTGAGTGGATTGAGTCTCCAAAACACATTTTATGAGAAAATTTCCCTGAAATAGGACTTTACCATGAATATTAGTTGACAGAATAAGCCATACTTAGAGTTTTGGGGAGCTTTTTCTCCTTTTTTCTTATATTCTGCTATACTAGAAAATTTTTCCTAAGAAATACTTTAATAAATATATAGTTTTAAGTAAATGAAATTATTTTTAAAGCAGTAACAACAAATTATTCACCAAAAGAGAAGCTTTTTATGTCCCTCTCTGGAACGCGGCGTAAATTTAAGTTTTACGTAAGGACTTATTGAAACCTCCTTGGAGACAGTAAACTTTTATACGGATAGTTCATTCAGCTTGAATACTTCAATTTATCATTTATTATAACATTTCTATCATAAATGAGTGAAAGTTACCCCAAAATTTTTATTTATTGGCCTATAAAGTAGAAATTTTGAGGAAATGAGAGGTATAAATGGACCAAAAGAGACCTTATAAGGAAGACAAAGAGGTCCATTGGTAGTATTTATCATCCTAAAGTCATCTTTTGTATCATATTCAACTGTTTGTAGGCAGATGAGATAAATATTTGATCATTTATTGGTCCACACTATATTCTATCATGATGCGGCTTGGTTTGGATTTTTCGAAGAAATTTAGCTCGAATCGCTGCAGATGTCGTCTTACATTATACTAGATTTTTCTCAAACTATTGAACTGATTATGACAAAACTTGACAGGAATGCTTGAAATAACCAGTATAACAAAGGAAAAAAGTCACATTCAGTTTATTTAACAAAAAAGTCTTCTTTAGGTGTAATACCACCAAATCATAGTACGTCACATCCGGTTGCATACGAAAATAGGTCGAAAAAAAATATTCCCTTGAATTTGACAGTTGTAGGTAATTGATCCTACATTTCATTGCAGTAAAACATTTCTGGGTCATAAACATATATCTTGGGTATTTCAAAGCACCATTATTTTTTTATTTGGGGTTTCTATAGAATATTTTGGAAACTTGAGGTTACATGGTTACTAAAGCTTGTATACAGGTTAAAAAAGGGGGAAAATTTGATTGGTTAACTTCCAGTGATGGTTATTTTCTTATATGCAATGAAATGTTATGTGAAATTTTTTCTATAGTACTGGACAGGATCAAACTTTACTCATGCCAAGTATTTCTTTATTTGAAACAAAGATAAATTCTGCACAATTTTTTGAAAAGTGCAAATTTAACAAAGACTAATAGGGGAAAATCAATGGTGGTATTACACCTAATATGGGAAGCTGTACATGCACCTTTGACCTTGTGAGTACTCTCATGTGTTAAAATTTCTTGCTATTTAAGTGAAATATTACTAATAATGAAATATTCTGAGTGGATTGAGTCTCCAAAACACATTTTATGAGAAAATTTCCCTGAAATAGGACTTTACCATGAATATTAGTTGACAGAATAAGCCATACTTAGAGTTTTGGGGAGCTTTTTCTCCTTTTTTCTTATATTCTGCTATACTAGAAAATTTTTCCTAAGAAATACTTTAATAAATATATAGTTTTAAGTAAATGAAATTATTTTTAAAGCAGTAACAACAAATTATTCACCAAAAGAGAAGCTTTTTATGTCCCTCTCTGGAACGCGGCGTAAATTTAAGTTTTACGTAAGGACTTATTGAAACCTCCTTGGAGACAGTAAACTTTTATACGGATAGTTCATTCAGCTTGAATACTTCAATTTATCATTTATTATAACATTTCTATCATAAATGAGTGAAAGTTACCCCAAAATTTTTATTTATTGGCCTATAAAGTAGAAATTTTGAGGAAATGAGAGGTATAAATGGACCAAAAGAGACCTTATAAGGAAGACAAAGAGGTCCATTGGTAGTATTTATCATCCTAAAGTCATCTTTTGTATCATATTCAACTGTTTGTAGGCAGATGAGATAAATATTTGATCATTTATTGGTCCACACTATATTCTATCATGATGCGGCTTGGTTTGGATTTTTCGAAGAAATTTAGCTCGAATCGCTGCAGATGTCGTCTTACATTATACTAGATTTTTCTCAAACTATTGAACTGATTATGACAAAACTTGACAGGAATGCTTGAAATAACCAGTATAACAAAGGAAAAAAGTCACATTCAGTTTATTTAACAAAAAAGTCTTCTTTAGGTGTAATACCACCAAATCATAGTACGTCACATCCGGTTGCATACGAAAATAGGTCGAAAAAAAATATTCCCTTGAATTTGACAGTTGTAGGTAATTGATCCTACATTTCATTGCAGTAAAACATTTCTGGGTCATAAACATATATCTTGGGTATTTCAAAGCACCATTATTTTTTTATTTGGGGTTTCTATAGAATATTTTGGAAACTTGAGGTTACATGGTTACTAAAGCTTGTATACAGGTTAAAAAAGGGGGAAAATTTGATTGGTTAACTTCCAGTGATGGTTATTTTCTTATATGCAATGAAATGTTATGTGAAATTTTTTCTATAGTACTGGACAGGATCAAACTTTACTCATGCCAAGTATTTCTTTATTTGAAACAAAGATAAATTCTGCACAATTTTTTGAAAAGTGCAAATTTAACAAAGACTAATAGGGGAAAATCAATGGTGGTATTACACCTAATATGGGAAGCTGTACATGCACCTTTGACCTTGTGAGTACTCTCATGTGTTAAAATTTCTTGCTATTTAAGTGAAATATTACTAATAATGAAATATTCTGAGTGGATTGAGTCTCCAAAACACATTTTATGAGAAAATTTCCCTGAAATAGGACTTTACCATGAATATTAGTTGACAGAATAAGCCATACTTAGAGTTTTGGGGAGCTTTTTCTCCTTTTTTCTTATATTCTGCTATACTAGAAAATTTTTCCTAAGAAATACTTTAATAAATATATAGTTTTAAGTAAATGAAATTATTTTTAAAGCAGTAACAACAAATTATTCACCAAAAGAGAAGCTTTTTATGTCCCTCTCTGGAACGCGGCGTAAATTTAAGTTTTACGTAAGGACTTATTGAAACCTCCTTGGAGACAGTAAACTTTTATACGGATAGTTCATTCAGCTTGAATACTTCAATTTATCATTTATTATAACATTTCTATCATAAATGAGTGAAAGTTACCCCAAAATTTTTATTTATTGGCCTATAAAGTAGAAATTTTGAGGAAATGAGAGGTATAAATGGACCAAAAGAGACCTTATAAGGAAGACAAAGAGGTCCATTGGTAGTATTTATCATCCTAAAGTCATCTTTTGTATCATATTCAACTGTTTGTAGGCAGATGAGATAAATATTTGATCATTTATTGGTCCACACTATATTCTATCATGATGCGGCTTGGTTTGGATTTTTCGAAGAAATTTAGCTCGAATCGCTGCAGATGTCGTCTTACATTATACTAGATTTTTCTCAAACTATTGAACTGATTATGACAAAACTTGACAGGAATGCTTGAAATAACCAGTATAACAAAGGAAAAAAGTCACATTCAGTTTATTTAACAAAAAAGTCTTCTTTAATATGGGAAGCTGTACATGCACCTTTGACCTTGTGAGTACTCTCATGTGTTAAAATTTCTTGCTATTTAAGTGAAATATTACTAATAATGAAATATTCTGAGTGGATTGAGTCTCCAAAACACATTTTATGAGAAAATTTCCCTGAAATAGGACTTTACCATGAATATTAGTTGACAGAATAAGCCATACTTAGAGTTTTGGGGAGCTTTTTCTCCTTTTTTCTTATATTCTGCTATACTAGAAAATTTTTCCTAAGAAATACTTTAATAAATATATAGTTTTAAGTAAATGAAATTATTTTTAAAGCAGTAACAACAAATTATTCACCAAAAGAGAAGCTTTTTATGTCCCTCTCTGGAACGCGGCGTAAATTTAAGTTTTACGTAAGGACTTATTGAAACCTCCTTGGAGACAGTAAACTTTTATACGGATAGTTCATTCAGCTTGAATACTTCAATTTATCATTTATTATAACATTTCTATCATAAATGAGTGAAAGTTACCCCAAAATTTTTATTTATTGGCCTATAAAGTAGAAATTTTGAGGAAATGAGAGGTATAAATGGACCAAAAGAGACCTTATAAGGAAGACAAAGAGGTCCATTGGTAGTATTTATCATCCTAAAGTCATCTTTTGTATCATATTCAACTGTTTGTAGGCAGATGAGATAAATATTTGATCATTTATTGGTCCACACTATATTCTATCATGATGCGGCTTGGTTTGGATTTTTCGAAGAAATTTAGCTCGAATCGCTGCAGATGTCGTCTTACATTATACTAGATTTTTCTCAAACTATTGAACTGATTATGACAAAACTTGACAGGAATGCTTGAAATAACCAGTATAACAAAGGAAAAAAGTCACATTCAGTTTATTTAACAAAAAAGTCTTCTTTAGGTGTAATACCACCAAATCATAGTACGTCACATCCGGTTGCATACGAAAATAGGTCGAAAAAAAATATTCCCTTGAATTTGACAGTTGTAGGTAATTGATCCTACATTTCATTGCAGTAAAACATTTCTGGGTCATAAACATATATCTTGGGTATTTCAAAGCACCATTATTTTTTTATTTGGGGTTTCTATAGAATATTTTGGAAACTTGAGGTTACATGGTTACTAAAGCTTGTATACAGGTTAAAAAAGGGGGAAAATTTGATTGGTTAACTTCCAGTGATGGTTATTTTCTTATATGCAATGAAATGTTATGTGAAATTTTTTCTATAGTACTGGACAGGATCAAACTTTACTCATGCCAAGTATTTCTTTATTTGAAACAAAGATAAATTCTGCACAATTTTTTGAAAAGTGCAAATTTAACAAAGACTAATAGGGGAAAATCAATGGTGGTATTACACCTAATATGGGAAGCTGTACATGCACCTTTGACCTTGTGAGTACTCTCATGTGTTAAAATTTCTTGCTATTTAAGTGAAATATTACTAATAATGAAATATTCTGAGTGGATTGAGTCTCCAAAACACATTTTATGAGAAAATTTCCCTGAAATAGGACTTTACCATGAATATTAGTTGACAGAATAAGCCATACTTAGAGTTTTGGGGAGCTTTTTCTCCTTTTTTCTTATATTCTGCTATACTAGAAAATTTTTCCTAAGAAATACTTTAATAAATATATAGTTTTAAGTAAATGAAATTATTTTTAAAGCAGTAACAACAAATTATTCACCAAAAGAGAAGCTTTTTATGTCCCTCTCTGGAACGCGGCGTAAATTTAAGTTTTACGTAAGGACTTATTGAAACCTCCTTGGAGACAGTAAACTTTTATACGGATAGTTCATTCAGCTTGAATACTTCAATTTATCATTTATTATAACATTTCTATCATAAATGAGTGAAAGTTACCCCAAAATTTTTATTTATTGGCCTATAAAGTAGAAATTTTGAGGAAATGAGAGGTATAAATGGACCAAAAGAGACCTTATAAGGAAGACAAAGAGGTCCATTGGTAGTATTTATCATCCTAAAGTCATCTTTTGTATCATATTCAACTGTTTGTAGGCAGATGAGATAAATATTTGATCATTTATTGGTCCACACTATATTCTATCATGATGCGGCTTGGTTTGGATTTTTCGAAGAAATTTAGCTCGAATCGCTGCAGATGTCGTCTTACATTATACTAGATTTTTCTCAAACTATTGAACTGATTATGACAAAACTTGACAGGAATGCTTGAAATAACCAGTATAACAAAGGAAAAAAGTCACATTCAGTTTATTTAACAAAAAAGTCTTCTTTAGGTGTAATACCACCAAATCATAGTACGTCACATCCGGTTGCATACGAAAATAGGTCGAAAAAAAATATTCCCTTGAATTTGACAGTTGTAGGTAATTGATCCTACATTTCATTGCAGTAAAACATTTCTGGGTCATAAACATATATCTTGGGTATTTCAAAGCACCATTATTTTTTTATTTGGGGTTTCTATAGAATATTTTGGAAACTTGAGGTTACATGGTTACTAAAGCTTGTATACAGGTTAAAAAAGGGGGAAAATTTGATTGGTTAACTTCCAGTGATGGTTATTTTCTTATATGCAATGAAATGTTATGTGAAATTTTTTCTATAGTACTGGACAGGATCAAACTTTACTCATGCCAAGTATTTCTTTATTTGAAACAAAGATAAATTCTGCACAATTTTTTGAAAAGTGCAAATTTAACAAAGACTAATAGGGGAAAATCAATGGTGGTATTACACCTAATATGGGAAGCTGTACATGCACCTTTGACCTTGTGAGTACTCTCATGTGTTAAAATTTCTTGCTATTTAAGTGAAATATTACTAATAATGAAATATTCTGAGTGGATTGAGTCTCCAAAACACATTTTATGAGAAAATTTCCCTGAAATAGGACTTTACCATGAATATTAGTTGACAGAATAAGCCATACTTAGAGTTTTGGGGAGCTTTTTCTCCTTTTTTCTTATATTCTGCTATACTAGAAAATTTTTCCTAAGAAATACTTTAATAAATATATAGTTTTAAGTAAATGAAATTATTTTTAAAGCAGTAACAACAAATTATTCACCAAAAGAGAAGCTTTTTATGTCCCTCTCTGGAACGCGGCGTAAATTTAAGTTTTACGTAAGGACTTATTGAAACCTCCTTGGAGACAGTAAACTTTTATACGGATAGTTCATTCAGCTTGAATACTTCAATTTATCATTTATTATAACATTTCTATCATAAATGAGTGAAAGTTACCCCAAAATTTTTATTTATTGGCCTATAAAGTAGAAATTTTGAGGAAATGAGAGGTATAAATGGACCAAAAGAGACCTTATAAGGAAGACAAAGAGGTCCATTGGTAGTATTTATCATCCTAAAGTCATCTTTTGTATCATATTCAACTGTTTGTAGGCAGATGAGATAAATATTTGATCATTTATTGGTCCACACTATATTCTATCATGATGCGGCTTGGTTTGGATTTTTCGAAGAAATTTAGCTCGAATCGCTGCAGATGTCGTCTTACATTATACTAGATTTTTCTCAAACTATTGAACTGATTATGACAAAACTTGACAGGAATGCTTGAAATAACCAGTATAACAAAGGAAAAAAGTCACATTCAGTTTATTTAACAAAAAAGTCTTCTTTAATATGGGAAGCTGTACATGCACCTTTGACCTTGTGAGTACTCTCATGTGTTAAAATTTCTTGCTATTTAAGTGAAATATTACTAATAATGAAATATTCTGAGTGGATTGAGTCTCCAAAACACATTTTATGAGAAAATTTCCCTGAAATAGGACTTTACCATGAATATTAGTTGACAGAATAAGCCATACTTAGAGTTTTGGGGAGCTTTTTCTCCTTTTTTCTTATATTCTGCTATACTAGAAAATTTTTCCTAAGAAATACTTTAATAAATATATAGTTTTAAGTAAATGAAATTATTTTTAAAGCAGTAACAACAAATTATTCACCAAAAGAGAAGCTTTTTATGTCCCTCTCTGGAACGCGGCGTAAATTTAAGTTTTACGTAAGGACTTATTGAAACCTCCTTGGAGACAGTAAACTTTTATACGGATAGTTCATTCAGCTTGAATACTTCAATTTATCATTTATTATAACATTTCTATCATAAATGAGTGAAAGTTACCCCAAAATTTTTATTTATTGGCCTATAAAGTAGAAATTTTGAGGAAATGAGAGGTATAAATGGACCAAAAGAGACCTTATAAGGAAGACAAAGAGGTCCATTGGTAGTATTTATCATCCTAAAGTCATCTTTTGTATCATATTCAACTGTTTGTAGGCAGATGAGATAAATATTTGATCATTTATTGGTCCACACTATATTCTATCATGATGCGGCTTGGTTTGGATTTTTCGAAGAAATTTAGCTCGAATCGCTGCAGATGTCGTCTTACATTATACTAGATTTTTCTCAAACTATTGAACTGATTATGACAAAACTTGACAGGAATGCTTGAAATAACCAGTATAACAAAGGAAAAAAGTCACATTCAGTTTATTTAACAAAAAAGTCTTCTTTAGGTGTAATACCACCAAATCATAGTACGTCACATCCGGTTGCATACGAAAATAGGTCGAAAAAAAATATTCCCTTGAATTTGACAGTTGTAGGTAATTGATCCTACATTTCATTGCAGTAAAACATTTCTGGGTCATAAACATATATCTTGGGTATTTCAAAGCACCATTATTTTTTTATTTGGGGTTTCTATAGAATATTTTGGAAACTTGAGGTTACATGGTTACTAAAGCTTGTATACAGGTTAAAAAAGGGGGAAAATTTGATTGGTTAACTTCCAGTGATGGTTATTTTCTTATATGCAATGAAATGTTATGTGAAATTTTTTCTATAGTACTGGACAGGATCAAACTTTACTCATGCCAAGTATTTCTTTATTTGAAACAAAGATAAATTCTGCACAATTTTTTGAAAAGTGCAAATTTAACAAAGACTAATAGGGGAAAATCAATGGTGGTATTACACCTAATATGGGAAGCTGTACATGCACCTTTGACCTTGTGAGTACTCTCATGTGTTAAAATTTCTTGCTATTTAAGTGAAATATTACTAATAATGAAATATTCTGAGTGGATTGAGTCTCCAAAACACATTTTATGAGAAAATTTCCCTGAAATAGGACTTTACCATGAATATTAGTTGACAGAATAAGCCATACTTAGAGTTTTGGGGAGCTTTTTCTCCTTTTTTCTTATATTCTGCTATACTAGAAAATTTTTCCTAAGAAATACTTTAATAAATATATAGTTTTAAGTAAATGAAATTATTTTTAAAGCAGTAACAACAAATTATTCACCAAAAGAGAAGCTTTTTATGTCCCTCTCTGGAACGCGGCGTAAATTTAAGTTTTACGTAAGGACTTATTGAAACCTCCTTGGAGACAGTAAACTTTTATACGGATAGTTCATTCAGCTTGAATACTTCAATTTATCATTTATTATAACATTTCTATCATAAATGAGTGAAAGTTACCCCAAAATTTTTATTTATTGGCCTATAAAGTAGAAATTTTGAGGAAATGAGAGGTATAAATGGACCAAAAGAGACCTTATAAGGAAGACAAAGAGGTCCATTGGTAGTATTTATCATCCTAAAGTCATCTTTTGTATCATATTCAACTGTTTGTAGGCAGATGAGATAAATATTTGATCATTTATTGGTCCACACTATATTCTATCATGATGCGGCTTGGTTTGGATTTTTCGAAGAAATTTAGCTCGAATCGCTGCAGATGTCGTCTTACATTATACTAGATTTTTCTCAAACTATTGAACTGATTATGACAAAACTTGACAGGAATGCTTGAAATAACCAGTATAACAAAGGAAAAAAGTCACATTCAGTTTATTTAACAAAAAAGTCTTCTTTAATATGGGAAGCTGTACATGCACCTTTGACCTTGTGAGTACTCTCATGTGTTAAAATTTCTTGCTATTTAAGTGAAATATTACTAATAATGAAATATTCTGAGTGGATTGAGTCTCCAAAACACATTTTATGAGAAAATTTCCCTGAAATAGGACTTTACCATGAATATTAGTTGACAGAATAAGCCATACTTAGAGTTTTGGGGAGCTTTTTCTCCTTTTTTCTTATATTCTGCTATACTAGAAAATTTTTCCTAAGAAATACTTTAATAAATATATAGTTTTAAGTAAATGAAATTATTTTTAAAGCAGTAACAACAAATTATTCACCAAAAGAGAAGCTTTTTATGTCCCTCTCTGGAACGCGGCGTAAATTTAAGTTTTACGTAAGGACTTATTGAAACCTCCTTGGAGACAGTAAACTTTTATACGGATAGTTCATTCAGCTTGAATACTTCAATTTATCATTTATTATAACATTTCTATCATAAATGAGTGAAAGTTACCCCAAAATTTTTATTTATTGGCCTATAAAGTAGAAATTTTGAGGAAATGAGAGGTATAAATGGACCAAAAGAGACCTTATAAGGAAGACAAAGAGGTCCATTGGTAGTATTTATCATCCTAAAGTCATCTTTTGTATCATATTCAACTGTTTGTAGGCAGATGAGATAAATATTTGATCATTTATTGGTCCACACTATATTCTATCATGATGCGGCTTGGTTTGGATTTTTCGAAGAAATTTAGCTCGAATCGCTGCAGATGTCGTCTTACATTATACTAGATTTTTCTCAAACTATTGAACTGATTATGACAAAACTTGACAGGAATGCTTGAAATAACCAGTATAACAAAGGAAAAAAGTCACATTCAGTTTATTTAACAAAAAAGTCTTCTTTAGGTGTAATACCACCAAATCATAGTACGTCACATCCGGTTGCATACGAAAATAGGTCGAAAAAAAATATTCCCTTGAATTTGACAGTTGTAGGTAATTGATCCTACATTTCATTGCAGTAAAACATTTCTGGGTCATAAACATATATCTTGGGTATTTCAAAGCACCATTATTTTTTTATTTGGGGTTTCTATAGAATATTTTGGAAACTTGAGGTTACATGGTTACTAAAGCTTGTATACAGGTTAAAAAAGGGGGAAAATTTGATTGGTTAACTTCCAGTGATGGTTATTTTCTTATATGCAATGAAATGTTATGTGAAATTTTTTCTATAGTACTGGACAGGATCAAACTTTACTCATGCCAAGTATTTCTTTATTTGAAACAAAGATAAATTCTGCACAATTTTTTGAAAAGTGCAAATTTAACAAAGACTAATAGGGGAAAATCAATGGTGGTATTACACCTAATATGGGAAGCTGTACATGCACCTTTGACCTTGTGAGTACTCTCATGTGTTAAAATTTCTTGCTATTTAAGTGAAATATTACTAATAATGAAATATTCTGAGTGGATTGAGTCTCCAAAACACATTTTATGAGAAAATTTCCCTGAAATAGGACTTTACCATGAATATTAGTTGACAGAATAAGCCATACTTAGAGTTTTGGGGAGCTTTTTCTCCTTTTTTCTTATATTCTGCTATACTAGAAAATTTTTCCTAAGAAATACTTTAATAAATATATAGTTTTAAGTAAATGAAATTATTTTTAAAGCAGTAACAACAAATTATTCACCAAAAGAGAAGCTTTTTATGTCCCTCTCTGGAACGCGGCGTAAATTTAAGTTTTACGTAAGGACTTATTGAAACCTCCTTGGAGACAGTAAACTTTTATACGGATAGTTCATTCAGCTTGAATACTTCAATTTATCATTTATTATAACATTTCTATCATAAATGAGTGAAAGTTACCCCAAAATTTTTATTTATTGGCCTATAAAGTAGAAATTTTGAGGAAATGAGAGGTATAAATGGACCAAAAGAGACCTTATAAGGAAGACAAAGAGGTCCATTGGTAGTATTTATCATCCTAAAGTCATCTTTTGTATCATATTCAACTGTTTGTAGGCAGATGAGATAAATATTTGATCATTTATTGGTCCACACTATATTCTATCATGATGCGGCTTGGTTTGGATTTTTCGAAGAAATTTAGCTCGAATCGCTGCAGATGTCGTCTTACATTATACTAGATTTTTCTCAAACTATTGAACTGATTATGACAAAACTTGACAGGAATGCTTGAAATAACCAGTATAACAAAGGAAAAAAGTCACATTCAGTTTATTTAACAAAAAAGTCTTCTTTAATATGGGAAGCTGTACATGCACCTTTGACCTTGTGAGTACTCTCATGTGTTAAAATTTCTTGCTATTTAAGTGAAATATTACTAATAATGAAATATTCTGAGTGGATTGAGTCTCCAAAACACATTTTATGAGAAAATTTCCCTGAAATAGGACTTTACCATGAATATTAGTTGACAGAATAAGCCATACTTAGAGTTTTGGGGAGCTTTTTCTCCTTTTTTCTTATATTCTGCTATACTAGAAAATTTTTCCTAAGAAATACTTTAATAAATATATAGTTTTAAGTAAATGAAATTATTTTTAAAGCAGTAACAACAAATTATTCACCAAAAGAGAAGCTTTTTATGTCCCTCTCTGGAACGCGGCGTAAATTTAAGTTTTACGTAAGGACTTATTGAAACCTCCTTGGAGACAGTAAACTTTTATACGGATAGTTCATTCAGCTTGAATACTTCAATTTATCATTTATTATAACATTTCTATCATAAATGAGTGAAAGTTACCCCAAAATTTTTATTTATTGGCCTATAAAGTAGAAATTTTGAGGAAATGAGAGGTATAAATGGACCAAAAGAGACCTTATAAGGAAGACAAAGAGGTCCATTGGTAGTATTTATCATCCTAAAGTCATCTTTTGTATCATATTCAACTGTTTGTAGGCAGATGAGATAAATATTTGATCATTTATTGGTCCACACTATATTCTATCATGATGCGGCTTGGTTTGGATTTTTCGAAGAAATTTAGCTCGAATCGCTGCAGATGTCGTCTTACATTATACTAGATTTTTCTCAAACTATTGAACTGATTATGACAAAACTTGACAGGAATGCTTGAAATAACCAGTATAACAAAGGAAAAAAGTCACATTCAGTTTATTTAACAAAAAAGTCTTCTTTAGGTGTAATACCACCAAATCATAGTACGTCACATCCGGTTGCATACGAAAATAGGTCGAAAAAAAATATTCCCTTGAATTTGACAGTTGTAGGTAATTGATCCTACATTTCATTGCAGTAAAACATTTCTGGGTCATAAACATATATCTTGGGTATTTCAAAGCACCATTATTTTTTTATTTGGGGTTTCTATAGAATATTTTGGAAACTTGAGGTTACATGGTTACTAAAGCTTGTATACAGGTTAAAAAAGGGGGAAAATTTGATTGGTTAACTTCCAGTGATGGTTATTTTCTTATATGCAATGAAATGTTATGTGAAATTTTTTCTATAGTACTGGACAGGATCAAACTTTACTCATGCCAAGTATTTCTTTATTTGAAACAAAGATAAATTCTGCACAATTTTTTGAAAAGTGCAAATTTAACAAAGACTAATAGGGGAAAATCAATGGTGGTATTACACCTCAAGTTAAGTTGGGAAGCAGTCAAAATGTCTGATCAAAGTAAACTTTTGTACAGGTTATGACTGCACCAATGTGTAGTTGTAACAATCTTTTCTTGTATATTTCAGAAGCTAAAGCAAATAGGATGCATCATCCCACTACCATGAGAGTGTTACTAATCATGTCTAGATTGTTAATCACAAATTTATCTACAGTAGATAGCCAACCATCTTATCAAGACAGTCCTTATAAAGAATTTAAAAACCAGGAGTCTACCGAAGTTTTCACCCACAAAGATTCGACAGACATATACACGGATCAAAGTGCTACAAATACCTATAATAGCGAGTCCGCTCCATTGCTCACTTCAGCCCGTTACACTTATTCCAAACAACCACGTGAGTTCATGGGTTATTCAACTACCTCAATGTTTAGAACAAAGAAACTCAATAGAGAAAATATAGCTTCTTCTCTGAAACTCGAATCCGAATCGAGGACCAGTAGTGGTATACTACTTGAAAACACAACAGCAACATCAACATATCTGCCGACCATTCGATATCTTTCAACATCTGTTGATACATTTGAAACAGAAGATATTTGTCATGAATATGGATTGTGTAGTTCTGTTCAACTGTACAGACTATGTTATTGTGATAGTGAATGCGCTTTTTATCGGGACTGTTGTAAAGATGTAAACACAACACATTTAAAAACCTCAACGGAAAACGCTTCAATGTATACATGTTCGTTAACAATGTATCCTTATCATATCAGCGGTATAGTCACTATTGCGAATTGTCCTAACAACTTTATATTGCAAAATATTTCAGCTTTGTGCAAAAAGAATATACAACATTTTGAAGAAGTTGGTCCAGTTGTTGTCGACGATTCCGGAAAAATATATCAAAATAAATATTGTGCAATTTGTCATGGAGTCATAAAAACAACCCCTTTTGAACTTGTTTTCACTTGGCCTTTTAGAACTTTAAATTTTATTCATGATATATCTGACGAGGACAAATTGAATGAAGTATTAAACAGTAGATATCTTCAATTTGTTACGCCTGTTAATGTTACTGTTCGAACTTGTTTTATTGAAGGCTTACTTCAGGAATCTCATAGCAATACAGGCAAATGTCAATCTCATTTAAATCCCGTGGAAGTTAATGGAGGTTATTTTCGTAACAGTTACTGCATTCCTGGAGATATTAAAAGCCAGAAATTATGCGTTATTAATTGGTATAATAATTTCATATCTCATGGATTATCCTTTTTATACTCGGCTTTTCCACTTAAGGTTGTTTTTACACTAGGGGAACCTCAAAGAAATTGTGTTGGAGGCCAGGTAAGAATCATTATTGTTTTAATCATGAACCGCTCTAATTATGATTATCTGTTCTAGGATGAAAGATTTTGTCCTGCATTTTTTTTTAGTTGTAATCTCTGTCCTGCCTTTTTATTTTTCACTCTATTCAGTCCTGCCTTTTTTTAATAAGTTTTTCCTGCCTTTTTTACATAAATTGTCATCCTGCCTTTTTTTTATTGCCAAGTTGCTCATCCTGCAATTTTTCTTTTGCCAAGTTGCTCATCCTGCCTTTTTTACACAAAACTCCTGTCCTGCCTTTTTTTCAAATTTCATCCTAGCCCCCCCTTCCCCCCCCCCCCCCTCTATAAAAATCAAATGGTAGCTCCCTAAATAGGGTTCAATATCACAATTGCTCGTGGTAAGAATATTTCAAACGACTTTAACTTGAACTAAAGTTTCTTTAATGGTACGGAACACATCGTATGGAGATGATGTATCCCCATTTTTTTCAAATTTCATCCTAGCCCGCCCCCCTCCCCCTATAAAAATCAAATGGTAGCTTCCTAAATAGGGACCAATACCACAATCGCTCGTGGTAAGAATATTTCAAACGATTTTAACTTGAACTAAATTTTCTTTAATGGTACGGAACACATCGTATGGAGATGATGTATCCCCATTTTTTTTTTCATATTTCATAAATCAATTACTTAAATTGTTGGATTGTTGATCAAAGGTCAAGGTTTTGTTTGTCTACAATGGTTAATGAAACATTTTCAAGGGATGATGTACTCATGTTTCAAATACTAATTATATGTAAAACTACGAGTGAGCTGCGTCGGATAGAAATTGATATTGCGCAAATAAATATCAATACATCTGCTAACCTTTTTTGAGTTGATTAAATCTCTACGGAAAGTCTGTTACTGTGATAATTGAGTTGTTGTCAATGGTTATATAAAGAACCCTACAGAACAGACCAAAATTCACCTTTTATTTCGTATTTGAATGTTCCAAAATTAATCAAAGGCTTATACATGTACATGTATGCACTTGCATAAGGTAGATTTCTATCAACGCAGCTCAAGTATAAAAGAGTTATACCAAAGACATAAATAAATACCCCGAACAAAACTATTTGAACTTCAGTTCAAGGCCAATATCAAAGTTCATGTTCAATGGTATACACCACCTCGTATTTTTGTTATGCACTAAACGAAATGATAAACACCGTCTTGTAGCACTTTCTTTCAGAAATGCACCTTCATACCATTTATGGTTAGTCCATGGAAAAAGAAAGAAAACATTTTTTTAATGAGAACAAGTAACTATAGAAAGATAAGAGAAAGATAACAATGTGATATTTAAACTCATATGTCAAAATAAGGCAAATAATGATAAAACGATTACTGGGCAAACAGTATACAAAACAAAACAAAGAAAACTAAAGACTGAACAAAACGAACGCGGAGGTGCTCTGGAAGGGTAAGCAGGTTCTACTCCACATGTGACACCCGTCGTCTATACCACGATATTCCATTGTCCATTATTGATTGACGAACTTGGTCATTAAAATAAGGCGGATTGGAATTCTCAAATTTATAAATACTACACGTACACCGCCTGAAAAACAAGCACGTACAATATAATTTTAACTTGTACTTGTAAAAAGAAAAAGTATCGTACCAATGCAATAGAAAACTAAAGATATTTGCGGTCAGAGCAACACAAACAGGGCGGGAACGATAGGGATGGTGGTGCTTCTTCAATCAGAATTTTCTTATTTAAATGAGATAAATAAATGTATACTTTTTTTCCAGGGTATGAGTACTACAAATAAATGCGTAGTTATCCAACATTATACTAATTACAGACTGAGCATAACATACTATCTATATGCAAGCGAATCTTTAAATCAAACCCAACTAGAAGAGGCACTGGTAATGTATTTGATAACATTTCAAAGCGTTAGTTTTATTGCAGAACCAGCTATCATCGAAGCACAACTTAACAATAACATTGATACAATTGTAGTTACAGTCGCTTTTACCATCAAATTGTCTCTAACCATTACTGAAATTAACTTGATAGAGAACAGATTTAGAGGAATAACATGGAATATGAAAATAGATAACAACGTTATTCAAGCCAATGTTAAACAGAAGTTGACCAGTAAAAATCCAACTAAACTGACGGTTTTGAAAGTAGGTAGATGGCCACCCCCTTATAATATTGAATACATAATGGATGAGCTGCCTGATACTAATTTTTCATATATAGAAAGTGTTTTGTATTTTTCTGACATATGTGAAGAGTTTAACGTTGATTTTAAAACAATCAAAGCCGTAAAAACTGTTGTGCATTTGGGTAATCATAGTTGCATAACAAACGTGGCAGACTTTTATAACAGAGACGGTTTTGTTGATTTAACGACGTATGTGACCTATTCTTGTTTCTCCATTTCTGTCGTCGCTCTAACCATAATGACTATTCTAAATAGGAGAAAAAGAAAGGTCCAGTCGATTCCCATATCAAATTTAGAAAATTTAGCAGTATCTATCATTGCTGCCAATCTTTTGTTCATGTTTGGAATTGGTGCTAATGATATCCAAAGTGTGTGTTATGTGATTGGTATTGTACTTCATTACATATGGTTGTTAGAGTTTGTATTTATGTCAACTTCAGTCCTGTTTATTGTGATAAATCTTTTGCAATTGAAGTCCAATATGGCACATAGACCTACAAGGTCAATGCGATATCGCATGTTTTTGAGCTTATTTGGACTGTTAAGCCCTAGTTTGCTTGTAATCCCTGCAGTTATTGTCGACGTGTTAGGAAAAGACGAACTTAGTCCCGGGTACAATGGGGAAGTATGTTTTCCAACAAAATATCCAGGAAATATGATATTCTTTTTAGGACCAATTTTTGTATCAATCACTATCAACTTCATCTCTCTGGTGTTATTCATAGGGTACATTGTGATGGCTAGCTCTAGCATCGGAAATGTTACTAAATCGTCTACATATTCCCATGCCTTTGTCTTTTTGCGAATAACTATCATTAGCGGAATTTTCTGGATAAATGGAATTGTTGCTACATTTTATGAAAACGAAATATTTAATTATATTTTTATTCTTCTCTGTGGTTTACAGGGGTTATTTATTAGTCTTGCTAGTTTGACAAGCACGGCTATGAAAGATATAAAGAAAATATGACAATTTACCCAAGAAAAATATATTAATGAATAAAAATAGTATGGGAGTGAATCGCAATCTTGGATCGCAAATCTCGGCAAACAACCGGTTATAGGTTTAATTGCATTTAGAAAATTATGGTGCAGAAATTAAATGTAGGTGTAGGACACTGCATTTAATGGAGAAAATTATCTACAACTTCATCTTAACGTTATGTTTTAAACAGATACAGAAAATGTATGATTGTCTAAAAAAAACTGTACTTTCAACGAGAGGTAAAACAGATAATGTATTATTTCAAATGAATGTACAGAAAATTATGTATTTTGTTAAAATTCAGTAAAACGAGAATACAGTTAAGTTTTTCTTTTTTTTTTTTTTTTTTTTTGAAATCATTCTATAAGTGCGAGCTGTTTTATAACTATTCAATTTTCATTATAGTGACCTAGTGGTGCCTTTTCCGTGCATAATCTTTACAAACTATGACACGCCTACAACTTTTAACTGGAAATTAAGTTCGATGACATAAACCCTTTAGAAAAAAAAATTAATGTTGAAAACTGATAGGTTCCACTTGTCATAGGCGCAATCGTATCTCTTCTTGTGACATCACTAAATACGACTTATCACGTGATTTTTTTTTACTTACATTTTGAAAAACTACGGGTGCAACTACTGAGCTAGAACTGTTGTGGCTTCTGTAGCACATGAGTTCAACATCAGTTTTTAGTTGGACTCGTGTTGGTCAATCTTGATTTTTTTATGTCGTGATATATGGATTGTTTTTTGTCCCAGTTCTTTTTTGTGTGCCCTGTTTTGTGTCCGTTACTCTTCGACTTGTGTTTTTGTCGCCCCTCTGATAAATCCAAGGAATGAATGAAATACAATGGTCACCTTTGAATGTCAAAATTCAACGGTAACTTTATACACTTTTCTATTTACAGCTACAATCCAACCTTGCTTTTAATTGACCTGTTGCGTAAACATCTACATAATTTAACGACCTTTAACCAGGAAAATGTCAAATTGTATATTTGCAATAAAATTAAGAGTGTCATAACATCACTACCTTATTCCTACCAAATGTAAATAAATAAAGCAACAGTGTTCTTAGTTTTACTTATTGCTTCCATTTTTATTGCAATCAACTTGTTTTAAACATATAACGATTAGTTAGACAGTTGTATATATTCCTAAGCATGTTAAAGGTTATATAATCAAATTGGTATACACTTAGTCATTAATTTTTATTCATTTATTCAACAATAAGTGCTAGCTATGAAGTACATGTATGTTTTCTTATTACAACTTCTGATTTTTTCTACAACTAGACGACACATTCTATCGAAATTTAAAATATACGTGTGTCTCATTTTTTGATCTCTATGAGAACTTCAACAAATATTAGTATACACATGTAAATGAAAAAATAATTTGTGGGTGTATATGTTATGGTGTAGTTCTTTTTATAGCATGTCCTGTTTTATGTTTAGTATGAAGACATATGAATTTTATTGTTTTCTTAGTCCCTACAAAATGTCGTATACATGATTGATTAGTTTATTTTTAATGTAATTGTTATTTGAATTTCAACTTCTCACACAATTGTACAGGTTCATTATATTATGGGTGCATGTGTTCTTATTTTATACAACTAGTGAAATTGATGTACTTATTTATTTACACTTTGTTCTTTGTTAGTTTTCATAATGTATATAATATATATATATGGATGTTCATAGTTATGTAATAAATACAATAATAATTTACAGATTTCATGACATGCTTTTTCTTTTTCAACATTTTATAATATAAAAAGGTGTGAATGGGGTTCACAGAAAAGAGAATAATGGGCACAATGTAAAGAATAAATGGCAAAAAAATAAAAAATAGAGAAAAATATAGGGCAACAAAATAAAGAATAATGGGGTGCTCAAATATAAAGAATGGAGAATATCGGGCAAAACATATAAAGAATACAGAAATGAAGGACCCCCACCCAGAGCCTCATATAAACTATGAAAACATATTTATCCGAAAAAGGATCTCTTTATGAATATTTTTTATAGTTTATGTTCAACTTGTCATTAGTGGTTCTTTTACAATTATCTTTACAAAAATGCAAATATATGTTTTATAGAGTCAAGCAAATATCTTGCTGAAAGAGACATTTATAGTAATGGTGGAAATCATGTACTTTTAGTATCTTCATTCAAATGTGTCAAAATGTTTTTATTCAGACCATTTTGCATTTGGAAAAAATAGACATGTTCTATGTTTTGCTTTTATAAACAAGAAAGAGGTGTGGTGGTATGATGGCTTATGAGACAACTATGAACCTGAGACCAAAGGACGATGCCATTTACAACTATTGGACGTTGTATGGCCTTCAACAAAGAGCAAAACCATACCGTTTTTCAAGCTATAAAAGGGCCCGACATGACAATATATAAAACAATTAAAAAAAGAACATCAACACCAAGATTTTTGGTAAACAAAAACAACAAAACAAAAACAAAAACAAAAATGGCATTGATTCGAGGATCACTGATGAGACTTTTGGATATGAAAGGCGCGTATGGCTTACAAAATTATAATCATAGTATCTTTGATGTGTTTTTTTACACAACCTAAATAAATATTCACTAAAATCGTATTAACAAAGAACTTAAACCGCAACATCCTATTTAAGTCGAAATGAGTTATCTCTCTTTGGCAAATCATCAACAAAATCACAATGTTGTGTGTTTTAAGCATTTTTCGTTTTGTCATAGGAAATCTGACTGTTGTTTCAGGCATGTGTGTAAGTATAAACGCCAATCGGATATAAGATTGTCGTTCATAAAATTAATATTATTATTCAAGATTTATTCAAAAGGCCCAAAAACCGTCAACCAAAAATAATGAAAAAAAAATCTTCTTAAGGATGTACTAAGGTCAGGTTTAGAATTTTTGTCAGAAGTTCGGACTCCTTGTTTTTTTTTCTACGACACAGGGTAAAATATTTTGCCCCATAACACCCATTTTTCTTTTCATATAAGACTTCAATAGCTCATAAAAGGTCATTCACTAAAATTTAAGCAGATTCTAGATTTCTTTTCTTTTGATTTGAGACCCAAATAATACCAAGGCAAATATAAGGTAAAAGTCCGAGTCAGCCTTTTCCCGCCATTTAAAAAAATTTAAATATCTCGAAAAGGAGCTCCATTACCTATCAATATGTTTAGCTTATTTTGTTCCTTAACTAATGCTCTTCTGACTTATAGTATCAATTTTAAATTCTAGATTTTTTTAACTTCACCTATGTACATTCTTAATATGCATTTCCATAACTTTATAGATAAAGAAATCTCAATATACTGAGCAAATTATTTGATTGATATATATATATATATATATACATATGTTTAAAAGTTCATCATTATGTGTCAAATAAAGGAATTTCATAATAGTATGGTTTTACTATTTGACTTGATTGTTAAAGCGTTTTCGTGTTAATAGTAGTATACATTGTACTGTAGTGTTAATAGTAGTATACATTGTACTGTAGTGTTAATAGTAGTACACATTGTACTGTAGTGTTAATACAGTTGGGTGCAGACCAAGCATTACATAAAGTAAACGCAAGTTAACGCCGCGTGCACATATTTCGTTAGTTAACTTCAATTTTCGCGTTTACTAGTAAACGCGCGTTTACTATAATTACGTTAACGCGGTCAAAATGGAAATTTCTAATGTCTACCCGAGTAAACGGGCGTTTACTCTGTGTCCGTTTAGTCAGTAGTAAACGGGCGTTTACTTCAGATTTCACAAATTTATTTTTACGTGCACTTAAAAGTAAACGGGCGTTTACTACAGATTTCACAAGTGTAATTTTACGTGCACTTGAAAGTAAACGCGCGTTTACTTTTCGCGTTAACTTATTGTGTAAATTAAGAAATCAACTGCGTGTTCATTTGTACATTTTATTTTATTAAAACGACTTTTATTTTAATATTTTACGTACATGTGTTTTAAACCAGAACAATTCAAAAACACTTTTAATTCGAAATATTAATTTTATTAAATTAAAAATAATCAGTTCCAATAACTTTACTGATTAGCAGAATTTCTATATTTTCTTTTCAAAAGTTACGTGTACAAATATCGAGGCGGATAGAAAGGTTATCCAACACATCGGAAAAATATTTGTATATGATGGGATATAAACATCATGGTTTACGTTGCTTCGTTCCCCATTTTTAACTGTCACTTCGAATTGCTATATACTATGAGGTATAACTCGATGTATTAATATTTAATACATTATTTTTAATCGTAATTCACCTTGTTTGATTGGATTTACATGATTTAAGCTTCTGTTTTGCCAAATGTTCAAACGAAAATTGTACAGTCTATTGAAAGGGATATTAATAAAGTTGTATAAGTATGTACATATTTGTACCATCTCTTCAATTTAAACAGACTTATCCATAACGATTATAAATGGTATTTGGGACGTCCAAAAAATATACTCGATCTGAACATGAATGAAATATTGCCACTGGACGTTATGCTACAAACAAAATCAATCAACCTACATAATGTATTAACAGTATACTATTCCAAGAAAAAAACTTCTCATAGTTTTCATTATAAAGTACATGAATCAGTCATGTGAGTGTTGAATGATGCCGTTAAATAGTTTTGTTTAAAATAAAAACCATCACGAACTGCTGACATAAAAATATTACTGATTTACTATGTGACTATAAGATTTACATAATAAAATGCAAATATGGTCAGTTTTGGTTGATGCGGACAAATAATTTTGTTATGCAAGTCAGTCTGAGGTATAAAAACTACTGAAATTTGTTTATGATTCAATATTTTGAATAAAAAAAGAAAACTTCTGGCACTCTAAATTGATGCGAACAAAATTTTTTAGTCATTATGTTCCAATATTGCTATCATTTGTATTGTACAATCCATCCTTACATGAAAAGATAACTCATTTACTATGCGGCTATATAGATTTACATAATAAAGTGCTAATATGGTCAGTTTTGTTTGATGTGGACAAATAATTTTATTATACGAGTCAGTCTGAGGTAAGAAAACTACTGAAATTTGTTAACGATTCAATATTTTGGATAAAAAGAGGACATGCTGGTACTCTAAATTGATGCAGAAAATTTTTTGAAGTCATTATGTTCCAATATAGCTATAATTTGTTTTATACAATCCATCCTTACTTAAAAATATTACTGATTAACTATGTGACTATAAGATTTACATAATAAAGTGCAAATATGGTCAGTTTTGGTTGATGCAGACAAATAATTTTGTTATACGAGTCAGTCTGAGGTATAAAAACTACTGAAATTTGTTTACAATTCAATATTTTGAATAAAAAGCGGACAAGCTGGCACTCTAAATTGATGCGAACAAAAATTTTTTGTCATTATTTTCCAATATTGCTATTATTTGTATTATACAATCCATCCGTATATGAAAATATACCTCATTTACTATGCAGATATATAGATTTACATACTAAAGTGCTAATATGGTCAGTTTTGGTTGATGCGGACAAATAACTTTATGATACAAGTCAGTTTGAGGTATAAAAACTACTGAAATTTGTTTACGATTCAATATTGTTAATAAAAAAAGGACATGCTGGCATTCTAAATTGATGCAAACAATTTTTTTATGTCATTATGTTCCAATATTGCTATCATTTGTATTATACAATCCATCCTTACATGAAAATATAACTCATTTACTATGCGGCTATATATATTTACAAAATAAAGTGCTAATATGGTCAGTTTTGGTTGATGTTGACAAATAACTTTATGATACGAGTCAGTCTGAGGTATGAAAACTACTGAAATTTGTTTATGATTCAATATTTTGAATAAAAAAATGGACATGCTGGCACTCTAAATTGATGCGAACAAATTTTTTTAGTCATTATGTTCCAATATTGCTACAATTTGTTTTATACAAACCATTCTTACATGAAAATATTACTGATTTACTATGGGACTATAAGATTTACAAAATAAAGTGCACATATTGACAGTTTTGGTTGATGCGGACAAATAAATTTGTTATACGAGTCAGTCTGAGGTATGAAAACTACTGAAATTTGTTTACGATTCAGTATTTTGAATAAAAAGAGGACATGCTGGCACTCTTAATTGATGCGAACAAAATTTTTTAGTCATTATGTTCCAATATTGCTATCATTTGTATTATACAATCCATCCTTACATGAAAATATAACTCATTTACTATGCAGCTGTATAAATTTACATAATAAAGTGCTAATATGGTCAGTTTTGGTTGATGTGGACAAATAATTTTATTATACAAGTCAGTCTGAGGTAAGAAAACTACTGAAATTTGTTAACGATTCAATATTTTGGATAAAAAGAGGACATGCTGGTACTTTTAATTGATGCAGAAAATTTTTTGTAGTCATTATGTTCCAATATTGCTATAATTTGTTTTATACAATCTATCCTTACATGAAAATATTACTGATTAACTATGTGACTATAAGATTTACATAATAAAGTGCAAATATGGTCAGTTTTGGTTGATGCAGACAAATAATTTTGTTATACGAGTCATCCTGAGGTATAAAAACTACTGAAATTTGTTTACGATTCAATATTTTGAATAAAAAGAGGACATGCTGGCACTCTAAATTGATGCGAACAAAAATTTTGTGTCATTATGTTCCAATATTGCTATTATTTGTATTATACAATCCATCCGTATATGAAAATATACCTCATTTACTATGCAGATATATAGATTGACATACTAAAGTGCTAATATGGTCAGTTTTGGTTGATGCGGACAAATAACTTTATGATACAAGTCAGTTTGAGGTATAAAAACTACTGAAATTTGTTAACGATTCAATATTTTGGATAAAAAGAGGACATGCTGGTACTCTAAATTGATGCAGAAAATTTTTTGAAGTCATTATGTTCCAATATAGCTATAATTTGTTTTATACAATCCATCCTTACTTAAAAATATTACTGATTAACTATGTGACTATAAGATTTACATAATAAAGTGCAAATATGGTCAGTTTTGGTTGATGCAGACAAATAATTTTGTTATACGAGTCAGTCTGAGGTATAAAAACTACTGAAATTTGTTTACAATTCAATATTTTGAATAAAAAGAGGACATGCTGGCACTCTAAATTGATGCGAACAAAAATTTTTTGTCATTATTTTCCAATATTGCTATTATTTGTATTATACAATCCATCCGTATATGAAAATATACCTCATTTACTATGCAGATATATAGATTTACATACTAAAGTGCTAATATGGTCAGTTTTGGTTGATGCGGACAAATAACTTTATGATACAAGTCAGTTTGAGGTATAAAAACTACTGAAATTTGTTTACGATTCAATATTTTTAATAAAAAAAGGACATGCTGGCATTCTAAATTGATGCAAACAATTTTTTTATGTCATTATGTTCCAATATTGCTATCATTTGTATTATACAATCCATCCTTACATGAAAATATAACTCATTTACTATGCGGCTATATATATTTACAAAATAAAGTGCTAATATGGTCAGTTTTGGTTGATGTTGACAAATAACTTTATGATACGAGTCAGTCTGAGGTATGAAAACTACTGAAATTTGTTTATGATTCAATATTTTGAATAAAAAAATGGACATGCTGGCACTATAAATTGATGCGAACAAATTTTTTTAGTCATTATGTTCCAATATTGCTACAATTTGTTTTATACAAACCATTCTTACATGAAAATATTACTGATTTACTATGGGACTATAAAATTTACAAAATAAAGTGCACATATTGACAGTTTTGGTTGATGCGGACAAATAAATTTGTTATACGAGTCAGTCTGAGGTATGAAAACTACTGAAATTTGTTTACGATTCAGTATTTTGAATAAAAAGAGGACATGCTGGCACTCTGAATTGATGCGAACAAAATTTTTTAGTCATTATGTTCCAATATTGCTATCATTTGTATTATACAATCCATCCTTACATGAAAATATAACTCATTTACTATGCAGCTGTATAAATTTACATAATAAAGTGCTAATATGGTCAGTTTTGGTTGATGTGGACAAATAATTTTATTATACAAGTCAGTCTGAGGTAAGAAAACTACTGAAATTTGTTAACGATTCAATATTTTGGATAAAAAGAGGACATGCTGGTACTTTTAATTGATGCAGAAAATTTTTTGTAGTCATTATGTTCCAATATTGCTATAATTTGTTTTATACAATCCATCCTTACATGAAAATATTACTGATTAACTATGTGACTATAAGATTTACATAATAAAGTGCAAATATGGTCAGTTTTGGTTGATGCAGACAAATAATTTTGTTATACGAGTCATCCTGAGGTATAAAAACTACTGAAATTTGTTTACGATTCAATATTTTGAATAAAAAGAGGACATGCTGGCACTCTAAATTGATGCGAACAAAAATTTTGTGTCATTATGTTCCAATATTGCTATTATTTGTATTATACAATCCATCCGTATATGAAAATATACCTCATTTACTATGCAGATATATAGATTTACATACTAAAGTGCTAATATGGTCAGTTTTGGTTGATGCGGACAAATAACTTTATGATACAAGTCAGTTTGAGGTATAAAAACTACTGAAATTTGTTTACGATTCAATATTGTTAATAAAAAAAGGACATGCTGGCATTCTAAATTGATGCAAACAATTTTTTTATGTCATTATGTTCCAATATTGCTATCATTTGTATTATACAACCCATCCTTACATGAAAATATAACTCATTTACTATGCGGCTATATATATTTACAAAATAAAGTGCTAATATGGTCAGTTTTGGTTGATGTTGACAAATAACTTTATGATACGAGTCAGTCTGAGGTATGAAAACTACTGAAATTTGTTTATGATTCAATATTTTGAATAAAAAAATGGACATGCTGGCACTCTAAATTGATGTGAACAAATCTTTTTAGTCATTATGTTCCAATATTCCTACAATTTGTTTTATACAAACCATTCTTACATGAAAATATTACTGATTTACTATGGGACTATAAGATTTACAAAATAAAGTGCACATATGGACAGTTTTGGTTGATGCGGACAAATAAATTTGTTATACAAGTCAGTCTGAGGTAAGAAAACTACTGAAATTTGTTAACGATTCAATATTTTGAATAAAAAGAGGACATGCTGGCATTCTAAATTGATGCGAACAAAATTTTTTAGTCATTATGTCCCAACATTGCTATCATTTGTATTATACAATCCATCCTTACATGAAAATATAACTCATTTACTATGCGGCTATATAGATTTACATAATTGAGTGCTAAAATGGTCAGTTTTGGTTGATGTGGACAAATAATTTTATTATATGAGTCAGTCTGAGGTAAGAAAACTACTGAAATTTGTTAACGATTCAATATTTTGGATAAAAAGAGGACATGCTGGTACTCTAAATTGATGCAGAAAATTTTTTGTAGTCATTATGTTCCAATATTGCTATAATTTGTTTTATACAATCCATTCTTACATGAAAATGATACTGATTAACTATGCGACTATAAGATTTACATAATAAAGTGCAAATATGGTCAGTTTTGGTTGATGCAGACAAATAATTTTGTTATACGAGTCAGTCTGAGGTATGAAAACTACTGAAATTTGTTTACGAGTCAATATTTTGAATAAAAAGAGGACATGCTGGCACTCTAAATTGATGCGAACAAAAATTTTGTGTCATTATGTTCCAATATTGCTATTATTTGTATTATACAATCCATCCGTATATGAAAATATACCTCATTTACTATGCAGATATATAGATTTACATACTAAAGTGCTAATATGGTCAGTTTTGGTTGATGCGGACAAATAACTTTATGATACAAGTCAGTTTGAGGTATAAAAACTACTGAAATTTGTTTACGATTCAATATTTTTAATAAAAAGAGGACATGCTGGCACTCTAAATTGATGCGAACAAAATTTTTTAGTCATTATGTTCCAATATTGCTATCATTTGTATTATACAATCCATCCTTACATGAAAATATAACTCATTTACTATGCAGCTATATAAATTTACATAATAAAGTGCTAAAATGGTCAGTTTTGGTTGATGTGGACAAAAAATTTTGTTATTAGAGTCAGTCTGAGGTAAGAAAACTACTGAAATTTGTTAACGATTCAATATTTTGAATAAAAAGAGGACATGCTGGCACTATAAATTGATGCGAACAAAATTTTTTAGTCATTATGTCCCAACATTGCTATCATTTGTATTATACAATCCATCCTTACATGAAAATATAACTCATTTACTATGAGGCTGTAGATTTACATAATTGAGTGCTAAAATGGTCAGTTTTGGTTGATGTGGACAAATAATTTTGTTATACGAGTTAGTTTGAGGTATGAAAACTACTGAAATTTGTTAACGATTCAATATTTTGAATAAAAAAAGGACATGCTGGTACTCTAAATTGATGCAGAAGTTTTTTAAGTAGTTATTATGTTCCAATATGACTATAATTTGTTTTGTACAATCCATCATTACTGAAAATATTACTGATTTACTATATGCGACTATAAGATTTTCATAATAAAGTGCTAATATGGTCAGTTTTGGTTGATGTGAACAAAAAATTTTGTTATTAGAATCAGTCTGAGGTATGAAAACTACTGAAATTTGTTTACGATTCAATATTTTGAGTGAAAAGAGGACATGCTGGCACTCTAAATTGATGCGAACACAATTTTTTGAGTCATTATGTTCCAATATTTCTATTATTTGTATTATACAATCCATCCATATATGAAAATATAACTCATTTACTATGCTACTATATAGATTTACATAATAAAATGCTAATATGGTCAATTTTGGTTGATGTGGACAAATAACTAAACGATACGATTCAGTTTGAGGTATGAAAACTACTGAAATTTGTTAACGATTCAATATTTTGGATAAAAAGAGGACATGCTGGCACTCTATTTTGATGCGAACAAATTTTTTTAGTCATTATGTCCCAATACTGCTATCATTTGTATTATACAATCCATCCTTACATGAAAATATAATTCATTTACTATGCGGCTATATAGATTTACATAATTTAGTGCTAAAATGGTCAGTTTTTGTTGATGCTGACAAATAACTTTATGATACAAGTCAGTCTGAGGTATGAAAACTACTAAAATTTGTTTACGATTCAATATTTTGATTAAAAAGAGGACATGCTGGCACTCTAAATTGATGCGAACACAATTTTTTGAGTCATTATGTTCCAATATTGCTATTATTTGTATTATACAATCCATCCATATATGAAAATATAACTCATTTACTATGCGGCTATATAGATTTACATAATAAAATGCTAATATGGTCAGTTTTGGTTGATGCTGACAAATAACTTTATGATACAAGTCAGTCTGAGGTATGAAAACTACTGAAATTTGTTTACGATTCAATATTTTGAATAAAAAGAGGACATGCTGGTACTCTAAATTGATGCAGAATTTTTTTTAGTAGTTATTATGTTCCAATATGGCTATAATTTGTTTTATACAATCCATCATTACTGAAAATATTACTGGTTTACTATATGCGTCTATAAGATTTACATAATAAGATGCTAATATGGTCGGTTTTGGTTGATGTGGAAATAATTTTGTTATAAGAATCAGTCTGAGCAGTAACATATATATTGAGATACTGTTCCCAGGTCTGAGGTATGAAAAGTACTGAAATTTGTTTACGATTCAATATTTTGAATAAAAAGAGGACATGCTGGCACTCTAAATTGATGCCAACAACATTTTTTAATTAACTGTTAATGTCAATATGTCAATCAAGAATGATCAGTTGGTCATTTAATTTTTATGTACCTTATCATTTGATATTTTATGTCAGTGTATCCAGGATACGATGACAATCTGCGTTAACGCGCGTTTACTACAAACAGTAAACATGCGTTTACTTTTGACAAATATAGAAGACGCGCATTTTTTCACGTTAACGCGGAAGTAAACGCGAAAGTAAACGCCCGTTTACTCTTTACAAAATTAGAAGACGCGCCGTTTTTGCGTTAACGCGGAGGTAAACGCGAAAGTAAACGCCCGTTTACTTTTTATGTCTACTAAAATTTCGGAGTTAACGCACAGTTAACGCGGCGTTTACATGAAGTGCACTCGAGTAAACGCCGCGTTAACTTTTTCGGCCCGTCTACATGTAATGCTTGGTCTGCACCCAACTGGGTGCAGACCAAGCATTACATAAAGTAAACGCAAGTTAACGCCGCGTGCACATATTTCGTTAGTTAACTTCAATTTTCGCGTTTACTAGTAAACGCGCGTTTACTATAATTACGTTAACGCGGTCAAAATGGAAATTTCTAATGTCTACCCGAGTAAACGGGCGTTTACTCTGTGTCCGTTTAGTCAGTAGTAAACGGGCGTTTACTTCAGATTTCACAAATTTATTTTTACGTGCACTTAAAAGTAAACGGGCGTTTACTACAGATTTCACAAGTGTAATTTTACGTGCACTTGAAAGTAAACGCGCGTTTACTTTTCGCGTTAACTTATTGTGTAAATTAAGAAATCAACTGCGTGTTCATTTGTACATTTTATTTTATTAAAACGACTTTTATTTTAATATTTTACGTACATGTGTTTTAAACCAGAACAATTCAAAAACACTTTTAATTCGAAATATTAATTTTATTAAATTAAAAATAATCAGTTCCAATAACTTTACTGATTAGCAGAATTTCTATATTTTCTTTTCAAAAGTTACGTGTACAAATATCGAGGCGGATAGAAAGGTTATCCAACACATCGGAAAAATATTTGTATATGATGGGATATAAACATCATGGTTTACGTTGCTTCGTTCCCCATTTTTAACTGTCACTTCGAATTGCTATATACTATGAGGTATAACTCGATGTATTAATATTTAATACATTATTTTTAATCGTAATTCACCTTGTTTGATTGGATTTACATGATTTAAGCTTCTGTTTTGCCAAATGTTCAAACGAAAATTGTACAGTCTATTGAAAGGGATATTAATAAAGTTGTATAAGTATGTACATATTTGTACCATCTCTTCAATTTAAACAGACTTATCCATAACGATTATAAATGGTATTTGGGACGTCCAAAAAATATACTCGATCTGAACATGAATGAAATATTGCCACTGGACGTTATGCTACAAACAAAATCAATCAACCTACATAATGTATTAACAGTATACTATTCCAAGAAAAAAACTTCTCATAGTTTTCATTATAAAGTACATGAATCAGTCATGTGAGTGTTGAATGATGCCGTTAAATAGTTTTGTTTAAAATAAAAACCATCACGAACTGCTGACATAAAAATATTACTGATTTACTATGTGACTATAAGATTTACATAATAAAATGCAAATATGGTCAGTTTTGGTTGATGCGGACAAATAATTTTGTTATGCAAGTCAGTCTGAGGTATAAAAACTACTGAAATTTGTTTATGATTCAATATTTTGAATAAAAAAAGAAAACTTCTGGCACTCTAAATTGATGCGAACAAAATTTTTTAGTCATTATGTTCCAATATTGCTATCATTTGTATTGTACAATCCATCCTTACATGAAAAGATAACTCATTTACTATGCGGCTATATAGATTTACATAATAAAGTGCTAATATGGTCAGTTTTGTTTGATGTGGACAAATAATTTTATTATACGAGTCAGTCTGAGGTAAGAAAACTACTGAAATTTGTTAACGATTCAATATTTTGGATAAAAAGAGGACATGCTGGTACTCTAAATTGATGCAGAAAATTTTTTGAAGTCATTATGTTCCAATATAGCTATAATTTGTTTTATACAATCCATCCTTACTTAAAAATATTACTGATTAACTATGTGACTATAAGATTTACATAATAAAGTGCAAATATGGTCAGTTTTGGTTGATGCAGACAAATAATTTTGTTATACGAGTCAGTCTGAGGTATAAAAACTACTGAAATTTGTTTACAATTCAATATTTTGAATAAAAAGAGGACATGCTGGCACTCTAAATTGATGCGAACAAAAATTTTTTGTCATTATTTTCCAATATTGCTATTATTTGTATTATACAATCCATCCGTATATGAAAATATACCTCATTTACTATGCAGATATATAGATTTACATACTAAAGTGCTAATATGGTCAGTTTTGGTTGATGCGGACAAATAACTTTATGATACAAGTCAGTTTGAGGTATAAAAACTACTGAATTTTGTTTATGATTCAATATTTTTAATAAAAAAAGGACATGCTGGCATTCTAAATTGATGCAAACAATTTTTTTATGTCATTATGTTCCAATATTGCTATCATTTGTATTATACAATCCATCCTTACATGAAAATATAACTCATTTACTATGCGGCTATATATATTTACAAAATAAAGTGCTAATATGGTCAGTTTTGGTTGATGTTGACAAATAACTTTATGATACGAGTCAGTCTGAGGTATGAAAACTACTGAAATTTGTTTATGATTCAATATTTTGAATAAAAAAATGGACATGCTGGCACTCTAAATTGATGCGAACAAATTTTTTTAGTCATTATGTTCCAATATTGCTACAATTTGTTTTATACAAACCATTCTTACATGAAAATATTACTGATTTACTATGGGACTATAAGATTTACAAAATAAAGTGCACATATTGACAGTTTTGGTTGATGCGGACAAATAAATTTGTTATACGAGTCAGTCTGAGGTATGAAAACTACTGAAATTTGTTTACGATTCAGTATTTTGAATAAAAAGAGGACATGCTGGCACTCTTAATTGATGCGAACAAAATTTTTTAGTCATTATGTTCCAATATTGCTATCATTTGTATTATACAATCCATCCTTACATGAAAATATAACTCATTTACTATGCAGCTGTATAAATTTACATAATAAAGTGCTAATATGGTCAGTTTTGGTTGATGTGGACAAATAATTTTATTATACAAGTCAGTCTGAGGTAAGAAAACTACTGAAATTTGTTAACGATTCAATATTTTGGATAAAAAGAGGACATGCTGGTACTTTTAATTGATGCAGAAAATTTTTTGTAGTCATTATGTTCCAATATTGCTATAATTTGTTTTATACAATCTATCCTTACATGAAAATATTACTGATTAACTATGTGACTATAAGATTTACATAATAAAGTGCAAATATGGTCAGTTTTGGTTGATGCAGACAAATAATTTTGTTATACGAGTCATCCTGAGGTATAAAAACTACTGAAATTTGTTTACGATTCAATATTTTGAATAAAAAGAGGACATGCTGGCACTCTAAATTGATGCGAACAAAAATTTTGTGTCATTATGTTCCAATATTGCTATTATTTGTATTATACAATCCATCCGTATATGAAAATATACCTCATTTACTATGCAGATATATAGATTGACATACTAAAGTGCTAATATGGTCAGTTTTGGTTGATGCGGACAAATAACTTTATGATACAAGTCAGTTTGAGGTATAAAAACTACTGAAATTTGTTAACGATTCAATATTTTGGATAAAAAGAGGACATGCTGGTACTCTAAATTGATGCAGAAAATTTTTTGAAGTCATTATGTTCCAATATAGCTATAATTTGTTTTATACAATCCATCCTTACTTAAAAATATTACTGATTAACTATGTGACTATAAGATTTACATAATAAAGTGCAAATATGGTCAGTTTTGGTTGATGCAGACAAATAATTTTGTTATACGAGTCAGTCTGAGGTATAAAAACTACTGAAATTTGTTTACAATTCAATATTTTGAATAAAAAGAGGACATGCTGGCACTCTAAATTGATGCGAACAAAAATTTTTTGTCATTATTTTCCAATATTGCTATTATTTGTATTATACAATCCATCCGTATATGAAAATATACCTCATTTACTATGCAGATATATAGATTTACATACTAAAGTGCTAATATGGTCAGTTTTGGTTGATGCGGACAAATAACTTTATGATACAAGTCAGTTTGAGGTATAAAAACTACTGAAATTTGTTTACGATTCAATATTTTTAATAAAAAAAGGACATGCTGGCATTCTAAATTGATGCAAACAATTTTTTTATGTCATTATGTTCCAATATTGCTATCATTTGTATTATACAATCCATCCTTACATGAAAATATAACTCATTTACTATGCGGCTATATATATTTACAAAATAAAGTGCTAATATGGTCAGTTTTGGTTGATGTTGACAAATAACTTTATGATACGAGTCAGTCTGAGGTATGAAAACTACTGAATTTTGTTTATGATTCAATATTTTGAATAAAAAAATGGACATGCTGGCACTCTAAATTGATGCGAACAAATTTTTTTAGTCATTATGTTCCAATATTGCTACAATTTGTTTTATACAAACCATTCTTACATGAAAATATTACTGATTTACTATGGGACTATAAGATTTACAAAATAAAGTGCACATATTGACAGTTTTGGTTGATGCGGACAAATAAATTTGTTATACGAGTCAGTCTGAGGTATGAAAACTACTGAAATTTGTTTACGATTCAGTATTTTGAATAAAAAGAGGACATGCTGGCACTCTTAATTGATGCGAACAAAATTTTTTAGTCATTATGTTCCAATATTGCTATCATTTGTATTATACAATCCATCCTTACATGAAAATATAACTCATTTACTATGCAGCTGTATAAATTTACATAATAAAGTGCTAATATGGTCAGTTTTGGTTGATGTGGACAAATAATTTTATTATACAAGTCAGTCTGAGGTAAGAAAACTACTGAAATTTGTTAACGATTCAATATTTTGGATAAAAAGAGGACATGCTGGTACTTTTAATTGATGCAGAAAATTTTTTGTAGTCATTATGTTCCAATATTGCTATAATTTGTTTTATACAATCTATCCTTACATGAAAATATTACTGATTAACTATGTGACTATAAGATTTACATAATAAAGTGCAAATATGGTCAGTTTTGGTTGATGCAGACAAATAATTTTGTTATACGAGTCATCCTGAGGTATAAAAACTACTGAAATTTGTTTACGATTCAATATTTTGAATAAAAAGAGGACATGCTGGCACTCTAAATTGATGCGAACAAAAATTTTGTGTCATTATGTTCCAATATTGCTATTATTTGTATTATACAATCCATCCGTATATGAAAATATACCTCATTTACTATGCAGATATATAGATTGACATACTAAAGTGCTAATATGGTCAGTTTTGGTTGATGCGGACAAATAACTTTATGATACAAGTCAGTTTGAGGTATAAAAACTACTGAAATTTGTTAACGATTCAATATTTTGGATAAAAAGAGGACATGCTGGTACTCTAAATTGATGCAGAAAATTTTTTGAAGTCATTATGTTCCAATATAGCTATAATTTGTTTTATACAATCCATCCTTACTTAAAAATATTACTGATTAACTATGTGACTATAAGATTTACATAATAAAGTGCAAATATGGTCAGTTTTGGTTGATGCAGACAAATAATTTTGTTATACGAGTCAGTCTGAGGTATAAAAACTACTGAAATTTGTTTACAATTCAATATTTTGAATAAAAAGAGGACATGCTGGCACTCTAAATTGATGCGAACAAAAATTTTTTGTCATTATTTTCCAATATTGCTATTAATTGTATTATACAATCCATCCGTATATGAAAATATACCTCATTTACTATGCAGATATATAGATTTACATACTAAAGTGCTAATATGGTCAGTTTTGGTTGATGCGGACAAATAACTTTATGATACAAGTCAGTTTGAGGTATAAAAACTACTGAAATTTGTTTACGATTCAATATTTTTAATAAAAAAAGGACATGCTGGCATTCTAAATTGATGCAAACAATTTTTTTATGTCATTATGTTCCAATATTGCTATCATTTGTATTATACAATCCATCCTTACATGAAAATATAACTCATTTACTATGCGGCTATATATATTTACAAAATAAAGTGCTAATATGGTCAGTTTTGGTTGATGTTGACAAATAACTTTATGATACGAGTCAGTCTGAGGTATGAAAACTACTGAAATTTGTTTATGATTCAATATTTTGAATAAAAAAATGGACATGCTGGCACTATAAATTGATGCGAACAAATTTTTTTAGTCATTATGTTCCAATATTGCTACAATTTGTTTTATACAAACCATTCTTACATGAAAATATTACTGATTTACTATGGGACTATAAAATTTACAAAATAAAGTGCACATATTGACAGTTTTGGTTGATGCGGACAATTAAATTTGTTATACGAGTCAGTCTGAGGTATGAAAACTACTGAAATTTGTTTACGATTCAGTATTTTGAATAAAAAGAGGACATGCTGGCACTCTGAATTGATGCGAACAAAATTTTTTAGTCATTATGTTCCAATATTGCTATCATTTGTATTATACAATCCATCCTTACATGAAAATATAACTCATTTACTATGCAGCTGTATAAATTTACATAATAAAGTGCTAATATGGTCAGTTTTGGTTGATGTGGACAAATAATTTTATTATACAAGTCAGTCTGAGGTAAGAAAACTACTGAAATTTGTTAACGATTCAATATTTTGGATAAAAAGAGGACATGCTGGTACTTTTAATTGATGCAGAAAATTTTTTGTAGTCATTATGTTCCAATATTGCTATAATTTGTTTTATACAATCCATCCTTACATGAAAATATTACTGATTAACTATGTGACTATAAGATTTACATAATAAAGTGCAAATATGGTCAGTTTTGGTTGATGCAGACAAATAATTTTGTTATACGAGTCATCCTGAGGTATAAAAACTACTGAAATTTGTTTACGATTCAATATTTTGAATAAAAAGAGGACATGCTGGCACTCTAAATTGATGCGAACAAAAATTTTGTGTCATTATGTTCCAATATTGCTATTATTTGTATTATACAATCCATCCGTATATGAAAATATACCTCATTTACTATGCAGATATATAGATTTACATACTAAAGTGCTAATATGGTCAGTTTTGGTTGATGCGGACAAATAACTTTATGATACAAGTCAGTTTGAGGTATAAAAACTACTGAAATTTGTTTACGATTCAATATTTTTAATAAAAAAAGGACATGCTGGCATTCTAAATTGATGCAAACAATTTTTTTATGTCATTATGTTCCAATATTGCTATCATTTGTATTATACAACCCATCCTTACATGAAAATATAACTCATTTACTATGCGGCTATATATATTTACAAAATAAAGTGCTAATATGGTCAGTTTTGGTTGATGTTGACAAATAACTTTATGATACGAGTCAGTCTGAGGTATGAAAACTACTGAAATTTGTTTATGATTCAATATTTTGAATAAAAAAATGGACATGCTGGCACTCTAAATTGATGTGAACAAATCTTTTTAGTCATTATGTTCCAATATTCCTACAATTTGTTTTATACAAACCATTCTTACATGAAAATATTACTGATTTACTATGGGACTATAAGATTTACAAAATAAAGTGCACATATGGACAGTTTTGGTTGATGCGGACAAATAAATTTGTTATACGAGTCAGTCTGAGGTAAGAAAACTACTGAAATTTGTTAACGATTCAATATTTTGAATAAAAAGAGGACATGCTGGCATTCTAAATTGATGCGAACAAAATTTTTTAGTCATTATGTCCCAACATTGCTATCATTTGTATTATACAATCCATCCTTACATGAAAATATAACTCATTTACTATGCGGCTATATAGATTTACATAATTGAGTGCTAAAATGGTCAGTTTTGGTTGATGTGGACAAATAATTTTATTATATGAGTCAGTCTGAGGTAAGAAAACTACTGAAATTTGTTAACGATTCAATATTTTGGATAAAAAGAGGACATGCTGGTACTCTAAATTGATGCAGAAAATTTTTTGTAGTCATTATGTTCCAATATTGCTATAATTTGTTTTATACAATCCATTCTTACATGAAAATGATACTGATTAACTATGCGACTATAAGATTTACATAATAAAGTGCAAATATGGTCAGTTTTGGTTGATGCAGACAAATAATTTTGTTATACGAGTCAGTCTGAGGTATGAAAACTACTGAAATTTGTTTACGAGTCAATATTTTGAATAAAAAGAGGACATGCTGGCACTCTAAATTGATGCGAACAAAAATTTTGTGTCATTATGTTCCAATATTGCTATTATTTGTATTATACAATCCATCCGTATATGAAAATATACCTCATTTACTATGCAGATATATAGATTTACATACTAAAGTGCTAATATGGTCAGTTTTGGTTGATGCGGACAAATAACTTTATGATACAAGTCAGTTTGAGGTATAAAAACTACTGAAATTTGTTTACGATTCAATATTTTTAATAAAAAGAGGACATGCTGGCACTCTAAATTGATGCGAACAAAATTTTTTAGTCATTATGTTCCAATATTGCTATCATTTGTATTATACAATCCATCCTTACATGAAAATATAACTCATTTACTATGCAGCTATATAAATTTACATAATAAAGTGCTAAAATGGTCAGTTTTGGTTGATGTGGACAAAAAATTTTGTTATTAGAGTCAGTCTGAGGTAAGAAAACTACTGAAATTTGTTAACGATTCAATATTTTGAATAAAAAGAGGACATGCTGGCACTATAAATTGATGCGAACAAAATTTTTTAGTCATTATGTCCCAACATTGCTATCATTTGTATTATACAATCCATCCTTACATGAAAATATAACTCATTTACTATGAGGCTGTAGATTTACATAATTGAGTGCTAAAATGGTCAGTTTTGGTTGATGTGGACAAATAATTTTGTTATACGAGTCAGTTTGAGGTATGAAAACTACTGAAATTTGTTAACGATTCAATATTTTGAATAAAAAAAGGACATGCTGGTACTCTAAATTGATGCAGAAGTTTTTTAAGTAGTTATTATGTTCCAATATGACTATAATTTGTTTTGTACAATCCATCATTACTGAAAATATTACTGATTTACTATATGCGACTATAAGATTTTCATAATAAAGTGCTAATATGGTCAGTTTTGGTTGATGTGAACAAAAAATTTTGTTATTAGAATCAGTCTGAGGTATGAAAACTACTGAAATTTGTTTACGATTCAATATTTTGAGTGAAAAGAGGACATGCTGGCACTCTAAATTGATGCGAACACAATTTTTTGAGTCATTATGTTCCAATATTTCTATTATTTGTATTATACAATCCATCCATATATGAAAATATAACTCATTTACTATGCTACTATATAGATTTACATAATAAAATGCTAATATGGTCAATTTTGGTTGATGTGGACAAATAACTAAACGATACGATTCAGTTTGAGGTATGAAAACTACTGAAATTTGTTAACGATTCAATATTTTGGATAAAAAGAGGACATGCTGGCACTCTATTTTGATGCGAACAAATTTTTTTAGTCATTATGTCCCAATACTGCTATCATTTGTATTATACAATCCATCCTTACATGAAAATATAATTCATTTACTATGCGGCTATATAGATTTACATAATTTAGTGCTAAAATGGTCAGTTTTTGTTGATGCTGACAAATAACTTTATGATACAAGTCAGTCTGAGGTATGAAAACTACTAAAATTTGTTTACGATTCAATATTTTGATTAAAAAGAGGACATGCTGGCACTCTAAATTGATGCGAACACAATTTTTTGAGTCATTATGTTCCAATATTGCTATTATTTGTATTATACAATCCATCCATATATGAAAATATAACTCATTTACTATGCGGCTATATAGATTTACATAATAAAATGCTAATATGGTCAGTTTTGGTTGATGCTGACAAATAACTTTATGATACAAGTCAGTCTGAGGTATGAAAACTACTGAAATTTGTTTACGATTCAATATTTTGAATAAAAAGAGGACATGCTGGTACTCTAAATTGATGCAGAATTTTTTTTAGTAGTTATTATGTTCCAATATGGCTATAATTTGTTTTATACAATCCATCATTACTGAAAATATTACTGGTTTACTATATGCGTCTATAAGATTTACATAATAAGATGCTAATATGGTCGGTTTTGGTTGATGTGGAAATAATTTTGTTATAAGAATCAGTCTGAGCAGTAACATATATATTGAGATACTGTTCCCAGGTCTGAGGTATGAAAAGTACTGAAATTTGTTTACGATTCAATATTTTGAATAAAAAGAGGACATGCTGGCACTCTAAATTGATGCCAACAACATTTTTTAATTAACTGTTAATGTCAATATGTCAATCAAGAATGATCAGTTGGTCATTTAATTTTTATGTACCTTATCATTTGATATTTTATGTCAGTGTATCCAGGATACGATGACAATCTGCGTTAACGCGCGTTTACTACAAACAGTAAACATGCGTTTACTTTTGACAAATATAGAAGACGCGCATTTTTTCACGTTAACGCGGAAGTAAACGCGAAAGTAAACGCCCGTTTACTCTTTACAAAATTAGAAGACGCGCCGTTTTTGCGTTAACGCGGAGGTAAACGCGAAAGTAAACGCCCGTTTACTTTTTATGTCTACTAAAATTTCGGAGTTAACGCACAGTTAACGCGGCGTTTACATGAAGTGCACTCGAGTAAACGCCGCGTTAACTTTTTCGGCCCGTCTACATGTAATGCTTGGTCTGCACCCAACTGTAGTAGTATACATTGTACTATACATTGTACTGTAGCTATACAACTTCATGTTGTCTGTACTATGTATCTACCAAATATAGTAACAAAGATATATTTCGTACCATGTCGATTTCCTGTCGCGTCGCTTTTCCTCATTATCTGGGGTTCCTTTAGGAAGGGGAAATAAGTTTTCTTAAACAGAATTGTTGAATCGTTTAGCTGAAGTATAAAAACAATATTAGGTAAATGTCAGCAGCCGGTTTTACGAACGTGTCATTAGTCTAATGAGAATGAGTCATTAAGTCTTCATTAGCCTAATGCATCATAAAGGCTTAATGAAGACTTGATGACCCATTAGGCTAATGCCACGTTCGTACAACCGGCTGCAGAACGATATCAACTTTTAAAATGTTGTACCTTTATCAGGAACAGTCAAACTAAAACAAGGTCAAGGATGTACAAATACCTTAATACTCGAGGCAATATATAGGACATAAACAGAACAACCATATTCATCTGAGGTCTATTCTACTAACGCGAGTTAGAATCTTAGTTTTAGAATACGTTTTTAAGAGGGTGGTAAAGGGTTATTTCCGTGCAACGTTTCGGCCTTTTTATTTCACGTGTTTTCGTGTTTTGACGTTTTATTTCTCGTTTTCTAGTGTTTTGTTCTACGTGCGTGCTTCGTGTTTCCCCCTATTTATTTTCCGTGTTTCGTGTCGGTACTCTTAATTTCTCATGCTTATCCGCATTTAATTAAAAAGAAAACCAGGACTAAATTCAAAGTCAGTCCGGAGATTGTTTTAAATTATGTGTTCCCAGGATACTTAGGGAGCTACCAGTTGATTTTTAAGGGAGGGCTAGGATGAAATTTGATAAAAAGGCAGGACAGGAGTTTTGAGTAAAAAAGGACCGGATAGAGTGAAAAAAAAAGGCAAGACCGAGATTACAACTAAAAAAATGCAGGGCAAAAATTTGTAATCCTAGCCCCGTAAAAATCAAATGGTAGCTCCCTAATTGCTATCAAATTACAATCAATTACTATGAATATTTTTTTTTTCAAATCAGATGCAACTAGCGGACGCTAAGAGTTGACCGTAGGGTCTTCATGACAATTAACAATGACTGCATGATCTCCGAGAACTGCTGAGTAATAACATCTTGTACATTTTTCTAAATATTTACGATTTTATTTCTCATGCTTCGTTTTTTTCCGATTTTTATTTTCCGTGCAACGTTTTTAGTGATTTTTATTTCACGTGTTTCCGTGTTCATACCCCCCTTTACCACCCTCTCTTAAATTTTACAACAATATACAATTATTATCAACATTAGCAGAATCGCACTAGTTCTTATATATTGTCCAAATATATCCTCGAGACTGATTGATTGGTTGGTGGTTTTAAGAACGTTATAACACTCTTGTCTTTATCGAGGTGGCCAGTTTTTTATTGCTGGAGGAAGCAGGGGTGCCCGAAGAGAACAACCTGCCTTAGGAAGAAAAACTGGTCAAAGAAGATCGAAGTCGGAAGCACCAACATCGAGCGGGCTTCGAAACATCAGTGTTAACAGACGAGTTATAATATTAGATTAACTACTTAGAAAAAAGTGTTAAAAATATCGATCTCCAAGGTAAATTAAAAAAAGGGGGAGGCCATAAAACTGGACAAAAGCAAATGCTCGACTACTAGTATATCAACCAACGGAACGAATTGAAAACAACAGTTATGATCCTGACTTAGTACGGTAATTTTTTAGGCCGATCGGCCACAGAAGCCCAAATCCTTGAGACCATGAATCAAGTTTTACTTGACTCTAAAAACTATATCGATTATCTTAATTTTAAGGAATAAGATTAAAAATTCATTAAGTACGATTTAGGCTTATTAAAACATGGGTTAATATCAAAGATTTAAGCGCATTCGCAACTGCAATGTCACATATAATCTTATTCACGTGACATATCATGATTAAAGGCAAGAAATCCCTATTAGACAAAATGATTATCTACCATAACATTAATATGTACATCACATATAGCATGTACATGTACATATCATGTATATATCTCTCGTCTGATACATTGTATTTGACTGACACTAGTATGGAAATAATAAAGAGCACAACCGTGGCCAACAATATAAGAAGTGTCAACATAACAATTCCTCCCCAATTTTTAAATTTCAAAGTAACTTTATGGGACTCTTACTTAAAATTATAAAAATTCTTGCAAACGAACACAATCCTATTTCAGCACTCAATAAAATATAGCTTCAGAATTGAAAACACCATCAACAAAAATAATATTAGTATTAAAATGAATCCTAGTCAGGATTACCATCCGCATTTAAATATAAAAAATGAAAACAACACGTGCTTCCGAAACGATTTTCTGGATTTACCTTCATCAGGAACGCTGAAAGCCAAATTTTTAAAAGCCAATGATGTAAAAAGGTCAACTTTGCCTGAGGCAGTTGAAACCTTAGTTTTTTTATGATTTCAAAATTTATAAACGAGCAAAGAACGGTTTGTTATAAATCATGTCAGTACCGAAGTACTGACTACTGCACCGGGGTTACGCTCGGGGATTGGTAGTCAAATAGCCGAGGTATTGACCTATTGAAAACAACACGTTGTAAATTTCATGCTTCCGTAGCGCTTTTCTGTATTTACTTTTCAATAGGAACGCTCAAAGATGAATATTTGAAAGCCAATGATGTATAAGAACCGAAACAGTTGAAGAGCTATGTGACCAAAACTGACCTTTAAAAAGTAGCCAAACTCATCTAAGGTCAACTTTGCCTGATGGAGCTGAAACCTTAAAATTGGAATGGATACAATTTAGAAAAGGTGTACAAAGGTAAAATGCATGATTGATGGATGATTATTGAACGTCCAGTGGCAAGTTAATTGCATATTCCTGACATGTGATATGAATATGAATTCTGCTTTGTAATATACCGATACGCTGAGCAGGATTTGTAACGTGCTAGTTCACACGGTAACAGTCTTCAGAAAGACATGTCACCCTATATACTCGAACATATTATTTACACTCTCGACCAACCAGTCTTCGTTCTTACTCCTAAATGCCGCGTTCTAAGCGGTGAAACAGCAAATATCATTTTTAAAGTCGTTGCTTTAACTCGAACCGGGATCAAACCCACGACCTCCCTCATCCGAGATGAACATACCTCCGAGACAGAATTAAAATCTGAAAAAAAAAAATCTGCAGTATTTTGTCAAAAAAGAGTAACGTGTGGAAAAATATACAATATGTTTTGCTGAAAGGAGAGCTAGATTTGAGGACAACCCAAAGAACCAAAAATACAAATATGTGGAGCACAATTAAAAAAACAAATTGTTTAGCACAGGAAACCCAAGCTCCTGTAGATTATGCTTGAAGCTTAAAAAAAACCCTCTATATCAGCAGAATATAAGGACGTCACTCCTATAAATATTAAATTTCGAAGTAATAGATAAACGCGGAGCAATTTACGGAATATATAACAACGTTTAGTTCTTAATTCCTAATGACAAACGATCTATTTATCCATTCATAACAACCAATAACAACCGATCTATTACTCAATTAATAACAACCGATCTATTACTCAATTAATAACAACCGATCTAGAAATCCATTCATAACAACCAATAACAACCGATCTATTACTCAATTAAAAACAACCGATATAGAAATTCATTAATAACAACTAATAACAACCGATCTATTAACATATCAATAACAACTAATAACAAATGATGTATTAATCCATTAATAACAACCGATCTAGAAAACCGTTAATAATAATTAATCTTTTAATAACAACTTATAACAACCGATCTATTAATCTATTGATAGCAACTTATAACCGATCTATTAATCTATTCATAACAACTTATGAAAACCGATATATTTATCCATTAAAAACACCGCTCTATTTATCCATTATTATCAATTATAACAACCTATATGATACACTAATCTATTCATAACAAATTTTAACAACCGCTCTATTAATCCATTAATAACAACTTATTACAACCGATCTTTTAATCCATCAACAATAACCGATTTATTAATCCATTAATAAGAACCGATTTTTTAATCGACGAATAATAAATAATAACCGATCTATTTACATGTACCATGTATTAGACGTGTTAGGAAAGGGGTTTAAATACTACGCTGATGTTAAATACCAACACCGATAAAAGATATAAGTGTGGACTTTCTCAAAATGCAATTGCACTGAAAAGTATCCCGGCGTATTATAGTTTAGCTTTGTGGTGTGTTTGATACAACATGAAGCGAACAGTTAACGTCGACTCCAAATTTTAAGACGTGCAATGGCCTTACATAGATCTTCATACATTCATACATTAATTTGTATTTGTTCGATTTAAGAGTGCAAAACAAAACTTAACAAAAATATATGTAAGAGTCAAGAATGGGAATGACGGATTTTACGGCCACAAGTCCAAATATATATATATATTAAGCGATATGATTAGAACATGTTTAATAGTTAAATAACTCAGTTTGTCTCTCCACAATAGATTTGTCCTATTTCCGTTGCAAAATATAGTAAGCATGCATTTTGTGTCCAGGGATACAGGGACGCGTATATATGTATGTGTGGCTTAAACAAATCAGTACTTATCTGAACACATCGTTATATCTTTATATAAAAAAGTAAATAAAAAGTGGACACAAGTGGATACAGTGTTATTTCTATATAAAACTTTAAGAAGCAGGGGGCTACAGTAGAAGGTTGTCTTGCTGCGCATCGTTTTAATGTTCAAGAAAACCACTTTTCATGAGCTATATGTGATTCGAATTGTCTACCACTTTCTGGGTATGAATGCAATGAATGGAAAGAGGGATGAAAGAACGGACGGATGGACCAATTCGCCAATCACTATATACCGTTCAATTTAGACAGCGGAGTGTATAGTGAATCTAAGGCAAGAAAAAATGAAGCAAATCGAAAAAAAAATGTCCGACATATAATTTAGCAGACTTTGTTTTGAAAGAGGTGAAAATTAATATTCCATTTTCAAAATAGCCTCCTGACCCAAAGATACTAACATTAACTTCTCCATATGAATTCGAAAGTTTAACGCCACTTTCAACAATATCTCAATTTAATCTTGGTGTTCTGTTTTGTTGGTGGAGGAAGCCGTGGTAACAAGAAAAAAAAAACAACTTCCGACCCTTCATCGAAACGTATATTTAACATGCTTTATAATGTCCAAACGTTGTAATCTTTTAATACTTAATTCGATAACCTCTCTTTTCCGAAAAACTAACTGATAAAAGTTGATAGAAGGAAAATGTCAGGGCAAAATTTTGTATGTGAATAAGAACTAATTCATTTAACATTATATAAAATTGTCAGTGACCTTTCTAGATAAAATAAAAAATATAAAGATAATCAAATTGAAAACGCTTTTGTTTCAGTCTTTTTTTAATTGTCAAGTACACAAATTTCTAGTTTTTTTTTTTTTTTTTTTAGAATTTTACGCTACTGTGTAACACATTTCTCTATTCTAGAAAATGATGTAAAATAAGGAGATGCGGTATGATTGCCAAAATAGACAACTATCTACCAGAGACCAAATGACGTAAATGTTTGATCACCGTTTGACAGACCCCCAACACGGAGCAAAACCATTCCCGCATATAAAAGCTAAGAAAGGCCCCGACATGACAATAATTTCTAAATAAATTTCAAATAAACGAACGTTTTGAACAAAGATTGATGTAGAGTAAAAAATCGGATTCGAATGTGATCGATTTGATTCCTGTGTTTTTTTCTATTCATTTATTTTGATCACTTTGTAGATTTTTCTTGTAGTCGTTCAACAAAATAGTAAATGGGGGAACAACGATCTTAAACTTAATCGATCCCTACTATGACACAATGCAAGAATAATGATCGTGTTGAGATGGTCCTCACTATAGCCTGTAGTGGTATTGGTATTTAACATCAGCGTCAAAATCGTATTGACGTCTATTAGCAATGAAGCGTAGATTAACGACTATTTACACTACCATTCAAAGTGAAATATAAGATGTATTAGCAATGAGGCTTACATTAAAGGTTACTCACGCTTCAATTCAAAATAAAATTGTGAAAGTATTAGCAATGAGGCTTACATTAAAGGTTACTCTCACTTCAATTCAAAATAAAATAGTGAAAGTATTAGCAATGAGGCTTACATTAAAGGTTACTCACACTTCAATTCAAAATAAAATAGTGAATGTATTAGCAATGAGGCTTACATTAAAGGTAACTCACACTTCAATTCAAAATAAAATAGAATACAGCTAATACATTCACTATTTTATTTTTGAATTGAAGTGAACGTTGAAATAATATATTAACCAATTTTTTTTCTTCATCATAACTTTTTAGCTTAAATGTGTATTAAGGCATTTGTATTTAAATTTGGTAAACAATGCCATTAAGATAAATGTTCATTTTATTTCACACTGTATCTCTAATAAGTGAAATACTAATGCCTGACCCTTTGGATAAACATGATGTAATAAAATAAGGTTTATTGAAATTGAATCATTTGATCACTACGGTCATGTTTAATTGTAATTGTAATTGTAATTTTTTGGTCAGAATAAAGGAAAAATGGATACCTATTATATCTTTTATAAAAAAAAACCGTGTGGTACGATTACCAATGTGAAAATTATCCACCAGTCTGAGATCGAATGACGTGGATCTTTCGTCTCTTTTTTGCCATTTAGTCATTGTGATATTATCTAAATGGTATATTAAAAAATAACCCACGTTCACGTCTATATACTTAGTATTGTATTTTGTTTTGTCGATTAGGTGCAGGATTACAGAATAAAACACAAGTTTTAACTGTACTGTACGAATTTCTTTTAATGCGCAAAGAACTCGTGTTGTTTCAGTACATTTGGAAAAAAGCACTGACACTGACAGAGATCAGTTGTTACGCCGAAATATTTGTCAATACGACTTAATTGAATCTTGGTCGTATGAGTTATTTTTTTTATAGCACTATCGTTGCACAAATCTTTTGACTTATAAATATATATATATATATATATAACATATACTGAATTAGACAAGCAAACATGGGTACAGAAATCAATACTAAATTAACAAACTTCTTTTATTTTTCTCCTAAGCTAGGATTAGTCCAATTCTTTGAAATGATATAGAAGTTAACAACTATAGGTCAATGAATGGCCTTGAACAATGAGCAAAACCCATAACGCATAGTAAGCTATACAAGGTATATGTTCGCATCAGACATTGTTTTATCATCCTCAGCACCTGATTTCCAGCAACAAAGGTTAAAAATCAACTGTCAAAGATGCGTCAATTTCAAATTGGTCATAAGACAAGAATTCGAAGAGGAATATAATTCATAACAGCGTGGATGTTGACACCTGGTATTTAAACGTATTCGTGTGTGTCACTGGCTGTCAAACACAATATTCGAATATTATGTACAAACTCCAACATCATATGTTCATAAATCATAATGTAAATATTAAATGGATCTTATTTGTTAAAAAAGTATTTGATGACTGTAGCCATACATATGTATGGGAAACACATAATTTTGCTTATAAGGCATGGTTGAAAGTCGTCATTATACAGAGACTCATTGACAAGTTACTTCAAACATGGACATCGGCGATAGAAAACTCTTCAAACGCAACAAATTATAAAATATTTAGGACTAAATTGGAATTTGAGAAATACCTCAATATTTTAGATTAGAAAAATGCTTTCATTTTTTGCAAATACAGAACAACAAATACTAAATAATAAAAGAACTAGGAAGATGGCAAAACATACAAGTCGGTGACGAGTACCACTATATTTTTGAATGCAATTGTTTAACTACGAAGCGTAAACACTGTATAAAAACTTACTTCACAAAAAAACATAATACAAATAAATTTCAGGAACTAACGTCCAGTAGTCGCAAGGAAGTTTTAGTTGTTAGTTGCATATGCATGTATAGTTTTGTATATTGTACATTTTGTGTTTTTTTCTTTTTTTTTCCAAATGTTATTGTATCTTCGTACCGATGTTATGCATTGGCTGTTTGAGAATAAAGATATATACAACAAAGCTTCCACTCAACTACAGTATACCAGGGTCCTCTCAATAATAGTTTTTGCTTATAGGATACTGTCGTATTTCTTTGAATGAGCCAAAATAATTAAAGTTTTATACCAAACAAAAAATAATCATCATTTTTTTATCTCGATTAATTGATGATGTCACCTCTGAATATACATTGTACTTATTCTTTCAAAGGAAACTTTTGGATGTGAATATATAAATCATATTTAAAACAAATTCCTATAAAATTGTATACAAAACTTATTTTTTTAATAGAAACGTGTTAAAAAGTAATTATGTACACCCCTATTGAAAGGTCCCTGACTTACTGCTATTGTGTGGAATCCCCGTTGTCGACATTCAGAGTGACACCTACGATCATGGCTTAATCCACGCTGTTTTGAATTCTATTCTATAAGTTGTCCCGGATCTTTAAATGAAGTTGAATTAAACATAATTAACATGTCGAGCTACAAATCCTTTTTATAACATTAATGGAAACTTAAACCGTTTTTTTTTTCAGACGATAAACCAACGTAGAGTGATATAAGAATTTCCGAAGCACATGAGATCACCCCTAGTTTTTGGTGAGGTTCGTGTTGATAAGTCTCTGGTTTTCTTTGTTGTGCTTTGTGTACTGTTGTTTGTCTGCTTGTCTTTTTTCTTTTTGAGCCATGGCATTGTCAGTTTATTTTCGACTTATGAGATTAAATGTCCCTTTGGTATCCTTGGCGTCTCTTTTAGTACAACTTTGGATTACAAAATGTCCAATTTCCTCAATACATGCTTTAAAAAAACGAATTGAATGAGGGTTTGAAAGAACCCTTTTCTGAAAAAAAAAACTATTATCCTTTACTGTAATCGTTTACTGTAATCGTGTTTATGTAAATTTGAAAGACACCTTTTAATTATGATTGATTGGTTGACTTTTTATGTTTAACGGCACGTTCGCTACTCTGTTTCAAAATAACAAGCTTTTTAAAAGACTGTTGTAAATTGATAGTATATAAATAAAGGAACTAAAACAGCAGAAAAAAATGAAGGGTCCGTGTGCTTGTTTTCGATATATAAACCATTGAAAATTTGGCGGGAAATAATTCTCTCTAGACTTTTCATACATTTAACATTGGCACCCTTTTTCTTTAAAAAATTATGAAAAAATAACAAGGATTTTATAGCATTTTCAAATATAGCTTTTTAAACTATATGTAATAAAATTATGAAAAGAAAAGTAGGGATAAGCGGGGAAATTTTTTTAATGGTAGTACATGGATAAAACCAGAGGATTCCGAATATCTGGCAAAAATTCAAAAACAAGAGGAGCGAACATCCTTAAGCACTATTAGCTATTTCGTGGCGACAAGAATTAATTGGTAGAAGAAGCCGGAGAGTCCGGAGAGAACCACCAACCTGTGAAAGGAAAACTGACTATACTAGTCAATCACGATTACATTAATCTTGTCTACAAAGAGCCCGTAAGAGTAGAGTGGAAAGACGACACATTATAACATTTTCGAATGTTTAAATTCCTTGAAATAACTAATACAAACAGTTCCTTGATATTCGCCTTTAAATGGTCAATAATGATATTTAACTTCCACAGACTTGCGTCTTTCTATAACAGTTTGGAAAACAAAAATTGACAGTAGTTGGTTTTTAACATTTTAAAGTTAAATTATCCATCTTCTTTTTATAAAGAATACACCACACCTTACCTACGCTACGACCCAGGGCGAGCCATATATTTTAGTTTTAGGACCAAATTATAACTGTACATTAGACAGAAAATGATAATCACTATGACGTACTACTAAGAAAAGGTGTATATACATATATGAATAGTTGTACATGTAGGTAGATAGTGAAGAGAGATTCCATTCAAAGAAATACAACTACCTTAAAAAAATGAAAACAACTCATAATAAATTTCGTACGTCTGAACCGCTTTTCTGGATTTACCTTTACATGTTTAGTCCTGAAGATCGGTGACAAAATTGTGGGTTTGATGATAAAAGCACCAGATTTGGCATGGTAGTAGTTCTGGGTGTTCAAACAATATCAGATATGGACCCACCTTGAAATTTCAAAATGGCGGCTATTTCCAAGATTGCCGTCATCAAATATCAAAATCAACATATATCACCAATATAAGGTCACATTTAAGGTCAAATTTGGCATGGTAGTAGTGCTGGGTGTTTCGCAAAATATTAGCTATTCAACCCACCTTTAAATTTCAATATTGCGGCTTCTTCGATGATGTTGATTTGTTAAATATCAAAATCAACAAATATCCCTGATATCAGTTCAAATTTGTCATGTTAGTTGTGCTGGGTGTTTGGAACAATATAAGCTATGAACCCAAATTGAAATTTCAATATGACGGCTTTTCCAAGATGACCGCCATAAATTATCAAAATCAACAAATATCCCTTATAGAAGGTTACAAAGTGTTTTGTTATACTGTACCTTCAGTAAAACTAAGTGCTCTATATTACAAAGTGTTTGAAACATTAATATGCTAAAGCCAAACATCGAAAGATTTGTGTAGAAAGTATACAACATCGTAACTACGGTATCATTCTTGCAGAACAGTAGTCAACAACGAGGGATTACGTATAAACACTGGCGTTGTTCCAATATTTAAGCTAGACTTAATTAGAATGTATACTTCTCAACTCGAACAGTTTTCTTTCTGATCAACTATGAAGACATAGTAATGATCTAAACAAAATGCAGTAATCCCAGGCTTGCCAGGCCATTAACAAGTCAAATGCATGCTTCTTCTGTTTAATGATTATTTTGGTGTTGCAATTAAGCAAGCAACCGCAACAACCTGTTTGTATGTCAACGATACTTGAAAAAGCTGCTCATGCAGGTAGTTCAAAAAAGATATGATGTAGGCAAAAGTCTTTTCCACAGTCATTTCAACATTAGTTGATAATCGTTGGGCCAAATATGCAGATGCCGTTATTCCATTGAGGCAAATACGACGCTATCCATTTCACGCTAAGAAAATGCCTGTACCAAGTCAGGAATATGACAGTTGTTATCCATTCGTTTGATGTGTTTGTTTTTTTTTTTATTTTGCCATTTGATTGGGGAATTTCTTTTTTGAATTTTCCTCGGAGTTCAGTATTTTTGTGATTTTACTTTTTCAAAGATACTTCTGTTTGTTTGCTCTATTCTTCTTTAATATAACATTCAACTAAACTAAAACTATCTATTAATGTATATAGGCCTTCTTTTAGATGCTTGGATTAAGAAATGAGGTACTAAATGACCAAATGTACAGTTTACGTTTGTCGTTTATGAATGATCCAATTATCTACAGTACTCAGAGATTCCATCTATGAAACATTCAACACTGAAAATGTGGTTCCTCCCTCAAACGCTAGAGGTTTTACAACAGCAGCTGTGCACAATATTGACAACAACAAGAGTTCAACTATGGCTAAAGAATCGTGACATAGTACGACACTTCCAATATTTCTGTATTTTCTCATCTTAGTGTAAATTTATGGCAAATTCGTCATAACCTTATGCTTAAAAATATATGCATTTCCCTTATAATTTCGAGTACTTTAACCAATATATTATGCGCCATCACAACTGTTCGTATTATTGCTAAAACTTAGTATATATTACTATAATAGAATAAGACATTTCCTTAACACTAACCAAATATAACCATGCGTTTCATACTTACATCTTATAATTACCGTTTTATTGACATGCACTCTGTCAATTGTCTAGCCAGAAATACATGTATGCAACATGGTATAATTACTTAATTGTGCAACTCTATCCTTACATGGTATAAATAAGTTTACAAAATGATAACACAGATGGCTTGAAGCAGATGCTTATGAAAACATTAAATATGTCTGAACAGCATTCCACGCATGTAGAGCCAAGGCAAATTGTCATCCGCCTTTATATATCAGTCCGTATTGACCAATGTTTCAGGAAGAGATCAAATCTGTTACAACGATTCTACAGTTTATGAATACAATCCAACATTGTGTTAATTTTTTCCGAGACATATATCAATTATCACTTGTGATCACTTGTGTTTTGCTTTTGCAAAATCGGAATAGTGAAACTGGGCGAACATATATCTAGCAGAACAAAAAATATTTTTGTTTTAGGTCTTCATATACATATTATAGAAATGGCATCGTTGAGAACCTTTTGTGATTGGTTAGAAAACAGTGGTTGACCAAGTGTTCAATCAAGTAAACATAGTACTTCATGAACAGCAGATTCTTTTTAGAGGCTCGCGTGCATCATAAACAAGACATTTCCACGAGGTTACAGTAGGTGTACTTTTCATTCTTATGCAAAAATCCTTACATATTTTTATTGAGGAACGAGACCCTGGTGAGAACTATGTTACATTCAAAGAATGAAGTAATTAAAGGAAATTTGAGAGTTCACTTAACCACAACTGGTCTTTAACATTAAAGACATGTTGGTGTGAAATCATTAAGAGAATGTTCTTTCTGGGTGTATAAAGATTCCATTATACTGCTTATTCATTGGGTCTTTGAATTTTTCATCGAAATTATGGCTTCCAGTACCCGTGCGCGATATTATGCCATTTACCTCTGTAGTATTAGTGTTGTAAATGTAATTTTAAGATGGTAAATGTAGATCAAGCCAATGAGAAGAATAATATACTTGTAAAAGGAGGAGGTGGGGCACTCATATTGACCATCAATATCGCCCGACTATCATTGTTATAGTCATAATTATAAATTAACTGTTTACAAAACTTTGAATTTTTGAAATACTAAGGCTTTTCTACCTCAGGAATAGATTACCTTAACTGTATTTGGCAAAACTTTTAGGAGCTTTTGGTCCTCAATGCTCTTCAACTTCGTACTTTATTTGGCCTTTTTGGTTCGAGCGTCACTGATGAGTCTTTTGTAGACGAAACGCGCGTCTGGCGCAAATACAAAATTTCAATCCTATTATCTATAATGAGTTTATCTACCGCATTTAATGGTGTTTTGTCTAGAAATGGCCATAGTAATTAACAAGTTTCAAGCCACATTTGAACTAATATAGCGTGATCAGGTAAACCACATGATGTTCTACATCAGGAACGGTTTTAAAGCAAACACACAACATTCTCAAAGCATGTGAAAGCTTTAGGCAAAGGAATGTTTCGGCTTTTTACCCAGAGTGCTACTTCGAGTAAATGTGGATGATATATACCCTATTGGACATTTATCAGAAAGGTATCGGCATTTGTAATTAGCTAATAAAATGTGGTTAGCAGATATAAAACGGATGTCACTGTAGATGAAAATGCGCGAGGATAATGATGTTAAGTACGATGCTGTTTAAAATGTGGTGGGGAGTGGGACAAAGACTAAACGGGCTGTCCTTAAGAAACATTTTGAAAACTGCATTGAAAATATGCAGCGAATTCAACACCAACCCCACTAAAAACCGGGAATGATTGCAGGTGCTCAAGAAGATTCAGCAGTTTCTGTTCAACAAGAGACACCTGCCTTGGTGCTCTGTTTAAATAGATTGATGAGTCATATCCAGTTATAAGACATATATCGTATAATATTGGATTTATAAATGTCTCTTTTCTGACCAATAGAATCACACAAAATTTAAAACATGTAAAAACCATTGGTACATGTAAATTATCGAAATCTTGACCTAATGTGAACGTTTGAAATGAAATAAGGTGTCCAATGCTTGTACGATGGATAAACAATACTTTCACTAGTTGACAACACAGGTGGTCCGGAAGGGTGTGTAGTTTTTGGCCAACTGGCAGCTCTCGTGATGTTACTCATTGCAAGTAGAAATTCGGTGATCATCTTGATGTTACCACACTCGAGGAAAAGGAAAGTATTGTAGCACGGAGAAATGGTAGATATCCATTATCATTTGTTACTCAGATAGTACTTAACGGTCAAACAAATCCTGATGGCGTGAAAACGTTCAAATGTTTTCAATTTTGGGATCTTTGATTAAATTGTCTTGCAAGCAATCTCTAGAATATTGTATGGAATGAATAATGCAATCGATAGATGTAATGTCATGAAAGCCTTGTCTTTTTTTTTTATTCATTTTCACTTTTTTGGCGGCTTTTTAAATTTCCGCCATTTTGAAAAAAATGACAAGTCTTATATAACGTCATGACTTACTATAAACGTTGGATTATATTTTATATGTTTTTAAATGATTTAGTTTGAATATAATTTGCATTAAATTATAAATGGTTGTGAAATATGGACTGATTAGCAGACATTTTTAAAATAACGTCCATATTGGAGTTTTTTCCAGAGTGGGTTCATAGCTTAAATTGACTACCAATTATATATTTACAATTGTGCAAAGTTTCATGCTTTTATCATCAAACCCACAATTCCTCTAAAAATATGCACGAATCAGCTGGACTACTTCATCATCAGGAACGCTAATAGCCAAGTATTTAAAAGCCAGGGATATCAACAAACGCTACATGTAGCTATAACGAATTAGATGGTGCGCGTAATAGTGGTGAAGATTACGTTTTGGTTATAGCTCTTCATCTTTTTAATAAGCTTTAGATTTTCAAATATTTTGGCTTCGAGCATCACTGAAGAGACATTGATTGTCGAAATGCGCATCTGGTGAAGAAAATTGGTACCGTTTATATTAGTATGCATATGCTCAAACGATATTTAACACATTTAGTTGCAATACTTAGGAAGATTACTACAAATCTGAAGTGTTATGATTAACAGATATCCTTGAAACTGTTAGGGATGATTGAATGAAAAATAATAAATAAGATCCCATGTGGTATTACACATCATCAGGCTTATATGGCTTCATTTTTTATGTGTGCAATTTATGTAGTGTACATTCTAGACATGAAAAATTGAATTATAAAATTGTATGATCTTTTATCTGTTAATGTATCATCCGGACTTTATTCGCATTATGATAATCATAAACATTACAGCATCCTTAATACAAAATGTTTTCGTTAAATGAAATGTTCAAAATACAATAACATCAGTGTCCAAATATTAATTTATTTACAAACTGAATGAAATCAAAGATACACAAGGTTAATCATTTTAAACACAAAACTTGCATTCAGCATTTTCCTTTAAGTCGTTCGAGTAACATATTCTACCCTGTTTGATTGCAATATTTACAACTATATCACTCTCGATTGTTAAATGTTCAAATATTATATTACTCGGTTAACCTCGTAGGTTAAAGTTTTGACATTGAACTATCTCCAGTGGATAAACAAAATTGTAACAAACAATATGCAATGCTTTCTCGTACTGTATATTGTATTTGTATGCCTAACAATATTAAGTGTGCATTGTATCTCTGTATAACGATGTACCTTTAATATAGAATTTCGTATAATGAACTTGTATCATGAAACTAAAATTATACTGTATATATGTCATCTGAATTTTTTTTTTTAACATTTATCAATTCAAAATAAAGATAATATTGCTTAAAATTAAGTATACATCTTTGTTTTTTAAATTGTGGTAATCGCCAACGATACGTCAACCCAAGTACCCATCAACAAAAACATTTTTATTTAGAAGTGAGGTGTTCTCTTAAGCTCGCGTGGAATGGAACATTCATTCAATTTTGAATGTGTGGCATGTACACACTCTGGAAGTTATTTAACGCTATCACTTGGGGTATAGACATTTTAGCAAGCTTTTCCGACGGAGTGGTACGTCCGTGATAGTGCGAGATGAATAAAAATACAACCTGTCCAGTTAGAATGGGAAAGCTAAATCTTTAACTATATGTACCGTTACCTATTAAGAAAGACCCACGCTTTAAAACATCCTGTGTCCGCCTGTTCAATGGCTAATTGGTCCGAGTACACAGTTATTTCGTAGTGCATTTCTTTTAGACAATAAATGAAAATTGAAAAAATCCCACCTGCGCTTTCTCAATAATATTTTTACAGTGTGTTGTATTACTTTTGGGACAAATTATATCAAACTTATAGAAAACTTCATCGGCTCTAACACAAAATATGGACAATTTTATGTTAAGGGGGTCTTCAAATCTTTTGACAGCTTCCGAAGTGCTAATTTTTAACATTTTTCAGCTGGACCAAATCACTACTTTACTTTAAAATTCATGACCCAAATTTTTTTACAGTGTCATTTCACCCCCCTACTTGCTATTTGAGTCATAAAACATGGAGAAATAAATTTGGAAGGGGTATAAAAAAAATTAGCAAGTAACACACTGTCCACACTAGGGACTATATTCGTGGACAACGAAAATCAAAGGACGATAACTGTGTACTCGGACCAATTGATTTGTCCCTACGGAATATTCCCAGACAATCACCTGTGCAGTATAACATGAGTAAAAAGTTAAATCACAAAAATACTGAACTCCGAGGAAAATTCATTTGGAAAGTCCCTTATCACATGGCAAAATCAAATGACAAAACACATCAAACGAATGGACAACAATTGTCATATTCCTGACTTGGTACAGGCATTTTCAAATGTAGAAAATTGTGGATTGAACCTGGTTTTATAGTAATTTGTTTTCGCTCTGGATATGCATGAAATATTTGCCATTGGACATTAAGCATCAATCATTTCAGACTAAATGTTTATAGAGTGTTAACATTCCGGAATTTCTTGTATAGAAACAAAAATATGGAACGATTATCCGTTACTAGTCTTTAGATAAAGATATTAATAAAATATAGAACGATTATCCATTACTAGTCTTTAGATAAATATATTAATAAAATATAGAACGATTATCCATTACTAGTCTTTAGATAAAGATATTAATAAAATATAGAACGATTATCCATTACTAGTCTTTAGATAAAGATATTAATCAAATATGATTGAGGGTCTGGGTGGGTTTACACAATAAAGAATTATGGGCAAAACAAAAACAGAATTGATGACAAAAAATTACAGAATGATTAGATACTAAAACATAAAGAAAAGAGAATAATGGGCAGCAAATTTAATAAATAAAAAAAAAGAAGGTCCCCCGATTCAGACCCTCATTAATACAACATGATACAATTACAAATACACATATACAATAATGAAGGCTCCCCTCTTGTCCTTCAGCATACCTTGGTTTTTAATAAATGATGTTTGATGAGCAGAGGATCGTCTAGAATTATCAGGTAAATTTTCTTGCGGAAAGAAATATGATTATTTTTATACCATCTGATGACGTAGAATAAATAGTTCTTTTGGTAATAGCCATAATTATATGATGAAAAGCTTCATGTTAGACATTAGTTTGTCAATTAGATACATTTGTATTCAAAAGTAGATAGTAACAGATCAAGACGTGATATTTTGATTTGTGTGTTTAGATTTTTATGATTTGTTTTATCCAAAACTATGGACATAAAAGCGCCGATCGCTTTCGGATGCCTACTTTTGTTTATATGCATATCAAATGCACTATGTATCTTCGTTTTAATGAAAACAAAGAAATTTAGGCAAAATCGTTTTCACGCTTTAATTTTAAGTTTGAGTATCAGTGATTTGTGTAACGGGTTGGCGTTGGGATTTCGGATATTCTTTTATTTTGTACACGTGCCGTACGCATGTTTAGTTTGTGAATGGATGATGTACTTTTCCACCATATTGTCACTGTTTAATACCTTCTTGGTATGTTTAGAAAGACTAAACTGTACGTTTATTTCACAAAAACGATGGATTCATAAACTCACATCAAACTGGGCAATCATGTGTTCTTTGATTATGTTCTTAATAACCGGAAGTTTGTCAGTACCCGTTCAAGTATTGTATGCACAGTCAACACACACGTCAGAAAATTGTATATTTGTTGAGTTGGCGACGCCTTTCATCGTTGATCTGCCTTTACTGATAATGGTTATTGCAATAACAGTTGTGTATAGTATTATTATTAAACGAATGCATGATCGAGAGCAAAAAATTCATCCTCTTCCGACATCAGTTTCTACTAGAAGGTACAGTTCACAGAACAACGAAAACACTAAATCAATCTGCGAATCTGTTAGAAGCAGTATTCCAACGAATAAGCAAAGCAATACGCTTTCTTCTGAAAACCCGTGTTTAGTTGAATCCAGTGCGACAACCACGTGTTCAAAACATCATCCAAACACAGCACTCAATTGGAAAAAGAACGTATCGGAACAATCTAGGTTGGAACATACACGTCAATCCAAAATTAAGAACAAATATGAGTTAAGACGTATGGAAATTCGTCCGTGCATATCAATGGGAATCGAAAGACAATCAGGACTACAAACCAAATCGGACAAAGCGACGATTACACGACTAGATGAATCTTCAGGTAGGAAAAAGAGATTTAAAAACAACGTTATAACTCTCGGTGCAATCATTTTAATAACATACGTCTCTGTGTTACCAAAGTGTGTCTTATCAAGTATAATGCTTGCTGCACCACGACTAATGGTTGATGAACCTAAACTACATTTAATCAAAGGATTTTTACTGTTTAATTCTTTGCTAGACCCATATATTTATATACTTCGGATAAAAGAGTTCAGAGAAAAGATAAAACTGAGAAGTTAACATACCGGATTGATTGAATCTAAACTACATTAATTTTACAAAAGGATTTGTACTGTTTAATTATTTGCTAAATCAGAGACATATGTCTCTGGCTAAATATACTTCGGATAAAAGAGTTCAGAGAAAAGTTAAAACTTTTAAGTTGACATACGGACAGCCACATTGCATAATCTTGTAATTTAGGAAATATGTACTAATTAAACCAGAAGATTTCATTCTTGTTATTATTTATGTATTGTAAGAGCTTGCATTTCAGTAACTGCTAGTAGTCCTTTGTTAATTTGTTAGAATATGTAACAGGAGAAACTAAGCAAAATGACAATGATACATAAATTAACAAAGGACTACTAGCAGTTAATGACATGCCAGCTCCACACCTCAATTAAACTGATTGAAAGATTATGTCCTCATCATATGAAAATCAAGCACAATCCCTCCCGTGAGGTGTTTAGTATCATACCATCATAAAATATATGAGAAGAACATAACCCGTATCATGCCAACAACTGGTTTTAGAATAAATGTGTTTATTTCCGATGCAAAGGCCCAATGAGTGAATCAATATTAATTACCAAAATATGTCATCTTTAATGACCTGACAACAGTATCGTAAATATCCCTTCTGAATAAGTCTGTTTCAAGGTTTGGTTAGCCTTTGAGATGAATGCCGACATTTTTGTTTGACTATTTTGTGATATCGAAAACCCTGGTGTAATAATTTTTCAGTAATAGAGAGATTTCTTTCGTTAGAATCAAAAACGTTGTTACATACACGAGCGAATTGAACAAGTTGAGATATATAAACACCATATCATGGTGACAAGGGAACGTCACCATCTAAAAATGGATAATTAACAATAGGAAATGAAAAATCATCTCTTTTATCATAAATTTTGGTATTAAGCTTCCCGTTAAAGATATAGATATCAAGATCCGGTAAATGTTCATTGTAAGTGTTAGCTCTATTTAAAGTCTCAAGTTCAATTTTAAAGTTCAGCCATATAAATTTCTTTCGTGTACATATTGAAGTCCTCATTATTGAGAGCCAATATATCATCCAAATATCTAAAAGAGTTATTAAATTTTTGTATCAGATGTTGTTTCGATGGGTCTTTGCTGATTTTAGTCATAAATTGTAACTCATAACAATAAAGAAACTGGTCCGCAATAAGTGGTGCACAGTAAGTCCCCATTGGAATTCCGATAACTTGACGATATACGGAATTTCCATAGCGAACAAAAATATTATCTAGTTAAAATTCAAGGGCAGTTATAGTTTCAAGGCAGGTTCAATTGGCATAGTTCTTTTGTTTGAAAATGACCTAAAAGAGTTTGAACATATATATTCGCATTCTCACTTTTTAAATGCCCATTTAATTAGGTGTGTGATTTTTTTCTTAATAAGATTATGAGGTAAAGGGGTATATAGGGTAGAAAAATCAACACTTTGAACAGATTTGAAATCACCGATATAAGCATGCTATTTATCAAGTACTTCCAACGATTTTTTGACTATCCAAAAATAATTAATTTCATTATTTTCAAAGGCCTTATTTGAACATTTTATCACCAGGTTTTTGATTGTACCAAGTGTACTAGTAAGTAGAATAGACAGTTTTGTAGTGGAACAATGACTTGCGGACGAAACACATCTATATCTGTAAGGTGTTTTGTGCAGCTTCGGAAGTCAGTACATGGTTGGAACTTTCATTGTATTTGGTTCTGCTTGTAAAGACGTAGCTATTAGTTTATGTTTGTTACAGATGTCATTTTCTGAAAATGGAGGCAGTTGGAATGTTGGTGAATTCGTGATTTTCTTTTGCAGAACCTCAATGTAAAATTTACGTCAAACCATAATGATATTATTAGCAGCCTTATCAGCCGGGACAAAACAAATTCCTTGGCGAGTTCTTTGAGCTTATGTTTGATACGAGAAATAGGGTTATTATGGTTGTTTTTAGGAGTAAAATGTTCTTTGAAATGTTGTATACGTATATCAACTATGTTCGTTACTGAAATAAAAAAAAAGAATCTAAGGATTTCTTGTCAGCTTTTTCTCGTTTTATCCATTCCGAGCAGTAAGTACGGATTGAGTCGTGGATGATATTACGACACATATTCCAATTAATAATTGACGGGGGACGATATTTAGGTCCTTTGCTGAGGAATGATTTCAACTCTCGGTCACGAACAATGTTTAGGTCTCCTGTTATAACATGGGAACTGGTCCATAAATGTAGGTGTATTGTCACTGATATTTACATCTTTACACACTTCGCTATAATGAAACACATATTTCCGGGTAGGTTTTTGGTAAACATAACAAAGAAGGGAGTTCAGTATTATCAAAATAGCCAGAAATTTGTTCTTTAACAAAGTGATCATCAAAAATACCGGCAATATTTACAAAATCAAAACCTTTCTTAATGTCAACATGCACGAACATAACGTATAAATTTAGACAAGTAAACGTCATACAATATGCCGACGGAATAATCCTGCTGAGAAATGCAAAGCCTACAATTGGAAAGTTGAAATCATCACGTTTGTCCTAGATGTCTTAGTGTCGTCCCTCTGTGTCAGTATCGAGGAAGTGATCAAGATATAAGCAGACATTCTAGTTGCCGTAGTATCCTAAATCCTAAGTTCACTTTGATATACGAGATACAAGCACTATAACTGACAAGGAATATACACAAAGTTCGTTACATTCGAAGAGCAACTTACTAGAATTATATACATCATTGTATATTTTATATTCTCCCTAACCGGACTTGACCCTTTCCTCCCCTCTCATTATACGACAACACCGACATCATTTCGCCGTATACACTCCTCTACCCTGGGATGGAAATCGCATTTTATTTCGGGAGACTATATTTTGTTGTAGGTTTAACTGTTTTCTTCAACAAACAAAAAACAACATCGAAAGAAAAAATATCACAAAATAGAGAATAAAAAACAGGACCATTTAATATCGTAATAAAAAGAGAATTACAATAAAATACTTTAAACAGTCTAATAACTGAACGTTTATTCTACTTATCTTAAATGATATTGTAACACGAGGTCTCTATTGTTTTATATGTTAAATGATCTTCGAAGCAAATCATATTGAATATTTTAGACTTAATCAAAATTTGCGTTGGGAGAACAATATGGGTCTTTATTGGATTTGAAATAATACATTGTGTCATTATATTCTAAAATACTACTGGCTGTGTGAGGATCTAGATGGGGTTATCAGAATAGAGAATAATAGACAAAAAGGGCAGAATAAAAGGGCAAGAAAGATAAAGAATAGACACAAAAAAGACTAAAACAAATTAAGAATAGAGATTAACGGATGCTGAGATATAACAAAGAGAGAAAAATGCTCTAAAAGTTTAACCCCAAGGGTGACTGCGGAACAGAAGTATGGTCACCGTTGGTCTTACTCCGTCCAGCAGTGAAACGCTCGCCAAAGTGGGGAGTCCGTTTGGCTGTGCGGAATGTACAAATTTGCAGTCACGTCCTGTCAGAATGGAGACGTTAAATCCGATGCCTCGTGTAAAGAAAGGGCCACGCTCTTTGCACGTTAAGAACCATTGCAACAACTCTTTGTAAGGCCAAATTTCTGTCCCTATCCTATACCTTCATTTCCCGTGGCAGTCCAAATTTCTGCGACCTTAATCCCGGACGCCTCTATTAAAGAACCTACCTATTGTTTTTATTGTTAATTTGTTCTCGTCCTGAATATGCATGAAATATTTGTCACTGGACGTTAAGCAACCAACAATCAATCAATCAATCAATCTAAAAGTTTAAGAATAAAGAAATGGAGGACCCCCTTCCAGACCCTCCTGCATTAATAGTTTGGTATTCATCATGGTCTGTTCTATTTTATTTCATTGAGTTTCATAGAAAATGAGATTTTGGGTAATATTACAATATTATATTTGCGTACAGTTCGTTTTCGGGTAACTTCCGCGATCCGCGTTTAAAGTATGCCTCATTTTTTATTTTTTTAAATCAGAGACAACTATTTTGATTTAAACAACAATACTGTAAAGTGACGGGTGTAATTACAGGATAAAATAAATAAATGTACATTCCAAAATATAAAATGTATTCGTACTCTCTACGAAACAGGAGTAAAGCTCGGCGAGCCTCGCTTTTCGTCATGTTTCTATAGCTCTTTCAAATAAATTTATATGTTACGACAAGGACATACATATATTGTATATGCATTTGTGTCTGACATACTTCCTGAACCTTTTGGCTTCATTTTTCATGTGTAATGTATGTGGTGAACATTCCAGACATGAACACTCTATTAATATATATTTGTATGACCTTTTTCTGTTAATATATCGTCCGTAGTGCATTCGAATAATTATAATAATAATAATAATTAATATTAATAATAATAATAATAATAATAATACCAATAATAATACATCCGGATTACTCGAAGTTACTATTGGCATCCAATCATAGATTTCTTCATACTAATTCAATCAATATATAGTTTCTTTATACTTTTGTCTGATATAAGGGAGATAATTTGATACATTCAGTTCAGAAAATGCGCCTCTTCCGGTATCATATGATAGCGTTATTCACACTGATTCCAAAAATATATTGTTTCTATATACTTTTGCCTAAAATAAGATAATTGCCAACTTCCGGTTAAGAAAAGGTCATTACCGATTTCAAATGTTTATATATGCCTATTTACAAAATATATAGTTTCTATGTACTTTTCAATGAAACAGCAAATCAGCAATAACGGCTGCTTCCGGTTAACTCCGGGTCACGTCAGGTTGACATTTTTCAAGGTCATATGTCATCCAACATTTTTGCCAAAGACCATATGGCTTTTTCATGTACCAAGTTGAAGTAATAATCGATTAACCTTAAATTAAAAATTTTAGGGGCAATAACTCCAATAAGATGTCATTGGATTGTTTTCGACTTAATGTATGTATCTTCATCACAATAAACACTTTACATTATTCTTTAATATATATCTTCAGTAGTGTCAGAGAAGACCGTAAAAGAAGAAACAATCAAAATTTAGAACATGACCTTGACCTTTGACCTTGACCTCAAATTCATTTTTGTGAACCAAGGACCTCAAATAAGGGTCTCTTATCACTTTTCATTCATGTGATACGTGAATATATCACTTGTGACAAATACAGAAGGGGAAATAACTCATGGAGTCTTCATATCGCTTCGGTCAAAATTGGACAAAAGATCCTGATGATATGACGAGCAATTTGGTAGAATAAGTTTGTCGATTTCTTTTATGGTTACAGAGGAGAGGCAACCACAAGGAAAACAGTGTTTGGGGAGATAACTCTTACAAAAAAAAGTATTCGGTTAAGCGGGGTCACTTCCAAAGGCGCTTAAACTGTGTGATATACCAAACATCTAAGCGACATCTTGCGAAACAAAATGTATTTATTTACAAGAAATAAAAGTGGCAGAAGAAGAAAAAAAATTATTAAAAACAAATTGTTCAGAGAACAATTGAATGTCTTCCCACATCAATTTTCCAACTAAATGATGAGAAGTTACCGTTGGTTTACTCAAAGTTACATTCGTCTAATCCAGATAAGTTTCTTCATACTGATTCAATATATGTTTTTTTTTATACTTTTGTCTATAATAAGGGAGATAATTTCCTATATATGGTTTAGAAAATGTCACTCCCGGTCTCATATGATAGCTTTATTCATACCGATTACAAAAATATATGGTTTCTATACACTTTTACCTGGAATAAGAGATATAATTGCCAACTTCTGGTTTAAAAATGTCACTTCTGGTCTCATATGATAGCTATGTTTACACTGATTCCAAAAATATGTGGTTTCTAGATGTTTTGCCATGAAATAAGTGCACAAATGGCTCCTTCCAGTTTACTCAAGGTCACTTTCGGTTGACATTTTTCAAGGTCAGATGTCAACCAACATTTAGCAAAGGACCCCATGGCTTTATCATGTACCAAATTGAAGTAATAATCAATTAAACTTAAATTAAAACATTTCTGGGGCAATAACTCCTATAAGATTTTATTGGATTGTTTCAGACCAAATGTATCATATTTTGATCAAAATGAGGCAAACATTTTTCACTATTTCTTTTACGAATATCTTCAAAAGTGTCAGAACAGATCATAAAACAAGGAAAAGTCAAAATTGAGAACATGACCTTGACCTTTGACCGTCACCTCAAATTCATTTTGGGAAGAAAGGGCCTAAGATCAAAATACTTAGGTCTCTATCACTTACCATTGATGAGATACATTCAAATATCACTTATGTGAAATACAGAAGGGGAAATAACTCTCACATGGAGTTGTCGTATTGCTTCGGTCAAAATTGAAAATTGGAGAAAAACATCCTAAGGATATAACGAGCAATTTGGAAAAATAAATTCTCTACGGAGGAGATGCACCCACAAGAAAAACAGTGTTCGGGGAGATAACTCTTACAAAAAAAAGTATACGATTAAGCAGGGTTAGTTTCAAAGGCGCATAAACTTTGCAATAGCATATACCAAACATTCAAGCGACATCTTGCGAAACAAAAGTTGCACACAAGAAATAAAAGTGGCGGAAGAAATAGAAAAAGAAATACTAATTAAAAACCAATTGTTAAGAGAACAATTGAAGGTCTTTCCACATTAAATTTCTGATTAATTGAGGAGATGCAACTTTTGGTTTATTCAAAGTTACTATTGGCGTTTAAACATAGGTTTCTTCATACTGATAAAGAATATATGGTTTCTATATACTATTGTCTGAAATAAAAGAATAATTTGCAACTTCCAGTTTAGAAAATATCACTTACGGCCTCATATGATAGCTTTCTACGCACTGATTCCAAAAATATATGGTTTCTTTATACTTTTATTTCAAATAAGAAAGATAATTTGCTACTTCCTGTTTACAAAAGGTGACTTCCGGTGTCAATGAAAGGTTATTTTATGCTGATTCTAAACATATATAGTTTCTATGTATTTTTCCCTTCAATCAGTGCAAAATTAGCTACTTCCGGTCAGCACAAGGTCACTAGCGGTTGACATTTATCAAGATATTGTGTCACAAAATACTTTGTTAAAGACATTATGGCTTTATCAATATCAAAATGAAGTCATATTCGATTTACCTTTAATTTTCACATTTAAAGGGCAATAACTCCTATAAGATATCATCAGATCGCTTTGAACTGAATGTACCATTTTTTTTATCTCAACAACCAATACATTTAACATAAGTTCTTTTGTAGAATAGATAAGATGCACACACAAACAAAGAGCAAAAATTAGAAAATGACCTTAATCTTTAACCTTGACACCATTTTCTTTTTAGTGGACCAAGGACCTCATATCAGGATACCCTAGGTCTCTATCACTTACGGTTCATGAGTTACATTTATATACCACTCATGTCAAATACAAAAGATGAAATAACTCTCATATGGAGTCTCAGTATTGCTTCCGTTAAAATTGACCGAAGAATCCTGAGGCCATGATTAAACGACCCATTTAGAAAAGTAAATTTGTCAATTTCTTTTACGGTTGCGAAGGAGATGCACACACAAAAAGTGGCATAAGATAAATTATCGTTAACACATATTGTCCATAGAATTTGAATACAAATTTAAGATTTTCCAATTTCATAATGCAGATGTTATTTACAAAAACAAAAACTAAATATAAATAGAAAATGAAAAGATATGGAGTAAATGTACATGGGACAAAATCGCACACAATACATGCATACTAATAAATGTAAAATGATGTGTCATGTATGCGCCAATGAGTCAGCTAAGTCTGAAGAGGTGAAAATTGTTTTACAATTGACTTATAATGGCGAATAATTAAGATTGTTACCTTTTGGTGATGTAGAATTATACGCATTTTTCTTATTCTGTTTGCATTTAAGCGGTTATGGGGAGTTAATATACCTCGCGGTGATTAATTTACCGCCATATTCCTTCGGAACATTGCATTCAACATTTTCCTTTAGAGAAACAGATTCTGCCACTTATGCTAACTACATATCTATTTAGAGAATGCCACGCTTTAAAACATCCGTTGTACGCCTGTTACAAGGCTAATTATTTTGCCCCGTCAAAATATTCCAGGGCGACCACCGTTGCAGTATGAATTGAGTATTTTTTTTCTCTGGAAATGCATGATATATTTGCTATTGGACATTGAGCAATTGCAAACACCAATTAATCAATCAATCTTTACAGACAAAATATAACTTTCCGGAAGTTCAAGTATAGAATAAAATATATAGAAAAATTATCTATTACTAGTCTTTAGATACAAATAAAATATTAATGATGGTCTGGATTAGGTTATCATAAAAGAGAATATATTCTATTGGGCAAACCAAATTAAAGAATGAAGAAATGATAGACCACCAATCAAGACCCTCATTAAGGATGTTCGCTACTCTGTTTCAAAATAACAAGCCTTTTAAAAGACTGTTTTAAAATGATAGTATATAAATAAAGGAACTAAAAAAGCAGAAAAAAATGAAGGGTCAGTGTGCTTATTTTCGAGATATAAGCCACTGAAAATTTGGCGGGAAATGATTCTCTCTAGATTTTTCATACTTTTAACATTGTCCGCTTTTCTCTTTTAAAAACTATGAAAAAATAACAAGATTTTTGCAAGATTTTCAAATATGGATTTTTAAACTACATGTGTATATGTAAACAAAATTTGAAAAGAAAAGTAGGGGTTAGTGGTTAAAATTTTTTAATTGCTAAACATGGATAAAACCAGAGAATTCAAAAAATTTGGCAAAAATTCAAAAACAAGAGGAGCGAACATCCTTAATACAACATACTGTAAACCAACTAATCGCGAGCGATTGGTTTTCGCAACTTTCGCGAATAGAAAAATAACACTAATATAAATCGTCGAGTATATGTTAAACTTCGATCTTCTCTTATATAAAGAAATCAATAAAATTAGGACATCGCGAAAATAAATCGCCGCGAAGTCGAATAGAATCGCGGTAAACGAGAAATAAAGTATCTGCGAAAATAAGTTTGTTTCCAGTAATATAATAACAGATACAATAATGAAGGCTCCCATCTTGTCCTTTGGCATTACATAATGATGTTTGATGAGCAGAAGATCTTTTAGAGTTTTCAGGTTCATATACTTGCTGAAAGAAATATGATTATTTTTATACCTTCTAATGACGTATAGTAGACTAAATAATCCTGGTAATTGCTATAATTATATCAAGTAAAGCTTCATGTCTGACAATAGTTTGAATCACACAGCAATTATATACATTTGCTGTCAAAATCTTATACAGGCAGACGTTAAACAATGATTGTATGATATATTTTAGATTTTTAATTCATCTCAAATTAGATCACATAAAAAAATCTAAATTTAGGAAAAATGGTCTTAACAAATTTCTGTAAAGAATACAGAAATGAAGAGACATACGACTAACCTGTTTTTTAACCTTATTCATCTGTTAAAGTAGTATTTGTATGTGTTGTCCTGCAATCAGCCAACTGTTGTACACAAATACATTTTAGCTTGATTTGTACTTGAGTAAAAAAATGTCTCTTGTTTCTCCGCTTCCATATTGGGGAAACAGTAATGTGAATATTTCTTTTTGCGTTCAGTTCGTTTTGGGGTCCACGGTCTGCATTTAATTAAACTATACCGATGTCTTTGAAAAATCAGAGACAACTATATATTTTGATTTAAACAACAAAATATTAAAGTGCCGGATGTAAGTTACAGAATTAAACAATAAATGTACATTGTCGAAAATATAAAATATATTTGTACACGCTACGAAATAGGATAAAAGCTCGGCGAGCCTCACCTTTCGTCATGTTTCTAAAGCTCGTACAAATAAATTTATTTATTCCGACAATTTTGGCATTGCACAAGGTCATGTTTTTCTCTGATTGTTGATGACGTCTTTACACTAAATCCATTGGTGGATGTATACTTATTGATATTTTAGTCAGGTCTGTGTTTTTGTTTGATGTTATTCTGCTTTGTATCGATGTGATGAGTTAAGCCTTTTTCTACTGATTTTTATAGTTTGTTCCTATGTTGTGCAGTTACCCCACTGTCTTATGCTAGGGGGAGGGGGGAGCGCTTACAAACATGTTTAACCCCTACACATTCTTTATGTGCCTTTCACAAGTCAGGAGCCTGTAGTTCAATGGTTGTCGTTGGTTCATGTCTATCATATTTGTTTTTCGTAAAATGTTTTGTTATGAATTTGGCCGTTAGTTTTCTCCATTGAATTGTTTCATTATTTTTCATGTCGTGGCCTTCTATAGCCGACTATACAGTATGGGTTTTTCTCATTGTTGAAGGCCGTACGGTTGCCTATAATTGCTTACATCCACTTTTTTTTAACTTGGGTGGATAGTTGTCTCATTATCAATCATACCACATCTCCTTATTTTTATAATGTACATATATTGTATATGTATTTGTATCTGACATGCTTCCTGAACCTTTTGGCTTCATTTTTTCATGTAACAACAAAACATTAAAGTGCCGGGTGTAAATTACAGAATAAAACAATAAATGAACATTCAAGACATGAACACTCTCGTAATATGCATTTGTATGACCCTTTTCTGTTAATATGTCGTCCATAGTGCATAACAACAACAATAATACTAATAATAATATTAATAATAATAATAATAATAATAAATATTACAGCATCTATATTACAAATTATTTGCACTGAATAAAATGTTCAAAGTACAATAGAATTCGTGTCCAAATATTAATTTATTTACAAATTGAATGAAATCAAAGAAACATAAGGTTAATCTTCTTTAACACATACTGTACATAAAGATTTTCCAATTTCAAAAATAAAAATAAAATATAAATACATACAAATAAATGTAAAATGATGTGTCATGTATGTGCCAATGAGTCAGCCAGTTTTTGAAGAGGTGACAATTATTTTACAATTGACTGATAATGGCGGATAATTAAGATTGTTACTTTTTGTTGATGTAGAATTCAAATTCTGATTGCATTGAACCGGTTAAGGGAAGTTTAATAAACCTCTGAGTCACTTCGATTAATTTGTTCTCGTGTCATTCACCGCCATATCCATTCGGAACATTGCATTCAGCATTTTCCTTTAGAGAAACAGATTCTACCATTCACCCTGTTGACTGCAATATTTCCAAATACATTTACCCTGGATAGTTGATTTTTAAATATTAAATTACTCGGTGAACCTCGTATGTTAAATATTTGAAATTGAACTATCTCCAGTGAATAAACAATATTGTAACTAACGACATGTTATGCATTTTCGTAATGTATATTGCATTTGTATGTCTGTCAATATTATGCACTGTAGGTCTGTAACGATGTACGTTTAAAATAGTATCGTGAACTTGTATGATAAATATAAAAATAAGGAGATGTGGTATTATTGCCAATGAGACAACTATCCACCAAAGTTCAAATGAAGTGGATGTGTAAGCATGGAACTTGTTTTTACAAAAATAATCCTGTGTATAAGTCATTTGAATAAAATCCTAAGATTTATAAATTTCAAAATAAAGATAAATTTACTTGAAATTAAGAGAGAAAAAAAGATTTATACATGTTTGCGTATATACATTTTTTAAGAGGTTCATAACACCTAAGGGAGTTAACTCTTAAAAAATCAGCTGAACGTTTTTTTCACATACTATTAGAAAAGAGTAATCAATCTTCTCAATGATCAAAATTGGATGAAATTTGAAAAAAAAAGTAGGACAGGAGTTTTGAGTAATTAAAAAATGCAGGATGAGCAACTTGGCCAAAAAAAAAATGCAGGATGACAATTTATGAAAAAAATGTCAGGATAAACTAATAAAAAAGGCAGGACCGTATAAAGTGAAAATGAAAATGCAGAACAGAGATTACAACTAAAAAAAATGCAGGACAAAATTTGTCATCCTAGCCCCCCGCCCCATAAAAATCAAATGGTTCCTCCCTTATCACAATAGAGAATAATGCTAAATAAAATAGAGAAAAAATGACAAAAAAAAAAACAATGAAAGAGAATAATTGGATATTAGAACATAAAAAAATAAAGAATAATAAGTAAAAAATATTAAAGAATGAAGAACTGAAGGACCCCTTATCCAGACCCTCACACATACAACATGATACAATTACAGGTACAATAATGAAGGACCCCTTATCCAGACCCTTACACATACAACATGATACAATTACAGGTACAATAATGAAGGACCCCTTATCCAGACCCTCACACATACAACATGATACAATTACAGGTACAATAATGAAGGACCCCTTATCCAGACCCTCACACATACAACATGATACAATTACAGGTACAATAATGAAGGCTACCCTCTATCCATACCCCCACACATACAACATGATACAATTACAGGTACAATAATGAAGGACCCCTTATCCAGACCCTCACACATACAACATGATACAATTACAGGTACAATAATGAAGGCTACCCTCTAGTCCTTCAGCATACCTTTGTTTTTAACTGATGATGTTTGATGAGCAGAAAATTGCCTAAAATTATCAGATACATGTACTTGCGGAAAGAAATATGATTAACAGGTGCATGGCATACAGAAAGAAATATAATTTTGTTTGTACCGTCTGATGACGTAGAATAAATAATCCTTTTGGTAATTGATGTCATTATATATGGAAAGCTTCATGTAAAAACATTAGTTTGTCAGCTAAATACAATTGTAGTCTGACATTTGTTGATCTCGAAACTATGGACATAAAAGCGCCGATCGCTTTCGGATGCCTACTTTTGTTTATATGCATATCAAATGCACTATGCATCTTCGTTTTAATGAAAACAAAGAAATTTAGGCAAAGTCGTTTTCACGCTTTAATTTTAAGTTTGAGTATCAGTGATTTGTGTAACGGGTTGGCGTTGGGATTTCGGATATTCTTTTATTTTGTACACGTGCCGTACGCCTGTTTAGTTTGTGAATGGATGGTGTACTTTTCCACCATAATGTCACTGTTTAATACCTTCTTGGTATGTTTAGAAAGACTAAACTGTACGTTCATTTCACAAAAAAGATGGATTCATAAACTCACATCAAACTGGGCAATCATGTGTTCTGTTATTATATTCTTGATAACCGGAAGTGTGTCAGTACCCGTTCAAGTATTGTATGCACAGTCAACACAAATGTCAACAAATTGCATATTTATTGAGTTGGCGACGCCTTTCATCGTTGATCTGCCTTTACTGATAATGGTTACTGCAATTACAGTTGTGTATAGTGTTGTTATCAAACGAATGCATGATCAAATGCAAAAAGTTCAGCCTCTTCAGACATCACTTTCTACTAGAAAGTATTGTTCACAAAACAACGAAAACACTAATTCAATCAGCACATCTGTAAGAAGCAGTATTCCATCGAATGAGCAAAGCAATACGCTTTCTTCTGAAAACCCGTGTTTAGTTGAATCCAGTGAGACAACCACGTGTTCAAAACATCATCCAAACACTGCACTCAATTGGAAAAAGAACGTATCGGAACAATCTAGGTTGGAACATACACGTCAATCCAAAATTAAGAACAAATACGAGTTGAGACGTATGGAAATTCGTCAGTGCGTATCAATGGGAATCGAAAGACAATCAGGACTACAAACCAAATCGGATAAAGCGACGATTACACGAATAGAGGAATCTTCATGTAGGACAAAGAGATTTAGAAACAACGTTATAACTCTCGGTGCAATCATTGTAATAACATACGTCTCTGTGTTACCAAAGTGTGTCTTATCTAGTATAATGCTTGCTGCACCACGACTTATGGTTGATGAACCTAAACTACATTTAATCAAAGGATTTTTACTGTTTAATTCTTTGGTAGACCCATATATTTATATACTTCGGATAAAAGAGTTCAGAGAAAAGTTAAAGCTTTGTAGTTAACATACGGACAGCCACATTGCGCAATGTTGTAATTCAGGAAGTATTATGTCTTTCTATGTTTTGATGTTACACTATTGTTTCAGATAAGGGTGAAGGTTTGGTACCATTAAAACGTTTAAACCCGCTGCAATTGTTTGAACCTGTCCTAAGTCAGGAATCTGATGTTCAGTAGTTGTCGTTTGTTGATGTGGTTCATAAGTGTTTCTCGTTTCTCGTTTTTATTTTTTATATAGATTAGACTGTTGGTTTTCCCGTTTAAATGGTTTTACACTATCAATTTTTGGGGCCCTTTATAGCTTGCTGTCCGGTGCGAGCCAAGGCATCGTGTTGAAGACCGTACTTTGACCTATAATGGTTTACTTTTATAAATTGTGACTTGGATGGAGAGTTGTCTCATTGGCACTCATACCACATATTCTTATATCTATGTGTTACCAAAGGGTGTCTTATCTAGTATAATGCTTGCTGCACCAGGACTAATGCTTGAACCTGAACTACATTCAATCAAAGGATTTTAATTGTTTCATTCTTTACTAGACCCATACATCTACATACTTCGATAAACAATTAAAGAATAAAGATATGAAGGAGCCCCCACCCAGACCCTATTGTAAGTGTTTGCGGCTATGGTGTTACATTTGTATTACCTTCCAGGTTCACCATAGTTGATCTCATCGTCTCATTGGATTTTTGACAGTCTTTGCTTTAATTTACAATATTGTTTCCTATGAGGGTCTGAATGGGGTTTACAGAATAGAGAATAATAAGCAAAAAGTACAGAATAAAACTTAAAATAAAAAAGAAAGAAATAGGGACAAATGAAGCCTTGCTTACACAGGTATAATGGTGGATAGCCATATTGTTTTTCGGTCTGTCTCTTCCGTATCGATGAAAGCTAAAGTTTAAGGTAGTTTACCATAAAGTTTTTCTCACATCAAAGTATAACTTAGTTCACGTTTTCATAATATGAAGCGTTATTTGCAAAATGTTTGCCAAAATATGAGGGTATATATGCGATTTACAGAATAGAGAATAATGGGCAAAAAGTGCAGATTAAATGACTGAAAATATAAATTTTAAAAATAGGCAAAAAGACTGAGGAATAGAGAATAATGGGGTGCGGAAATATAAAGAATAGAGAATACTGAGCAAATAAATAAAGAATAGAGAATAATATAAAATTAAATAATAAAGAAATGAAGGACCCCTATCTAGACCCTCAAATATGGTTTTGACCCACATTTCTAGGTTCACTGACAATGTGTCAGTGATAGTGACATTCTAATGCAGATTTTTATTTTCAAACAATTACCATACTAGGCGTACAGGGGCTTCGATGACCGTGTGGTCTAAGTAGTGCAACTACTGTATAACCAGGCTGTCAATACTAGTATTAAGGTTGTGAGTTCGAACCCCGCACGTGGTAAGTGTGCTCGACTCTAATCTTAATTGACCAGGATGGTCAGTTTTTCTGCCGAAGGTCGGTGGTTCTCTCATGGCATTCCGGCTACCTCAACCAATAAAAACTGACCGCCACGAAATAACCAATCGTGCTGATATGGCGTAAAACACCATTCAAGCAATCAATCAATACTACATGTACAGATACATGTATCAGGTGGTTAGGTAGACTATTAATTGATTTATTTTAGATACATGTATCAGGTGGTTAGGTAGACTATTAATTGATTTATTTTAGATACATGTATCAGGTGGTTAGGTAGACTATTAATTGATTTATTTTAGATACATGTATTAGGTGGTTAGGTAGACTATTAATTGATTTATTTTAGATACATGTATCAGGTGGTTAGGTAGACTATTAATTGATTTATTTTAGATACATGTATCAGGTGGTTAAGTAGACTATTAATTGATTTATTTTAGATACATGTATCAGGTGGTTAGGTAAACTATTAATTGATTTATTTTAGATACATGTATCCCTAATAAACTCAAAGTAAGAATAAAAAAAACATCACAATTGATAAAAATCAATTTCAAGCGCATCAACAAGTCAATTGTGGTTATGTGTAATCCTGGCCTGGTGTGAATTTGGAATTCCAGCGTGTCGTTAATCCAAATATCTTGATACAGTCCAATCTATAGATATAAACACATGATTGAATATAGTTTGATTGGATCATATTCCTGTAAATAGAAACAAATAATAATGTTTTTTTTATATAGATCAAAGCGGTTAACGGTGAAAAATACGGGTATTTAAGAATGAAAGGCTTATTTATACAAGCTCCTTGTTACAATACATGAATGTGATCACCAAACGGAGCCATCTGGCAATCAGAGAAGTAACAAATGTGACACGTGTAGTGTTAGGAGACTGATAATGAAGTCCGTATAATGTCAACATGCACGAGCGTAACTTATCAATTTAGATATTTAAACGCCATACGATGGGACAGACAGAATAATACTGCTGAGAAATGGGAGTCGACAATTGGAAAGTTGAAATCATCACGTTTGTCCTAGATTCTATCGTTGTCTATATCGATATAAAGCAGACCTTCTAGTTGCCGTAGTATTCTAAATCCTAAGTTCACTTGTATATATGAGATGAAAGTACTAAAACCGTTAAGGAATATAAAGTTCGTTACTGAAGAAGAGCAACTCGCTAAAATGATATTATTAGTTACATAGTGTGCTAGTGACCTAATACGGTATATATGGAATTTACTGACCCCATATATACCGTATTACGTCACTAGCACACTATGTAACGTATTTATCTTAATGACTATCTTAACATGTGAAATTTAGACTAGTGCCGGACCTATCAAAATGAGCAAGTCTTCAATACCGTTAGCATTAAGAAACTACTTCCATTGATCCTACAAAAACAGATGCCAACAATAACAACTTGTTAGGTTTAAATGTGTTTTATGAATTTATTTCAATCTTCATCATCAATTTCTTGGTCTGTTGAAACCTTTAAGATTTTTTTCTCAGTACCGTTTTGTTTTTATAAAGGGACGTAACACCACTACTAACCGTGTATGAAATAAGCTCCGCCTCCTTACTATATGGAATATACACGGTCTCCACGCAGACGCTTTTAACCAATCATATTCCTAGAAATGTATAGCAGGTAAGATAAATTTAAAACATCTATATTTTTATATCCTCCCCAACCGGGACATGAGCCTTTCATCCCCTCTTAATTTTCTAGCATCACCGACATTGTTTTGCCTTATAACCTCCTCTACCCTGGGAAGAAAATCAACTTTCATTTCGGGAGATTATATTTTGTTGTGTTTAACTGTTTTCTTTTACAACAACAAAAAAAATCAAAGCACCAAAGGCGCTATAGGCAGTTAATTAAAAAAATCAAAGGTAAACTTGGCAGAAGTTAAGATGAATATAGTGGAAGAATGGATGAAAATATTTTTCTCTAATTCTTCGTCAATTTATCCCTTTCTGCACCCATTGTATAAAAAAAATTTAATCAACGTGTGGTTCGTTTGATCTCAGTTCTTCATTGGTTAAAATCCGATTATGATGTCGAATTTACTTGCTTTCCTCTGAATTTCCTATTGTGACGGCATGAAAAAAGGCGACCATGCCTGATGACGTCACATAGAAAGAACACATCTTTTTACAGATCATTCGAAAAGACGGAATAAGTTTGCCTGCATATTGTTTGAAAATCATTAGAGAAACAGATTCCACCACCAAATCTCGTGTAATACGATATTTATCCACTCTCGACAGTTAAATCTTAAATATTTAAAACGCTCGGCGAGCCTCGCGTTTTAAATTTGAAAATTTAACTGTCTCGAGTGGATAAATATCGTATCACACTCGTTGCAGTGGTAGAATCTATATATCTCAGCTATTTCTCAAGTATCAAATAATGTTTGTACCGTAATGTTTCTGCTATCCAATCCTACCACTTTCAAAAGTTATTTCCAATTTATTTTTTAAAGATTTAATGTCTGAGATTATGCACATACACTGTCCCATGTTAGGGGAGAGTTTTGTGCCAGCTAACATGTTTAACCCGCCACATTCTGTATGTACCTGTCCATAGTGAGGACCCAGTAATTTGGTGATTGTTGATTGTTGCTGTATATCATATTTATTTTTCATAATTGTTTTGTACATAAATCAGGCTGCTTTAGTTTTATTGTTTTACATTTGTCATTTCGTGGTCGTTTATATCTTACTATGCAGTATAGGTTTTGCTAATTGTTGCAGGCTGCATGGAGGAATGTTCTTTTCAGAATAATAATTTCAATTATGGTGTCCAACAGTGGTGTATGGTTTAATTCCACTATGTACTAGAGTTTGAATATGCCATATTAGCGCTTTTAGTTGGATCAGCTGGTGCCACTATGCACAATTATCAAATCATACCTGAAACTATCTGAAATGGTGTAATTTTCTTGTATACTAGTATTACAAGAAATGCTGATGTTGTTATAATGGCCTAGCAATGATGCAACATATATTTTTGAAGGCTGTACGGTTGCCTGTAATTGCTTACATCCACTTCATTTGAACTTTGGTGGATAGTTGTCTCATTGGCAATCATACCACATCTCCTTATTTTTAAATAATTACACATGTCTAACCTATAATAAGCTATTAACACAACGTAATGTTTTGCCTATTTGTTATTTTGATAATGCAAATGTTACACTTAAAATAGTAATACTTTAACATGTAAGTGATATTCAAAGTCAATGAACCATGACTGAAGGTACAAGGCTAAACAATCTCTATGGAAATGAAAGGTGCCAAAGCTTGTTCAACTGCAAACCAAATATCATTGACTTTTCATAAGTCGTTCCCTTTAAACAAACCTTAACACAAATTCAATTTCTAAGTCAATGAACCATAATGAGGGGGTGGGGTTATATAATATCCATGGAAATGAAACTTTTGAATACCAATACGTTCGCATACCAAATAGCTTTGACTTAAGATTACTGGTAATTTTAAACTGACATAATCATAATAATCACAAACTCATTCATGTAAACTAAGTAAAAGTTTCAAAGTCAATAGATCATGCATATGACTGAGGGGTGAGGACCAAATATCCTCTATGAAAATGAGACGTACTAATGCTTCTACACCTACATGCCAATTATCATTGACCTACCACTATTGGTTTCCCTAATACTAATCGAAAACTAATAAATGAAATTTCAAAGTAACATAAGTTTCCAAGTAAAAAGAGCATGATTGAGGGGGCGGGGCCAAATAATCTCAATGGAAATTAGAAATGAAAAAGTTTATACAACTGCACACTAAATATCATTGACCTACCACTAGTGGTTCCCCCTAAACTGACCTAATCACAAACATATACATGTAAACTATGCAAAGTTTCAAAGTCAATAGACCATGACTAAGGGAGTGGGGCCAAATATTCTCTATGGTAATGAGATGTGCCTATGCTAACACAACTACTTACAAAATGTCATTGACCTACCAGAAACCAGAAACCAGACCTTATCACAAAATCACAAACTAATACATTGTTGATTCCGCCAAAACAGCATGCCTATATATATATATGTCTCACTTTTTGACTCTGTCAAGGCAAGACAAAAATTGCAACAAATTTAATACAAATATTTTGTCCATCTTTTTTTAATATTCTTCATTTCTTAGATTTATCAATGCTGCGTTCACACACAATTCGAATTCGATTCACATTATTAACTGATTTTAATTAGTTTAATACGCATTCGAAACGTTTAATGTCCAAAAGTAAATTCTACTTGGAATTGCAATACACGTCAAAATCGCTTTACTGTGAATGCAGGGGTTAAAATTAACATTTGGTACTGGACAGTCCAGGACCTTTGACACTCCAAACTGAAAGGTCCACAACCTAAATTCCAGGTCCTGCTTTTACTTGAAATAGTTCATAACTCAGTAAGATACTTTAATGTGCTTTTGGTGTTAAGTTAGCTTGTTTCATTGTCAGTGAAACTGTCGTTTAACATGTTTAATAATAAATGTAATTGTCTTGTATATTAATTTATGAATTCAAATAATCTTTTTTTTTTGTATTAGGAAGGCTGAGGGAGGCTGAGGGTATCACTGTGGGTGGGTGTGTTGTCTCAACAATTGATTATTTATTTCTAATTATACCATTATATTAAACAGTTCAAATTCAACACTGTTTAAGTGTATCATATCTAGTTGCACTATATATTATATTAGCTAGTTCCTCTGTGAAAATAAAGTAAGAAACTTCCAGATTTTTATAGGCCCTTCAAAATTGAGAAGAAATTACCTCATGGAATTGTAGTAATATGTTTAAACAATAAAAACATCTACATGTAATATCAATATTTATTAATGATAAGGAAAATACTGTCACATTTTATTGGTTTTTGACATGAAAATTTGTGAACTAAAAGTAATTTTGAGTTTCTGTATAAAATATTTCCTGCTTTTTCTTTCTTTTCAATATATCTTTGGTTTTCAATTCTAGAGTTTATATTTCATCATGATAGATGTATTTTGTCTCATGCCTAGAATTATTATATTTTTATTGTATTTGATCGGCAAACCCGGAATTACCCTTATCCGCCCCCGGAATTAGATCCGGTATTATAATTGTCTTCATTTCCGGTTTATGGCATCCATTGTTTTTCAATGTTGTTTTTGTCAGTCAGATACGATTTACTCGGATTTACACATAACATGTTGGCGATTTTCGGTATAAAGCTAGCGGTTGAACAAAATGATTATTATCAGAAATCACCAAATTTAAAACGTCCTTGATTTACGTTTTGTCGACGAAGTTAAAATTACCGCCAACTGAGACTTCAACTCCGTGTCATATTAGTCACAGCCGTTATACAATATTCCTGCGCTTTGTGCCATTTGGCAACTGTAAACGACTTGTAATTAGAGATTTTCGGCGATGAAATAATTCATGCAATTGTTCTTTGACATCTTGGCCAAAAGCACAGGGGATAATAAACTACATAAGGATTTCTATTGAGCACTACTTTCTATGTGCAACTTCAAAACTTTTGGGTGGTTCGACGATCATTTAAGGTTTTTCTGGTCATAATTTTTGTATTCCAGAATTAAAAGTATGAAAAAAGTGTTCAATTAGTTATAAATAACATAATAGCCAGCCAGATAATAACAATGGCACATATTTCAGCATTTATTGGGTAGAACACAAATCTAGGGTGCTCGCATAAAGCAGCTTAACTGCTTAAAAACCAGCATCGAGAGAAAAAGTATCACAAAATATAGAATAAAAAACAGCGACTCATTTCACAAAAAATCTTACGTGTAAAAACAATCGTAAGTCATTAAAGGGGCAAAAAATTAAGATATGATTTCTTTTTGTTCAATCATTATTGACAGTGATATAGTAAAATAATTCGCATTTAGCAGCCAATTTGGTTTAATTTTGTCAAAATAAGCAAAGAAACATCGCTGATGAATTATTCACTTGTAAGTGAATAATTCGACCTAATTGAATTCGTATTCATTTGACCTCGAATTTAACCCCTTAGCTAGAGACGGGTTATGCATGCATTCAGCTATTAAAAGGAAGGAATGTCAACATTGAAAGTGAAACAAGGATGAACCATTTGGTTGACTGATTTTATCCACAAAAAAATCATTCTAATACAGGTAAAAACGATGATAAACATACTTTTTAACCTACAATATGAAATCAAACAGACTTAGAAAAATCCAATTGCATGTGGTTGCTATCTGTTTATATCTATACTATTACATTTGTAGACCAACCTTTTTTAGCCGGTTTGTCTCTGTGCCGACGATCGTCTGATGTATTATATTAAATAGTTAGTGTTTGTAATGTACTCATATGGTAATTGCTTTATGAGCGTAGTTTAATTAACTAAACCCCAAATAAAGTTCCGTAGCTGGTTCCTTACCGTCTACGTTTTGTAGGCAGGCGGAAATGGTGTTGTATCTGTTTTAAGCATGGGCAAAAGGTACAAAAAAGAAAAAAAAAATTATCCGAAAAAGATATAGTCTAGAATTGAAAAACTGAACTAAAATCAAACTTTCAGACTTGCGATATGCAAATATTTATTAGAAGAGAAGGGCGGTTTGAAAATGTACCTTGGAGTTATGCATTGTGTAATTCCTTTTTAATTCTGAGTCCGGAGCTTTATTTTTACTTCGCGGCCAAGTCAGAAAATAGCTCCGGACTCGGAATTCAAAACAGATTATGCATTGTGCAGGTTGGACCCCCCCCCCTCCCCCACATACACACACACATACACACATACACACACCGTTACACTTTCCCTTAGTTGTGAAGATGTATCCTCCCCCTCCCCTCCCCTAACAGACAAATTCTTGCAAGCGGTCGTTGTGAAATGCACCCTCTGGGTAACGCGTTGTGCAGTTTGGGAACACCCCCTCTCCTCCCCCAACAGGAATGCGGTCGCTGTGAAATGCACCCTCGGGTAATGCATTGTGCAGTTTCGGAACAACTCCCTCTCCTCCCCCAACAGGAATGCGGTCGTTGTAAATATGCGCAAAAGCTACCAGAAAGAATAGCACCAACACAGAAAGTTATTTATAGGAAAAAGGTATTAGAACCGTGACTTTATTTATATAATAATATTTTCAGTTACACTAAAGGATTGACTAATTTATTGACTAATTTACTAACCAATTTACTGACTAATTGTATAAGTTCCGTAGCTGGTTCCTTACCATCTACGTTTTCTAAGCATGCAGAATTTGAATGAACTCGGCCCACGCACACTAGCACTAATTACATGTATTACCAACTTGAATCACTATATCAAACTCGCGCCAATCGAGAAAAAAAAAGATATATTACAAACTCAATGAAATCTTTAATCATCAAAAAATTCTTTTGTTTTCGTCTTCTCTTAGTTAATTCCTACTTTCTCGGAGCGCCTGTGTAACACAGAGACAGAAGCTACCAATATTGGACATTCAAACTTCTTATTGAGGACAAACTGACAAACTAATAAAAACGACCAGCATCATGCATCATAGTACAAAGAACAATTTCAAGAATACGAACCCGACAACACGATGTAGGGGTGTGCTGTGTTTAACAATAAACAGTTCAATTAGTCTTAAATTAAGCCGCGCTCGCGCGGGTTTCTTGTCTCTTAGTAAATTCCTCCTTTCTCGGAGCACCCGTGTCACACAGAGACAGAACTTGCACCACTCGAAAAAAATATACTTCAAACTCGCACCACTGAAGAAATGTTTTAAATCATCAGTGAGTTCTAGATGGTCTTCTCTTAGTTATTTCCTCCGTTCTTGGAGCACCCGTATCACGCAGAGACAGAACTTGACTCGCACCTTTCGAAAAATAAAGAAATACTACAAACTAGCACCACTGAGAAATGTTTTAATCATCAGTGTTCTAGGTTGTCTTCTTCATCTCCGAGTTATTTCCTCCGCTCTAGGAGCACCTGTGTAACACAGAGACAGAAGCTGCTAATTGGACATTCAAACTCCTATGGAAGAAGAACTGACAAACTAATGAAAACTATCAACATAATGCATCAGTGCATAAAAACAGTTTGAGAAACACGAACCCAAGCTGTGTATAACCATAAACATTTCAAGTAGTCTTTAAGCCGCGCTCGCACGGGTTTTTTTTCTAGTTTATATGTATGTTTATATCGTGTTATATGGCCATCGGCAGTCTTCGGAGGTTATCTTGATGGTTAATAAGATGACGTCTAGACAAAAATACACACGAAATGTTATACATATTATAGAGTCCATGCATTGTTAATTGTTTATTTTAGACTTTTTGTAATTTGGATATACGTTTTAGTATGTTATAAATCAAATATAAGAATTTGAGTTAAATCGGTGAACAAAAATTTGACAGATAATACCCCTTTAACATTTCAGTATAACTTGCGATCAATTTAGTCGTAAGATTTTTTTGTGAAAAGAGCCCCAGGACCGTTTGATACCGTAATAAAAAGAGAATTACGATAAAATACCATTAAACAATCTAATAAATGAACATTTTTTCTACTTGCTTTGAATTCAATTAATCCACGATATTGTAACACGAGGTCTCTATTGTTTTTTATATGTTAAATGATCTTCGAAGCAAACATCAAATTGGATACTAAGACTTAATTAAGATTTACGTTATTTTCTATCATAACGTTGAGAGAACATATTTTTTATGGGTCTTTATTGGGTTTGAAATACTATTCTGTGTTATTATATTCTAAAATATTGCTTACAGTATAAATAAAGTTTGGTAATCGTCAGTTATATTTCATTTGATAGAGTTTCTTACTAGAAAATATTAGCCCGCTGGTTTTGATATGATATTTCATGTATACTTACGTAGGAAAGAAGTCACAGACCTTTGGCAGTCTTAACTAATTGCATATTGTAAATGTATGATTTGTTTTATACTTGATCGTAGTGTTGATATTAATAATAAAGAAGGTATGAAAATAAGACTTTATAAATTATATTCGAATTATATTCGTCCGGAGCGATTTTCTGGTTTTAATTTCATCAGCCTTGGACGCTTGAAACCAAATATTTGAATGACAGGGATATATAAGTACCGAAACACGTAAAGAGCTATATGACCAACACGGAATTTAATAGTAATAGCCACGTGCACCTACTCTTAACTGTTACCATGTGAACTTTAATGTAGAACTTTAAAAATCCAACTGTTTGTTGGATGTGTACAAAGTCGGTTTGTGTGTGTGTGTTTCGTCGTTAACAATACATGATTTGTTTAACTTAATATATTTTAGCATACACGGTCAAATATATTTTTTGATATACACTGTAAAATATACTCTTTGGTATACACGGTAAAATATACTTTTTGGTATACACTGTAAAATATACTTTTTACTATACACTGTAAAATATACTCTTTGGTATACACGGTAAAATATACTTTTTGGTATACACGGTCAAATATACTTTTTACTATACACGGTAAAACATACTTAGTCTATTACATTCATATACCAAGAGGGTTGCGAATCAATTGAGATGTAGATGTTAAAAATAAGATTATTGAGGGTAAGAAACCTATTATCACTCTTGTAATTTTGGGTCTAGAGGGTGACAAACTTATTATCACCCTTCTAATATTGTGTCTAGTGAGTGACAATTGCTATGAATACTTTGTAAATACATGTATGACAACATGAGAGTGACAATCTTATAATAAATGTTTAATGTGGGCTAAACAAATTAATATCCCTACTATCACATCTATTAAAAGTAATGACGTACTGTTTACTCGGATTACCCCTAGATCTGATGACTGGCGAAAAAATCAACAGATATCCATCTCTCAAACATTTCGGGCCATTTAAGACGTTTCTTGTAACATACTAGTATTTAACCAGTATTCAATTGTTTAGGTTCTATGGGCATAGAGACTCGAAAGGGACAACATAAAACAAAAAGTAAAGTGTCTTTTGCATTGTTTGAAGACCTGGATAATGCATTTAATGAATGTAAGCATTTCGATCAGACTTGATTGTGTATAAAACAGACACCCTTCCTCAACACAAGACTGGAGAAGTTTAAGTGACAATAATTCTATACTCACGTGACCCTTAATTGTGTAAACAGTGTGCGTTGGTTGCACTTTTCCTTAAACCTTCACAGTGCAGACGTTTTAAGTTCTTTGATTAGTTTTAAAAAGTTCTAATTTAATTACAAAAACTAAACCTCATTTAATTACTTTCTTAATCATAACCATGATTCTATAAATGCATAACATATTAAATTCATGTAATTATACCATGTTTATAATAGCTATTGTTTTATTGTCTTTATGAATTGTTCGAATGGAAAAGGTAAATCACAGAAGCATATTGTGGATCGCTTAGCTTAATCAGTAGTGGATCAAGGAACTATTGAAAAGGGGGAGGGGTTACGTGTTAAAAAGAGGAGGGAGGAGCCAAACCTTCTATTATACTAAATACTAATATTTAAGATGTGAATAAGGATATAATCACTAACAGTCAGCAGGTCAGCAATCTAACACAAAAGATTAACATGCATAGACATCTATTGACTTTATGCTATATTGAAAATTCAAAATTGGAAAAATTGGAAAATCTTGTTTGATTTGCTTGAATTAAAAAAAATGGAATTATGTGCTCGCTCAGAAGTGATTGGACACACCTGACTAACTTCTAGACTTTTTGGCTAGTTTTTGCTTTTCCCTATATAGTATAGATCTAGCATGTCATGACTCGAAAATCTAAAACTAACTGTTTTTGATTTTTATAACTTCGACTTGTTTAGACAAATATGCTTTCTTTTGAAATAAAAATGTGTTGAATTTCTGGCAAAATACAAAAGAAACATTGACAAAGGTCAGCAACTGAAAGCATTACGAAATGCATCTAGTTTGACCATGCATCCAATATTATCGTTGTCATTCTTAAATTGTCTTCACGAAAGTCACCAGTTCCGAAGGTGAGCGTTTGAATTGTGAGCTCATGTTCCTGCAAACGTTTTTACGTGCAGTAATAGGTGAGAAATGACTAAATGGATAAGAACTGATGCACGTGTATTATATATTTACACTAAGACCTTGATATGATAGTTTGCACTTTTGCTCGCAGAAATCAAATTAAAATGGCATATTAAATGCATATTCAGGACGAGAACATGATAGTGTGATATGATCAGAATATAAGCCCTACTTTGTACTAGACTGACAAGCCGAGCTTGATTCTTAACGAGCTTTTTAACAAGGAAACAATCCACTGGTAGCCTACGCGGACACACTATTCTGACGCCGGGTGGACCAGTCTTTGCTTTTACTCCTAAATACAGGGTGTCTAGCAAGGAAGCAACAAATACGTATTTTCAAGTCTTTGATTTGACCCCGTCGGGTTCGAACCCACAACCTCCCGCATTCAAGGGGAGCACTCAACCCAAAAACCACGAAGCGATAAAAAAAAAGGAAATTAGAATCGATTTTGAAAACCATGTGTTACCATTTTGTAACTACCTTAATGACATTAATATCAACTAAAAAATGAATTATTTTGAAAGTTCGTTTTAGTGACACCCCCCTTTTTCCCTTACAAATTTGTGAATCCGCCCTTTTAAACTTACTAACATTGGACAAAAACAAAATAAGGAACGAAATAGTATTTTAGCGTTTCCTTGAAATTATTTTATAGTTATCAAACATTAATTTTCTTCTATAAAATGATCGAATAAGCACGCTGTGTATTGGACTCGATGTATGTGTTTATCACGTGCTAATCAATAGATACTAATAAAATAAATATACAATCATTAGAAGAGAGTATAATTTTATATTGTCTCCCCCGTGTTATGTAGATAAATAAATATCATTAATACCAGTCGTGATATAATATAACTCTTGAAGAAAGGATTTAAAATTAAAAACAGATAGACTAATAATTTGTACGTTTCGGACTTTAGTGTGACGTCCGTTTCGCTAGTAAACATTATTTTTAGGGGCCAGCTGGTGCGGTATTTTCTCGCTGCGTTGAAGACCCATTGGTGGCCTTGGGCTGTTTTCTGCCCTTTGGTCGGGTTGTCGTCTCTTTGACACATTCCCCGTTTCCATGCTCTATTCTAATATAATGATTTGATAAAAATACGGACGAACACATACAAATATCTTTGGAGTAATAATTCTATATAAAAAAAACCTATCGTACAAAATAAATGCATTTGATTTCCAGTATTAATCCATGTTAGCTATACTAATTTAACGTTAACAGTTATGTAACTACTACAAGCCCCCATGTAAAAAGTGAAACTTAATCGATCTATGATACAACATAACAAGTAATGTGAGTACCTAGATATTATTCAAAAGGTATAGTAAACCCTGTATAATAACGTCCGTCATATTGTTATACAAGCAACATGCATACTAGACATAAAAAAAACATATTTCTGAAGTTGAAATTATGTAAAACTGACATGCATCTCAACAATATTATCTTTTGTTATCATAATTGACTTCAAAAGACCACATATATACTGTTCTCGGAAAGTAAAACCCAGTTTTCGGCTTTTTGAGATAGTTTTAGACTGTTTTCGACTCAAGGTATATACATTGCATTAAATCAAGATTAACCCAGAAATTCATGATTTTTTTACTGATATATATTTATCACAACAAAACATGTTAATATTACAAATAAATGTTTTTAAAAAATATTTTCATGAAATTTCATTGATATATATATGAAGCGATAACGAATAAAATTGAGAATGGAAATGGGGAATGTGTCAAAGAGACAACAACCCGACCATAGAACAGACAACAGCAGAAGGTCACCAACAGGTCATCAATGCAGCGAGAAATTTCCGCACCCGGAGGCGTCCTTCAGCTGGCCCCTAAACAAATATATATACTAGTTCAGTGATAATCAACGCCATACTAAACTCCAAATTGTACACAAGAAACTAAAATTAAAAATAATACAAGACTGACAAAGGCTAGAGGCTCCTGACTTGGGACAGGCGCAAAAATGCGGCGGGGTTAAACATGTTTATGAGATCTCAACCCTCCCCCTATACCTCTAGCCAATGTAGAAAAGTAAACGCATAACAATACGCACATTAAAATTCAGTTCAAGAGAAGTCCGAGTCTGATGTCAGAAGATGTAACCAAAGAAAATAAACAAAATGACAATAATACATAAATAACAACAGACTACTGGCATGCTATTTTGCACTCTATAACGTCAGCGTATTTATCAGCAGTAAGGGGTGTTTAAAAACACACTCTAAAATTGCCATAGCGTAACTTTGGGTAATTTATGTGCGTATAGTGTCAGGGTAAGAATTTTCAAATTATTTGTTTCCCCTGTTTTCTGATTGCCTTGAAAACTGCAAAATGAAATACTTTAGAATGTTTATAATAACTCTAAAGAGAAAAACACAGTTTCTTTATTATTCTATGTAACATTGTTTTACAAACCAATTTCAATCGGCGTACATGAAATTCATGTCTATCCTGTAACCGATACAGATTAACCGTTAAATTATTTCTCTCCTTTTGAATATGGAACTATTCAGAAATGATTTAAAAAGCACATATCATCATAAAAATTGAACAAGACACATTTCTATCATTATAGAGTGTAGATAAAAGAAAATTCATTATCTTTAGTAAAAATAAAAGGCGTACCTTTTTATCATGTCTATTCTGTTACCATAAGATTTATAAATGACAACAATATTATACCTGTTGTGCAATTACGTGTTGGAAACCATGCAAAACCACAAACGAAAAAATTATCACTACAAAAAAGGGAGAAGTTATTTTACAACAGCATTCATAAAAATATAAATGTTTTTATAGTGTTACTGCCTATTATGTTACATTATACTACAGTTAAAGTAACAGGATGGACAACATAAAGAGGATGGTTTAAAACTAGTAACCTTGATCAATTTTGTAGTTCTTCAGATGGTCATACAAAAATTATGTCTGACAGGTTTATCTAACTTTCAAATGGTCATCACAGCCTTTGGGCGGTCGACTTTTGTCAAAAAATTAACATGACGTCAGAAAATGATTGGACAACATTTTTTGTTGTTGCCTGTATTGATTTCAATATCGGGAACTGTGGTTGTAATGTATTGTAAATGCTTCAGAAAAAAATTTAGCCAAATTTTTTTTTGCTGCCGTAAGAATCCTTTTTGATCAGGTCCACAAGACCGGAAAACGTAGTCAAACTACGTATGCATCTTGAATGGGATTGTGTTTATACTATAAAGAACAGTATTTTACTATATACTGTATTTAATTGCGTTTGTTTAAGTATATATATCAACTATAGTTAATTAGTCGTCATATACACAATTGTACGAGTCAGAGTTTAATGGAATGCAGGATAGTTGACAATCATATTTACTAGTAAATCCTTTCAAGTCGTATTTTGAGAATAACCTTTATGAGGCCGACCAGTGGATTTAACCATCCATTGGCCCTTAGTTAGTGTTACTATATAAGGAAATGACTGTACCAAGTCAGTAATAGAAGAGTTGTTTTCCATTCGTTTGATGTGTTTGGGTTTTTTTTTTTACATTTAAGGAATAACTGTAATATTTTTTCTGTCTATGAAGAAATAACATAAAAAATGTGATGCACACTGAATAACCCGCGTAGCGGGTTATTTTAAAGTGTGCATCACATTTTTTATGTTATTTCGAATAGACAGATAAAATATTACAGTTATTTCTTATAATTTAATTCTAAATTCCATTTTAAACCGGAGTAAACAATGAAAAAACGTTGATGACGTCACGGTCACATGACTAAATTATGTCTATGAGCTGATAAACAAAACAACGTCAGCCAATCAGCAGACGCGTTACATCCAAAATTAAATTATTTGATAAGGGACTTTTCGTTTTGGATTTTCCTAGTAGTTCGATATATTTGTTATTTTACTTTTTGTACGTTGTAGTTCTATATTTATACAAATAAAAAGATGTGGTATGATTGCCAATGAGACAACTCTCCACAAGAGACCAAATGACACAGAAATTAACAACAATAGGTCACCGTACGTCCTTCAACAATGAGAAAATCCCATACCGCATAGTCAGTTATAAAAGGCCCCGAAATGACAAATGTAAAACAATTCAAACGAGAAAACTAACGGCCTGATTTATGTACAAAATAATGAACGAAAAACAAATATAATTTGATATACGGCAACAAACGACTGAATTACAGGCTCCTGACTTTGGAGAGGCACATACAGAATGTGGCGGGTTTAAACATGTTAGCGGGCTCCCAACCATCCCCTTAACCTGGGATATATAGTTTATTTAAATATTCAATTTACTTCTATAAGTATGAGCGGAAACGTGTAGCATAGTTCGCATACATGAATGTTGCACTTTATAAACCATAATTACTATAACCCCGTTATAAGACAAACGAAGATGCCAGATGGCCATTACATAGCCTTGATGATAAATATACCAATTGTCCTTTATTAGTATTATTAATAAACCCAGGAACTGAATGAACATGTAAATCTTAGTATCTAGATCCGAAATTATTATTCAATAAACTTTTATATATACATATATATATACCGGTATATCATCAGTATTTCAATATGTACCACAAGTATGTAAATTTTCGTTTTTTTTACCACACTGTACGATCACCAGACAGTTCAGGTACTAAATGTAGAATTCTTTGATGTTTCTTGAGAGTACTGTAAAGCAACTTATTTTCGCGTATACTTTTTTCGCGTTAAGCTCTTTCTAACCTACTTCGCGGCGGTTTAATATCGCGATTTTCTATATGTTTTGAAATATGGAAATATCAAAGTTTTACATATTCGCAAGCGATTTATATTCGCGTTATTTTTCTACTCCCGAAAGTCGCGAAACATGTTTTTGGTATTATTGTGCTTAGACTGGTGTACACATAGACATTTCGTCATTGTTTTATTTTTATGCAGTTTTAATAAAATTATTTTATAAACCTTCGAGTTTCTCAAACATTACTTCACACAAAAACAAAATTATTTTGAAATGAAATAATATGCACTGGTTAATTGTATAAACTAATAATAATTGCGGTAAATAGACTATCCGCCTTGCATATAAACATTAGAATAACAGTTTATAAATGGTATGCGTCCGAAGCGATTTACTTTCACGTGAAGCGCTATATAACCAAAAGTGGTCTAAAGATAATAGCCAATCAATCTAAGATCAACTTTGCCTGAATTGACCAAAAATGTAACAACCAGACTTCACTTAAAGTGATATGACAAGAAAAGCTGGAAGCTGGAAGCTTTCATGTAGAGGCAGAGATTTAACCTTACATATTTTTATGAGGGTCTGAATGGGGTTTTCAGAATATAGACGAATGGGGTAAAACAATAAAAAATAGAAAATAATAGGGTGTTAAAATATAAGGAATAGAAAACAAAGTGCAAATAAATAATCACAAGTGTGTCATCTACATATAAGGTTCAGACTGAAAATAAGTTTTTGTTCCTCAAACCTTCAAAGGTTTAGGTCTTTAGTTACATACACCTCTTAAATGATTGTTTAATGAATTTGACTTTTCAATTTTGAATTCTGTCCACTAATCTATATTTTCCTTTAACATGTTTGAGCATGGAGGTCACGTGGTACATAGCCTCTTAATTTCGGAAAGCTAGGGAAGTCGCACTTTAACTAAATAACCATATATGTTTATTTTGCTTGCGTTGGTAGAGTACCAAGCCCTTTGCAACTTTAGGAATTCGTGCAACAATTTGGGGAGGTCTGAAAATGACCTGTTGTTAGCTTAAATCTCAAGGGAAAATCTCAAGGTTAAATCTCTGACCCAGCTCTTCCGGTGAACGAACTTTTAGATCGCACTTTATTGTATATTATTGACTCGTGTTCATACAACATTTGTCATCGTTTTAAGGCGTGTAATAAATCCCTCAATTAATTCGCTTTTACGGTTCGTTATAAATGCTGTAAGTTCAGCCTAGAAGCAAGATTGCATTCTTTATTATGCTATAAGTACACCCTAGACTAGTAACTTTTGACTTAACATCCATGATATAATAATATGCGTAACACTTACATCCAATACAATTTCTTATCTTAAATCAACATATATAATTATCAACGATTTATAACCTTTTGAGAGCTCTACATTTTATCGAGTTTGTAATCCGTGTTGCAAAAGCAATTAAACGCAGGTTAGAGAAAAATATCAAATTGTCAAATAGGTATTATAGATAGTAAATAAAGCAGTTATTGAAATGTCGAACAGAAGGATTACAACCCGACACATGTTTCCAACAACTTGAGGTAGGTATATAAGACGGTAATTTTTATTACAGATCATCACCACATCCGGTACAGTCATGGTACGTTCTGTCTTGGTGTTATCGCTTCTGTTTGTGGCGTTTCACAGTTCTACTGCAACATCAAGTAAGTATTCATAAGAATTGAAAATGAATTGTTTTATTCAACTTTGATTTGATAGCCAAAAACGACTTTTAGGTGAAGTCGTATGGTCAGTCTTTAGCTCTGTTTGGAGTTTTGTTGGTTTCTATTTTATAAGGATCTGGATAGGGGGGTTTACAGCAAAGAGGATCATGGGAAAAATTAAAGAATACTAGTAGTGGAAATGGAAATGAAACAAAAATAAGTTAAAATGGGGTGCTAAAATACAGAGAATAGAAAACAAATAGAGAAAATAGAGAATAGATAAAATGGGGTACTTAAATACAGAGAATAGAAAACAAATATATAAAATAAAGAATAGAGAAAATCACATTACAAATTACTGAGTGCTAAAAATGAATCCCCCCTACTAAAAATCTTGTATTCACCTTGTTAAATGTAAAATGGGTAAAGCAAAGACAAAACCTGAACAGTGGATTCTCGTTTTAGGGAAGCACGATTAAATCAGCAGATAAACCAGGAAATGAAATTAACCAGTCCACGAATTTAAAAAAAATATCAGTGATAAAAAAGAGAAGGGACAAACAACCCCGCCACATTCTTTATTTGCCTGTCCCAAGTCAGGAGCCTGTAGTTTAGCGTTGTTGTTAGTTCATGTCTGTCATATTTGTTTTTCGTTAATTGTATTGTTATAAATCAGGTCGTTAGTTTTCTCAATTGAATTGTTTCATATTTTTCATGTCGGTGCTTTTTAAAGCGGACTATAAGGTATGGGTTTTCTCGTCGTTGAAGGCCGTGCGGTTGCCTATAATTGCTTACATCCACTTTATTTGAACTTTGGTGAATAGTTGTTTCATTGGCAATCATACCTAATCTCCTTATTTTTATAATCTGAATTATGACTAGCGAGCACGAGATAATTTACCCAATTCACAAATTAAGCTGGGTAAAATGTAACATGACTGGCACCGAAGGCCCCTGAATCCCACATTATACGAGAAACCATTATGAAGGGCAAAGCCTGCCAATTACATGTATATTACTTATATAATATTACATTTGAGTTCTTTAAAAAATTTAAACTGGTATAGTAAAATTATGTATTGTTTTAGGCCTTATATCACATTGTTTTCTCAACGTTCAAAATCACATGGATTAAAATATTGATTATGAATATTTAAGGGTTTGAAATTAAAAAGTTACATTTAAATAGTCTCTTGTATTTACTTTTAGGACAATGGTCAAGTTGGAACTCTTGGTCAAATAACAAAGGAAGTAAGTATGATGTTACGTACATTGTATTAGAAGTCGGTCAATTCGCGGTTTCAGAATATAATGCATTCTGGGTAATATTTTTAAATGTGTACACAAAAACACTGATTGGTTATAAACGTCCTACACAGTGGAAATTCAACCAATGACGTGACGTTATTTTAATTTTGGGGTACGAACAATAAAATTACACATAGTGAGAGTTCAGATTCTGAACGGCAAATCCAAAACGTATCCAATCATATCAGATACGATGACGTAAACGTATCTGGGGATATACCAAAAACAACATAAGATCCCGAGTTTTGAGTCTTTCTTGCGTATAAAAAAACAATAACTTTATTTATTAAATTTAAACTTTTCCAGCATATTAAATCGAAAAGTATTTAGTACATGTTTATCGAAGTAAGCTATAAATAAAGCAATGACAAGATTTCTTCAGAAATATGAATTGTTCTAGTTGTTTAAAAGCAGGGATTGAATCGATTGGTTTGAGACCACAGTCATTTGACATACTTGTAAATGTTCTTCTGGTATTGAAAACAGCAGACTGTGTTTTGATTACTAAGGATACAACTATATTAAAACTAAAGTATATACATATTCATTTCAAATCTCGTCTCGTACCTGTGAAAAAAAGGGAGATGAAATACATGGATATTTAAGAAATCCTAAAAACGCCTTTTGAAAAAGAGTTTCTGTTCCGTAATGAGGGACTATAAAAATGAATGAATAAATAAATACATTAGCGATAATATAATTTTCATGGCAACTGTTAACATTTGAATAGCATGATATCACCAAATGCCATTTTGTAATCCTTGTTTGTTCGTTTGTTTCCATTTTTTTTCAATTCATTTTCCAAAACCCATTCTTCATGTTTTGACCTTGCCAATTCAATATAATCTTTTCACAACAAGTAAGTCTACACTAAAGCTGTACTTAATATAATGCACTAGTGATCGTATCATGTGAACAGAAATCAAACTTTGTTATTAAATTTTAATCAGCAGTTTTTTTAGCTTTTCCACTTTTAGCGCCGAGAACTTCAAATCAGTATAGACTCTTTTAAAGTTGTTGCAACAACTTTAACGTTGGAAATTCACGATCAGTATAAAAAAAGAAATGCACATGAAACGAAACAAAAAAACTTCTCATCAGTTTGATGCTATATTTTAAACATGAAATTCGTCTTCAGGTTACAAACACAGATGTGACGCGTATGCTGACATAGTATTTGGCTATGACGATTCCGGAAGTATCGGTTCTCAGGCGAACTTTAACCTTATGAAGACTTTTATGAAAGATGTCGTTGGATCATTCTCAAACATTGGCATTAGTGGGACACAGTTTGGCGCATTGTGCTTTGCGCAAAGTGTAAAGAATCATTTCCATCTTAATGCGCATACCAGCAGTTCGGCTATACAGAACGCTATAATGAATTTTGGTGTCCGAAAAGGAAGTGCAACTGCTATAGGAAAAGCCTTACAGGTAAGATAAAACAGATGCTCTAACATCTTATAGGTAAGCTAAAGGAGATGATCCAACATATTTAACTGGGGAAACTCCTTACCATACATTGGATAAGCTTTAAAAATCATATTTTTCAGGAGAAATTAATTGCCCAATCGTGATCTATTGTGATGGTTGCATGTCTTAATTAAATGCTTGTCTTCTCGTCCAAAATTGTATTACTGAACATTTTGCATTTCATAAAAGATTTGAAAGACGAATTGAATGAACAGAAACTGTTTCAATCTTGACGCGCGTATCCCAGGTCAGGAGCCTGTAATCCATTTGTTGTCTTTGGTTTGGTGTCTGCGTTGATGATTAACGTGTATTATTATTATTTGTTTTTTGCATACATCACGCCGATTGTTTATACCTTTTGAATTGTTTCACATTTTGTCATGTCGGAGTATTGTATAATAGCTTACTATACGATATGGGTTTTGCTCATTGTTGAAAGCCGTACGGGAACATACAGTTTTTACATTCTCGTCCTTTAGTCTCTGGTCAAAACACAACAGTAAATTTCAAAAAGACTAAAAAATAAAAGCTTTAAGACACAATGTTTAAGCTTTTAAAACAATGTATTTTTAACTTTTAAATCATTTTTATACCAGTTCTCTTGTTTGTACGTCTAAAAGTCTAAGAGCTCGATATAATAATCTCCAATCAATTATAAGTAAAGGCATCAGCCATTAGTTTCGTTTGAATTAGGCAAAGAGAATGTGTTATGGTACAATTCATAATAAAAATAAGGTTGATACAATTTTAGGTAGAAGATTTCTTATGGGGAAACAGGCAAAAATATTACGAATCAATACCAAAAAAGTCTATACACACTTTAAAGTTGGTATTCTGGGGCGTGTTAAAATAGGGCAGCTATGGAAATCATACCAACAGTTTTTTTGCTTGGTTTTTCTTTTTTTTTGTGTGTGTGTGTGGGGGGGGGGGGGGTGTATTATTGACCAATATTCAATGATTTTCTGACATTTTATACGTTCTCTATTTCAGTATATGAGAAGTCATAGCTTTGCCAATGGAAATAGAAATATACCACCACGTGTTTCACCAGCTAAAATCGTAATAATCTTAACTGACGGCCAGAACAATGCAGGACCAGACCCAATAGCACAGGCAGCCCTTCTCAAAGCACAAGGCGTTGTTATTATAGCTATTGGTATTGGAAACCGTGTCAGTAAATCTCAACTCGAGGCCATTGCCTCCAACAAACAATATGTATTCACTCCATCAAACTTCGGCGCACTCAGAACTCTTGCTGTACAAATAGGCAGACTTACTTGCCGAGGTAAGTGGATGTGACAAAACATTGTTATCATGTACACACTCCTGTGTCATCGTAATTTTAATAGGTCCAGTATCATGTGTAATATAAAGAAAGATGAGACCCAACAATGTAGTCTACTCTTTATTCAACATTTGCTTAAGATTATTTCAAATCGATATGTGGAATTTTGAAATTTCAAAATAACTTACTTACACTTGTCATCTATTTCCATGGGAATGAAATCTTATAAAATATATGTATTGTCATTCTAATGAAATCAGGGGGATAAAGGATTTCCTTTTAATGATTCAATCTTTGGCGCAAAACTATTGTATTGCCAATTATGTCAAATAAAGAAAAAGGTTTCGCGATAGTGTAAAAAATACTTTTTTTTCACATTGTAGAGCACAGTTTTATTGACATACATGTACACATATGAAAAGTAGTACAAATAAGGCAATATATAGATGTAAGCATTGTTATTGGTTCAATTCTTAGAGGACTTTATACACCGCTTTTAGAATTTAATCAATGAAATACCTTAATCTTGTTTTTGCGAACCCTTTCTAACTCAAAGTTAGTCCGGATCTTTAAAAGACTCATTCATATGTAATTGTTATAGTGTGTAGAGCTGGACCTGTTGGACCTACAGGAGAAAGAGGACTACCTGGACATAGAGGACCAGCCGGTCCACCAGGCGCAAGGGGACCACCGGGACCAAAAGGTAACAATTTGTATTGTTACTACAATGAATTAATACAGTATTATATAAGCACCTTTTTTCAAATTAACCTGCAGTGGCAAGTAACCGACTTAAAAATTATAGACGAGGTTTTCGAAAAACTGTAATGGTATTTTTCATTACAAAACACGTTTACATTCATTAGAACTATATTTGTTCCTAAATTATGATACTTACGGTTGTAGCAAATACACATTTGACCGGCTTTGCATTAAACCACAAGAACAATGCCATAACTGCACTCCAAGCATTTTTAGTAAGAGTTAATTGAATTGATGTTTGCTTTATTAGATGTGTGTTGATTTACTTTTTTTAAGGAGGGGATAGTCAGTTATTTTTCGTTTGATTATCAGTGGAAGATTAATACATTTGTTTGTATGCATTGTAGGAAGTGATGGAGACCAGGGACCAGCCGGACCACAAGGTATTTTTAGATTTGATTAATTTTAAAAAGAATTTGTACATTTAGTTAAGTAATGATTCGTTAATTTCAAAACATCTCGGTTTTAATACTTTAATATTGTCGTCCTAAATAATCAAAAGTTACCTAATAACTTTTGAATTTTGATATAGATGCTAGGTACTTTAGTTTCATTCTCATTTAAAAACCATGTGGCCAATATCAAGTCTGTTTACTCAAAAATGGTTTGCATCTCTATAAATTAATTAGTTTTACCTGACCATAAATTGTAATAATATATGAGCTGCGTCGGATAGAAATCGACCTTATGCAAATGAATATCAATACATCTGTTAACCTATTTTGGTTGAAAAAATCTCTAGAGAAAGTCTGGAACTTTTTGAAAATTGGGCTGTTATAAGAAAATCTACAAAACAGACAAAATTCATTTTTTTATTTTGTATTTGAATGTTCCAAAATCAATCAAAGTCTTATACATGTACATGTATGCGTGCACTTGCATAAGGTCGTTTTCTATTCGAGACAGCTCATATATTATACACATGTAGTCAATAAAACATGCAGAAATAATTATAATCTTTTACGAGATAAAAGGAATGTAACTAATGATTTTTGTTTTGCCTGTATTGATCAATTAATTGCATCGAGCAGAAATAATTTTGTCCTAACATGATAACTATAAATCACTAGTATTTTAAACATTAGCTTAAAAGTATACATACTTTTCAGAAATTAAACTATTTTAATATATATTTTCAGGACCTGAAGGGCATATGGGTTCACCAGGCCCAAGAGGACCACCAGGTAATTTTATTAACTGGTTTAGGCCAAAGTTGTGTTTTTCTTTGTTTGAGTCCTGTTTTGGATATGTTTTCATTGATCTAATAGCAAAAACGAAATAGTATTTCGGAAAGTGTTTACTCAATATCCAAAGCACCTTTGTTCACACCCGGTTTTTGAAAGGTAAGTGTTTTGTGGACTTTTTCGTAATTTTCATTTTTTTCCCCAAGGTAATGTCAGTTTTGCTTCAATTTATGAGTTATATATATGCCCTTAGTATCTTCCGCTTTTTTCTATTTTTAAACCTTTAGTCAAATTCATGTCCTAAATCATTACATGTAGCTTGTTGGGGAAAAAGCACAAAAATGGCTTTCGGGTTAAAAATATTCCACCGCGTGTTTACATAATTTACCTGATAAATTGCACTTCAGGTGACCAAGGATCAAAAGGTGTGCCTGGAAAAGATGGAAAAGATGGGGAACAAGGAGCTGCTGGTCAACCAGGAGGGAAAGGTGCTACAGGGGATCCTGGTAAGGATGGCGATGACGGCGAACCTGGAGACCCTGGAAGACCCGGTCCACGTGGACCACCTGGCGAACAAGGGGCAAAGGGTCAGCCAGGTCATCCCGGAAACAGAGGCAAACGAGGTCCAGAAGGACCAGCTGGTGCAGCTGGAAGAAACGGAAACCCTGGCCCACAAGGGCCCCCAGGACCTAAAGGACCACGTGGTGATAAAGGAGAAAGAGGTAACGTTGGACCACGGCCATCACCAGGAAGACCAGGTCCACCTGGACCAAAAGGACCAAAAGGACCGAATGGAAAGGCTGGATTTAAAGGTATCATTTTTGTATTTTAGATTGTTTATTTTGTAATATTTTTTTCAAAACATTTTTGATGTTATTTTTTATTTCATGTTTGCTTACCATTTTATTGTATTTCATAGCATTATCATTTCTAAAGTTATTTTTTATTCTATTTCTATCCGACGTAGCTCAAACAACAACAAAAACCGAATCTTTAAGTATTCTTAGTCATTGAAAGCTAGACCAAATCCAATTACAACTAATTAGATAATCATAATCCCAGGCTTACATAATTGTTTATATTTAACAGGACAAATTACAATTATCATTGAAAAAGGCGGCCAATACAGACCAGGTATGTAAATGTTCAAGTAGTCTCTGTGGGTTTTGCCTCATGTACCACTACAGCATATATTAGGCACACCTTAGTCACATTATAGCACAGTGAGAACAAATAGATTTTTCCTATGTCATGTGTTGAATCTAAAAAAAGTATTATTTAATTAAACAGAAACAATACGAGATCTGATTTTACATGTTTAAAACCAAACTCTTCAAATAACGTTATCATTAAGATAAAAGTCTGAAAATCAACAATGCTAATAATTTTAAAATAACGAACTATGCGTATTATTTTTTTCATTTATTTTCACTATGAAGAATGTCCTTATACTGTATTGAACTAAAAATTACATCATATTTATAAATTTACTAACATTTTTAGAAGATATACCAAGATAATGAAAACAATAAAGAGATGTCAGTATTTACTTTTTTCTTACTTTCAACATTTGTAGAAAATAAGTTTTTTGGCAGGAAACATTTGTCCCTTAACTTTTCCCAAATTCCTTAAACTGATGGGGAGAAGTGAATACTTCAGCTTTAAACTGTAGGAATAGATTAAATAGAAATTTTAAAAAAAGATAATGAACATATTTTGTTTTAGTGTTTGTAAATTGAGATTAATGTTTTCAATTATTGATGAATATAAGGGCTGGAAATGAAATCCTAGAAAAATGTGCAAAATCTGTCGTATTCGACATGCCTCTTGGCCTAGACTTTTTTTCGTTTGTCATTTATACTAAGGACAAAACTTTCAAATATAAAAGATAATTTAAGGGGTGTTCCTTGGTAGAGGAAGATAATCCCAAAATGAGTAGTATGCCTTTTTGATTGGCACTTTCATCAATACTTGTGAAGCTTTCCTGTGAAATGGAATTTATTAAGATATTCTGTGGTATTATTAAGACTAAAGTATTAAATATATTTATGAAAATCGTTGACGGGAAAGTTCAGAATTTACGTGTCACTTAAGTAAGTTCCGTCTCTTTAAAAGCTGTATTTTGTGTCCAGATAAAAACAAAAGATTACTTTACTTTATTTTACTTTTTTCAGTGAAAAGTCTGAATGGATACTACAAAGGAGTGGTAAGTATGATTTTTCCTCTGCCATTGTTATCCTTAAACATGTTTTTTTAGCATATTTTGTTTACATTGTGAACAAAAAATTGAAAACTCTGGATATTTGGATTATTGAAACTTCTGTTTCTTTATCCGGTTTTGATAACACATCAGTGTTAATATTGTCTGGACTATTTTTCATCAGGCCCCCAATGCTTTTATCTATATCGATAGAACATTTAAATACAGCGGTTTCGATTATTTTTAAAGGTCACAGGTTCCTTTTAAATTAAACGTCAGTTCGCAAGGTCGCCCATCAAACCTCCAAAATTGCAATTCGGATTTGACCATGTCGGAGCCACATTTCCTTTTGTTTTTGAATCACTACATCAGCGTGAAAGACTGCATTTACTTAATCGAAAAGGTATTATATAATTTAGACCAATTTCTCCCATCATGATGAACTACGTATTTTGGATATCTAGTGCATTACCGACTCGTTTAGGGCAAACGCAAATATACACAGAACACACTTTATTTATAATTAATGTAATATTGATGTATATGTATGTTCAAACTTACCTTTCTTGGTTATTTATCAATATTCTATCCAATGTCATTTCAGATCAGTGCTGACCTTGACGCCGCCATTAGGGCAGCAGTAAACAAAGGATACAAGCCACCTAAATACTGATAGATGAAAAGAACGAAATTAAAGCGTTCTGATTCCGATTACCTAGTTTTTACTATGATTGTATTATTGAAAATAAATGACATTGCATTCAATTATAGTCGTTGTTAAATGTCAAAAGTTAAATGATAGTACCATATGCATGCGCATACCTGTTCCAAGTCAGAAATCCCCTCAAGGATTGTCATGGTCTTTTTGTCTTGTTTTCGGAGATTTACGAAATTTATCTTGGATCTTGTGTAATCTACATGTACATGAGTGATTAACAGCAGAAACGACATATTAAACAAAACAGCTACAATTTCACAGTAGTAAATGTATATAAGTGAGCATCTTACATGACGGATGCCACATGTGGAGCATGATCTGATTACTCTTCCGGGACACCTGTGTTCATCCCTGTTTTTTGGTGGGGTACGTGTTTTCATTGTGTTTTTAACTTAGGAGTTCGAATATTCCTTTCGTATCTTTCGCATTTTTTTTTACATTTTTTTTTGTATTTTCATATCTGTCGCCGAATGCCGAATGACCCTAACACTGAGACATATAGTGACTAAATATTGTACTTTAAAATCCTACGTTGACTGCCTTATTGTTGTTATGATACCACCATTGAACTATTTGAGTATAACAAATCACCGCTTGTACTTTGTATTTTTTGTTGTGTCTTTTGTTTTGTGCTTCTTGCCTATCTGATGAGTATATACAAAAAAATAATAAGGTGCTGTGGTATGATTTCCAATGAGAGTGTTTTCCAACAGAGACCAAATGACGTGCATGCAAACCACTATAAGTCACCGTGTGACCTTCTACAATGAGCAAAGTCTTTACCGTATAGTCAGCTATAATATAACAGATCCCGACATGACAAGACATGAAACAAATCAAGTCCTTTCGTTCAAATTTTTACAGTTTTGTCTTCTGCTGTGATTTTACATTAAAGTCACAGGTTATGGGAGGTTTATCGCTCACACAAATATGTAACCTCACTACGGTTTTTTGTATTCCTGTCCAATGTCAAAGAGTTATGAAATTCAATGGTAGTCGATGCATGGTTGCTGTTTACCATATTTTACTTTCGTTTGTTGAATTTAGCATAAAGCAAACGGTTGGTTTTTTTTTCTCTTTTGAATTGATACACATTTTGCCATGCCGAGACCTTCTATAGCTTAATAAGCATATGGTTTTTGGATTTGCAACTAGAACATCTTCGTTCTTTGGTCTCTGTTGGATAGTGTCTCATTGTAAATCATACCACATCTGTTGATTACTATATCAAGATATATTGTTCGTCATGGTTTGACAGTTGTTCAAAAGATTGTTCGTTCCCTTTTGTTGGTTTTCCTTTTTTGGACTGTGTAGTTCCTTTTGGGTCAATCTTACGGTGCTTATTTATCCTAACTCGTGCTCGTGTCAGTAGTGACGTTATAGGTTTCAAAGAACATCATCTATTTGTCACTGGAAAATTATTAAGTCAGTGAATTCGTTACCGCAAATTACTTAAAACATTTACTAAATTCTATCATACACTGAACTTAAGTCAAGCTTAGTGTTTGATAATTCATTGATAACATTCTGACGTATCACAAACAAGCAATTTGTAACGTCCTACTTCATTGGCCGAAAGATTACAACAACAATCGTAGTGTGCACGTGAATTGACACAGGTGACCGACAATGGAATGTACTATGTTTTACTACGAACGTAAAAAGAATTAAAATAAATGTTTGAGAAATGCTTTGTCGTCGCCTGATTTTCAAATAAAGGGGTCGAAATATTATCCTTGTGATATGTTTTTATTTAGTAATGTTCTTTATGTAACAACACAATTATCATGTACCGGATGATAAAAAATATAAGGATAAATACATGTGCCATCTTTAAACGGATAAATTTATTAAATACATGAATCACTTTTAAATTTCTTTCCCACTGACGGGATACAATTATATCCTAAGTTATTGTCCTGACAATGTCGTAGTTACATCATTTTCGCTAGCGCAGCATTGAAATCACAAATGTTGGCTTAATCTGAATCCAAAAGAGTTCTTTTAAGTTGTTCCTTATAAACTAAGACATTTCTCACAAGTATTTATTTATTTTTTAGTTCCACACATGCAGAAGCAAAATCACCTCCTGTGTTACATTTCAACCCTTTTTTACACAAACATGCCTTCAATTCATTTCATTTTCGTATTAACCATGATAGAACATTCCATAGTACGTCAGTTGTGTTCATTCACTTGCACAATACGATTATCGTAAAAAATCTCATAATAATAATAATTCATGATGATTTGCATATTTCTCTTTTGTTTTAGTTCTATAAAATAAACATACAGTAACTTTAACGATTAGTCATTCAGATATAACGTATCACAAACGAAACAAATAGTCCCAATCATTCACCGAAAGATAGAAACAAAACAACGATAATCGTATTGTGCAAGTGAAAGACAATTGACGTAATATGGAATGTACTATCATGGTTAATACGAAAATGAAATGAATTGAAGGTAAAAAAGGGTTGAAATGTAACACAGAAGGTGATTTTGCTTCTGCATGTGTAGAACCAAAAAATAAATGAATACTTGTGAGAAATGTCGTAGTTTATACAAGATTCACAATTGATTATGAATGAAATTAAATTATGGAAAGAAAAATCCACATTTTCTTTTAATGTCTGTAGGAAGTTATTACCTAGTAAACTAAAATTTGTCTGATATGCAGTGGTTAAAATGTACAAGTCACAAATAATCAAGACGAAGAATTTAAAAAAAATAATGCATTAGCGGATTCAGATGTAGGATACTGGTAGTACAAATAGAAATATATTTTATTCTCCAAAAACTAATTATAAATTTACCGAGAAACATAAAATTGAAGGTAAACAAATGTAGTATGCTCATTTAAAATGAATTACAAAATTATACATGTATAATAGTCTGTTAAACGAAATATAAAGAAATTAACGATGACAAAATATATGTACAAGGAGGGACTCACCTTTTTGTTAATACATATAATGAATAAAAACACTTTCTTTAAACTGCTTGTTTTTCATTACCAAACAGTGAGTTTATTGACATAATACTTGTTGTTCTATGTAAATCTATGTAAATATATACACTATATAATTTACGTTCCATCATAAATTCAAACGAATAAACGTTCGACACGGAAGCGAAAAATATAATCATCAAACTAACTTCTTTCATAGCGTCATTGTTCCCCTTTTTATAATATTACTATTTTGTTACAAAAAGATTTCAAATGTACATGCATGTATATTGAATTGATATTTTTTGGAAACTTTTGTAAAATTCAGATGCTGAATCGTCTGCGAATTGTGGGATTTATTATGTTAGGTTCTTCTCAGCAGTATAAAACACACTCATACAGGTATCTATACTGAATTATTGTCTGTGTTTTTAGATGGTCCCCACTATAGCCTGTAATAACCGCGAAGAGGCCTATTAGATCATAGCAATATACGTGGCGTCATTAGTTCCTAGTCGAGAAAGTGTCTCAAACTGGACCATGTCGGTCCATTTTCTACACAATTACACGGTTAACAGTGCTGACAGCAGTTTTTACATCAAACACTTTATTTAAGGTGGTACCCAACACCTTGACTAATATTAATTTGGCTCGTTTAATTTTCATAAAATTTCGACAAAATGTTTACTTTGACCCTTTGACAAAAATATAAAAATTTCAAAAAATTTGAACCAACCACTTTATCAGAAAATTTCATTGGTTATATAGGAGTTTGACAAACACTAATTTTAATCATTGAGAAGCTTAATATTTTCTTAACAATACAACGTGATTAAAACGTTTAGCTGATTTTTACAGAGTTATCTCCCTGTAGTGTTAGGTACCACCTTAAGTCTTACCTCATGTACTTGTACATATATATAGGGTAAAGAACAGCGTATACATAAGCCACTCTAAAAAGAGCTACGAGAGACTGATTCAAAACACAAATACATGTACTAAAAACTTATGTATATACAAGAATAAAATCTTTTTGTTACATATATACACATAAAAGGTAAACAACAGCATATACCTACGCCTCTCGAAAAAGGGCAATGAGAGACTGATTGAAACATATTCATATAAAAGTAATGTATACATTTATATATACTAGCATAAATCATACAAATCATTTTTTTAATAATATATCGTGGCAGATTTCGGCAGTGTAGAATTGCATATCATCATTATTAAACATAAATATAAGTTTTTTTTTAAAATCTGGTTATTTAGCCGCCCATCACACATTTTTTCAATCGTGACCAGTTTCTAAATACACAAGAATGCTGTTTAAAACTACGTGGTACCCATATCAACATATATACAAAGATAAATTGGGTGTTTATTTACCAACACCCAATAAAATGTGCATGGATCTATTCTTCACACTATTTATACATGAAAAATTCTTCGTACCCAATATAGCAGTACCATATTCAATTACAGACCAAATCATTGAATTAAAAAGTTTAATAAATGTGTGCTGAAAACCTCCATTTGCTTTACACCCTAATGATCTATAGATACTAGCGGATGTTGATATTACTTTTGCCATATCATCATAACTCAAAAATTCAATAAATAGTTAACCAAGATAATTATACTGAGATAGAGTATCTATTTTGCTACCTTTAAAAAAATGGAAAAGTAGTTCTAGGTACAGACTGTGTTCTAAAATGTATAATGTTTGATTTATCTAAATTAACTGTCATATCATTTTTATTGCACCATGTATTGAGTGTATCTATCAAGTTTTTGTAAATCATTTTCATTTTCAGTTAAAAATACTACGTCATCTGTATACAATGATATACAAACTTTATCATTATCAACATAAATACCAATATTTAGCCTTTTAATATCATCAATTAGATCATTTGTAAAAATAATGAACAATAATGGTGATAATATACACACTTGTTTAAAGTCACAGTTTACGTTAAACCAATCAGTAGAATTACCGTTAATCTTTACACAAGACTGAACATTTCCATAAAGAAAACGAATTGCTTGCAACATTTTCGAACTTATATTTAACGACTGTAGTAAACAAAACAATAAATCTCTAGTTATACACATATAGACCTGTTTAAAGTCAATAAAACAATATAAGTTGAGAGTTTCCGAAGTTTTTGCGTTTCAATAATAATTGTTAAAGTACTTGAAATATGGTCCAATGTATTTCTATATTTTCTAAGGCCATTTTGTTCGTCATGCAGGAAGTTGGTGTCATCAAGTTTGTGTGTTAAACGTACATTCAGAATACCACAATATAGTTTATACGAAGTTGGCGCTAAAGTCAAACCGCGATACGACAAAGGGTCTCATGGGTTTAACGTGAAACTCCTAGGAATTGGATTAATTACACACTTTGACCACATAAAAGGTATATTCCTGGAGTTATAACAACTATTAAACATTCTGAGTTTTACTGTGCGTATTGCTGTGTGTTTGTTTATTCTACATTGGCTAGAGGTATAGGGGAAGGGTTGAAATCTCACAAAACATGTTTAACCCCGCCGCATTTTTGCGCCTGTCCCAAGTCAGGAGCCTCTGGCCTTTGTTAGTCTTGTATTTTTTTTTAATTTTAGTTCATTTATAGTTTTTGGAGTTTAGTGTGACGTCCATTTTCATTTAACTAGTACACATTTTTGTTTAGGGGCCAGCTGAAGCCCGCCTCCGGGTGCTAGATTTTCTCACTGTGTTGAAGACCCATTGGTGGCCTTCGGCTGTTTTCTGCTCTTTGGTCGGGTTGTTGTCTTTGACATCTTCCCCTTTTATAATTTTTGTTCATGCAATCAACGTAGTCTGATTCTGATAAAGTTCAACGGGAATCCAAACATAACCAGGATCTGCTTCCACTTTTAGAAGACAGTACAGCGTTCCATACTTCTTTGACTTAAATTTCACAGTCAAGCAGATCATCAAGTATAGTACGATTTTTAAGTCATATTTATAATTATTACAATTTCTATTAAACATATTAGAAAACTCAGATTTCTATTTATATAATATTTCATTTTTATTACACAAAGACCTATCACTAAGTGTCACCTGCGTAGGAATACCACTTTGACGCACATTTCAACCACTAATTTTACCAATTGTCCTCTAAATTTCCTTTGAATTGTTACAAGAATTATTCAAATCCTCTCGAGACAACTACAAATACTGACGTGTTAAGCTTTGGACAGCTTTATCAAACACTTTTCGTTAATTAATATAGGAATTTCGTAACTATGATTTTTACATTTTATCTACATTTTTTTCAGAATTACAAACTTCATTCTAGAGAACTGTTAAATCATCATTTCGTTATGGTTTCCTACACCTTCTCTTTTTACTACATCGCGTATACGTATCGTTTTCGATATTGGGAAGTCTTGACGACATTTCGGTTTTAATAATAACGCTCACAAATTCTTCGTACACACGGTCAATATATACTAGCCCAGAAATTTTAGAAATAGCAGTATAAGAACTAAGCCAATCATCGAGTAGATTGCGTAAATCATATTTGATTGTTTAACGTATATTTTGAGTAATATTGTTTCTATCGATTCCAGAACTAAAATTCAACGAGAAGTTCCATGACAGAAAGGAGTGACCCAGGACGACTCTTGTCAGATTGTATATACCGATGGCACATGTTTCATTGATCATTATGCTTGTTCTAGTTAGCTTTTAATTATCAAAACAATCGAGCATGTCGTATGGTACAACACAACAATCTACGAAGCCAGTGCCACTTGGAGATACAAATGTAAAGTCATTTTGAACTGTTTTACGTCCATTTAAAAAATACAGCAGTTTACGTCAGTTAAAAAATTACCAAAAATACTACCATAACTATTATGATGGAAGTCAATTGCATGTCTTTCGGGTAAACTGGCAATCGAAACTGGCAAGTCTGAATATCTGCTATTTCAATCGCCACACAAATAAAAAGGAGATGGCAAATATACATCTTAAACACAGTAAGCATTCTGTAACCAGTTTTAATCATCCAACCTCACCCACAATATTCCATCTGTATCATTGCCAATTATATCAACATTAGCCTGACTGCACAAATCATTTTGTATTAAAAGTTCGACCTACCCAGAACCAGATTTCACACGCACGTGGAAGTTTTTACGATTAAAACTGAACCAGTTATAACCGTCGACTTTAATGCCTTTATTAATTACTGGTCAAATACGTTTTCGCAATTCCAGCAATATGCAAATTATAATATTTAAAACATGAATCTGATCAAGGCGAATCTAAAGATGACGATAAGTCGTCTAAAGTAGCTGTTATCTGAAGAAAATTGTTTAATTTTTTAACAGAAAAACACAACAGAAAGAATAATGCATTCTTTCAAAAGTAGGTGAACATTTTTACAGAAAGCATATACAATTGCGAAAAAGTTTGTATTTTATGTACTATTTTTAAAAATGTTCAACGATATTGGAATAATTCATTTAGTAATATTTCAGAAAATACAAGAGATTTTTTGATTTTCAGTTATAGTTGTAAGTTGTATGCAAAATTTTACCAATATCTGTGACATAACCCTTTTACTGTACATTAATGTAATTGTTGTGTATGTGCCTTTTGTTTTTGATATTAAAGTACTTTACTTTAACTTTTTTTTGTAACGTACTTGCATTTATTAATACTTTACATTTAAACTTTAAATATTGTTCATTTCGGTTAAACCTAGACACTACTCCCAAAACCTGGACTGTTCTCCAAAAAAAACCCAGACAAAGAAAAATTAATCCAATTTCCAAATGACCTCATTTACTTGTATTTGCACATTTTGGAAAGCATTCAACTTTTATATTACATTGTACCTTCGAATAATATGCGGAAATAAGAATTTGTTATAACATATACTAAAATACCCTTTTATATTTATTTTAAGCAAATCATCAGTGAAAACATATGACCAGAGACATATTATTATATGTCTATGGTATTATTATATGTCTATGGTATTATTATATGTCTCTGGTATGACGGAATCAAATTCGAGCGTCACTGATGAGTCTTGTGTAGACGAAGCACACGTCTGACATACAGAATTAGAATGTAGGACAGAAAGTCACAGGAAAAAAAGTCACAGACAAAACGTCACGGACAAAAAGTCACAGGACAAAAAGTCACAATTCAGTTTCGAGATTATATTTCTTTAAACAAGAAAACACTAATTTGAAAAATAAAATTTTTGTTTTTTCTTGAACTATTATATATGAAGCAACTTTATAATTAAAATTTATTCAATAAATATCAATAATGATCAAATAATTGTTATGAAAACAAAATGTCAAAGTGGCTTGGTACTTAAATGGCTTCATTGTGCCAAGAAATATATCCTTAGCATGATTAAAATTTAATAATTTTTCATTTATCAAGGCTTATGAACAATTTCCTAAACTTAAAAATGAATATATGTAATAAAAAGAAAATATTTCAAGATCTTTCTTTTAAATATTCAAACAATTGTCAACAAATTATTTGTGACTTTTTGTCCTATCAAATTTGTGACTTTATGTCCTGTGACTTTCTGTCCGTTTACCACAGAATTATAAGCCTGGTATCTTTGATGATAATTTTTTTATTACTCATTCTTCAGACCATTAAGGTGGTACCCAACACTACAGGGAGATAACTCTGTAAAAATCAGCTAAACGTTTTAATTACGTTGTATTGTTAAGGAAATATTAAGCTTCTCAATGATCAAAATTAGTGTTCGTCAAACTGCTATATAACCAATGAAATTTTTCTGATAAAGTGGTTGGTTCAAATTTTTTGAAATTTTTATATTTTTGTCAAAGGGTCAAAGTAAACATTTTGTCAAAATTTTATGAAAATTAAACGAGCCAAATTAATATTAGTCAAGGTGTTGGGTACCACCTTAAAGATCACAATTTTCCACATAAGAAAATGCCTGTACCAAGTCAGGAATGTGACAGTTGTTTTTCATTCTTTTGATGTGTTTGAGCTTTTGATTGTGCCATTTGATACGGGACTTTACGTTTTTAATTTTCCTTGGAGTTCGGTATTTTTGTTATTTTACTTTTTCGTGTATGAATTAAACATCTACTGTATATAAACTCATCATAGATACCAGGATTGAAATTTTGTATTTGCGCAAGACGCACGTTTCGTCTACAAAAGACTCATCAGTGACGCTCGAATTAAAAAAGGTTAAAAAGGCTAAATAAAGTACGAAGTTGAAAAGCATTGAGGACCAAAAATTCCTAAAAGTTTTGCCAAATACAGCTAAGGTAATCTTTTCCTGAGGTAGAAAAGCCTTAGTATTTCAAAAATTCAAAGTTTGAAAAACAGTTAATTTATAATTATGACCATATCAATGATAATTCATGTCAACACAGAAGTAAAATATTCATTTTAAAAAAATGCTAAATCAGAAATCTTAAAGAGAATCTGATTCACTGATATATTTTAATATGCCATATTGTACAAGTGCTATTGGTTAAACATACGTCTGAATCAATACAATGGTACGTTTATAAGTAATGTGTAAAATAGCCGTAAATCGGATTTGTTATACCTTCACACAATATAAACTTAAAATTGCCAATAAAAAAGTAATCCAATACGATTTGCAAAGCTTATGCATGTAATTGTGTTGATCTTGTTTCTTCCTATGCATGTTATATAATTAACTTTATACAGTGAGTAGAAGAAGGCGGTTTAAGGCAGAACATAATTTTTTTATTAAGTTGTCAATGAAGGGATTACAAACCGTCATCTGCTATGTACAACCAAAGACCTGATATTTAAGAGGACTTTCCCTCCAACATGACTGATACATCGCCATTACAATCATGGTACGTTTTGGTGTAGTGTTGTCCTTGTTCTTTTTGGTTTTTCACAGTAAAATTGGATTATCAGAATCTGGTAGAAGTAAGTTTTAAACTAAAATAGTGTTTTACATTTTTTACTATTGAAACCTAAAAATAGGACGGATGCTTCGTGCGAAGTAGTATATGATTACCACAGCACAGAGGCTCCATGAGGAAGACTAGTACATTGTACATATTGCTTAGGTTTTAATTTAGTTCTCTAAAACTGTCGTTGTTAAAGATTTTACTTTTCCTCATAAACTGTTGTTTAAATGGTTCTTTTCTGTGGCCAAGAAAGAAGTGCTCTTACGAATGATTTCAGATGTATTGCGCAATGCACAGCTTACGAAATCTACCGCCAAATTAATACACAAATTACACAAACATTAAGATAATTATGACATAAAACAACGGCTGACTATTTTCCTGGTGACGAATTCTGCACATGCATTATTATATAGTACTGGTTTAATATACATAGATACATGAAATATTTGATATTGGCGTATATTAACCAACAATATTTTTAAAGTCATATGAAACAAGTTTCTTGAAATTATAATGTTACAGAAATTATTGAACCAATGCATGAATATCATATAATTTTTCTTAATTAAAAATTTTGTTTCATATTTTTCATGTCGGGGCCTTATATAGCCGACTATACTATACGGTATGGAGTTTTTTTCATTGTAGAAGGCCGTACGGTTGCCCATAATTGCTTACATCCACTTCATTTGAACTTTGGTGGATAGTTGTCTCGTTAGCAATCATACCACAATATCCTTGATTATATATATATATATATATACATTGTATACTTACCTAAGTCCTCTAAGCACCTTTTCTTTACATTTATTACGTACCCGTAATGTATACTGGACAAAGGCCACGATGAGCATTGATCGAAAACTCTAGCTTCTAATTACTAGTAATCTTCGAGTTTGTTGCCAAAGTTTACCGGATCATAACATTGATAAAAAAAACCTAACACCTTCATCCAAGGGCAGTATGTTTTTATTATACTGAATGCCTTATGATTCACATGTGTACTAGTTTAGTATGGCGTTCATTATCACTGAACTAGTATATATATTTGTTTAGGGGCCAGCTGAAGGACGCCTCCGGGTGTGGGAATTTCTCGCTGCATTGAAGACCTGTTGGTGACCTTCTGCTGTTGTCTGTTCTATGGTCGGGTTGTTGTCTCTTTGACACATTCCCCATTTCCATTCTCAATTTTATGTTATTAGAAGGACAATTGTAAAAAAAATAAAGTCATAAATTAAGATAGTTTACTAATGACAACAACAAATGTAGAAATAAGAATCGGTAAACCTCGGCCGGAGCGGGTGTTAATTGTTCCGGATCGACAAACTTCGGGCTTAGCTGGTGTTAATCTTAGTCATAAGTACCCGTTGCTTATATTATCACATGTTGCTATGGGTGGACGGTGCTTATGAAAGTTTGTGAAAATTAACAAATGCCGGCCGTGTGTCCAATGAAATGAATGGACAATATAAGAAATTTGCATAAAGTATAATAATATATTTACAGTTATAGTATATTATAGTTTTATTCAGGCAAATTCAAGCACATATACAAAAATTCACAAGACAAGACAAGACAAATAATATATATATATATATATACTTTTAAAAAAGTATCATAATATATTTAAAAAACAGTGCTTAGAAAAAAGCCTGGGGTGTCCCATAAAAGCTTACATAGTATAGCTTATTTCCAATGGGGTCCCTTGTTTGAAAATATATAAAAATAATATTTCAATTTATGGTTAAATTTGACCTTCACCAAAAAAAAAAGAAAGATCAAATGTTTCTTAAAAAACATATAAACAATCTCCAGTTTCTATATTTCTTGCTGTTCTTTTTAATTGTTCTTTAACTGTAGTCTTAAAAGCAGATCTATTTGATATATTTTTTATGTTGGATGGTAGATTGTTCCACTCTTGTATAGCATTACAGACAAAGCTGTTTTTATTACAGTTTTTAATATTTGGTACAAAATAATTATTATGTGCAGCACTTCTTGTATTATGATTATTCAAATCAAAATATTCACATAAATACTCTGGAGCATGTCCATGATATATCGGTCATTTTCAAAAAATGTCGAATTTTCAGTACACCCATGCTAAAATTTGTATTTCTAATGGAAATTTCAGTTGTAATGGTTTAAATGAAAGCTTGTCGGATTTATGATTTAGAACATCGATAATAAACACGATTTACATCTATTTTGATAAGATTAAAATGTATTTAAGTCCGATTTTGGGGGTATTTGTGTGCGTACAGTGTCAAAAAAACACATTGCAAATGATTTTTTCCCGATTTTCTGATCGCCTTGATATCTGCAAAAGGGACTTTTTAAGAACGTTAATAATTACTCTAACGAAAAATCGAAGCTTCTTAATTATTATATGTAACATATTATCTACAAACTAAATTCAATCAGCGTACGGGAGGTTCATGTCCATCCTGTTACCGCTACTTAAATCAGCCGTGATATTGTTCTCCCTATGAATATCGAATCAGTCAATGTTGATTTCAAAAGTTCAAAGTTACCTTTACATTTAAAACACCACGTTTCTTGTACGACAGTGTAGAGAAAAGAAATTTTAAGACATTTAGTGAAAAAAAATAGAGGGTACTTTTTTCATGTCTATGCTGTTACCAACAATTTTGATTAATTACACCAACAGTATATTTGTAAAAAGTGCAATATCGTGTTGGAAATCAAATTCACAACAGAAAAGCATAATCACTTCACCAAAGGGAGTAGTCATTTCACAACAGCATTCAAAAATGAAGAAATTTGTCTATCCTGTTACTATGGTTGGTATGGTTACAGTAACAGGATAGACAATTGTAGACAGAAACGTCGTTAAAAAAATTATCTTAACATATAGTTGCAAAACGAATGAAATATTTCGTTGTTTTAACTCATCTTAAAGTTATAACGTCTTATTCTTCCCAATTAAGCATTTGCAGGTGCAATACTGATATCGGTAACAGGATAGACTTTTATATAGTGACATATCATAAACATACGTTCCTGTTACCAATGAAATAAAGAGAAAAGTAAACTAACTTATGAGGGATTTACTTGATGTTGGGTTTATTTGAAAGAGAGAAAAAAAATGCCGAACAATATGAATTGCTATCTTAGACTTGCATTACTGGTGGTAATTTTTACAACCTTTGAAAACCAATTTTTAGAGGCATTTTTCAGTACAACCTGGAAAATTGGCAAATAATCTATTATTTTTACAGAATGAATATATATAGAAGTTTATTCTCTTGAAAACCATCTAATTGGCTACGTAAAACAAGCTTAAAATTTTATCTAAACCTTTTTTTAATAACCCAAAATTTCTTTTGAAAATGGTAACAGGAGAGACAAAATATTGTACCACCTATCAAAAAATGTTTCAAGATATTCTTGTATGACATTATTAAGATTGCATCTTTTAACATGTTGTTCTTTAAGTACTGTTTCTTTTGATTTGCTTATGTAGAGGGTTGTTTGAATAAGTAACTTTTAATAAATTTTTCAATTTCAAAATTCGACATTTTTTTAAAATGACCCATATATTGAATACATGGTTTAACCAAAGTTGACTAACTCTATCTTTTACACATATCATATTAAATTTTGTCTAACATATCCCATGTAATTCTACTCCTTGAACCCAGACCAAGGATGAATCTCACCACCTTATTCTGTACAACTTGCAACTTTGTTGTCATCCCTTTGTCCAGACTACTATACCACGAAGAGCAAGAATAATCGAAATAGCATTGTATTAGAGCAGATGTGAGAGTCATCCTTGATCTAGTATCCAAACATTTGGCATTTCTATATAAAAATCTTAATCTTGCATTAACTTTTTTTTTATGATATTGGAAACTATTTGTTCACAGTTTAAAAAATTATTAATGTCAACTCCTAAATATTTGACACAATTTTTTGATTTTATAAGGTGATCATTACATTTGACCTGAAAATTAATATTTTGTCTAATCTTTTTTGGAGGTCCAAAAAGCATACATTCAATTTTTCCTAGATGTAAAGACAGTTTATTATCTACTAACCAGACTAGAACATTTTTCTAGAACTTTTCCCAATTATGTAGAAATAATATCTGGATTTTTATGAGTATATAAAATAGCGCTATCATCAGTATATAAAGTTAATTTACAGTCTTCATCAATACTGATTGAAAGTTGTTAAAGGACGGGTTCAAACAGAAAGATTTTGAAAGCAAGAGAAAACTGTGCACCTTACAAATCAGCATGACGTTGTCAGATAACAATACAAATACTATTTATTGATTGATTGATTGGTGTTTAACGCCACTTTCAACACTATTGCGCTATTTCGTGGCGGTCAGTTTTTATTGGTGGAGGAAGCCGGAGTGCCCGGAGAGAACCCTCGACCTTCGATAGAAAAACTGACGATCCTAGTCGATTAAGATTGGAGTCGAGTGCACCTGCCCCGTACGGTATTCGAACTCACAACCTCAGTGTTGACTGGCTAGTGATACAGTAGTTGGACTACTTAGAACACTCAGCCACCGAGGCCCCCAAATACGAATACTAAAAATGCAGGCTAAAAACAAGGCATAGGTAATTTAATTCAGTCACGTACCCGCGACATGTCGCGGGTGTGTTCTAGTATATATTTATACAGACTGATTCTGTTAACCCCATCCAGACCCTCTTCTAAGTACCCGCTTTATTTAATGGGAGGAATAAAACAATTACATTACATTATCATTTTATTATTTCAGGTTCCAAATACATATACGGATCGAGATGTGATGCATTTGCGGATATTGTCTTTGCCGTTGATGATTCTGGAAGTATTGGTTCCAAGACGAACTTTGATACGATGAAACATTTCATGAAAAACGTGGTAGGGTCTTTTTCAAACATTGGAGATGATGGTACTCGTTTTGGTTCCATGTGCTTTGCACAAGATGTCGTGAACCATTTCCATCTAAACAAGTATAAAACATGTGCAACTTTACAAGCCGCTATACTGAAACTTCCAATCAGGAAAGGGCATGCAACTGCTATAGGAACAGCTCTACAGGTAAATTATAAATAAAACAGAGAAAATCCCTGTATTACATTTTAAGTCGCCGAATTTCGGGGAAATAACCGAATAAAATTTGTAATGGGAAAAAAAATAATCGAAAATTCCGATTGTTTATTTTCTCATTTCCAGTTTCATTCGGGTATTTCACACTTTACACACAAGTTTTTTGGCTTTGTTAATTTTGGGCTACTTTTAACTGGACGAAATGGGCTGCTGCTCATGCAAAGTATGATAAGCTGAAATTGATATACATGTATATACATTTTAACCAGTTTTTTGCTTCTTTTTGATAATAACTATCGCTGTCAAAAGTTTTTAGCTGATTAAAATATTAAATGTTATTAAAATATTTGAAAAACACAGATTACACACAGTGTATACAGATGAATTTGTTCTTCCCGCTTGCTCTGTATTGGAAATGAAGAATTACGTCTACCTTTGTGTAGGAATTACATCCTTGAAATTTAAACGATCATATGATCTATTGAAAAAATAAAATTCCATCTAAAATGTTTAATTTTAATAAATAATAATAAGATAATTTTGTTGATTTTCGTTCATTGAAAACATGAAAATGGTTTACAAGGTTTGAACTTGAAGAATGCATAAATTAGGTCGTTAGTTTTCTCGTTTAATTTATTTTAAATTTGTCATTTCGGGGCCTTTTATAGCTGACTTTCTGGTATGGGCTTTGCTCATTGTTGAAGGCCGTACGGTGATCTATAGTTGTTAATTTCTGTGTCATTTGGTCTCTTGTGGAGAGTTGTCTCATTGGCAATCATACCACATCTTCTTTTTTATATGAATAAAATCACCTTCAAACATCATACTTACTACCGTTCTTTGATTCGTCAAGACAAATCTTCCTACTTTGATTACTTCCCTATTTCATGTATTAAAACAAAAACTAAACGAAAAAAAGAGTTCAAGTGTGACTACAAGATTAACAGCAGAACAAAACATAGCACAAGGACAACGATGTCCAACCTTAAGGGAAATAACTCTTACATAAATTATAAAACCAAATTCAAAGTCGGTAATATGAAAAGGAGCTTATGATCAGTTTTAAATATATATATTCTTTATTTTTTATAATATTTTTACCCTTTTCATATATATTATTGCAGAGCAATAATAAGTGCTTCTTTGTACATATAAAATCTAAATTGCTTGTTTCTGAATCCTATATATTTATTTCAAAGTGTATTACATCGTTATGTGATGATTTATCTGAATAACTACATGTGTCTGAACTAAAACTTATTCCAGTATATAAGGACTGTGAGTTTGTCAGCCACATACAGCAGATTTGCAGCTACGAAGATAGTAATAATGTTCACAGACGGCGTCAATACTAAAGGACCAGACCCCAAAATAGAGGCACAGAAACTTAAAAACAAAGGCGTCTTCATTGTAGTTGTTGCTATTGGAAACCGTGTTAACCTACCAAACTTAAGGATGATAGCATCCCGAAGTGATTTTGTATTTAATCCATCAGACTTTAACCAACTTAGAGCACTTCTTGTACGGTTAATGCGACTTATTGGCCGAAGTACGTATACATACGTTTCACATTTTACTTACTTAGTTTCTTGAGCAATTCTTACACGGTGAATGGAACTTAAAAGCCGATGTAATTACACACATTTCACATGTTATCTACTTAGTTTCTTGAGCACAATGAGACTTATTGGCCAAAGTACGTACATACATTTCACGTTTTACTTACTTAGTCTCTTGAGCACGTTTCGAAGTTTTGTGTTAACATGAGATAGCATGGCTATGAGTATTTTCTGTTAATTTAGTTTATAAAATAAATATTCGTTACACTAAGGGTTTTCCTACCCCTAGGCATAGATTTCTTTAGCCGCATTTAACATTACTTTTGGTGATTTTCAGTTTAAAATGCTCTTCAACGTCGCATTTGATGTCGCCTTCCAACTGTTTTACAATAAGCGTCACTGAAGTGTGTCGTGTAGATGACACGCGCATCTGGCATACCAAAGTATAAGCCAAGCCTGTTAACTAGCTTACTTCATTTATTGTTAAAACTGATTCTTTCTCGCAGTAACCTTATATATTATTGAAAAAAATGTACTATTACAAATGGTCCCTTGTCGAAACATCGCTGTTTATGTCATTTTGATTTCTCTAGTCTGGGAACAATTTGTTCTTTTGTTGTGCTGTAACACTACTGGCCCAGGTTAGGGGAGGGTTGAGCGCTCACAAACATGTTTAACCCCGCCACATTCTGTATGTGCCTGTCCCAAGTCAGGAGCCTGTAGTTCAGTGGTTGTCGTTGGTTCATGTCTGTCATATTTGTTTGTCGTAAATTATATTGTTATAAATTAGACTGTTTGTTTCTCAGTTGAATTGTTTTAATTTTTTTATGTCGGGGCCTTTTATAGCCGACTATACGGTATGGGTTTTCTGCTTTTGAAGGCCGTACGGTTTGCCTAGTATTGATTACATCCACTTCATTTGAACTTGGGTGGATACTTGTCTCATTGGCAATATATACCACATCTCCTTATTTTTATATTAAATTGCGGAACTGGTCAATAAACAAAATATGCAAACATTTGCACAAAGAAAATCCATATTTTGACCTTCTGGTTTCACTAGTGGGGCATATCAGTTAAACTCTTCCGAGGCATCTGACTTTGCTTCCGTTTTGTTTTTGTGTGGATTCGTGTTGGTTAATGTTTGTGTCATCTATAGCGTTTTGTAAACTGCTGTTTTTTTGTTTGTTTTGGGGATTCTGTTGTTCCATCTCTAGTGTTTTGTGTAGCGTTTTGTAAACTGTTTTTTCTTTTCGTCTTTTTTTTGTCGTTTGCCATTGTTCATTTTTTTCTTCGCCTAATGAATTTTGTATTGTTCCTTATATTTTCTGCCTTTTTTTTTTACATATATAAAACATAGTTTTGCATGTTATTTTTTTTTTTTCAATAACACAAACAAATAAAATGAAAAAAACAAAACGCCAGACAAAACTGCTTTTCATATCCAATGTCCAACTAATTCCCTAATTGCACAAGAAGTTAAAAACACACCTTACCCAAAAATTAAAGGCATGTTTAAACACATTATAACAGCACAGTGTTTGAACTTAAAATACACTGAGTATACTTCTATGAATGTTCTTTGAAAAAATATCTACATGAATTTCGTCTTTTGCTTCTGTATTTTTTTATTCATTCACATATGTAACGTTTTGTGTAAACTCTTAATTTGTAGTTAGTAGAATAGGACATCGTGGACCACCTGGACTGCCGGGACCGCGGGGACCTAGAGGACCAGCTGGTCCTGCCGGATCAAGAGGTCCAAGAGGACCAGAAGGTAATTTATAACAGTTTATTTTACTTCTTTGTGCAAAACATAAAACAAAACAACATTCAAACATGCTATGCAAATATGTATTAACAAAAACACCGACTTACGTGGTAAATTCATACAAAGGAGAGTTCCTTAAACCCGACAAAAATCATATGCTCGACTATATTAACCAACAGAACGAATGGAAATTGACTGTCATAATCCTGACTTCTGAACAAAATGGTGGGTTAAATCTGGTTTTATAGCTAGCTGAACCTCCCACTTGTATGACATTTGTTTATTGTTCCGTTATATTGACAAAATTGAGTGTGCAACCCAAATAGACATAATTGGTAAATGTGACCATAATTTTGATCCAGCAGGCAAAACTCTATAAACATACACCACAGACATACAAACACAGCAGAGTTAAACATTCAAACGAACATACAAATAAGTCTGACAAAGACTCCACAAAAAGGTTTTTGTAGTTGATAGTACATACAGTTTTGTAAAACATAATTTCACATACACTAATATACTTTCATAGATCACGTTCTCAAAGTACTGAATAAGTCAATATTGTCCTCTTTCATTACTTGTAACTGAAAATGCATTTCATATGTGTTTTATAGGAGCGAGTGGGATGAAGGGAAAAGTAGGCAAAGTAGGTAAGTCACGTGACGTTTATATATCTATTTCTAAGTAAGTTATGTCAAACACTGATGTTTTAAGATTAAAGAAAAAATTATTTCAATACTAATTAGCCTCTTCATGGGGTTTTTGATTATGTGATTACTTGGCCGTTTTTATAGTTATTATTTGATTACCAGACCAAATATTTCATGATTATTTCATTATCTGATAATCTAGGACTGTATTTTTGATTATTTGATTATCTTGTTTAAAAAAATAATTAATGATTATGTGATTATATTGGCAAAAAATTTGTGATTATGTGATTACTTGGACACTCCCATGAGATAAGATTCAGTACTAAAATTCAGTTTTACCGATTAAAACAATAAACCTCTAAAGTATTAGTGGACTATAGAAGCAAGATAATATAATCTTTGGAACACAACGAGATCTGGTATGATCAGATAATACAATATCGATGGTATTTTTAATCGTAGTATATTTGTTTCACATTTTTTAGCTAATTAATTAAGAATTGGATGCTTCTTTTTGTAATTTTTATTAGGGTGTAAAAACGTTAACACCGAAGCACATGTTGTATTCGAAAAACGTGTGCACGATCAACGCTTATACAACCCTATAAAATGACCAAAGGAAGCATCCAATTGTATGCTACAACCATGAAATAAAGTGTTATATCAAATATTTCGTGTGTTTCCTGTGCATTGTTGTGACGATGTCGCGGGAAACATGTGCTGTCATGGATGTTGTATTTATACGGAAATAAAATCTAATTTTGGAATGACTCTACATTGTTGTCAGCCAATCAAATGTCCGGATTCTTATGAAACATACATGTTATGTAATTATTTGATTTTAAAGTATGTGCCGTACTTTGGCTTTTTTCTGCATCGCCATTTTCTGTTCTATATTAACAAACCCACTCCCAATCATATAAAGTCTGTCAATAATATGAAAGACATGTTTTTAGCACATGCGTCACATTATTGAATGCATTTTTTTTCAATCTGACTGTTGGGTAATTCATATAAAAATAAGATATCCTAACGGGAGGGATTGTGCTTGATTTTCATATGATGAAGACATAATCTTTCAATCAGTTTAGCTGAGGTCTGGAGCTGGCATGTTAGTAACTGCTAGTAGTCCTTTGTTAATTTATGTACATGTATCATAGTTTCTTTTGTTACCTATTCTGACATCGGACTCGGACTTCTTTTTAACTGAGTTTTACTGTGCGTATTGCTGTTTATTTGTTTATTCGACATTGGCTAGATGTATAGGGGGAGGGTTGAGATCTTACAAAACATATTTAACCCCGCCGCATTTTTGCGCCTGTCCCAGGCCTTTGTTAGTCTTGTATGTTTTTTAATTTTAGTTCATTTATATGTTTTCGAGTTTAGTGTGACGTCCACTTTCATTGAACTACTCTAGTACACATTTTTGTTTAGGGGCCAGCTGAAGCCCGCCTCTGGGTGCGGGATTTGTGTTGAAGACTCATCGGTGGCCTTGGGCTGTTTTCTGCTCTTTGGTCGGGTTGTTGTCTCTTTGACACATTCCCCATTTCCATTCTCAATTTTATGTGGTATGATTACTAATGAAACCAATATCCACTAGAGACCAAATGACGTTGATAAATGTATAAGCAACTCCCTTTTTTCAATAATACAATATTGGATGTACAATGTAACACGTCTTCTGATTGGCTGAAAGGTTTTTGTCTCTCAGCTCAAAGACATAATTTTGTCATGTGACCGTGATGTCTTCAACGTTTTTTTCATGATTTACTCCTTAAAAATAGAATTTAGAATTAAATTATGAGGAATGACTGTAAAAAATTTTTCTGTCTATTCGAAATAACCTAAAAAATGTGGTGCACACTTTTAAATAACCCGCTACGCTATGTTATTTCTTCATAGACATCTCCATTCCTTAATTAAGTAAAACATTAAAGCGTGTTCTCATTAAATAGTTAAAGCAGAGAACACATTGTTACATATGTAGCATACTAGATCATACTAGAGTTGGTTATGTACACCTGGCAGTAGTACGCACAATCTGATTTAGAGTAATATAATGCACGCATAACTTCTGTCACTTGTCTTTGTAAAAGAAATACTAGTATACCAGGTATATTTGATTGCTAGAGACACGTGCCTGTGAGTTCAACATTAATATACATGTGTTGCTAAATTGAAATCTACATAAACCCATAATTGTGCACAATAGTTTGATAATAATTACTTTTTTTCAGGATCACGAGGAATAAGAGGAAAACCCGGAGGCCTGGGAAAAAGAGGTAATGTTAGAAGAAAATAATTTAATATTATCATTAGCTTCAAAATGTATATCCACTGAATTGACTCAAACTCTAAATGTTGATTGTTAACATACTAAGGAGTATTATACGAGAATTAGAAAAGTCATTCCGGAAACAATTAACAAATATTTTGGAACTGGGCGTTTTCTGATTAACTATCGATATAACCTTGAGGATTGGCAATTGGGCTCGTTATGAAAATAAACAGATAAAAAAATACCACGTGAACATTAATAATGCCGATTTTACTATTTGATTGCATAAAGCTAAAATTAGGTGATCTAGTGATAATATATACCCCCTTTGCAAAAAATTCCTCCTTAACAGTAAATGCTAAAACCAAACTTCAAATTCAACGTGACCTGTTTAAATGTTTCATAACATTGTGTTAAAAGATAAAAAAAAAATGTCAAACGGTACTTTCCTAATCACTAATAGGGAATCCAAAAAAACAAAACAATAATTTAAGTATCTAAGGGAAATAACTTTTGGACATCAAATGTCAAAACCATCCGTGTGAATTGACTGTATTTTCGTTTTTGGGGTACGCAAAAAGAAATTACAAATAGTTCTTTAGATTTTGAAATGGCAATATACCAGCAAGCAGACTACATTGTTGGTTAATTATTTAATTTCTAAGTTAAATTCATTCCAAATCTATAGTTTTTCGTTAATTTGCGAAAAAATAAAAATAGTCTAATATTTAATACCAAGTAAATAGCAGAAAGAATAATTATTGCAAACTCCATCAACAAACTTTTCAGTCTTGAAAATTGCCCACAGATGGACGAACGGGCTAGACACTAAAAGACATGTTACCACACTTTCATAAAAATATAATTCTGTGCATATGAATTAACCTTTTCACTTCTATATAAAAGTCTTAATATTTCTGCAATGATCAAATCTAAAGACTTGCAAATGTTTTCTAAAATTGAGAATGGAAATTGGGAATGTGTCAAAGAGACAACAACCCGACCATAGAACAGACAACAGCAGAAGTTCACTAACAGGTCTTCAATGCAGCGAGAAATTCCCGCACCCGGAGGCGTCCTTCAGCTGGCCCCTAAACAAATATATATACTAGTTCAGTGATAATGAACGCCATACTAAACTCCAAATTGTACACAAGAAACTAAAATTAAAAATAATACAAGACTAACAAAGGCTAGAGGCTCCTGACTTGGGACAGGCGCAATTACAAAAAATTACATTTCTGTTTGTTCTGCATTGTCGTTAGATGATCCAACTTATCAAATTTGATGGATAATTGTAATTGTTTGATAAGTACCGTATTGTCTAAATAAGACGAAGCCGCATAAATAGAACAAAAGCTAAAAACTAAAGATTTGAGCAACGATTAACATGAAAGATAAACAAGATGAAGTGAAATCGCATTAAAACATTTCGACACAACAAACGACCTTCATCAAGGTCAGTTCTTTTTTTTTAAATGTGATAAAACCATATGAGTTTTTGTGTGTGTTAATTTTCCTTAAAAATTAACGGAAATAAATCGACACATTTAACAAGATACGTATGTTGTATTTTTAGCTCACCTGGCCCAAAAGGGCCAAGTGAGCTTTTCTCATCACTTGGCGTCCGTCATCAGTCGTCCGTCGTCGTCCGTTAACTTTTACAAAAATCTTCTGCTCTGAAACTACTAGGCCAAATTAAACCAAACTTGGCCTAGATCATCTTTAGGGTATCTAGTTTAAAAAAAATGTATCCGATGACCCCAACCATCAACCAAGATGGCTGCCCAGGCTAAAAATAGAACATGGGGGTAAAATGCAGTTTTTGGCCTATATCTCTGAAACTGAAGCATTTAGAGCAAATCTGATATTGGGTAAAAATGTTTATCAGGTCAAGATCTATCTATAAATTTTCAGACGCATCAAACAACTCGTTGTTGGGTTGCTGCCTCTGAATTGGTAATTTTAAGGGAATTTTGCAGTTTTTGGTTTTTATCTTGAATACTATAATAGATAAGAGATAAACTGTAAACAGCAAAATTATTCAGCAAAGTAAGATCTACAAATAAGTCACATGACCAAAATTGTCAATTGACCCCATAAGGAGTTATTGTCCTTTAAAGTCAATTTTTCCTAAATTTTTGTAATCTTTTACAAAAATCTTCTCCTCTGAAACTACTGGGCCAAATTAAACCAAACTTGGTCTAAATCATCCTTGGGGTATTTAGTTTAAAAAATATATCCAATGATCCTGCCCATCAACCAAGATGGCCGCCATGGCTAAAAATAGAACATGGGGGGTAAAATGCAGTTTGGCTTATATCTCTGAAACTAAAGCATTCAGAGCAAATCTGACACGGGGTAAAAATGTTCATCAGGTCAAAATCTATCTCGGACGCATCAGGTTGCTGCCCCTGAATTGGTAATTTTAAGAAAATTTTGTACTTTTTGGTTATTACTAGTATCTTAAATATTATTATAGATAGAGATAAACTGTGAACAGCAGCAATGCAGGGGTTAAAAAATCCACTAGCCCGACGCCCGGGACTAGACTTTTACACTTCGGGCAATTAAAACTTGTAACCGAATATGCCCGACGGACTAGTAACAAACAATTCTTGGCATTTCCAAAATAGTAAGTGGAAAATCCCCTCATCACTATTCTATCTTAGCCATTGAGATTCAATTACGTACGTCATCCGGGATTCCAAGAATTTGAACCGATTTTTTACATGTTTTAAAAATAGAACAACTAACTCTGGGTGGACCGGTATCATGTACTGATCGCAATTCACGTACTTTCAATATCAATTTCTCAGTACAGGGGGTATTGTACATTGCTTATGCCGAGATTTTCAATTAATGGTACTTGGGTGTATGATGAAATGATCGATATTGACCTGTCTTGTCGGACAGCTGTTAATTTGAGCTTGAAACCATGCACAAATTATTTCTAAACATTTTAGTACGGCCACCACAGGAACTTTGTCAGTTTCAAAACGAAAAACGGTAGATGAAGGGGGTAATGGGGCTGAAAATTTATCCCAAAAAATGTCAAATACGACCAGGAAAAGCAGAAAAAAACATTTATGGTGTCATGGACAGAAAGATTCCCCATGGGCAAGGTCGACTGTTACTGATGATAAACAAGAGATGATGTTTTGTGAATATTGCCGTTATTTTCCTGATCACGCTGATAAAAAGTCTGCTTTCTATGTGGGAACAACAAATATACGAATTGAACCACTGGTTTAACATGACAATATCAATGAACATGTTTTCTGTGCCCGAAAATATTTAACAACCCATAGTACAAGGGATATCCAAAAAGATGTCTAGAGATCCTTGTTATAATTAATAAAACAAAAATTTATTTGATTTATTTTATCAAATACCGTGTATAATGCCGCATTCAAAACAAGGGACACCCACTCTAAATTTGTAAGGTATACTCGGGCTAGCAGGTCAGTTTTGATGGGCTAGCAGCTCTTTCAACAGGGCTAGTAAAATCCTGCTACCAATAAGTCCTGGGCTAGTGAGCTGTAACAAATTTTTTTAACCCCTGCAATGTTCAGCAAAGTACGATCTACAAATAAGTCAATATGACCAAAATTGTCAATTGACCTTAAGGAGTTATTGCCCTTTAAATCAATTTTTCGTAATTTTTTGTAATCTTTTACAAACATCTTCTCCACTTAATCTACTGGGCCAAATAGAATTAAACTTAGCCACAATTTTCAATAGGGCATCTTGTTTGAAAAATGTATCCGATGACCCTGTCATCCAACCAACATGGCCGCCATGGCTAAAAAAAGAACATAGGGGTTTACTATAGAAGTCTAAGGGAAAATTGTAAAATAAAAACAATTTCAAATGGTCACAACTTGAAAGCTAATTTAAATAATGATAAGGGGTCTTCAGTAACTATTGTAAGACTACAATGGGATGACCTGCTTTTAATTTAACTACTGAGCCAAATTAAACCAAACTTGGCCTCAGTCATTATTAGGGTATCTAATACTATTAATTAAGATTTTAACCTTATTTTACATGATTTCCAAAACAACAGTCGATACTGGTGAGCGACACAGGCTCTTGAGAGCCTCTAGTTGTAAAATAAACATAAACTTTGTAAGAAAATAAGACAATTAATTACCTCATTATAACAAACATACAAAAGACTGGTAAGACAATTTAATTTAAAAAAAATCCGTATTCATTTTTCACCTCCAACTTGACATTTATCAGTTCAGAGTTGACATTTCTAAAGTCCAAGTTCACATTTCCCATCCCCATTTTGACATTCTCAGTTCTACGTTGACATTTTAAGTTCCAAGTTGACATTTTTTCACGTTCAGCGTAATTGAAATTTCCTTCTTCTGAGCTTACAATTCCCAATTTCAAGATTGAATTTATCGTATCCAAACTGACATTTTTCAGTTCCAACGTATAAATTGGAAGGGAGAAGTGTCAAGTTAGAAGTTTGAAATTTTAACAGCAGAATATCCCTATCGGTCTTTCGTACAAGTTATTATCAGCAAAAACATCAAAATGTAATCACATTTATTGATTTACTAAAGGGCCTAGGGGAAAACCAGGTCTTCAAGGGAACGCCGGTAGAGCTGGCAAACGAGGACTTCCTGGGCCAGCTGGACCAACAGGACCTAAAGGAAATTCCGGCAAAAATGGAGATAATGGTACACCAGGAAATCCGGGGTCAGATGGAAAGAAAGGGTCTGTAGGTCCCGCTGGAGGTAGAGGTCAACAAGGAGCTAAAGGCTCTAAAGGAAAGGAAGGTCCCATTGGACCTAAAGGTCCTGTAGGTACACCAGGGGCCAATGGCCCAAATGGGGCAGTAGGAGAACAAGGTCCTCCGGGCAAACAGGGACAAAAAGGTAATAAGGGACCTCCTGGACCAGCACTACCCCCAGGACCAAGAGGTCCACCAGGACCAAGAGGTGATCCAGGGAACCGAGGCCAAAAAGGTATTTTTAATCTTTGAATACAAGAAATTAAGGTTGATAACTAGGCATTCTATAATTATTTGTAGTTTTGAGATATCTATGTCAGGAAGTGGTGTTTAAGGTTCATGTGGACCCTTAGAAAATTTAAAACTTAACTGGATTTTGCAGTGCACTTTTTTTCGTCCATGCAGAAGATGATTAAATTAACGAACAGCTGAGTTTCACTTGATATGGTCCACTCAGGTACACAGTTTAAATGACCAATTATTGTCAGATATCTATCGTCCTTCTATTGTCCATGTCAATCAATACAGTTCAGTTCAATTATTACTTGTGGGGAAATTCTCAAACCTCTTTCCCAACTCAGTCTATGTTGGCATCTTCTGGAGGAATGAAAAAAGTGCACTGCAAAATCCTGTTAAGTTTTTAATTTTCTAAAACATAAAATATATTTGAATTTCATTTATCTAGGACATGCTATGCCTTAAACCTTTTCCAGATACACAGGTTTGTCTGTACTCAGAATAAACTTTGAGGTGAAAATGCAGCCATTTTAACCAAAGGGTCCACATGAACCTTAAAGGGGCACTAGCTGTCAAATTCATGTTCACCGATTTGACTCAAATTCTCATATTAGATTTATAAAAACATTTATCCAAATTATAAAAAGTTTTAAATAAACAATTCACAGGGCATGGGCTCGATAATATGTAGCTTCGTTTCGTGTGTATTTTAGTCTAGACGCCATCTAATTAACTATCGAGATGACCCCGAAAACAACCAACAGTCACACGACACGATATAATCATAAACATAAATATCAATAGATATATGGAACTCGTGCAAATGGATTTTTCTATGTCTGTTTGATTTCAATTTTAAGGTTAAAAAAATAAGTTAGTTTTCAATTTTACCTGTATAAGAATGATTTTTTGTGGATCGAATCAGTCAATCAAATGATTTACCTTTGTTTCACTTTCAATGTTGACAATCTTTTCTTTTAGTAGCTTAACACGCACCAATCATGCATAATCCATCTCTAGCTAAGGGGTTAAATTGAAGTTCACATGAATACGGATTCCAAGAGGTCAAATTAATCACTTGCAAGTGAATAATTCATCATTGATGATTCTTAGCTTATTTTGACAAAATTGAACTATACTGGCTGCTAATAGCGAATAATAATTTCACAATTTCACTTTCATTAATGATTGAACAAAAAAAAAATCATAATTTGAATTTTTTTATGTATCTCGTAGCTAGTGCCCCTTTAAGTCAATCAATGAAGTCTTAAATGCCATTATTTATTAGTTCTCCTATTCAAGGATAACAAGACCTAAGAGCTCCAGATAAAAACAACAGTTTAGTCAAATCTCTCTGGTATTTCTCTGTTTTTTAACAATTAAAGATAAAACTTTAAAAATTGACAAAACAGAACAGTTCTTAAATCGTTTTTTTTTTAACCAAACAACTTATGAACTAAAAAAAAGTATGTATGCGTGAACAGATCACCACAATTAAGGCCTTTGGTCAGTAAGCAAAAATATTGTTTTACTAAGATCAACTAAAAAATGCCTCCAGAGACAAACAATGTGTGTATATATTTGTATATAGATCTAATGTATACATCCTTCTTTTTGTAAAGTGATTTAGTTTTCCAACTTTTTCAAGGACAACATTGGGAATCTAGTTGGCACGAAGTAGAAAGTAAACGGCAAAGAAAAAACAAAAGAAAATAATGGCGTGCTAAAATATAAAGACTAAACAGATTGAACTAAAAATTTAAAGAACAGAGATAAACGACCTAAAAATTGAAAGAATGCAGATATGAAATGCCTCTTCTTAGACAGATAGAAGTCAACATACGGCCTTAATCAGCCGACAGCTCATATTTTATATAACAAGCTAAAACGGCACAGACAATTTTGAACAGATTATTCAGAGACTCCCGAATATCTGACACATAAAAACCCGAAGCAAACAAAAGATGATGTAAAAATATCAAATAAATTAAAAGCAGACAAATAATAAAAAAAAATCAATTTATTCAGGAGGACACACTCGCTTGTTTATAATTCTTATAAACTTACATAAATTTATGAGATCTGTTCTATTTGTAGAAGACATAATTTCAGTAAATAGTATAACAATTGGCCTTCTATTTAAATTTTGTTTTATAAATCTATTTCTCTCTTCTATAGAATTGTGAACAATTTATAATGTAATGGAATCATCCCCGATGTCTAGATGGCATAAATTACTCTTTCTATTTTCCCTTTCTATATTGAACCATCTTCCAAGTTCGACTGGAAGTTTATGGTTACATATTCTAAATTTACACCAAGTCAAAAAATCTTTTTCGTCTAAAATATTAAAATATTCTTCGAAAAAACAAGAATCAAATAATAAAAAAATGAGCTTCGTCGGATAGAAGTCAACCTTATGCAAGTGCACGTATAAGACTTCAATTGATTTTGGAACATTCAAATACGAAATAGAAGGTGAATTTGGTCTGATTTGTAGGGTTCTTATATCAACTAAATTTTAAAATAGTTACAGTCTTTGTGTAGAAATTTTTTCAACCCAAAACAGCTCAAATAAAACTACACCCCCTAAAATAATAAACTTTTAAAGAGTACAACCCAACCCAAAACATATTACAAAACAAAAATGGTACTCATTACTATAATTTCAATCGTTAGAACTCAACTGAAGTTAAGGAAATTACTAAAAACTAAGTTGATTAATTAGTGAAAAAACCCACTAAATCTGGAAATAATAACATGAAAAACAACAAGACTCATAAAATTGAGAATGGAAATGGGGAATGTGTCAAAGAGACACTGACCAACCCGACCATAGAGCAGACAACAGCCGAAGGCCATCAATGGGTCTTCAATGCAGCGAGAAACTTGAAAGAACTCTTCAATTCTATCAAATCATATTAACCATGATATTTCTATTTCACGTATCTCTTGAACAATAGGGGACCTCGGTGGCCGAGTGGTCGAAGTAGTCGAACTACTGTATCACTAGCCAGTCAACACTGAGGTTGTGAGTTCGAATCCCGCACTTGCTGGGTGCACTCAACTCCAATCTTAATTGACTAGGATTGTCAGTTTTCCTACCGAAGGTCGGTGGTTCTCTCCGGGCACTCCGGCTTCCTCCACCAGTATACACTGACTACCACGAAATAGCACAATAGTGTTAAAAGTGTTGTTAAAACACCAATCAATCAATCAATCAATCAATCAATCTTGAATAATAGTAAATGTATATGCCGATATGTAATTCAATAACGATTACAATATACGTTCATCACGGTAGTTTGAATAAATATGTTTGAAACATGCGAATTGAATTAAATTATTAACAATTGGCCTTCTATTTAAATTTTGTTTTATAAATCTATTTCTCTCTTCTATAAAATTGTGAACAATTTATAATGTAATGGAATCATCCCCGATGTCTAGATGGCATAAATTACTCTTTCTATTTTCCCTTTCTATATTGAACCATCTTCCAAGTTCGACTGGAAGTTTATGGTTACATATTCTAAATTTACACCAAGTCAAAAAATATTTTTCGTCTAAAATATTAAAATATTCTTCGAAAAAACAAGAATCAAATAATAAAAAAATGAGCTTCGTCGGATAGAAGTCAACCTTATGCAAGTGCACGTATAAGACTTCAATTGATTTTGGAACATTCAAATACGAAATAGAAGGTGAATTTGGTCTGATTTGTAGGGTTCTTATATCAACTAAATTTTAAAATAGTTACAGTCTTTGTGTAGAAATTTTTTCAACCCAAAACAGCTCAAATAAAACTACACCCCCTAAAATAATAAACTTTTAAAGAGTACAACCCAACCCAAAACATATTACAAAACAAAAATGGTACTCATTACTATAATTTCAATCGTTAGAACTCAACTGAAGTTAAGGAAATTACTAAAAACTAAGTTGATTAATTAGTGAAAAAACCCACTAAATCTGGAAATAATAACATGAAAAACAACAAGACTCATAAAATTGAGAATGGAAATGGGGAATGTGTCAAAGAGACACTGACCAACCCGACCATAGAGCAGACAACAGCCGAAGGCCATCAATGGGTCTTCAATGCAGCGAGAAACTTGAAAGAACTCTTCAATTCTATCAAATCATATTAACCATGATATTTCTATTTCACGTATCTCTTGAACAATAGGGGACCTCGGTGGCCGAGTGGTCGAAGTAGTCGAACTACTGTATCACTAGCCAGTCAACACTGAGGTTGTGAGTTCGAATCCCGCACTTGCTGGGTGCACTCAACTCCAATCTTAATTGACTAGGATTGTCAGTTTTCCTACCGAAGGTCGGTGGTTCTCTCCGGGCACTCCGGCTTCCTCCACCAGTATACACTGACTACCACGAAATAGCACAATAGTGTTAAAAGTGTTGTTAAAACACCAATCAATCAATCAATCAATCAATCAATCTTGAATAATAGTAAATGTATATGCCGATATGTAATTCAATAACGATTACAATATACGTTCATCACGGTAGTTTAAATAAATATGTTTGAAACATGCGAATTGAATTAAATTATTAACAATTGGCCTTCTATTTAAATTTTGTTTTATAAATCTATTTCTCTCTTCTATAAAATTGTGAACAATTTATAATGTAATGGAATCATCCCCGATGTCTAGATGGCATAAATTACTCTTTCTATTTTCCCTTTCTATATTGAACCATCTTCCAAGTTCGACTGGAAGTTTATGGTTACATATTCTAAATTTACACCAAGTCAAAAAATCTTTTTCGTCTAAAATATTAAAATATTCTTCGAAAAAACAAGAATCAAATAATAAAAAAATGAGCTTCGTCGGATAGAAGTCAACCTTATGCAAGTGCACGTATAAGACTTCAATTGATTTTGGAACATTCAAATACGAAATAAAAGGTGAATTTGGTCTGATTTGTAGGGTTCTTATATCAACTAAATTTTAAAATAGTTACAGTCTTTGTGTAGAAATTTTTTCAACCCAAAACAGCTCAAATAAAACTACACCCCCTAAAATAATAAACTTTTAAAGAGTACAACCCAACCCAAAACATATTACAAAACAAAAATGGTACTCATTACTATAATTTCAATCGTTAGAACTCAACTGAAGTTAAGGAAATTACTAAAAACTAAGTTGATTAATTAGTGAAAAAACCCACTAAATCTGGAAATAATAACATGAAAAACAACAAGACTCATAAAATTGAGAATGGAAATGGGGAATGTGTCAAAGAGACACTGACCAACCCGACCATAGAGCAGACAACAGCCGAAGGCCATCAATGGGTCTTCAATGCAGCGAGAAACTTGAAAGAACTCTTCAATTCTATCAAATCATATTAACCATGATATTTCTATTTCACGTATCTCTTGAACAATAGGGGACCTCGGTGGCCGAGTGGTCGAAGTAGTCGAACTACTGTATCACTAGCCAGTCAACACTGAGGTTGTGAGTTCGAATCCCGCACTTGCTGGGTGCACTCAACTCCAATCTTAATTGACTAGGATTGTCAGTTTTCCTACCGAAGGTCGGTGGTTCTCTCCGGGCACTCCGGCTTCATCCACCAGTATAAACTGACTACCACGAAATAGCACAATAGTGTTAAAAGTGTTGTTAAAACACCAATCAATCAATCAATCAATCAATCAATCTTGAATAATAGTAAATGTATATGCCGATATGTAATTCAATAACGATTACAATATACGTTCATCACGGTAGTTTAAATAAATATGTTTGAAACATGCGAATTGAATTAAATTATTAAAGTAAGAACTAGAAAATCGTTTGGAAAAAAAAATGAAACCTTGTATACACAAGGTTAGGGAGCTACCATTTGATTTTTATGGGGGGGGGTCTAGGATGAAAAATGTTTTCCTGCATTTTTTTCAAGTGTAATCTCTGTCCTGCTTTTTTATTTTTCACTCTATTCGGTCCTGCCTTTTTTATTAGATTATCCTGACTTTTTGTACATAAATTGTCATCCTGCCTTTTTTTTTTGCCAAGTTGCTCATCCTGCCTTTTTTTTTACTCAAAACTTCTGTCCTGCCTTTTTTTTCTAATTTCATCCTAGCCCCCAGATAAAAATCAAATGGTTGCTCCCTTATGGAATGTCACATTGTAACAAAACCAATTGTTTGCTTATAGGGAAAATTGAGATTATCGTTGTTGAACAAAAGGGCTACCAACCAGGTATGTTATATATGAATAATGAGATGTGATATAAATGCCATTGAGACAACTATCTATCAGAGACTAAACATCAGTAAGTCGTCGTATGGCCTTCACTAATCAGCAAAAACTGTAGCGTATAGTAGGCTGTAAAAGGCCCAAGCATGACAAATTTGTGAAACAATTTCAAAGAGAAAACCAAAAACTATTATTAAAGCAAAACAAATATTGGAGACAGCAACAAGCGACAACTACTGAATTACAAAAACATAATAGTCCGTTTGACAACTATAATTCTACAGAATTTAAAAAACATAACATGAATAAAAAAATCAGCATTTATTTTCTGATCATGCTGATAGATACAAAATCAGACAATGATTAAAATGTGTATTCTACGTATTTTTGTTTTGTTGTGTGTGTTTAAAATAAAACAAAAACAAAAACAAAAGAGAATTTTGTAATGTCTGTTTTATTTTGTCATGTGAGTTTTATCATTAAAATTTAAAAGACACCAATACATGTTACAATTGACCATACCATTGGAATTTTGACCGCATTGATTATGAATGCTGTTCTTTTATCACATAAATATACAATTAAACGTGGAAATATAAACATTATGACGTAGTAGAAAAAGAGTTAACAATTTGTTCTTGAATTTCATTTTGTGACTTTCTTTCTGTTATCGAAAGAGTTGCATACTATTCAGTGCTTATTGTCAAGTGAACTGTTACTTTGCCTTTTAAAATGTTTTTGTGTTTGTAACACAGACTCCAAACTATAATGCCAGTCCAAACCTAACCTTCAAATGACTTCCTTTTCGTTATTTAGTTGTACCAAGATGAAAACCACTAGAAAAACATGGATAGTGCAAATTTAATGAAGACTCGGTGTATCTTTATTTTATGAAACATAGACACTGAATCGTCTGTATAAAAATGCATATTGATATTCGTTTTATTTTGCAGTAAAAGAACAAAATCAGTACCCGTACCAGTAAAGTTTATACCTTGTAAGTAAGCATATTTAGCATCAATAACATGTCGTCTGCGTGAAATCACCTGACCATAGGTTTAAGCATGGTGAGGGGGTAAAAAAAGTGTGGTCAAACTTTTGGAAATCTGTTGAAGTCATACCATTATCCTACTCTTCCTTGGAGACAGACTGGGCTGATGCATAGACAGATGTCACGTGATAAGACCTTTTCAACCTCCACATTGAAACAACCGCTATTTCACAGAATCTCGTACTGCATCCCCTCATAATCAAATGTCACGTGATACAACTGTTTCAACCTCCACATTTAAACAACCGCTATCTCCCGGAACCCCGTACAGTTGAAAACAACACATAACCTTTGTCAATAAATACAATGTGTGTCGACATATAATGCCAACATAATTACTCATGCGTAACTCCGATTCCTTGTCTGTGTTTGGCTTTACGTTTCGTACTTTTTAGTTTTTTCAGCTCTTCAACGTTTTCACAAGTGTTTGGTCTTTCAAATATGTTGACCTCAAGCATCACTTAAGACACATTGATTGACGAAATCCACATCTAGTGCATTACATTTGTACTGTTAATGTTTTTGATACACTTTATAAATTTGGTACGTCCGAAGCGCTTTTCAAGTTTACCTTATCAGACGCACACAAAAACCAAAATATTAAAAAGCCGGGATGAATAAATACTTGAGACACTATACGAACAAAAATGTTTTGAATAGAATAGCTAAGCCCATTCATGGTCAACTTGCCCTTAACTTCTGAATAATTTGAAAGAAAAAAAATGTTATGTCATGCAGTGACGAATTTTTATATTTTTCAGATAGTCTGAAAACAGGACAAACACTTGCATGTGATTTGGATCGACAACATAAAGCAGGAAGATATTGTCTCTATATCGGATATTATATTTTAAACTGTTATAATAAAAACAATACACTATCTTGTTTTACTTACGTCATTATGTTTAGACCACCATATTACACAATGCAGATTTTACAGAGTACAAACATGGGAACAAAGAACTTACAAATATCCCAGTGTGGTCACAGTAGTTGTTTTAGCAACCTCTTTTTTGCTGGTCCTTTTCGGAGTTTTGTTTTAAAGGCAGATGTGTTTCAAGGCTTGTTATGCACGAAAAAAATGTTATCTGAAATTTGATAACATGCAGAATCAAAATTATTTTATTCCATAATTCAAAGTTTACTTACTATGTTGATCGTATCTTTCCCTTTGAACTTAACACAAGGAATAAAACCACTAATCCATAGCCCCGTTGCTTTCTATGTTAAATTCTGCAATTTCTAGCAGTAACTTTGTCCTATGTTCAAATAAAGTGGCAGTCATTTCATGTTAAAACTATACTTTATCCTGACTTGTGCTAAACAAATTTAACATAGTTTTACCTTCAATTGCATATTAGAGCGCACTGGTTCCTGGAAGTTTTGTAGTACAAGAACATGTACTCCTGATCTGAACAACAGGGCAAATGTGCCCTCTTAATATAATTTCATATAGTTCTTTTATTATTCAAAAGACCCTTTCAACTAGGGTTCTATAGTGATTCCAAGTCCGTTCTGATAACAAAATTACCCAAATATTTTACTTATTAACAAAGCACATCTTTCCTGTATGTTTTTTTTTCTGACCGGGACCAAATTTAATTTAGTGGTTCTATACCACATGGCATAAAAAAACTTCCTAGACAGATACCTAGAAATAAAAGGTGAGATATGTGTGAGAACTAAAACTTTATGACAGAAGAGGTTTCTTAAAGTGTCCCTCTTTGGCTTTTCATTTTTATGTAGCATCATTTACATAATTATGAAGAATATATCTCCAAGTTGTTACGGTATTCTTGAGCTTATGTTTGTATCACAGTTCTTAAATAGAGGGATGACGGTTATTAATACAAGAAGCTACCTAGCCAAAGGTATATCATGGTAGAATTGAAGTCATCAAAAGTTATGTTTAGGCTATCATGACTGTTTACCATTACGATTCACCTTTTTAAATGATAAAGTTAAAGTTATTTTACAAAAGTTTTACACATTTTGTAATCATAACTTTTGACTGTATTATCGTGATATATATATTTTTTTTAATTTTTTTTTAATTTTTATTTTACAAATCAATGTACATACATGTATATATTGAAGAGATGCAGATCTACATTTTTCAGAAAACGAAATTGATGCGAGATATAGTAGAAATATGAAAACAGATCTTACTTAGCTATTTAGGCAGCAACCATTTAACTTCGGGGAGATGGGGTTATGGTTTTTTTGTCTGAGTCAGAAATGTTTTTCTTCAGTTTTTCGACTCTATTCAATGTATGTGAAGTTAGCAGCCGGTTCGTTATTCGATATTCGATATTCAATATCCAACCGACTGCTAGCAGTTGGTTGGATATTCAAAATTTAGTTGAAAATCATAAAAAAATTAAATACTTGATAACATTAAAAGCACGATTTTCATAGTTAAGAGGACTGATAAGATCCGTAGGAAATCGTTTAATGACCTCTTCGAATATAAACCCTTTTCTAAGTTGCATATTTGTTTTTATGTAATATAGATTTTTATCAATAAAACAACTTCAAATATGTACTTTTATATATGATATTTCTTAAAACAAAAAGAAAAAACCTATAACTCTAGAAACATTTAGAAATATAAATAGAAATATTTATGGAAAGCCCAAAAAAAGAAATATATAGTGAAAACCTACCGAAGACCGCTTAAATGAGGGTGAGACCCCCTGGTCTTTCAATGTCCATAAAATTCAACTTGATCATAGACTCTGTATATGTAAAGGTTGTATTAGAAGGATTTTCCAGAATAATGTCATCTTCGATATCTACGGAGGGCTTAGATTGTCACTTTTCATCTAAAAATTGTCAAAATTTTAGGACAAAGGGCACAGGGCATGGGTGAGAGCCCCCTGATCTCTTAATCTTTCTAATATTATGCAGACATTTAGTTAATAGGTAGATACAAACGTGACTAAAAGGAATTTGGGTACACTTCTTGTCTTCCATGTTTACGGAGGGCCCAAAGTGCCAGTTGGATATTCAAAATATATAGTGAAAACCTACCTGAGACCGCTTAAATAAGGGTGAGACCCCCCTGGTCTTTCAATGTCCATAAAATTCAACTTGTTCATAGACACTGTATATGTAAAGGTTGTATTAGAAGGATTTCCCAGAATAATGTCATCTTCGATATCTACGGAGGGCTTAGATTGTCACTTTTCATCTAAAAATTGTCAAAATTTTAGGACAAAGGGCACAGGGCAATGGTGAGAGCCCCCTGATCTCTCAATCTTTCTAATATTATGCAGACATTTACTTAATAGGTAGATACAAACGTGACTAAAAGGAATTTGGGTACACTTCTTGTCTTCCATGTTTACGAAGCGCCCACAGTGCCAGTTGGATATTCAAAATATATAGTGAAAACCTACCTGAGACCGCTTAAATGAGGGTGAGACCCCCCTGGTCTTTCAATGTCCATAAAATTCAACTTGATTACAGACACTGTATATGTAAAGATTGTATTAGAAGGATTTCCCAGAATAATGTCATCTTCGATATCTACGGAGGGCTTAGATTGTCACTTTTCATCTAAAAATTGTCGAAATTTTAGGACAAAGGGCACAGGGCAATGGTGAGAGCCCCCTGATCTCTTAATCTTTCAAATATTATGCAGACATTTAGTTAATAGGTAGATACAAACGTGACTAAAAGGAATTTGGGTACACTTCTTGTCTTCCATGTTTACGGAGCGCCCAAAGTGCCAGTTGGATATTCAAAATATATAGTGAAAACCTACCTGAGACCGCTTAAATGAGGGTGAGACCCCCCTGGTCTTTCAATGTCCATAAAATTTAAATTGATCATAGACTCTGTATATGTAAAGGTTGCATTAGAAGGATTTCCCAGAATAATGTCATCTTCGATATCTACGGAGGGCTTCGATTGTCACTTTTCATCTAAAAATTGTCAAAATTTTAGGACAAAGGGCACAGGGCAATGGTGAGAGCCCCCTGATCTCTCAATCTTTCTAATATTATGCAGACATTTAGTTAATAGGTAGATACAAACGTGACTAAAAGGAATTTGGGTACACTTCTTGTCTTCCATGTTTACGGAGCGCCCAAAGTGCCAGTTGGATATTCAAAATATATAGTGAAAACCTACCTGAGACCCTTAAATGAGGGTGAGACCCCCCTGGTCTTTCAATGTCCATACAATTCAACTTGATCATAGACTCTGTATATGTAAAGGTTGTATTAGAAGGATTTCCTAGAATAATGTCATCTTCGATATCTACGGAGGGCTTAGATTGTCACTTTTCATCTAAAAATTGTCAAAATTTTAGGACAAAGGGCACAGGGCATGGGTGAGAGCCCCCTGATCTCTCAATCTTTCTAATATTATGCAGACATTTAGTTAATAGGTAGATACAAACGTGACTAAACGGAATTTGGGTACACTTTTTCTCTTCCATGTTTACGGAGCGCCCAAAGTGCCAGTTGGATATGCAAAATATATAGTGAAAACCTACCTGAGACCGCTTAAATGAGGGTGAGACTCCCTGGTCTTTCAATGTCCATAAAATTCAACTTGATCATAGACTCTGTATGTGTAAAGGTTGTATTAGAAGGATTTCCCAGAATAATGTCATCTTCGATATCTACGGAGGGCTTCGATTGTCACTTTTCATCTAAAAATTGTCAAAATTTTAGGACAAAGGGCACAGGGCATGGGTGAGAGCCCCCTGATCTCTCAATCTTTCTAATATTATGCAGACATTTAGTTAATAGGTAGATACAAACGTTACTAAAAGGAATTTGGGTACACTTCTTGTCTTCCATGTTTACGGAGCGCCCAAAGTGCCAGTTTGATATTCAAAATATATAGTGAAAACCTACCTGAGACCGCTTAAATGAGGGTGAGACCCCCCTGGTCTTTCAATGTCCATAAAATTCAACTTGATTATAGACTCTGTATATGTAAAGGTAGTATTAGAAGGATTTCCCAGAATAATGTCATCTTCGATATCTACGGAGGGCTTAGATTGTCACTTTTCATCCAAAAATTGTCAAAATGTTAGGACAAAGGGCACAGGGCAATGGTGAGAGCCCCCTGATCTCTCAATCTTTCTAATATTATGCAGACATGTAGTTAATAAGTAGATACAAATGTGACTAAAAGGAATTTGGGTACACTTCCTGTCTTCTATGTTTACGGAGGGCCCAAATCTAAGCCCTCCGTAGATATCGGAGATGACATTATTCTGGGAAATCCTTTTGATACAATCTTTATTTATACAGAGTCTATGAATTCGTCGAATTTTATAGACATTGAAAGTTCAGGGGGATCTCACCATTGCCCTGTGCCCTTCTTCCTTAAATTTTGACAATTTGTAGCTGAAAAGTGACAATCTAAGCCCTCCGTAGATATCGAAGATGACATTTTTCTGGGACATCCTTTTGATACAATCTTCATTTATACAGAGTCTATGAATTTGTCGATTTTTAAAGACATTGAAAGAACAAGGGGGTCTCACCCTCATTTAAGCGGTCTAAGGTAGGTTTTCGATTTATATTTTGAATATCCAACTGGCACTTTGGGCCCTCCGTAAACATAGAAGAGAGGAAGTGTACCAAAATTCCTTGTAGTCACGTTTGGAACTACCTATTAACCAAATGTCTCCATAATATTAGAAAGATTGAGAGATCAGGGGGCTCTCATCATTGCCCTGTGCCCTTTGTCTTAAAATTTTGACAATTTTTAGCTAAAAAGTGACAATCTAAACCCTCCGTAGATATCGAATATGACATTATTCTGGGAAATCCTTCTACTACAACCTTAACATATACAGAGTCTATGATTAAGTTGAATTTTATGGACATTGAAAGACCAGGGGGGTCTCACCCTCATTGAAGCGGTTTCAGGTAGGTTTTCACTATATATTTTGAATATCCAACTGGCACTTTGGGACCTCCGTAAACATAGAAGACAGGAAGTGTGCCAAAATTCCTTTTAGTCTCGTTTGTATCTACCTGTTAACTAACTGTCTGTTTAATATTAGGCAGATTGGGAGATCAGGGGCTCTCACCATTGCCCTGTGCCCTTTGTCCTAATATTTTGACAATTTTTAGCTGAAAAGTGACAATCTAAGCCCTCCGTAGATATCGAAGATGACATTTTTCTAAAAAATCCTTTTGATACAATCTTTATTTATACAGAGTCTATGAATTCGTCGAATTTTATAGACATTGATAGAACAGGGGGGTCTCACCCTCATTTAAGCGGTCTAAGGTAGGTTTTCGCTATATATTTTGAATATCCAACTGGCACTTTGGGCCCTCCGTAAACATAGAAGACAGAAAGTGTACTCAAATTCCTTTTAGTCTCGTTTGTCTCTACCTATTAACTAACTGTATGTTTAATATTAGGCAGATTGAGAGATCAGGGGGCCCTCACCATTGCCCTGTGCCCTTTGTCCTTAAATTTTGACAATTTTTAGCTAAAAAGTGACAATTTAAGCCCTCCGTAGATATCGAAGATGACATTTTGCTAGGAAATCCTTTTGATACAATCTTTATTTAAACAGAGTCTATGAAATTGTCGATTTTTATAGACATTGAAAGAACAGGGGGGTCTCACCCTCATTTAAGCGGTCTAAGGTAGGTTTTCGCTATATATTTTGAATATCCAACTGGCACTTTGGGCCCTCCGTAAACATAGAAGACAGGAAGTGTACCCAAATTCTTTTTAATCACGTTTGTATCTACCTATTAACTAACTGTCTGCCTAATATTAGGCAGATTGAGAGATCAGGGGGCTCTCACCATTGCCCTGTGCCTTTTGTCCTGACATTCGGACAATTTTTAGCTGAAAAGTGACAATCAAAGCCCTCCGTATATATCGAAGATGACATTTTTCTGGGAAATCCTTTTGATACAATCTTTATGTATACAGAGTCTATGAATTCGTCGAATTTTATGGACATTGAAAGAACAGGGGGGTCTCATCGTCATTTAAGCGGTCTCAGGTAGGTTTTCACTATGTTTTTCTTTTTTGGGGCTTTCCATATATATTTGTATTTATATTTCTAAATTTTTTCTAGAGTGATCGGTTTTTGTTTTTGTTTTAAGAAATATTAGATATAAAATTACAGTTTTGATGTGAGTCGTTTTATTGATAAAAATCTATATTACATAAAGACAAATATGCAAATTACATAAGCATTGATAAGGGTTTATATTTGAGGACAACGAGAGTTTAAGACAACTTGTAGGGGTCATAAAACGATTTCCTACGTATCTTTTCACTCCTTTCAACTATAAAAATCATGCTTTTAATGTTATCAAATATTATATTTTTATGATTTTCAACTAAATTTGAATATCGAACCGACTGCTAGCAGCCGGTTGGATATTGAATATCGAATATCGAATAACGAACCGGCTGCTAACTTCACATCCATCTCTATTCATCAATTTTTTTTCTTCAAAATTTAACCCTATAAGGTACGGGGAAAATCTGGATTCAGAATATTTTGGTCATCTGCTTGACCACAAACTTTTTTTCATCAAATTGGGGATCAAAATACTTTTTTTAGGAAAAAAAACATACCCCCCCTTGAAATTCGTTCTCTTAATAAAAGTCAGTCGTAACAGGGGCGGATCTAGCCATTTTTTAAAGGGGGGTCCCAACCCAGGATAATAAAAGGGGGGGGGGGGGTTTCCAACTATATGTCCCCATTCAAATGCATTGATCGTCAAAAAAAAAAGGGGAGCGAGGTCCAATCCTCGGAACCCCCGCCCCCTGGATCCGCCACTGGTAGTAATATATGCACTTCACCTTCCAAGTCAACAGTGTAATGCTTAAGTCAATCATTCAGACAACAAATGCTTAGATTTAATCAATTCTAGCAATTGGAAGGACGAACAAGCATTAACAATTTCATCCCTTGTACATTTTGTGAATTTAAATCAATGAATTGCTAAAAAAAAATACAGTACCGTAGAAACTGAAAATGTGAGAGGAGATCAAAACGCGACTCCCACACAAAACCCCAAGGTAACCATAATTTACAACCAGCGGTCAACAAAGTGCCTTCAATTAAAAAAACAACGAGTAAGAAGAAAAAACAGTTGCATATGTTAAGGGGATAATCAGAAATCATTAATCGGAAGAAAAACAGAAAATTACATTCTCAAAATAAATACAACCAAAAAGATACAATAGTCTACAAAATACTTCTATATACACAGAAAACATAAAGACTGCGGGTTATAAAGCTTTCCAAAAAAAAAAACCAGGATGATCTCAAGCGCTCTGGAAGGGTCAGCAAGGCCTTCTCCATTAGTGACACCCGTCGTATTACTCTTGTTAAAATACGTTTATGGGTCATAATAGCTGACTATAATGTATCATATATAAGCAGATTGGGGAATTTGATTGTCAAACCCTAAGAGGTCAGATGCCTGTTGATCAGTAGCTGTCGTTTGTGTGGTTCATAGGTGTTTCTCGTTTCTCGTTTTGTTTATATAGATTAGACCGTTGGTTTTCCTGTTTGAATTGTTTAACACTAGTCAATTTGGAGCCCTTTATAGCTTGCTGTTCGGTGTGAGCCAAGGCTCTGTGTTGAAGGTTGTACTTTGACCTATAATTGTTAACTTTTTATACATTGACTTGGATGGAGAGTTGTGTCATTGGCACTCATACTCCATCTTCTTATTGAATATTTACAATTCAAAAATTATATTCTCATTACCGAATTTGAACTTACCCTGAGATGCAACTTTTGAGCAGCATTTATACTTACTCTTTCTTATCACCCAACGTTTTATTTTTTTTGGGGGGGTTGTGTTGTTCAGTCTTCTGTGTTCTATGCAAATGTATTGTGAACTTGTTTGTCTGTTTGCCGCTTTCGTTTTTTTATGCCCCAGCCGTGACCGGAGGGGGCATTAAGTATAACCCATATCCGTTCTCTAACTTTAGTTTGCCTCAATCAAATTTTATACACAAAGCTAATTACCACAGAACACAGATCAAGTTCAAATTTCGGTGGCGTCACTTTTACCGTTCTTGAGTTATGTCCCTTTATAGCGTTATATGCAAGCGGGAGCATCGTCTGTGTCCCATTCTCCATTATTTGTTTTATTTTGCTATTACGTTTTCTGTTTTCAAATGCTTCAAAAAAGGTGGACGATACCAAGGGGACAACCAAAAGTGGATAATTGGAAAGTTGGAACAAGTTTCTATCTGCACAAGAAAATTCTCTATTCCTTAAAGTAAATTGAAAGACTTTTGTCTGATTTAAAAAAAAACTGTCTTGTTAAAATATTTGAAACAACTCTTGCCGCGATATAGACTATTACTGCTGATGCGTGGGAAAACAATCGACAATCAATCAATTAATCGATCAATCTATCCCTAAACTTTACCGAACTGGAAATCTTTATATGAATTACAAAAAAGTACCAATCATTATACATTAACATGTAGAGAAAGCCACAACAACAATCGTATTTCTGACTTTAGATAGTCATATAGACACAGGACTTGTTATATTAGTTATGTGAGCTCTCAGCTCTCACCCTTTTATATAGAAAATTAAAACAAGGTGTTTGGCAGCAACGACACAATACATCTTGATGTCGTCATACAGTCTTCAGCATTAAGTCTCTATAAAGGTTACAAGATCACAATTATTTTACACTTTTTTATAAGATAAAGAATAAAGTCTTGTGATACTACTGATTGGATGTCATAGGGTGTCTTGTGATACTCATGATTTGATGATAAAGATTGTCTTGTGAGACTCCTGATTGGATGATACAGGGTGTCTTGTAAGACTTCTTATTGGATGATACAGGGTGTCTTGTGAGAATCCTGATTGGATGATACAGGATGCCTTGTGAGACTCCTGATTGGATGATACAGGGTGTCTTGGGAGACTCCTTATTGAATGATACAGGATGCCTTGTGAGACTCATGATTGGATGATACAGGATGTCTTGTGAGACTCCTGATAGGATGATAAAAGATGTCTTGTGGGACTCCTGATTGGATGATTCAGGGTGTCTTGTGAGACCTGATTGGATGATACAGGATGTCTTGTGAGACTCCTGATATGATGATACAGGATGCGTTATGAGACTCCTGATTGGATGATACAGGGTGTCTTGTGAGACTCCTGATAGGATGATATAAGATGTCTTGTAAGATTCCTGATTGGATGATACAGGGTGTCTTGTGAGACTCTTGTTTGGGTGATACAGGGTAGGAGTTTTTGTTTTAGTCGAGAAATTATTCATTTAGATTTGTGATTTAACAAAGCGTAGATAATATATATACGGTGTTTTAGGAGCCATTACAATTTTTCCCTTTCCAATAAAGTGAACAAAATACCCTTTTCAATTGAGTCAACTTTTTCGCATGACCATACACTCTTTTGGCTGAAATACTACGCTGACATTTCTGGTAACAGGGCTTGATATCCACTTTTTTCTTTCTAGTCTGTTTATTTTTCAAAATTGAAATATGGACGACCTCGTACATTGTGGAAAATACATAACACGTAATTGTCATCTTGTAACCTAAATAAATAATCTTTATTTCAAGAGAATAATCCCATTAGTTATAACTAATCTTCCTGAGAGTCCTCAAAATAATAACAACATATAAAGTACATACAATATTGTAATGATATATACACAATATACAATTTTATATAGATATTAATCATGTTAATGAAAAAGCATATTAATTTGCATAATTTATGAAAAAATTTATAAAATTTTGCTTTAAAAGATACAAGTGTATTACTCATCTTTATTTCATTTGGTAAACTGTTCCATATTTGATAACTAGAATATATAAATGTTTTCTTAAAAAAAATTGTTTTTGGCTTCGGAAGATTTAATCTTTTTCATCAGCTGAACGTAAATTATAATTTTATAATTTTGATTATCAGTAAAATGAAAGTTTTCTTGTAAATAGTTAGGAACCATATCATTTAATGATTTAGTACAAGTATAGCCTTTTGATATTGAAATCGTTTTTTCTACAATATGGCAAGCTCTAAACCAACCCGAGTTCAATTATTATAAAAACAAATTCACATATAGAATTCTATAGATCTGCCATCTTCAACAAATCCTCCCAAAATCATAAACTTTTACAAACGAAACACCCCTTGTCCTAATTATGGATTGGCGCATAGCGAGATTAAACGAGATGTTTGATACCTCAAACGTTTTATACTCTCAACCAATGGAAAAAAAATACATTAAACTACATGAATAAATATTTACACAGGAATAACACTTATAACAAAAAAAGATAACAAAAACACAAGAACGAGCAAAACATTAATAAACTATACAATATCCTTTTATGTTCATAGTTACTGGAAGCTAGCTCAAAATATTTAATCTACTGAAAATACTGAAAACACACCGTCCTATACTAGCATGTAGGTGACTGTATTAAAGAGTACCAGATTTAATACAAAAATAGCATAAAAATTAACGAATATAGAGTGGGTCTCATTGGGGTCTAAGCGTGACCCGGGATTGCCGATTTTTTGTAAGCGTGACACGTAAAAGTCAAATTATTGTGCCGTGAAAACGGGAAATGAAGTCTAACGGGACACGGGAAATTACAAAAAATAAGAATTGCTTACGTACATAGTGTAAGCGGGATACGGGAATCTGACAAAACAGTAAGCGGGATCCGGGATCAGAACCCCCCAATGAGACCCCCTATAGAAATGAAGGAGCCCCCCTTATTCAGACCCTAATGAAGCTGAAGTACCCAAAGAGAACTAGGCAAATAAACTGTCAACGGTCGAACAGATCCCATCATAAAAGTAACCTAGTATGCCCTAGTTCTTCCGAACTGAAAAATTGATACATCAAAACATTGATACGTTAAATGATACATTTTGTTTGTAAATTTGCAGTAGATAAAAATAAATTATGACATTGTTCTAAGACGCAGGTTGCAGCTCTCTCAGTTAATATTCACGTTTGGTTTATGTTTCTCTGTTCATGTCCTATTGGTTTTCATGTTATAAACTTTTTGTGTCTATGGCTTTCCAATACATTTGGTTTAGATTGATTGCTATTCACAACGTTCAATGGCATATACTTCATGTTTGTCCAGGACTATACTTTACGTTAAGTGGCAAATGTTTCATGTTTGTTCAGGACAAATCTTTACATTCACGGGTACATGTTTCGTGTATGTTCAGGACTGTACTTTTCGTACAGTTGCATATATATCATGTTTGTTCACGACTATACTTTACGTTTAGTGGCACATGTTCATGCATGTTTAGGACAATACTTTACGCTCAGTAGCACATGTTTCATGTTTGTTCAGGACTATAACTTATGTTCAGTGGCACATGTTTCAGGTTTGTTCAGGACGATACTTTACGCTCAGTGGCACATGTTCCATGTTTGTTCAGAACGATACTTTACGTTCAGTGGTACATGTTCCATGTTTGTTCAGAACGATACTTTACGTTCAGTGGTACATGTTTCATGTATGTTCAGGACGTAACTTTACGTTCAGCGGCAAATGTTTCATGTATGTTCAGGACTATACTTTAGGTTCAGCGGCAAATGTTTCATGTATGTTCAGGACTATACTTTACGTTCAGCGGCAAATGGTTCATGTTTTTTCAAGCTATACTTTAAATTTACGGGTACATGTTTCAGGTTTGTTCAGGCCTATTCTTTACATTCAGTTGCACATGTTTCAGGTTTGTTCAGGACTATTCTGTACATTCACAGGTACATGTTTCAGGTTTGTTCAGGACTATACTTTACGCTCAGTGGTACATATTTCATTTTTGTTCAGGACTATACTTTACGTTCAGTGGCACATGTTTCATGTTTGTAAAGGACTATATACTTAACGCTCAGTGGCACATGTTTCGGGTTTGTAAAGGACTATACTTTACGCTAATTAGCACAGGTTTCAGGTTTGTAAAGGACTATACATTACGTTCAGTGGTACATGTTTCATGTAGTTTCAGTTTTAACACGGATTCTAAACATAGATTTTACTTTCACTTAAAATTACTGACGGAATAGATGACACATTTATTCTCATTTTCTGCACTTTTAAATTAATTAGAATGATGAGGTTGAATAACATAGCTATTAATCAACTTATTCCGCAATAAATTTTAGGTTGGGGTTTTATCGACTTTGTTATACGACTTGTAAGTGTTGCACTGCCGTTTCATTCTCCCTTTAGTATCTTTTTTGCTTTTTATAAGAATATAAAATATTTTCTAAAACTTTCAACCGCATTCACATACCCAATTCTCAGCTTTCAGGCAGGTCTACAACTATCTATTCAATATGTTAAGCCATAGTTATTAGTTTATAGTGTAAAGAAGTAGAATATCTCACGTACGTTTCGGTAGTACCAGAAACCAGAACTGGGGTCACTTAGGACTAATTCTTGTGTTGTGTGTTCAATATATTTGATCTTATGTTAATGAGATAGTGCTTTTGTTTAAATTGTTATTTGCATGTAGTTATTTATGCCTTATGCGAGTTATTTGAGCTTATAGAATAAAACAAAAATGTATCCATAGTACACGGATGCCCCACTCGCACTATCATTTTCTATGTTCAGTGGGCCGTGAAATTGGAGTCAAAACTCTAATTTGGCATTAAAATTTGAAAGATCATATCATAGGAAACATGTATACTTATACTAAGTTTCAAGTTGATTGGACTTCAACTTCATCAAAATCTACATTGACCAAAAACTTTAACCTGAAGCGGGACAGACGGACGGACGGACAAACGGACGCACAGAAAGAAAAACATAATGCCCCTAGGTGAGGCATAAAAATTAAATACAATGCATGACAGCATGGCCTGGAAAGAATTCTTAATCAATGATATGACATTCACTAGGTATATTACATATGTAGTCATATGTCTCTGTAAATTATCAATTTTACTAAATCCTTTACAAAATATCACATTCGTGAGGTTTTGCCTCCACCAAATGTCCAAATTTGTCTCTGTAAATTTCCAACAAAAAAATAAGATATGGTATGATTGCCAATGAGACAACTCTCAACCAGGGACCCAATGGCGTACAAGCATCACATGAACTTAACATTTCTAAAGATCCATAACAATCAGGTCAAGGTCAGATAAATCCTGACAGACAGACATTTACATCTTACAATCATTGCCTACACCAATATCATAGTTGACCTATAATTGCTTATGGTAATTGAAAACAGACCAAAACACAAAAACTCAAGATTGACCAATGAACCATGAAAATGAGGTCAAGGTCAGATGAAAACTGCCAGGCTGACATGTACCCCTTACAATCATTAATACACCACATGTAGTTGACCTATTGTTTATAGTATCTGAGAAACGAACCTAATCATGCAAATTTAACCTTGATCACTGGTCCATGAAATAAGGTCAAGGTCAGGTCAACACTGTCTGACGGACATGTAGACGTTGCAAGGAACCCATACACGCATATATATATATATATACAAAATATAGTTATCATATTATACATAATAAGTGAGAAAATCATATGACAAAAAGCTACAGAGTTTGTTCAAGCACTTGCAGAACCATAAATTAGAGGTCACAGAAAACTGACATATGACAGACGGAAACTTGGTAACATAAAGTATATGTGTATATGCATACAATGTATGAAGCATCCAGGTCTTCAAACTTCTGAAATATAAAGTTTTGTACATATAGTTTACGCTGCCGCCGGATTGTAATCCATATGTCTAGCATACAGCTACAATCAAATTAAAAGTCAACCCTTTTAAAAGTAAAAAAGTATTTAGCACTTTCATATCGGTCAGGACATTAGTCAGCAAAAGTCAAAAATGGTCAGGTCAAGTTTTCTAACTCTCAAAAACATTTTTTTTCCTTGTATTTATTTCAAAACTGTTGTCATCTTGCTTGATTCAAAATTTAAAGTCAATCCTTTCAATAATAAAAAAAATATTCAGCATTTTCATATCGGTCAGGACAATTGTCAGGACATTGTTAGGACATTAGTGTAAACCTATACAGCATCAAACGACAACCATGGAATGAAAGGCTCATATCTTTGGAAAGGCAAACACAGAATGTAAACCGAGCAAACCCTTTTTAAAATATCACCTACATTGGGTTTATCTCATGCATGTGTTCCCATGTGTCATTGTAAATTACCAAGTCGATTAAACGTTTTACCAAATATCACAAGTATGATGTTTATCCCATGTACGGGTTTCTTTATGTCATTGTAAATTACCAAGCCGACTAAACCCTTTATCAAGTATCACATGCATGATGCATATCTCTTGCATGTGTTCTCATATGCCTGTGTAAACTATAAAGCCAAATAAACCCTTTATCAAATGTCATACCGGTATTTATATATATATATATCAATGTATATGAGGTTTATCTCGAGCATATGTTCCTATAAGTCTCTGTAAGTTACCAAGCGACTAAACCCTTTACCAGATATCACCTTATTAATATTAATGAATAATAAATTATTTAGCACAAACGTATTAGGTTAGTGACATTTATAACTAATATGTGTGTTTTTGTAAATTACGACTCTAACAAAACCCTCCATCTCATACATCACATTTAAAAGGTTTTCCACCAGTGTGTGTTCTCATGTGTCTATCTAAAATAACAACTCTCACTAAACACTCCACCACATACATCACATTCACAAGGTTTTCCTCCTGTACTACATGTGTTCTCATGTGTCTATCTTAAGTACCACTCTAACTAAACCCTCTATCTCATACATCATATTTATAAGGGTTTCTCCAGTATGTGTTCTCATGTGTCTATCTTAAGTTCCACTCTCACTAAACCCTCTACCTCATACATCACATTTATAAGGTTTTCTCCAGTATGTGTTTTCATGTGTCTATCTTAAGTATCACTCTCACTAAACCCTCTACCACATACATCACATATATAAGGTTTTCTATTAGTATGTGTTTTCATGTGTCTATCTTAAGTATCACTCTCACTAAACCCTCTACCTCATACATCACATTTATAAGGTTTTCTCCAGTATGTGTTTTCATGTGTCTATCTTAAGTATCACTCTCACTAAACCCTCTACCACATACATCACATATATAAGGTTTTCTATTAGTATGTGTTTTCATGTGTCTATCTTAAGTATCACTCTCACTAAACCCTCTACCACATACATCACATATATAAGGTTTTCTATTAGTATGTGTTTTCATGTGTCTATCTTAAGTATCACTCTCACTAAACCCTCTACCACATACATCACATATATAAGGTTTTCTATTAGTATGTGTTCTCATTTGTATCTATATATAAATTACCACACACACTAAACACCCCACCACATACATCACAATTACAAGGTTTATCCAAAGTATACCGGTATATGTGCTAATGTTCTTTCCTATACACAATCTTTAATGGATTAATTCCAATAAATACTTCAAAACAAAAATCCTTTTTACGAGTTTTACCCCAGTTTGTATTCTAAAGTGTCTTTTTAAGTCACCAACTCCAACAAATTCTATAACACATGCATTACATTCATGGGGTTTTACAGGCTGTAGGTCTTTTAATGTGTTTCTGTAAATTACAAAGCCGACTAAGCCTAATACCACACACATGAGGTTTATCGCCTGTATGTGTTCTCATGTGTCTCTGTAAATTTCTAAGATGACTCAAACCTTTTCCACCAACATCACAGTAATGAGATTTATCGCCTGTATGAGTTCTCATGTGTCTCTGTAAACTACTAAGATGATCAACTCCTTCACCGCATACATCATGATTACAAACATAAGGTGTGTCGCCTCTATGTATTTTCATATGTATCTGTATATTAATAAGATGCATCAATTATTTACCACATACGTCGCAGTCATGAGATTTTACCACCTGTATATTTTCTCGTGTTAATCTGTAAATTACCAAGTTGGCTAAACCCTTAACCACTTACATCGCCGATATGAGGTTTATCACTTGTATGTGTTCTCATGTGAACCTGTAAAATACCAAGCTCACTAAACCTTTTAATGCATACATCACATTCATGAGGTTAATCGCCATTATGTGTTTTTGTGTGTCTCTGTAACTGACCAAGGCGACTAAATCCTTTACCACATACACCACATTCATGAGGTTTATCACCTGTATGTGTTCTCATATGTATCTGTAAATTACCAAGACGACTAAAATTTTTACCACATACGTCACAGTCATGAGGTTTATCACCTGAATGTGTTCTCGTGTGACTCTGTAAATTACTAAGATTACTAAATCCTTTACCACATACATCATAGTCATGAGGTTTATCACCTGAGTGTATTCTCATATGAAACTGTTAATTATCAAACTGACTAAAGCTTTTACCAAACACATCACAATCATGAGGTTTATCCCCTGTATGTATTCTCATGTGAATCTTTAAACCACCCGACTGACTAAAGCCTTTACCACATACACCACATTCATGAGGTTTATCACCTGTGTGTGTTCTCATGTGTATCTGTAAATTACCAAGACGACTAAATTTTTTACCACATACGTCACAGTCATGAGGTTCATCACCTGTGTGTGTTCTCTTATGTCTCTGTAAATTATGAAGATGACTAAACTTTTTACCACATACATCACAGTCATGATGTTTATCACATGTATGTATTCTCATGTGTATCTGTCATTTGTCTGTAAATAATGAAGATGACTAAACTTTTTACCACATACACCACAGTCATGAGGTTTATCACCTGTATGTGTTCTCATGTGTCTCTGTAAACTACCAAGACGACTAAACCTTTTACCACATAAATCACAGTTATGAGGTATATCGCCTGTATGTGTTCTCATGTGTCTCTGTAAATTTCCAAGCTGACTAAACCCTTTAACACATACATCACAGCCATAAGGTTTATCACCTGTATGTATTCTCATGTGTCTCTGTAAATTACTAAGATGACTAAACCCTTTACCACATACACCACAGTCATGAGGTTTATCACCTGTATGTGTTCTCATGTGTCTATGTAAACTACTAAAACGACTAAACCCTTTCCCACATAAATCACAGTCATGAGGTTTATCACCTGAATGTGTTCTCATGTGACTCTGTAAATTACTAAGATTACTAAATCCTTTACCACATAAATCACAGTTATGAGGTATATCGCCTGTATGTGTTCTCATGTGTCTCTGTAAATTTCCAAGCTGACTAAACCCTTTAACACATAAATCACAGCCATAAGGTTTATCACCTGTATGTATTCTCATGTGTCTCTGTAAATTACTAAGATGACTAAACCCTTTACCACATACACGACAGTCATGAGGTTTATCACCTGTATGTGTTCTCGTGTGTCTATGTAAACTACTCAAACGACTAAACCCTTTACCACATACATCACATTTTTTTGGTTTATCACCTGAATGTATTCTCATATGTCTCTTTAAATTACCAGGATGACTGAACCCTTTACCACATTCTTCACAGTCATAAGGTTTATCACCTGTATGTATTCTCATGTGACTCTGTAAATTACCAAGCCGACTAAAGCCGTTACCACATACATCACATTCATGAGGTTTATCACCTGAATGTGTTCTCATGTGTCTCTTTAAATTACATGGCTGAGTAAAGCCTTTACCACATACACCACAGTCATGAGGTTTATCACCTGAATGTGTTCTCATGTGACTCTGTAAATTACTAAGATTACTAAATCCTTTACCACATACATCACAGTCATGAGGTTTATCACCCGAGTGTATTCTCATATGAAACTGTAAATTATCAAACTGACTAAAGCTTTTACCACACACATCACAATGATGAGGTTTATCACCTGTGTGTATTCTCATGTGAATCTTTAAACTACCCGACTGACTAAAGCCTTTACCACATACATCACATTCATGAGGTTTATCGCCATTATGTGTTTTTGTGTGTCTTTGTAAATGTCCAAGGTAACTAAATCTTTTACCACATACATCACATTTATATGGTTTGTCACCTGTATGTATTCTCATGTGAATCTTTAAAGTACCCAGCTGACTAAACCCTTTACCACATACACCACAGTTATTTGCTTTATCGCCATTATGCGTTTTCATGTGAGTCTTTAAACTACAAGGCTGACTCAAGCCTTTACCACATATACCACATTCATGAGGTTTATCACTTGTATGCGTTCTCATGCTTTTTTAGTTAATTACTGGCTAAATAACAAAACCTTCAACCATATATATATTACACCAGTATGTGTTCTCATGTGTCTCTTCAGATAACTGTCACTAGGACATTATCTATCACAAAATTTTAATTTAAACATCTTAAATGACATTTGTGACCAGTAATTTTTCTCGTGTGTCCCTTTAATTGACTATCTTGACTAAATTATATAGCTCAAACATCACATTTCCTATTTTTTCATCAGTATGTATTCTCAAATGTCTCTCTAAGGCACCATCTCGACTAAATTCTCTGAAAAAATCATCACGATTATGAAGTTTATCACCAGCCTGTGTTTAATGTGTCTCTGTACAGTACCATTTATCACTAAATCCTCAACACATTCATCTTAGAAATAAGGTTCAACTCCAGTAATTGTGTTCTTGTTCAACTCTGTAAGGAAAAGGTAAACAAATTTAAGACTAAAGACTAAAACCTTTCGATACCTCTCTGTGAATTACATATAAACTGTCTATGTTGTTTTGGTGTAACATACTTTACATTTATGTGTCTGCATGTTGGGTAGGGTCCAGCTGAAGCCCGCCTCCAGGTGCAGGATTTTTCTTGCTGTGTTGAAGACCCATTGGTGGCCTTCGTCTGTTTTCTGCCATTTGGTCGGGTTGTTGACTCTTTTACACATTCCCCATACTATTCTCATTTTTATTTTTTGGATAATTGTACTTTAATACTATATATTGCATATACAAGTAGTATAACTGCCTTATTGTTGTATACTCCTATCTTCTTTAGGAAAAATATGTTACTAAATGGCAATATTACATGTGTACAGGATTAATAAACTATATATATATATATATATATATATATATTGACACAGAGAATGTCTCGCCAGTGTCTGCAGAAAATTCAGAAAAAGCCAATCTGATTAATAGCAACATTGCTAATTAATTCGAAGATACTAAACCATGAACTAGGGACCTCAAATTAATCGACAAATTGAGATGTACTGATATTAATCATTGTCTATCATTAGTACACATACATTATAGACTAGTTCTTAAACTAACTTAAACAGAAAACTTTACATTAAAAAATGAAATTCACTAGACCTTGACCCAGAGGACAGGGTCTCGAAATATTTGTCAAATTGATTTGTTTTGATAGGAAAGACTAATGCAACTGTACAAATGTATAAAATATCATTGATCTATCTATAATAATAAACATAAGTAGTTCCTATCAAAATAAATTAAGCAGAAAACTTGACATTAGAATTGCTCATTCATTGACAGTCACTGGACTGTGGGAACATAATTAGTCCCTGGATCATTAGTATTGTATATTTTAAGCTACAATAAAATATTATCACTTAGTCTAGTGATTTATTTGTACTACTTTAATAAGTGATTATTAAAGAAAGACAACTCTTTCTTCCAAAATTTGTGGACAAAATGATACTTGAATCAGTGATTTAGAAATCATTCATTTCAGTAAGTCCCCTGACTGATAATATTAAATAGGAAGTGTTCCAAAGACGTGATTAAAACAGGTTGGGGACAACCCACTAAATTGGAAACTGTTCCCTCAACTGAGTTAATCTTTTTTTCATGAATATTAAACATGTTTAAGTATAAAATATGTATTACAGTGTACAACAAAATATTTTTTAAATGCAAGAAAAGACTTTAGTATTCTTCATTTTTTCTTATGCACAGGCAAAAATCCCATATACCTTTATATAACACAAGGTATTTAACTCGCATTTTTTAAAAATGTCACCCGGTCGCGAAGCTCCGTTATATTTCGATTTCTCGGTGGTCAACCCCACTAAAACGTGTTATGCCATTTATATCTAAATTGATTTATCTACACAATGGTGTATAACACGCCTAACTTTGTTGTCATAATCATTCGTAGCAGGCCTACCCAAGTATGTCAACCGTAATTATTTCGTCTACCAACACTCGATTGGAAATATAAAACTCACAGTAAAAGGTATCTTTCCACTCTCTTTATATATCGAGGTTTCCGATTGGTCAAACTTTATGGGAAGGTCTATTGCTAAAAATAAATGTTTCTCGGAGTTATCTGATCTGATATCATTTCATATCTGAAGTCCAGAGGAAGTCTAAAAATAGAAACTTGTAACTCATTAGAACACTTGTTTGATTTTTTTTTTCACAGAATCGTTTACAAATTTACTATCTAGATGAAAAGTTCTATTCAGATGAAAACTAACAGGTTTTTTAAAATACTTTTTATAATTAATCATTTACTGCGAGTCTTGTATTTCCAATCAGGTGTTGGTAGACGAAATAATTACGGTTGCCATACTTGGGTAGGCCTGCTACGAATGATTCCGACAACAAAGGTAGGCGTGTTATACACCAGTGTGTAGATAAATCAATTTAAATTAACGGCATACAAGTTTTATTGGGGTTGACAACCGAGAAATCGAAATATAACGGAATTTCGCGATCAGGTGAAATTTTTCAAAAATGCGAGTTAAGTACCTTGTCACTTGTGTTAGATAAAGGTATATAGGAATATTTTTTTCTGAGACAAGCACCTACATGTGTTCTCTATATGGTATCCAGTTATCCAGAAAATCGAGGGATAGTTACTAATAGTTGGTCTACCATAAGATATGGAAGTACTATACTGTACACAATTTTTTTTTTTAATAATTTTAGTTTAACTTGATATATCTAGCATATCATTCATTGTCATTAATTTTCTCTTTTTAGGCATTGTTTTATTTACATTCTTTATTATGTTGTATATGTCATGTATGTTGTACACTTAGACAGATTACGCAATGTTTTATTGATCATATGCATGTGCTTTTGTAAGCGTCCTTTCATTCCGCCGTGTATTTATTCCGGGTAACTGTTTTTCACTAGAGAATATTGGATGTAAATAGTGTGAAAGCGTCGATCTTGATATCGTTGTTTTGTTTATATTAGACCGGTTTATTGTTTACATAAATAAATGGGTTAAAATTAAAATGATTTTCAAGGAACCAGTTTGATTAATCTGAGTCAATCTAGTAAATAATATTGATGATGATGAGGGTATTTTTATAACTCAAAATGCTTTATCAATGATCAGGACATTGAACTTGATACAAACCAAATTTAAAGAGCAGATTTGTTCTTACATAAAGTTTCAATTACAGAAGCATCCTTTGATATTGACATAGAAGATATGATTTAATATCCAAGTCGACCGAAAAGCAAATACATAGAAAAACTTCGGCAATCCAATAAATATAAATATTACTTTAAAAGCATATGATTTTATAGATTTGCATAGAAAAATTATTTAAATCTCATTCGTTAATAAGCATTATTGTGTTATCGTGTGTTCAAAATGAGTACTAATCACTTCATCAATGAATGGATCTAAAGCACTAGTGTAATTAATCCCGCCGGGTATAACATAACTAACGTTAGTGCAATCATTCCGGTACAAAATCACTAGTGTAATCATTCCTGGTTCCCAAACACTAGTGTGAACATTCCTTGAATGAAAACTCTCCACTTTTTACATAAATCAACTATGCAATTTTCAAATACACTAAAAACTATAGTATTAAGCCACATTTTATATATATTTCCCCTGAAAAAAACCTTTTTAGAACCTTATAATGACTGGTGGATGTTTTACACTGGTCCCGGATAGAAAACCCGTGATTTTTTGTTGGTTGATAAAAATCACTGGGGATTTTCTTCCTCCGGATAAAGTACACTGGCGGAATCAAACCACTGTTACACTTTATCCATTAAAATATTTGAATTTGAGTAAACTTACTTTTTATCTGCAAGAAGAATATAAGTCGAGGGAACGAAACTAACTTTATCATGATTATCTTTCTTTCTACAGACGTCACCTGTTTGAATCGCCGTTTTATTTCGGCGCACTCCTATGTAAGATAAGATAAGATAAGATAATATATCTAATATGCGCTATATACTGAAATGTACGATTTCATGCTGGGAAGATACAAATGGATCATTCTTATGTGTGCTTTTTCATATTTCACAAAAACAGGGGCTGACTCAGCGTTCGATTAAATTGGATGTCTAAAATATTGTTCAAAGGGGGCCCCTTAAAACGTGTGTCCAATTTGTTTGAACGAAATTAACTATAATTTCATATCTTACATTTAATATCAACACTTGGACTTAAATGAACCGGTAAATAATAGCGGCAGGATCGTTGAATACGGAAATTATTCATATTAAATCTTCGGGTACAATGTACGTTTATTTAGTCATTATTACTTTTACTCACATACAAACTAAATCGCCGAGGATTTGAATGCGGGGAGATGGCGGGAGGAGGTCCGTCATGTCTGTATTATTTTTTCGGCAATTTATCTCTGTTACTTATTTTTCTTTGCCGATTATTCTTAACTTTTTTTAGGCATATTTTTCTCTGTTCTTTATAATATACATGTCTTGCCCTTTCTTCTGTGCTTTGTACATATCCGGGCCTTTATTAATTATTTTGTAAACCCTATCCAGACCCTCTACTACGAGATACCGGTTAAGGATGTAGTCTTCTGACGTTTCTATCTCGTTTCTATCTCGTTCTGTAATTGTTTCCAAAACATGTGATATACAATGAATTTTAAAAATATTATAATCAAACTTAACTCTGTGCAAAAATAGACGTATTTACACTTGTATGCAAATTTGTCCGCCATTACGTAAAATCACACAGGTTCCCGTAAACTTTGCAGGGGTTAAAAAATCCACTAGCCCGACGCCCGGGACTAGACTTTTACACTTCGGGCAATTAAAACTTGTAACCGAATATGCCCGACGGACTAGTAACAAACAATTCTTGGCATTTCCAAAATAGTAAGTGGAAAATCCCCTCATCACTATTCTATCTTAGCCAATCAGATTCAATTACGTACGTCATCCGGGATTTCAAGAATTTGAACCGATTTTGTACACGTTTTAAAAATAGAACAACTAACTCTGGGTGGACCGGTATCATGTATTAATCGCAATTCACGTACTTTCAATATCAATTTCTCAGTACAGGGGGTATTGTACATTGCTTATGCTGAGATTTTCAATTAATGGTACTTGGGTGTATGATGTAATGATCGATATTGACCTGTCTTGTCGGACAGCTGTTAATTTGAGCTTGAAACCATGCACAAATTATTTCTAAACATTTTAGTACGGCCACCATAGGAACTTTGTCAGTTTCAAAACGAAAAACCGTAGATGAAGGGGGTAATGAGGCTGAATTTATCCAAAAAAAATGCCAAATACGACCAGGAAAAGCGGGAAAAAACATTTATAGTGTCATATGCATGGACAGAAAGATTCCCCATGGTCAAGGTCGACTGTTACTGATGATAAACAAGAGATGATGTTTTGTGAATATTGCCGTTATTTTCCTGATAACGCTGATGAAAAGTCTGCTTTGTATGTGGGAACAACAAATATACGAATTGAACCACTGGTTTCACATGACAAGATCAATGAACATGTTTTCTGTGTCCGAAAATATTTAACAACCCATAGTACAAGGGATATCCAAAAAGATGTCTAGAGATCCTTGTTATAATTAATAAAACAAAAAGTTATTTGATTTATTTTATCAAATACCGTGTATAATGCCGCATTCAAAACAGGGGACACCCACTCTAAATTTGAAAGGTATACTCGGGCTAGCAGGTCAGTTTTGATGGGCTAGCAGCTCTTTCAACAGGGCTAGTAAAATCCTGCTACCAATAAGTCCTGGGCTAGTGAGCTGTAACAAATTTTTTTAACCCCTGCTTTGACATCAGAATTCAAAACATTTGACGTCACAATTAAAAAGTGATTGTTGCCTGACGTCAAAAGGTGATTCGGAGTAGATCTAAGGTCATTCGGAGGCAAAATATAGCTAAATACCAAAAGTGTAAATACGTTTATAGTATATATATATATTTACAATAAGTAGCTTTTGAGTAATAAAATGTTCATATCAATTTTTTCTTTTCAATTTCTTAGATATGTATTTTTACAATCACTTATAACAAAGAAGTTGAAATAATATGCTTTTTGTTCTAAAAAGAGAGAAAAATCACAAATTTACAAAATTGACAACATGGTAAATTTGACACGAAAAAGAAACAAAATTTTATAAAACTTTCTTATATTACATGTAACACCTACCTATAGTTTTTTTCAAGTTAAATTTATTCAGATCAGTCCACTCCATCTTAAGAAAAAGTATGAAAAAATTGTGAAACTGGGATTTTTGTCATGATAATAGCCCAAAAATGGGTAAAAATTGAAGAAAAATTGAAAATCATCAAAATTGGGTACTTTCAAATGGCTGTAGCAAAAAAAAGAAGTGCACCACCATATGATTTATTCTCCACCAATATTTTTCTTATAATCATATAAACCAAGGATTTGTAAAGAAAGGATTTTAATTGTATAGTAAGACCTTCTTACTATACAAATCCTTGTATAAACCTAAAAATCGGGTTCAGAAAAAAAGTTTAATTCTAGAAATTTTTGGCTCCTCAGAGGTATACATTCTTAAAATGGATGTTTTTTTTTCTTTCTGTCATTTTCATCTGTTGTTCCGCATGCATATTTTTTTCCTGCACGGAAGCCATGCGAGAATTTATTCACGCTTTTGTTCACCATTAGTTCCGGCAATTTGCATTGAAGATTATATTCATTTTCATCCTGTCTTGGGCAAAATCATTTATTTCAAACTCTTACCAGGCCAGGATATTTATTTTAAAAATCCCGGATGATTTATGATAAAACAAATGCATGTTTACAGGTCTTCTCAACATGTCATACAAATGCAGTCATTCTAGAGAGTGAGACGTTACTGTTAAGTCGTCATAACTGTCTTAAGGGTCTAGCTGTTCTGGGACCAACTGAGTCTTTCTTTTACACAAATGAAATACCAGTTGGCTTAAATTCTAACATACGCCTATTTGCAGATGCAAACATTGCACACATGGTAATAAATCTAACAGTGATTGCAAAACCCTTCAAAAAGATCTTAAAACTGTAAAGAAGTTTGGTAAAATGCACATGAAAAAGGGCTTTTCATCATGACAATTGTAATGTTATGTCATCTGCCGACATTAAGATCTTTCCACATACAATTACACTTAAACATAGACACAAACTTAAACACGGACGATACTTTACGTTCATGCAGTGGCACATGTTTCATGCATGTTCAGGACCTTACTTTCAGTTCAATGGTACAAGTTTGATGTTTTTTCAAGACTATACTTTACGTTCAGTGGCACATGTTTCATGTTTGTTCAGGACTATACTTTACGTTCACGTGTACATGTTTCAGGTTTGTTCAGGACTATACTTTACGTTTAGTGGCAGATGTTTCATGTATGTTCACGACCATACTTTACGTTCAGTGGTACATGTTTCGTGTATGTTCAGGACTATACTTTACGTTCAGTGGCACTTGTTTCATGTTTGTTAATGTGTCTCTGCAAATGACCAACATAAAAATAAGAAGATGTGGCATGTTTGCCTATGAGACAACTCTCTTTCAGAGACCAAATGACGTAGAAGTTTGCAACTACAGGTCAACGTACGGCATTCAACCATGTGCAATACCAATTTCGCATAGCAAGATATAAAAGGCCCCGGAATTGCAAGTGTAAAACAATTCAAGCGAGAATACCAACGGCCCGATTTATTTGACAAGAGTGCACACGCTGAAATGCCTCGCCTGCTTTACTGACCATTTATTTTTAGGTTGAAAGTATTGAAGATAAAGATAAAGTTTTACTACAAGCATCACATAAACTTTACATTTCTAAAGATCCATAACAATGAGGCCATGGTCAGATAAACCTGACAAACAGACATGTACAACTTAAAATCATTGCATACACGAAGATAGTTGACCTATTGCTTATGGTAATTGAAAACAGACCAAAACAAAATAAAATGCTTCGCTGGGCGAAGCTTGATACGACCGCAGAGGTCGAACCCTGAACAGTTGGGGCAAGTATGGACACAACATTCAAGCTTGATACAGCTCTGAATTTGGATTGTGATTAAATATTTGACACAGCATAGGTTTCTGACACAGAAAGAATCTGGTCTAAGAACTTGTATTTCTTTAATTTACCTATTATGGTCCAATGTTCAAAATCAAATTACATGGTTAGATTCAGCATATCAAAGAACCCCATATATTCATTTTTTGTTGAAATCAAACAAAGTTTAATTTTGGACCCCAACTTGGACAAACTTGAAAACTGGGCCCATAATCAAAAATCTAAACACATGTTTAGATTCAGCATATCAAAGAACCCCAAGAATTCATTTTTTGTTAAAATCAAACTAAGTTTAATTTTGGTCCCTTTGGACCTTAATGTAGACCAATTTAAAAAACGGGACCCAAAATTAAAAATCTAAATACACGGTTAGATTTGGAATATCAAAGAACCCCAATAATTCAATTTTTGATGAAATCAAACTAAGTTTAATTTTGGACCCTTTTGACCTCAATATGAACCAATTTGATAGCGGGGCCCACAAATAAAAAATCTAAATACATGGTTATATTCAGCATATCAAAGAACCCCGTATATTCAATTTTTGTTGAAATAAAAAAAAATTATTTTGGACCCCAACTTGGACCAACTTGAAAACTGGGCCCATAATCAGAAATCTAAACACATGTTTAGATTCAGCATATCAAAGAACCCCAAGAATTCAATTTTTGTTAAAATCAAACGAAGTTTAATTTTGGACCCTTTGGACCTTAACGAGACCAATTTAAAAAACGGGACCCAAAATTAAAAATCTAAAAACACAGTTAGATTTGGCATATCGAAGAACCCCAATAATTCAATTTTTGATGAAAGCAACAAAAGTTTAATTTTGGACCCTTTTGACCTCAATATGAACCAATTTGATAGCGGGCCCACAAATAAAAAATCTAAATACATGGTTAGATTCAGTATATCAAAGAACCCCATATATTCAATTTTTGTTGAAATCAAACAAAGTTTAATTTTGGACCCCAATTTGGACCAACTTGAAAACTGGGCCAAAAATCTAAAATCTAACTACATGATTAGATTCAGCATTTCAAAGAACCCCATATATTCAATTTTTGTTGAAATCAAACAAAGTTTAATTTTGGACCCCAACTTGGACCAACTTGAAAACTGGGCCCATAATCAGAAATCTAAACACATGTTTAGATTCAGCATATCAAAGAACCCCAATAATTCAATTTTTGTTAAAATCAAACGAAGTTTAATTTTGGACCCTTTGGACCTTAATGTAGACCAATTTAAAAAACAGGACCCAAAATTAAAAATCTAAATACACGGTTAGATTTGGAATATCAAAGAACCCCAATAATTCAATTTTTGATGAAATCAAACTAAGTTTAATTTTGGACCCTTTTGACCTCAATATGAACCAATTTGATAGCGGGGCCCACAAATAAAAAAATCTAAATACATGGTTATATTCAGCATATCAAAGAACCCCGTATATTCAATTTTTGTTGAAATAAAAAAAAAATTAATTTTGGACCCCAACTTGGACCAACTTGAAAACTGGGCCCATAATCAAAAATCTAAACACATGTTTAGATTCAGCATATCAAAGAACCCCAAGAATTCAATTTTTGTTAAAATCAAACGAAGTTTAATTTTGGACCCTTTGGACCTTAACGAGACCAATTTAAAAACCGGGACCCAAAATTAAAAATCTAAAAACACAGTTAGATTTGGCATATCGAAGAACCCCAATAATTCAATTTTTGATGAAATCAAACAAAAGTTTAATTTTGGACCCTTTTGACCTCAATATGAACCAATTTGATAGCGGGCCCACAAATAAAAAATCTAAATACATGGTTAGATTCAGCATATCAAAGAACCCCATATATTCAATTTTTGTTGAAATCAAACAAAGTTTAATTTTGGACCCCAATTTGGACCAACTTGAAAACTGGGCCAAAAATCTAAAATCTAACTACATGTTTAGATTCAGCATTTCAAAGAACCCCATATATTCAATTTTTGTTGAAATCAAACAAAGTTTAATTTTGGACCCCAACTTGGACCAACTTGAAAACTGGGCCCATAATCAAAAATCTAAACACATGTTTAGATTCAGCATATCAAAGAACCCCAATAATTCAATTTTTGTTAAAATCAAACGAAGTTTAATTTTGGACCCTTTGGACCTTAATGTAGACCAATTTAAAAAAACAGGACCCAAAATTAAAAATCTAAATACACGGTTAGATTTGGCATATCAAAGAACCCCAATAATTCAATTTTTGATGAAATCAAACGAAGTTTAATTTTGGACCCTTTTGACCTCAATATGAACCAATTTGATATCGGGGTCCACAAATAAAAAATCTAAATACATGGTTATATTCAGCATATCAAAGAACCCCATATATTCAATTTTTGTTGAAATCAAACAAAGTTTAATTTTGGACCCCAATTTGGACCAACTTTAAAACTGAGCCAAAAATCAAAAATCTAAATACATGTTTAGATTCAGCATATCAAACGGTTGCCATACGAATGATTCCGACAACAAAGGTAGGCGTGTTATACACCAGTGTGTAGATAAATCAATTTAAATTAACGGCATACAAGTTTTATTGGGGTTGACAACCGAGAAATCGAAATATAACGGAATTTCGCGATCAGGTGAAATTTTTCAAAAATGCGAGTTAAGTACCTTGTCACTTGTGTTAGATAAAGGTATATAGGAATATTTTTTCTGAGACAAGCACCTACATGTGTTCTCTATATGGTATCCAGTTATCCAGAAAATCGAGTGATAGTTACTAATAGTTGGTCTACCATAAGATATGGAAGTACATGTACTATACTGTACACAATTTTTTTTTTTAATAATTTTAGTTTAATATATCTAGAATATCATTCATCATCCGAATTAAGAACCTAAATGGGCATATCAATACCCACGCTACATCAATTTTTAAAGACCCAAATGTTGCAAAACACTTGTCCTACCTCCATGACAAATATGTTGTTGTCCCCGCAGATAAAGCCCCAAACAACATCGTTTTTGTGTGTAAATATCATTACATAAACTGCTTGATAAATGAATTAGGTATTGACAATTCACTTGGAAACTCAACATATACCCTCACGACACTTACAAAAGAAGAAATCCTGGATAATCATAGGTCTGTTCTATGTTCCTTTGGAATTTCAACCAAAGATGAAGAACTGGATCTTCCATCACTGTATTGGATACCTAAACTACATAAGTGTCCTTACAAACAACGGTATATTGCTGGGTCTTCCAAGTGCTCCACGAAACCTCTTTCTAAATTATTAACATCTATTTAATCAGCAATCAAAGCGGGGCTCCAAAGTTATTGTGAAACTGCCTATTCTAGAGGTGGCGTGAATCAGATGTGGATACTAAAAAATTCCAAAGATCTTTTAGAGTACATACAATCTAAGACTCTCTCATCTTGCAATAGTATTAAAACATTTGACTTTTCTATACTTTACACAAGTATTCCCCGTTCCAAACTAAAAGACAAATTGAAAGAATTGGTTTTACTTTGTTTCATTAAAAAGAATGGCGAACGTAGATACAAGTATCTTGTCTTGGGGAGGGATAAATCCTACTTTGTAAAGAATCACTCTGATTCAAACAAAAAATTCTCTGAAACTGACATTATCAAGATGCTTGATTTCTTGATTGACAACATATTTGTTACGTTTGGAGGACGTGTTTTTCAACAGACTGTCGGAATTCCAATGGGAACCAATTGTGCCCCTCTTCTTGTCGACTTGTTTCTTTATTATTATGAGGCTGACTTCATACAGACACTTCTTAGGAAGAAAGATAAGAAGTTAGCAATATCCTTTAACTCTACGTTCCGCTATATAGATGATGTTCTTTCACTAAATAATACAAAATTTGGTGACTATGTTGAACGAATCTATCCCATCGAACTAGAGATAAAGGATACTACAGATACAGTTAAGTCTGCCTCATATCTTGACTTACGTCTAGAAATTGACAATGAGGGTCGGTTGAAAACAAAACTTTACGACAAAAGAGATGATTTCAGCTTCCCAATTGTGAACTTTCCATTTCTATGTAGCAACATTCCAGCAGCGCCTGCATACGGAGTATATATCTCCCAATTGATACGATATTCCCAGGCTTGTGTTTCCTATCATGATTTCCTTGATAGAGGATTGCTGCTCACAAGGAAGCTATTAAGCCAAGAGTTCCAAATGGTGAAGTTGAGATCATCCCTTCGTAAATTTTACGGACGCCATCACGAGTTGGTTGATCGTTATGGAATAACCGTTTCACAGATGATATCGGATATGTTCCTTATGTCGTAACTACAATACCCTTCCCTTTTCACGAATGTGACTTACCGAATTAGACTATTTACCGGATTTGTAATAACATAAGCAACACGACGGGTGCCACATGTGGAGCAGGATCTGGGGCAATATGCGTAATAGATTCTCCATAGGCGGTAATGTTAACGTTTTCTTCTGTTGCTCAGGCCATATCGTAAACTTGGATATGTATGATGGCTCATTTTGAAGCTGAGACACTTGCACATGTGTGGTGCGATTTTCGGAGTGGCAAGTGTGATTCGTTTTCCCGTCAAGTGCCCAACCCCGAACGATAGTGAAAAATGTCACTCTCCTCAGGAAATAATCCCTAAATTCTGACCATAAAAATCATTAAAAAATATGTCCTTTGTAATTATTTGTTCAGGTTTATTTTTTTATACTTTTTTTTACATCACATCAGCTCTATAAAACACCAGTCCTAGTTCATTTATGTCAATTTTTAAAATCACAGCTTCCACGATTGTATGGCGGACTAATTTTTTAATGAGAGTCATAAATCTGTGTTCCTCATCTCAAGGTCCATTAGGGATATTGACCCATCTGCTTACCCTTCCGGAGCACCTGAGATCACCCCCAGTTTTTGGTGGGGTTCGTGTTGCTTAGTCTTTAGTTTTCTATGTTGTGTCATCTGTACTATCATTTGTCTGTTTGTCTTTTTATTTTTGGCCATGGCGTTGTCAGTTTGTTTTCGATCTACGAGTTTGACTGTCCCTCTGGTATCTTCGTCCCTCTTTTGTCATTAATTTTCTCTTTTTAGGCATTGTTTTATTTACATTCTTTGTTATGTTGTATATGTCATGTATGTTGTACACTTAGACAGATTACGCAATATTTTATTGATCATATGCATGTGCTTTTGTAAGCGTCCTTTCATTCCGCCGTGTATTTATTCCGGGTAACTGTTTTTCACTAGAGAATATTGAATGTAAATAGTGTGAAAGCGTCGATCTTGATATCGTTGTTTTGTTTATATTAGACCGGTTTATTGTTTACATAAATAAATGGGTTAAAATTAAATTGATTTTCAAGGAACCAGTTTAATTAATCTGAGTCAATCTAGTAAATAATATTGATGATGATGAGGAGGATATTTTTATAGCTCAAAATGCTTTATCAATGATCAGGACATTGAACTTGATACAAACCAAATTTAAAGAGCAGATTTGTTCTTACATAAAGTTTCAATTACAGAAGCATCCTTTGATATTGACATAGAAGATATGATTTAATATCCAAGTCGACCGAAAAGCAAATACATAGAAAAACTTCGGCAATCCAATAAATATAAATATTAAAAAGCATATGATTTTATAGATTTGCATAGAAAAATTATTTAAATCTCATTCGTTAATAAGCATTATTGTGTTATCGTGTGTTCAAAATGAGTACTAATCACTTCATCAATGAATGAATCTAAAGCACTAGTGTAATTAATCCCGCCGGGTATAACATAACTAACGTTAGTGCAATCATTCCGGTACAAAATCACTAGTGTAATCATTCCTGGTTCCCAAACACTAGTGTGAACATTCCTTGAATGAAAACTCTCCACTTTTTACATAAATCAACTATGCAATTTTCAAATACACTAAAAACTATTAAGCCACATTTTATATATATTTCCCCTGAAAAAAACCTTTTTAGAACCTTATAATGACTGGTGGATGTTTTACAGTGGACCCGGATAGAAAACCCGTGATTTTTTGTTGGTTGATAAAAATCACTGGGGATTTTCTTCCTCCGGATAAAGTACACTGGCGGAATCAAACCACTGTTACACTTTATCCATTAAAATATTTGAATTTGAGTAAACTTACTTTTTATCTGCAAGAAGAATAAAAGTCGAGGGAACGAAACTAACGTTATCATGATAATCTTTCTTTCTACAGATGTCACTTGTTTGAATCGCCGTTTTATTTCGGCGCACTCCTATGTAAGATAAGATAAGATAAGATAATATATCTAATATGCGCTATATACTGAAATGTACGATTTCATGCTGGGAAGATACAAATGGATCATTCTTATGTGTGCTTTTTCATATTTCACAAAAACAGGGGCTGACTCAGCGTTCGATTAAATTGGATGTCTAAAATATTGTTCAAAGGGGGCCCCTTAAAACGTGTGTCCAATTTGTTTGAACGAAATTAACTATAATTTCATATCTTACATTTAATATCAACACTTGGACTTAAATAAACCGGTAAGTAATAGCGGCAGGATCGGTGAATACGGAAATTATTCATATTAAATCTTCGGGTACAATGTACGTTAATTTAGTCATTATTACTTTTACTCACATACAAACTAAATCGCCGAGGATTTGAATGCGGGGAGATGGCGGGAGGAGGTCCGTCATGTCTGTATTATTTTTTCGGCAATTTATCTCTGTTACTTATTTTTCTTTGCCCGTTATTCTTTAAACTTTTTTTAGGCATATTTTTCTCTATTCTTTATAATATACATGTCTTGCCCTTTCTTCTGTGCTTTGTACATATCCGGGCCTTTATTAATTAATTTTGTAAACCCTATCCAGACCCTCTACAACGAGATACCGGTTAAGGATGTAGTCTTCTGACGTTTCTATCTCGTTTCTATCTCGTTCTGTAATTGTTTCCAAAACATGTGATATACAATGAATTTAAAAAATATTATAATCAAACTTAACTCTGTGCAAAAATAGTGTATTTACAATAAGTAGCTTTTGCGTAATAAAATGTTCATATCAATTTTTTCTTTTCAATTTCTTAGATATGTATTTTTTCAATCATTTATAACAAAGAACTTGAAACAATATGTTTTTTGTTCTAAAAAGAGAGAAAAATCACAAATTTACAAAATTGACAACATGGTAAATTTGACACGAAAAAGAAACAAAATTTTATAAAACTTTCTTATATTAACACCTACCTATAGTTATTTTTTCAAGTTAAATTTATTCAGATCAGTCCACTCCATCTTAAGTGAAAGTATAAAAAAGTTAAATTGTGAAACTGGGATTTTTGTCATGATAATAGCTCAAAAATGGGTAAAAATTGAAGAAAAATTGGAAAATCATCAAAATTGGGTACTTTCAAATGGCTGTAGCAAAAAAAGAAGTGCACCACCATATGATTTATTCTCCACCAATATTTTTCTTATAATCATATAAACCAAGGATTTGTAAAGAAAGGATTTTAATGGTATAGTAAGACCTTCTTACTATACAAATCCTTGTATAAACCTAAAAATCGGGTTCAGAAAAAAAGTTTAATTCTAGAAATTTTTGGCTCCTCAGAGGTGTACATTCTTAAAATGGATGTTTTTTTTCTTTCTGTCATTTTCATCTGTTGTTCCGCATGCATATTTTTTTCCTGCACGGAAGCCATGCGAGAATTCATTCACGCTTTTGTTCACCATTAGTTCCGGCAATTTGCATTGAAGATTATATTCATTTTCATCCTGTCTTGGGCAAAATCATTTATTTCGAACTCTTACCAGGCCAGGATATTTATTTTAAAAATCCGATGATTTATGATAAAACAAATGCATGTTTACAGATCTTCTTAACATGTCATACAAATGCAGTCATTCTAGAGAGTGAGACGTTACTGTTAAGTCGTCTTAACTGTCTTAAGGGTCTAGCTGTTCTGGGACCAACTGAGTCTTTCTTTTACACAAATGAAATACCAGTTGGCTCAAATTCTAACATACGCCTATTTGCAGATGCAAACATTGCACACATGGTAATAAATCTAACAGTGATTGCAAAACCCTTCAAAAAGATCTTAAAACTTTAAAGAAGTTGGGTAAAATGCACATGAAAAAGGGCTTTTCATCATGAAAAATGTAATGTTATGTCATCTGCCGACATTAAGATCTATTCACATACAATTACACTTAAACATAGACACAAACTTAAACACGGACGATACTTTACGTTCATGCAGTGGCACATGTTTCATGTATGTTCAGGACCTTACTTTCAGTTCAATGGTACAAGTTTGATGTTTTTTCAAGACTATACTTTACGTTCAGTGGCACATGTTTCATGTTTGTTCAGGACTATACTTTACGTTCACGTGTACATGTTTCAGGTTTGTTCAGGACTATACTTTACGTTTAGTGGCAGATGTTTCATGTATGTTCACGACCATACTTTACGTTCAGTGGTACAAGTTTGATGTTTTTTCAAGACTATACTTTACGTTCAGTGGCACATGTTTCATGTTTGTTCAGGACTATACTTTACGTTCACGTGTACATGTTTCATGTTTGTTCAGGACTATACTTTACGTTCACGTGTACATGTTTCAGGTTTGTTCAGGACTATACTTTACGTTTAGTGGCAGATGTTTCATGTATGTTCACGACCATACTTTACGTTCAGTGGTACATGTTTCATGTATGTTCAGGACTATACTTTACGTTCAGTGGCACTTGTTTCATGTTTGTTAATGTGTCTCTGCAAATGACCAACATAAAAATAAGAAGATGTGGCATGTTTGCCTATGAGACAACTCTCTTTCAGAGACCAAATAACGTACAAGTTTGCAACTAGAGGTCAACGTACGGCATTCAACTATGTGCAATACCAATTTCGCATAGCAAGATATAAAAGGCCCCGGAATTGCAAGTGTAAAACAATTCAAGCGAGAATACCAACGGCCCGATTTATTTGACAAGAGTGCACACGCTGAAATGCCTCGCCTGCTTTACTGACCATTTATTTTTAGGTTGAAAGTATTGAAGATAAAGATAAAGTTTTACTACAAGCATCACATAAACTTTACATTTCTAAAGATCCATAACAATGAGGCCATTGTCAGATAAACCTGACAAACAGACATGTACAACTTAAAATCATTGCATACACGAAGATAGTTGACCTATTGCTTATGGTAATTGAAAACAGACCAAAACAAAATAAAATGCTTCGCTGGGCGCAGCTTGATACGACCGCAGAGGTCGAACCCTGAACAGTTGGGGCAAGTATGGACACAACATTCAAGCTTGATACAGCTCTGAATTTGGATTGTGATTAAATATTTGACACAGCATAGGTTTCTGACACAGAAAGAATCTGGTCTAAGAACTTGTATTTTTTTAATTTACCTATTATGGTCCAATGTCCAAAATCAAAATACATGGTTAGATTCAGCATATCAAAGAACCCCATATATTCAATTTTTGTTGAAATCAAACAAAGTTTAATTTTGGACCCCAACTTGGACAAACTTGAAAACTGGGCCCATAATCAAAAATCTAAACACATGTTTCGATTCAGCATATCAAAGAACCCCAAGAATTCATTTTTTGTTAAAATCAAACTAAGTTTAATTTTGGACCCTTTGGACCTTAATGTAGACCAATTTAAAAAACGAGACCCAAAATTAAAAATCTAAATACACGGTTAGATTTGGAATACCAAAGAACCCCAATAATTCAATTTTTGATGAAATCAAACAAAGTTTAATTTTGGACCCTTTTGACCTCAATATGAACCAATTTGATAGCGGGGCCCACAAATAAAAAATCTAAATACATGGTTAGATTCAGCATATCAAAGAACCCCGTATATTCAATTTTTGTTGAAATAAAAAAAAAATAATTTTGGACCCCAACTTGGACCAACTTGAAAACTGGGCCCATAATCAAAAATCTAAAAACATGTTTAGATTCAGCATATCAAAGAACCCCAAGAATTCAATTTTTGTTAAAAATCAAACTAAGTTTAATTTTGGACCCTTTGGACCTTAATGTAGACCAATTTAAAAAACGGGACCCAAAATCAAAAATCTGAAAACACGGTTAGATTTGGCATATCAAAGAACCCCAATAATTCAATTTTTGATGAAATCAAACAAAGTTTAATTTTGGACCCTTTTGACCTCAATATGAACCAATTTGATAGCGGGCCCACAAATAAAAAATCTAAATACATGGTTATATTCAGCATATCAAAGAACCCCATATATTCAATTTTTGTTGAAATCAAACAAAGTTTAATTTTGGACCCAACTTGGACCAACTTGAAAACTGGGCCCATAATCAAAAATCTAAACACATGTTTAGATTCAGCATATCAAAGAACCACAAGAATTCAATTTTTGTTAAAATCAAACGAAGTTTAATTTTGGACCCTTTGGACCTTAATGTAGACCAATTTAAAAAACAGGACCCAAAATTAAAAATCTAAATACACGGTTAAATTTGGCATATCAAAGAACCCCAATAATTCAATTTTTGATGAAATCAAACGAAGTTTAATTTTGGACCCTTTTGACCTCAATATGAACCAATTTGATATCGGGGTCCACAAATAAAAAATCTTAATACATGGTTATATTCAGCATATCAAAGAACCCCATGTATTCAATTTTTGTTGAAATCAAACAAAGTTTAATTTTGGACCCCAATTTGGACCAACTTTAAAACTGAGCCAAAATCAAAAATCTAAATACATGTTTAGATTCAGCATATCAAAGAACCCCATATATTCAATTTTTGTTAAAATCAAACAAAGTTTAATTTTGGACCCTTTGGACCTTAATGTAGACCAATTTGAAAACTGGACCCAAAATTAAAAATCTAAATACACGGTTAGATTCGGCATAACAAATAAATAAATGTGGTCAAAGATTTTACAAATCTAATGCGCCATACTGAGCAATTAAATATTACTTCTTGATAATATAATAATATTTGAAGAATAATTCTTTTTAATTTCTGAAATCTGAAATGAGAAAAAATTGACCCCCAACAATTTCTTTTTACCCTCCCCCCCCCTTTTTCCCCCAAAAAATTCTTTCCCTCAAGATATGATCATAATCTCAATTCAAATTTCTAATGGAGTTTGCAACCATAATTACCCATTTAAATTTACCATATTGCTAACTTAATCTATTTTATAATAGAATTTAAAATATAGTGTCAAATCTTTCATATGGATTTTTTTGTAAAAAAAGAAGATGCAACATTTGCAGATATTTTTACTGGTCTTCCTTTATAAATATGCATTTCTTTAAAACATAATTTAAGGGAAGTAACCAAAACGTTGTATTTGGATTACCTCCTTTACACTGTTTTAAATTATCTTATTTGTTCATTAACCATTACTTTATACATAATTTAAAAGCAGTGTAAGGGAGGTAACTTCAATGATGTATTCGATTTATCTCCCTTACACTGCTTTAAATTATGTTTTGTACTAAAGTATTTGTCCATTAACCAGGACAACCTTGTTTTCCCCCTTTTTTGCCGCTTATTCCTAAACGGTTTGACATAACCCCCCAAAGCAAATCCTAACCAACCCTTTGTGGTATGGAAACTTGTAGTATAATTTCAGAGAGATCCATACACCGTTCCACAGTTATTGTCTGGAAACTATAAAATGCTTATTTTTGGCCCCTAATTCCTTAACTGTTGGCCTTAACCCCAAAAATCAATCCCAACCTTCCTTTTGTGGTATTTAACCTTATGGTAAAATTTCAAAGAGATCCATTCACTTAAACTAAAGTTAGAGTGCGAAAACCAATGTGTCTTCGGACGACGACGACGACAACGACGACGACGACGACGCCAACGTCATACCAATATACGACAGAAATTTTTGCGGTCGTATAAAAACTCAAGATTGACCAATGAACCATAAAAATTAGGTCAAGGTCAGATGAAACCTGCCAGACTGACATGTACCCCTTACAATCATTCAATACACCACAAGTAGTTGACATACTGCTTATTGTATCTGAGAAACGAACCTAATCATGTTAATTTAACATTGATCACTGATCCATGAAATAAGGTCGAGGTCAGGTCAAGACATACTAACGGATATGTAGACGTTGGCTTGCAAGGAACCCAAATACAAAATATCGTTATTCTATTACTTTTAATAATTGAAAATTTCATATGGCAAAAAACTACAATGTTTTTTTTTCATGCAGTCGCAGAACCATGAAGATGAGGTCAGGGACAACTGACATATGACAGACGGAAATTGCTTAACATAAGGTATCAGCATACAAGGTATGAAGCAACCACTGGAGACCTGGTCTTCAACCTTCTGAAATTTAATGCTTTGTACAAATAGTTTACATAGGTAAATTGTAAATTACCAAGCTAACTAAACCCTTTAACAAATATCACATTCATAAGGTTTATCCAGCATGTGTTCCCATGTGTCATTGTAGATTCCCAAGCCGACTAAACCCTTCATCAAATACCACATACATGATGTTTATCTCATGCGTGTGTTCCTATGTGTCTCTGTAAGTTGCCAAGCCGACTAAACCCTTTACCAAATATCACATTTATGAATAATAAATTATTTAGCACAAACATTAGATTGGTGACATTTATAACTGGTATGTGTGTTTATATAAAGTACCACTCTCACTAAACCCTTTACCTCATACATCACATTTATAAAGTTTTCCACCAGTTGTGTTCTCATGTGTCTATCTAATTTACCACTCTAACTAAACACTCTACCACATACATCACATTTATAAAGTTTATCTCCAGTATACAGGTATATACATGTATGTTAAATTTCTTCCATATACACAATTTTTAATGGTTTAATTCCAATAAATTCTTTAAAACAAAAATCCATTTTACGAGTTTTACCCCAGTTTGTATTCTAATGTGTCTCTTTAAGTCATCATTTCCAATAAAATCTTCAACACATGCATAACATTACTGATGTTTTACAGGATGTATGTCTTTTGATTAGTTTCTGTAAATTACAAAGCCGACTAAACCTTTTACTACCTACATGAGGTGTATCGCCTGTATGTGTTCTCATGTGTCTCTGTACTTTTCTAAGATGACTAAAATCTTTACCACCAACATCACAGTCATGAGATTTATCGCTTGTATGTGTTCTCATGTGAATCTGTTAGCTATTAAGCTGATTAACTCCTTTGCCATATACACCACAGTCATGAGGTTTATCGCCTGTATGTGTTCTAATGTGTCTCTTTTAATTACTAAGATTACTAAACCCTTTACCACATACATCTTATACATGAGGTTTATCGCCTGTATGTATTTTCATATGAATCTGTAAATTAATAAGATGACTAAACCCTTTACCACATACGTCACCGTCATGAGGTTTATCACCTGTATGTGTCCTTATGTCTCTGTAAATGACCATGTCGACTAAGCCCTGTACCACAACCATCACAGACATAAGGTATGTGTACTTGTGAGTCTCTTTAGGATAATACCTTGAAAAAAAATCTGCCACAAAAACTTCATTTCTATGATGTTTTTCACCTGTTTGTTCTCATGTCAACCTGTAAATCCCCATGATGACTAAACCCTTAAAACTCTACCACATACATCACTGATATGAGGTTTATCGCCTGTATGTGTTCTTATGTGTTTATGTAAATTACTAAGATTACTAAACCCTTTACCACTTTAATCGCAGTTATGAGGTTTATCTCCAATATGTGTTCTCATGTGTCTCTGTAAATTTCCAAGCTGACTAAACCCTTTACCACATAAAACACAGTGATGAGGTTTATCACCTGTATGTGTTCTCATGTGTCTCTGTAAATTTCCAAGCTGACTAAACCCTTTACCACATAAATCACAGTGATGAGGTTTATCACGTGTGTGTTCTCATGTGAATCTGTAAATTACCAGGTTGACTAAACCATTTACCACATACACCACAGTCATAAGGTTTATCACCTGTATCATGTGTATGTGTTCTCGTGTGTCTCTGTAAATTACCAGGCTGACTAAACCCTTTACCACATACATCACAGCCATAAGGTTTATCACCTGTATGTGTTCTAATGTGACTCTGTAAATTACCAAGCTGACTAAACCTTTTTCCACATACATCACATTCATGAGATTTATCGCCATCATGTGTTTTTGTGTGTCTCTGTAAATGACCAAGGTGACTAAATCCTTTACCACATACATCACATTCATGAGGTTTATCATCTGTATGTGTTCTCATGTGTCTCTGTAAATTACCAAGATGACTTAACCTTTTAACACATAAACATGATAAATCGCAGTCATGAGTGTTATCACCTGTATGTGTTCTCATGTGTCTCTGTAAATTATGAAGATGACTAAACTTTTTCCCACATAAATCACAGTCATGATGTTTATCCCCTGTATGTGTTCTCATGTGAATCTGTAAATTACCAAGCTTCCTAAATCCTTTTCCACATATATCACAGTGATGGGGTTTATCACCTGAATGTATTCTCATGTGAATCTGTAAATTATCAAACTGACTATACCTTTTACCACACACATCACAATGATGAGGATTATCACATGAATGTATTCTAATGTGAATCTTTAAACTACCCGGCTGACTGAAGCCTTTTCCACATACACCACAGTCATGATGTTTATCGCCCATATGTGTTTTCATGTGAGTCTGTAAATACCAATGCTGACTAAACCCTCTACCACATACATCACAGACATGAGGTTTATTGCCTGTTTGTGTTCTCATGACTTTTTGTAAATTACTGACTTGACTAAACATTTAACCATATACATCACTCCAGTATGTGTTCTCATGTGTCTCTTCAGATAACTGCCACTAGTATATTATCTATCACAAAATTTAAATTTATGACATTTGTCACCAGTAAGTTTTCTCGTGTGTCCCTTTAATTCACTATCTTGACTAAATTCTATAGCTCAAACATCACATTTACGGCATTACCTCGACTTAAATCTCTGGCAAAATCATACCATTTATGAAGTTTATCACCAGCCTGTGTTTAATGTGTCTCTGTACAGTACCATGTATCACCAGTCTGTGTTTAATGTGTCTCTGTACGGTACCATTTATCACCAGCCTGTGTTTAATGTGTCTCTGTACAATACCATTTATCACTAAATCCTCAACACATTCATCTTACCTATAAGGTTCAACTCCAGTAATTGTGTCCTTGTACTCAACTCTGTAAGGAAAATGTAAACAAATTTAAGACTAAAGACTAAAACCTTTCGATACCTCTCTGTGAATTACATATAAATTGTCTATGTTGTTTCGGTGTAACATACTTTACATTCATGTATCTGCATGTTGAGGTAATTCTACTTTAATACTTTATATGACATATAGACAAGTAGTATATATATATACTGCCTAACTGATGTATACCCCAATCTACTCTATTCTTAAGGAAAAGTATGTTACTAAATGGCAACATTATATGCATACAGAATTAATAAACTGTTGACACAGAGAAATATCTCGCCTATCTGCAGAAAATTCAGAAAAAGCCAATCTGATGGATAGCAACATTGCTAATAAATTCGAAGTCGCTGGACCATGAACTAGGGACCTCAAAATAGTCGACAAATTGAGATGTACTGATATTAATGCAACTTCATAGAAAATGTCATTGTCTGTCATTAGTACATGTAGTTCAAGATTATCAAATTAACTTTAGCAGAAAACTTAACATTAAAAGTTGGTAATTAATTGATAGTCACCATAGGCGGATCCAGGGGGGAGGGGGGCTGGGACCCCCATCTGTGGGAAAAAAATGGTTGATTATATAGGGAATCACTGAAGCATGACTGGAGCCCCCCCCCCCCCCTTTACAAAAAGATCTGGATCCGCCACTGGTCACTGGACCTTGACCTAGGGGACAGGGTCTCGAAAAAGTCATAACACTGATATGCTCGGGTCGTAATGCATTTTAAAAGAAAATATCATTGATCTATCGCAAGTTGTCCCTATCAAACTAACTTGAGTAGAAAACTTAACATTGAACATTGCCAATAAATTCACAGTCACTGGACCATGACCTAGGGTGCAGGGCCTCTATTCAAATGTGAATCCATGACAAATCGCCCCACTGGCAAATCGCCCCACACCTAATCGCCCCACTTTCTAAATCAAAGCGCGAAAGCGCTGTAAAGGCAGTTTATTACAGGTTGTGTGTATTTTTAGTCCAGTTATATCATTATCTTGCATAGTACATTGTACTTATCAGAGGTGGCTTTCAGTATTTAAGATTTAGAGTTCTCTAATGATATTGAACAAGTTTTATGAATGTCATATTCTGAGCACTATATGAAGGGCGATTGTTCTCACTTGTTTATGAACTAGTGCATTATGTCCAGTTTGTACCTTTTTTATCTATGTTTATAGTCAAATACTGTTTAAAATAGTTTGGCATTTTCTTTTTAGTAATAAATAAATGTTATCAACTGTATTTTATTCAACTTTGCAAATGTGGTTTGTTACTGGTAAGTACAATGTATGGATGATAGTTGTTTCATTGGCAATCATAACACATCTCCTTATTTATATAATGATCTATATTCAATGACATCAGGTACAAAAAAAATGTATGTAACTAAACTATGATGGGAAACCTTTGACTTCTTTCTTTTATATAAACTTTTCATTTGGTACCATAGAACTATGTAGAATAAATGTACATTACAACATGTCAACTCTTTCAATGACAATACTTTTTTTAGGAACTATAACTCCAAGCAAAATTATATTTCTAAGTATAAAGTAATTTATGAATGAAACAAGAGTGCACACGCTGAAATGTCTCGCCTTCTTTACTAATCATTGATATTATGTTAATAGTCCTAAATATAAAGCTTTATTACAACTGTCACATAAACTTAACATTAACCAAGTAAACTAAACATTGACCAATGAACCAAGAAAATGAGGTCAAGGTCAGATGAACCATGCTAGGCAGGCATGTACAGCTAACAATTCTTCCATACAACAAATATAGTTGACCTATTGCTTATAGTTTAAGAAAAACAGATCAAAACACAAAAACTTAAAACTGAGCAATGAACCTTGAAAATGAGGTCAAGGTAAAAAAAACCTGCGTGACTGACAAATAGATCATAAAATATTTCCATACACCAAATATAGTTGAACTATTGCATATAGTATTAGAAAAAAGACCAAAACTCAAAAACTTAACTTTGACCACTGAACCATGAAAATGAGGTCAAGGTCAGATGACACCTGCCAGCTAGACATGTACACCTTACAATCATTCCATACACCAAATATAGTAGACCTATTGCATACAGTATAAGAAAAACAGACCAAAACACAAAAAATTAACTATAACCACTGAACCATGAAAATGAGGTCAAGGTCAGATGACACCTGCCAGTTGGACATGTACACCTTACAGTCCTTCCATACACTGAATATACTAGACCTATTGCCTATAGTATCTGAGATATGGACTTGACCACCAATACTTAACCTCGTTCACTGATCCATGAAATGAGGTCGAGGTCAAGTGAAAACTGTCTGACCGGCATGAGGACCTTGCAAGGTACCCACATACCAAATATAGTTATCCTATTACTTATAATAAGAGAGAATTTAACATTACAAAAAATCTTAACTCTTTTTTCAAGTAGTAACTGAACCATGAAAATGAGGTCAAGGACATTGGACATGTGACTGACGAAAACTTCGTAACATGAGGCATCCATATACAAAGTATGAAGCATCCAGACCTTCCACGTTCTAAAATATAAAGCTTTTAAGAAGTTAGCTTACGCCGCCGCCGGATCACTATCCCTATGTCGAGCTTTCTGCAACAAAATTCGCAGGCTCGACAAAACGGAGTTCTTAATTAAGAAATAAACTGATTCGCTGAGCGCAGCTGGATACACCCGCAGAGGTCCAACCCTGAACAGTTGGGGCAAAAATGGACACAATATTCAAGCTTGATACAGGTCTGAATTGGGATTGTAATTAAATATTTGACATATTATAGTTTCTGAATAAATGTAGTCAAAGAACTTGAAATCGGTTATATGAATTGAATTTATATTCAATTAAAGATTTCTTGCTGTTGCGCAATACTTAATAAATCTGTTGCCAGACTATAAACAAATAAAGTTCAATTTCTTCTCAATGTTATATTTGAAATTTATCAAAATCAATAGGGAGATTACATCAATAGCTATAAATCAACTGATTTTTATAGTTCGTTCTTATATATTGTACTGTTACACCACTGTCCCAGGTTAGGAGGTGGGTTGGGATCCCGCTAACATGTTTAACCCCGCCACATTCTGTATGTACATGTATGTGCCTGTCCCAAGTCAGGAGCCTGTAATTCAGTGGTTGTGGTTTGTTTATGTGTTGCATATTTGTTATTCGTTCATTTTTTGTACATAAATTAGGCCGTTAGTTTTCTTGTTTGAATTGTTTTACATTGTCATTTCGGGGCCTTATATAGCTCACTGTGCGGTATGTGCTTTGCTCATTGTTGAAGGCCGTACTGTGACCTATACATGTAGCTGTTAATTTCTGTGTCATTTGGTCTCTTGTGGAGAGTTGTCTCATTGGCAATCATACCACATCTTCTTTTTTATATTTACATCAACAGATATAAACAATTCACCAAAGTCAAGGTGAGACAACAAAACTTAGTTGTAAGATCTCTGAAATTTTTTACACGGTACAAGTTTTTCTCATTGTTGGAGATTGTACGTTGACAGTAACACCTGTAACTGCTTAACCCATTTCTTTTGCACTTTGGTTCGATAAACTCACTGAACATCATACCACATCTCCTTATTTTTATATGCATTACAATTTACATGTGCATGTAATTGTAAATATATATATATCAGAACAAACTTCATTGCGTCACTTTTATTTATGCATCCTTTGGCCATGTCATGTTGGCACAATCTAAAATTACACAACATAAAACAACTAAATGTTATTTCAGATGAAAGTTTTGTTTCAGTTCCATTCATAGGATTTATTAGAATTTTGTATGTTTTGTCAAGTCCAATAATTAGCTCTATGTGCACGTGTTAATTGGAGACTTTTCTATCCCGTATAAGAGTTTTGGAACTAATTCTGTTTCTTTTTTTGAAAAAAGTGAGCAAACAAATCTTGCACATTTAAACCTTTGTCTGCCATCACACTGTCACCTGGATCACATAATTGAACTATTCTACATCTTTCAACTATTTCACAGTCACTGGTACAACCAACATATGCATTAGAGACATAGATGACTAAACCACCAGGTGTCGAACATACAAGTATTTTCAGTGTTTCTGTTTTTATATAATGAAAAGGTTCCCTGAGCTCTAGGAGCTTTATGTTTTATCACTGGATATTCTGTGCTGTCAATAATAATCCAAGTTGTAGGAAACTTTAATATGAAGTTGGATGGCGAAAAATACCTGACTAAACCACTAAATGGTCAAGTGTTAGCATCACGCCACTGTTTAGAAATAAAAACAATCCATGTTTACACAACATTCTTAACACTAGTTTCAATCTAGAATCTGGACAGTTCAAAGTTGGTTGTATAATGCCTCAATTTCATCATAGTCATAAAAAAACTGATTTTCAAATGACACCCTATCAATTTGAAAATATATGTATCTCAAACAATGTGCTGATGGACCAAGTGTGGTCAAAACAAATAAAAATTTAGTATACAACTCTAAACCGGTATAAATATGCATGGCTGTGTCACATGTCTTCATTCCAAAATTCATAGCTGAAAATATAGGCATTGATGGTATTTGCGTAATTCCATCTGTGAAGCTCAACATTAGCTCGGCAGTTGGTGGTGGACAGTCATAAATCCTGTCTGCAGTATGAATGACTTCTTCAGGAAAACCAACTTTACAATCAAAACTTTCCTCTAGATTTCTACTACAATATTCATCAAGTTTAGTTCTTTTGTTTTCACAGGAAACTGCCCTGATTTTTCTTTTTGCGGACGATTCAGTCTCTTGCTTGGTCCAGGAAAATAGGCTGGGAATGGCAGTAGAATTAAGTCTCTGTATGGTGGGTTTGCGCCCTGAAAAAGGTTATAAAACATTAGTTTTTGATAATTAAATGAACTTCCATTAGCAATGCATACTTTGTACTACCTGGCAAAATATTAACTAGATTTATTAATTACAATCTGGATAAAACTATGTTAGCCTGATTCAATGTACATCAAAATGTATGTTATGTAAATCCAAAGGACAAACAATGAGAGACTTATGCAACAAACGTACATTGTTTGTACCTAAATAACTATAATATAGATGAGAGCATGTCATTGTTTTGTTCCTGTTAACATTGTCATTGATATTTTTCAAGAAAGTCTATGAGGCATAGCTTATGCATTCCTGTCATTACTACATTAGCGTAATTACTGCTAAAATAATTCTCAGTATGATATACCTCTTGTAAGAAATCATTATAATTGTAGAAGCACCAAAAAATCTCAAACAGATCACATTGAATCGTAATCCAAAAAATTATGACGTCTTGAATTAACCACCCCCTTTTATTCTAAAACGATAATTGCGGTTGTAAACAGACTTTGGTTTATTCGCATGGCGATTACATATATAACTATATATTTTAAAAAGAAAATAGAGTTTTACCATGAAAAGTTTCCTGCACGTAGTCTTTTTCAATAAAATGTGCCTTGCAAACAACAACTGATTGAGATGGACTCCACGATTTCTTCGTGTTCTCGTCCAATCTGCGTATGGGCCATGGCGTTGATCCAACTTTTCTTCTTTTTAAGTCATTTGGAAATGCATGTCCTCCTCTTAAATGACATCCAGGTACACAACAACAAGTACTTGGCATCGTTAATTAAAAATGCAACTGTATAGTTGCACAGTGCAGAAACCGGAAGTTTAGGAACAGGATCGGCTACCACGGCGCCACCTATTCAGGAACGATAATTTGCTACTTTATATAACTGCGAAATAACAATCAATAACGTTAGATGGGTTCACGTGCATAAACAGAAATGCGCTTTAAATTGTATAATATATTTCATGTTCAGTCGACCTTTAATTATTATATCAACGACTGAAATGATTTATAAACATCTAGATTGAAGATAACACTCGAAATTAACCCGGCTTTAATGCCTTTCTGGTTGCCGTGTTAATCCTTCTTTCCGCGATATCCAACTTATCTACGTGGGGGGTCATTAGGCTCCAAGTAGATCCGGAAAATGTTGATTCTCTCCTCTTCTTATTGTGATATAAAATGTTTTTTGTTTCATTTCATTTACATTGGGAAATAGAGAAACGATCATTGTGTTTTTTTAGTTTTACATTCATATAAGTGAAAAAGTCATCCTATCTTCTTTTCTTGAATTCTTAGGACTTCTTTGCTCTAATAGAATTTTAAATTGTCTGTCCTTTGCAGATGTCTTAAATAATCGTTTAAGTGTAATTTCATGGACAATGAAAATCTCATTTGTCTGTTATCTTCAGAACACTGCTCATTTACAAGCCCCTAAGGAGCAATTTTTGAAGGCCTTGCGCAAATACTTAAGATCTTTGTGCAATCACTTTCTTTGTTGAATTAATGAGATGAAACATTGAACTCTAATAAAAAATTATGAGCTAACCTGGGAATAATTATTAAAGGCATGTTTTTACATCTCAAAACTTGAGAATTTTTGTGGGATTGTAAAAAAAATTTACTTATACAAGTGAATTTTTGAGAAAATTAAGGGGAGATTATTCAAACATTATAATTAACTTATATAAGTATATTTATTTTACTTCTTCAAGTAGATAAAGATTACTTGTACAAGTAGTAGCCCTGACTGTATGTGTGTTTATATAAAGTACCACTCTCACTAAACCCTCTACCTCATACATCACATTTATAAAGTTTTCCACCAGTTGTGTTCTCATGTGTCTATCTAATTTACCACTCTAACTAAACACTCCACCACATACATCACATTTATAAAGTTTATCTCCAGTATACAGGTATATATGTTAATTTTCTTCCATATACACAATTTTTAATGGATTAATTCCAATAAATTCTTTAAAACAAAAATCCATTTTACGAGTTTTACCCCAGTTTGTATTCTAATGTGTCTCTTTAAGTCATCATTTCCAATAAAATCTTCAACACATGCATAACATTTCTGATGTTTTACTGGATGTATGTCTTTTAATTAGTTTCTGTAAAATTACAAAGCCGACTAAACCTTTTACTACCTACATAAGATTTATAGCTTGTATGTGTTTTCATGTGAATCTGTTAACTACTAAGCTGATTAACTCCTTTGCCACACACACCACAGTCATGGGGTTTATCGCCTGTATGTGTTCTAATGTGTCTCTTTTAATTACTAACTAAGATTACTAAACCCTTTACCACATACATCATATACATAAGGTTTATCGCCTGTATGTATTTTCATATGAATCTGTAAATTAATAAGATGACTAAACCCTTTACCACATACGTCACAGTCATGAGCTTTATCACCTGTATGTGTCCTTATGTGTCTCTGTAAATGACCATGTCGACTAAGCCCTGTACCACAACCATCACAGACATAAGGTATGTGTACTTGTTCGTCTCTTTATGATAATAACTTGAAAAAAAATCTGCCACAAAAACTTCTATGATGTTTTTCACCTGTTTGTTTTCATGTCAACCTGTAAATCCCCATGATGACTAAACCCTTAAAACCCTTTACCACATACATCACCGATATGATGTTTATCGCCTGTATGTGTTCTTATGTGTAAATTACTAAGATTACTAAATCCTTTACCACTTTAATCGCAGTTATGAGGTTTATCTCCAATATGTGTTCTCATGTGTCTCTGTAAATTTCCAAGCTGACTAAACCCTTTACCACATAAATCACAGTGATGAGGTTTATCACCTGTATGTGTTCTCATGTGTCTCTGTAAATTTCCAAGCTGACTAAACCCTTTACCACATAAATCACAGTGATGAGGTTTATCACGTGTGTGTGTTCTCATGTGAATCTGTAAATTACCAGGCTGACTAAACCCTTTACCACATACACCACAGTCATACGGTTTATCACCTGTATCATGTGTATGTGTTCTCGTGTGTCTCTGTAAATTACCAGGCTGACTAAACCCTTTACCACATACATCACAGCCATAAGGTTTATCACCTGTATGTGTTCTAATGTGACTCTGTAAATTACCAAGCTGACTAAACCTTTTATCACATACATCACATTCATGAGATTTATCGCCATCATGTGTTTTTGTGTGTCTATGTAAATGACCAAGGTGACTAAATCCTTTACCACATACATTACATTCATGAGGTTTATCATCTGTATGTGTTCTCATGTGTCTCTGTAAATTACCAAGATGGCTTAACGTTTTACCACATAAACATGATAAATCACAGTCATGAGGTTTATCATCTGTATGTGTTCTCATGTGTCTCTGTAAATTATGAACATGACTAAACTTTTTCCCACATAAATCACAGTCATGAGGTTTATCCCCTGTATGTGTTCTTATGTGAATCTGTGAATTACCCAGCTTCCTAAATCCTTTACCACATAAATCACAGTGATGGGGTTTATCACCTGAATGTATTCTCATGTGAATCTGTAAATTATCAAACTGACTATACCTTTTACCACACACATCACAATCATGAGGTTTATCACCTGAATGTATTCTCATGTGAATCTTTAAACTACCCGGCTGACTGAAGCCTTTTCCACATACACCACAGTCATGATGTTTATCGCCCATATGTGTTTTCATGTGACTCTGTAAATGACCTTGTTGATTAAACCCTTTACCACATTCATCACAGTCATAAGGTTTATCACCTGTATGTGTTCTCATGTGAGTCTGTAAATACCAATGCTGACTAAACCCTCTACCACATACATCACAGACATGAGGTTTCTTGCCTGTTTGTGTTTTCATGACTTTTAGTGAATTACTGACTTGACTAAACATTTAACCATATACATCACTCCAGTATGTGTTCTCATGTGTCTCTTCAGATAACTGCCACTAGTATATTATCTATCACAAAATTTAAATTTATGACATTTGTCACCAGTAAGTTTTCTCGTGTGTCCCTTTAATTCACTATCTTGACTAAATTCTATAGCTCAAACATCACATTTACGACATTTTTTATCAGTAATTTTTCTCAAGTCTCTTTTAGGCATTACCTCGACTAAATTCTCTGGCAAAATCATCACATTTATGAAGTTTATCACCAGCCTGTGTTTAATTTGTCTCTGTACAGTACCATTTATCACTAAATCCTCAACACATTCATCTTACCAATAAGGTTCAACTCCAGTAATTGTGTCCTTGCTCAACTCTGTAAGGAAAATGTAAACAAATTTAAGACTAAAGACTAAAACCTTTCGATACCTCTCTGTGAATTACAAATAAACTGTCTATGTTGTTTCGGTGTAAAATACTTTACATTCATGTATCTGCATGTTTAGGTAATTCTACTTTAATACTATATATGACATATATACAAGTAGTATATATATATATACTGCCTAACTGATGTATACCCCAATCTACTTTATTCTTAAGGAATATTCTTTATGGTACTAAATGGCAACATTATATGCATACAGAATTAATAAACTGTTGACACAGAGAAATATCTCGCCTATCTGTAGAAAATTTCAGAAAATGCCAATCTGATGGATGGCAACATTGCTAATAAATTCGAAGTTGCTGGACCATGAACTAGGGACCTCAAAATAGTCGACAAATTGAGATGTACTGAAATTAATGCAACTTCATAGAAAATATCATTGTCTGTCATTAGTACATGTAGTTCAAGATTATCAAACTAACTTTAGCAGAAAACTCAACATCAAAAGTTGGTAATTAATTGAAAGTCACTGGACCTTAGGGGACAGGGTCTCGAAATAGTCGTAACACTGATATGCTCGGATCGTAATGCATCTTAAAACAAAATTGATCTATCGCAAGTAGTCCCTATCAAACTAACTTAAGTAGAAAACTTAACATTGAACATTGCCAATAAATTCAGTCACTGGACCATGAACTAGGGTGCAGGGCCTCAAAATAGTCCTTAAACTGATATGTACTGATAGTAACAATATAAAAACTAGACAAAGGTATGTCCCCGAACTCCACTCTAGAGTTACTGTATTATAACAACATGAACAAAGTCAATGTAGGACTTTCTTTGAGATATTATTGTGTCTGGGAGACACAAATGATGCCCCCACAGATGCAAAGTGTTATTTTAAAATAACATAAATATCATTGACCTATCACTAATAGTTACTGGTTTAAATTGTTTTTTAATTGAGAGTCGCTGGACCATGACCTAGGAGATAGGGCCACGAAATAGTCATTAAAAGTCATATGAAACTTCAAATTTAAAAAAAAAAGTTGAATAAGTTTTATTTACTCTAGTGTTACAATATAACAAGTGTACCTTAAAGGGGAATTAAATACCAGATATATATATATAAAAAAAATTACAATATGATTTTGTTTTTTTGATCAATCATTAATGAAAGTGAAATAGTGAAATAATAATTTGCTTTTAGCAGCCAGTTTGGTTCAATATAGATAAAATAAGCAGTGGCGGATCCAGGGGGGGGGGGGAGGGGGGGGGGGACCCCCCTTTTTTTGACGATCAGTGCATTTGAATGGGGACATATAGTTGGAACCCCCTTTTATAAATGGCTGGATCCGCCCCTGATAAGCTAAGAAACATCGCTGATGAATTATTCACTTCCAACCTCATTGGATCTGACGGATTCATGTGAACTTCAATTTAACCCCTTAGGTAGAGATCGGTTACGCACGAACTGGGCGTGCTCAACTATTAAAAGGAAAATAATGTCAACATTGAAAGTGCAACAAGTGTAACCCATTTGGTTAACTAATGCGATCAACGATATTTAACATTTTTTTTTAACCTATAATATGAAATCAAACAGACCTATTAAAAACCTCCATTTTTGACGATCAATGCTTTTGAATGGGAACATATGGTTAGAATCCCCGTTGGAATCCCCTCCTTTATCCTGGGTTGGAACCCTCCCCCTTTTTAAAAATGGCTGTATCCGCCCCTGACCTTGATGGTTAAGTAGATGGCGTCTAGACTAAAATACACATGAAATGTTGATACACATTATCTTATCCATGCATTGTTAATTAGAAATAAGAAGATGTAGTATGAGTGCCAATAAGACAACACTCAGAGACATATATATATGTCTCTGCAACACTCCATTAATTGTTTATTTTAGACTTTTTGTTATTTGGATATACATTTTAATTTGATATAAATCAAATATGAGACTTTGAGTCAAATCGGTGAACATGAATTTGACAGCTAATGCCCCTTTAACTTTCTTTAAAAAAAACTGTATATCATTGAAATCTTAATAAATGTACTGATATTGAATTATTGTCTTCCTGTAACCAATTCACCGATATTTTTCCGTATGCAGTGACCTTAACTTCATTACCTCTCGTTAGAACTTGGACAATCGCACAGCGCAAGTGAAAAAATGTGCAAGTGCGAGGGGAAAACCATGACGAAAGAAGGTAAACAAACGTGCACTGGAAGGTAAATAGTAATAACTGACTATGAAAGAACAAATCTAATACATAAATCACTGTTTTTTTTAAATGTTGAAGTTAACCTACTGGATATGAACAAGAGGCTCTCAAGAGCCTGAATCACTCACCTGTAATTTTTTGCTAAATCTTTCATCAACGAATATTTTTGCTTTTCAACATATATTAACATGATTAATGAGTGGCTTAAAAATGCCATTTAAGTGTTCTTTGTATCTGTCATATTTTCTTCAAAAGCAAAAAAAATGCATTTTACCCATGCTATGTTCCATTTTATCCAAAGTGTCTATGTTTCTTGACGTACAAGGAAATACAATAAAAAATTTATACCTTGAAAATGCAACAAAAGACCTTGTTAAGTCAAATGATCTGGAAATCATTGTAACTTCTATTGTGAAGAATTTATTTCAAGAATTTACTTCATCATTAGAGACAAAAATTGATGAAAAAGTGTCAGAAGTTATAAGGGAAATGCAAGAGAAAATAGATGCATTATCAATTGAAAATGAGAACTTGAGGGAGAAAGCTGAGGTAGCTATGAAAGGCCTATCTGCAACAAAGAAAGAATTACACCAAAATGAAAGACTGACAAGAGAAGTGATTACCAGCAGCAACTATAATGAACAATATTCTCGCAAAAACAACATAAGAGTTATAAACTTTCCATGGCGAGAGCGACAAGATATGCGTGCGGACTTTATAAGTAAAGTGAAAAGGGACATGAATGTAGAACTTGAAGAAAGAGATGTTGTCGCCATCCATAGAATTCCATCTGACAAACTAGGACCAAAGCCTCTCATTCTGAGATTATTGAAAAGTGACATTAAACAAAGAGTGATGCGAGAAAAGAAAAATTTACAGGATAATGTGAGATTTTATGATGACATTTCCAAAAGAAAAATTGAGCTGATGAAAAGACTAAATGAGACTGAATGGTTCAGCGACGTATGGTACTTCAACTGTGGTGTATATGGAAGGATATCTGATGGTCTACAGCTGAAGTTCAATATATTTGATGACATTTTTCTTAGATTGAGACAAAGGAAATAAGAAGTTAACTTAGTACTTGACTTTCAATGTTACATGTACATTATATCTTAATGAATTTTGATTTTTTTTTTTTTTTTTTTTTTTTTTTAAATGTTTTTCTTATTTTCATGGGACAAATCTTAATATTATAAAAGTTGTCTCCACTTTGTAAAATGGTTGACTATGATATAACTGATGAATCATATACAGGATGTATAAAATTGAAAGAACAATTATACTGCAAAAAACTATTGTTTTGACATTAATTTAATAAAAAATGTCTGCCATCTTGATGCTAAATTTTTGTTTTTATCTCTATCTTTTTCTTTCCAGTCCTTTATTCTTTTTATTAATTATTGCATTTCTGCAATATCATTCCATTACATTTTGTTTTGGTTTAGTTAATAGTGAGTTTTCTGTTTATCATTTTTTATGCTTCTATATGTTGGTTAAATGTTTTTCTTTAGTATTTTTTATACATATGGAGAATAATCAGATATTACTATTACATTTTTTTACGGTCATGTTATGTGCTAGTGTATTTATCGACATCATATCATGTGAACCCTAAAGGTATTAACTGTTAATTGTCAAGGTTTGGGAGATAAAGTTAAAAGAAGAGATTTTTTTAACTATTTAAGATCAAAGAATCACAATATTTACTGTTTACAAGATACTCATTTCTTATGTGAAAATGAAAATAATATAAGAGCTATGTGGGGATATGATAGTTTTTTTTCATCATATAGTTCAAATTCAAGAGGTATAGCAGTTATGTTTAATAACAACTTTGAGTTTAAGGTCCTAAAAGAAAAAAAAAGATGTTGGTGGCAATTATTTAGTATTAGACTTAGTTGTTGATACTTTACATTTTACACTTGTAACTATTTATGGACCAAACATAGATAATCCAATTTTTTATGATCAAATTATGTCAGTTATAGATGATTTTGGTAATGATAGCTATATGATATGTGGTGATTTTAATCTTGTTTCGAACCCTGATATAGATTATTTTAACTATTTACATGTAAATAATCCAAATGCTCCGCGAAAAGTTTTAGAAATCATTGAGAAGTCAGGGGAGTTACTTGTACAAGTGATTTTTTAAATCACTTTCTCAAGTGATTTTTTTCGACAAACTAGAGTTAATTCCAGGGTTATCTCCCTCTTTCAGAGGACAACATCACAACAGGGGTCTTCATGGCATAACTAATAGAAGACACCTATTCAAAAGGTGACAAGAACAAAGACTAACTCGTATGGAGTAAAATTTATTTTCTGTATAGAGCATTATCATGATTATAGCAGTTGTACATGAATAACATATTTTTCATAAAGCAAAGGTTTCCACCGAAAATGATAAAAGTTTTCATTTGTACAAAAAAGTTGAACCTTATATATAAAAGATCACAAATCCATTAAATTTGAAGCTCGTATATATATAATACAATTTAAGACAAACAAGAAATAGAAAAATCAAACTTGTATTTTAACATTTTTGGAAAAGTTTTTTCTTGTAGTATACTTAGCCTTGTGGTGAGAACACTTGATACTACATATAATGGAAAAAAAATTCTGAGATTTCAGACTTAATAAAGTGCACACCAGAAAAGCAAAGATTTTTCACAAAAAATATAAAAAACAAACATCAACATCAGAGTCAACATTAAGATAACATATATTCTATATAGGGATATATATACAGCATGCATGAACATCACTATTAATCCTTTTATCATATTTTAAAACAAATTGGACATTCTACCTAAACAGTGCTAAAAGGACTGCAAATATTCTGCAAACTTACATTATGTAAAAGTATTTGTCAACTATGACAACATACACTCAAACGTTACAACCAGAATTTGTTGTGACAGCATGAAAATATCTCACAAACAAACACTGAAGATTTTTGTCAAGATGTTGTAACTTTGTTTTTTCCATTCCTAATGCTCTATATCACACTTGAATACAACTTAAATTGTCTTTAAAAAATGACGACTAATTATGGTTTACCCAAATTATTATTTAATTGACATAAATGAATAATATATTTAGAACTATTTCATTAAAATGTATGTGGGAGGGTAGGAAGGGTCTCTCAAAATATTCCTACTACCAAGAATACCAAGAACCATTATTAAAGATAATTTTGCATAATGGTTACAGATGCATGCTGAAAAAACACCTGTAACCCACATCAAATTATTTCCCTTCCCAAATACATTTTAATAGAATAAATAGCCTTATAGCAAGTTATAAAATAAAACTTTTGTACCAAACAAATGAATAAATACAAGCATAATACTTCTTAGGCCAGGATTTTTTAATTTGTTGGTTTACGGATCCGCCGACCCGATTTTGCCGATTTCTAGAATAAAAATAAAATTGACTTTTCATGCTTTTTTATTCCCGCCGACCCTAAAAAATGCATTATCCCTGAAAAATAATTAAAATATTCTTTTTTTTATGAAATGAAATGCATTAATCACTAACAAAATTGATAACACTTTCTGTAGTGAAAAAATAAAACTTCCAGTTTACGTATCAACTAGAGGCTCTCAAGAGCCTGTGTCGCTCACCTGATTCTACTTTGGTTTTGGAAATCATGTAAAAATAGATTAAAATCATAACAGATACCCTAATAATGAGTGAGGCCAAATTTGGTTTAATATTGGTCCTGTAATTTAATAAAAAATCCTGGTGGCCATCTTGAACAGTAAATCGGCAACAAAGTAGCAACACTTAATCAGCACCTCATAAGAAACATTTATGCCATGTTTTGGTTTCATTCCATTCAGTGCACCTCTAGAAGAAGCATTTGTATGTATTTCCCATAGGTTCTTATGTTAAAGGAAGTCCCCCCATTGGCGGCCATCATGGATGAAGGATCAGCTTCAAAGTAACAAAACTTAGTCAGCACCTCATAAGGAACATTAATGCCATGTTTGGTTTCAATCCATTCAGTATGTGGTTCTCTAAAAGAAGACATTTGTATGTATTGTCCATAGGGTCCATGTTAAACATTGTCCCCATCTGGCAGCCATCATGGATGAAGGATCAGCTTCAAAGTAACAACACTTGGTCAGCACCTCAAAAGAAACATGCATGCCATGTTTGGTTTCATTCCATTCAATGGTTCTCTAAAAGAAAACATTTGTACGTATTTCTCATAGGGTCCTATGTTAAACTAAGTCCTCTGCTGGCGGCCATCTTAGATTATGGATCGGCTTCATAGTAACAACACTTGGTCAGCACCTCATAAGGAACATTCATGCCATGTTTGGTTTCATTCCATTAAGTGGTTCTCTAAAAGAAGACGTTTGTATGTATTTCCAATAGGGTCCCATGTTAAACAAAGTCCCCCGCTGGCGGCCATCTTGGGTTATGGATCGGCTTCAAAGTAACACAATCGGTCAGCACCTCATAAGGAACATTCATGTCATGTTTGGTTTCATTCCATTTAGTGGTTCTCTAAAAGAAGACATTTGTATGTATTTCTCATAGGGTCCCATGTTAAACTAAGTCCCCCGTTGGCAGCCATCTTGGATTATGGATCAGCTTCAAAGTAACAACACTCGGTCAGCACCTGATAAGGAACATTCATACCATGTTTGGTTTCATTCCATTCAGTGGTTCTCTAAAAGAAAACATTTGTATGTATTTCCCATAGGGTCCTATGTTAAACTAAGTCCCCCGCTGGCGGCCATCTTGGATTATGGATCGGCTTCAAAGTAACAACACTCGGTCAGCACCTCATAAGAAACATTCATGTCATGTTTGGTTTCATTCCATTCAGTGGTTCTCTAAAAGAAGACATTTGTATGTATTTCCCATAGGGTCCTATGTTAAACTAAGTCCCCCGCTGGCGGCCATCTTGGATTATGGATCGGCTTCAAAGTAACAACACTCGGTCAGCACCTCATAAGGAACATTCATACCATGTTTGGTTTCATTCCATTCAGTGGTTCTCTAAAAGAAGACATTTGTATGTATTTCCCATAGGGTCCTATCTTAAACTAAGTCCCCCGCTGGCGGCCATCTTGGATGATGGATCCGCTACAAAGTAACAACACTTAGTCAGCACCTCATAAGGAACATTCATGCCATATTTGGTTTCATTCCATTCAGTGGTTCTCTAGAAGAAGTTCCGGACGACGCTGGACGACGACGGATGCCAAGTGATGAGAAAAGCTCACTTGCAGGTGAGCTAAAAATAGACAAATCAATTATAACTGACCTTGAAATGTCGTTTGCGCAAATAATTTTGCGAAACGAAACCGGTGTTTAAAACCAATTACACAATAAGTTCGTTTCCCGTATTTGTCATTAGTCCGTAAGATGCATCATCTGATAGAAATAGACTTGTCCAAATGTGGACAGGTGGAAGACATCAAGTCAAAGTACTGAATATTAAATAATCATTTGGAATTTCCTTGTTTCATAGATAATAAAAAAATATTATTATCCATTTGGAAAAAAAGGGAATGCATGACAACAGATTAACCCGATATTCTCGCTTTTCCAGTGGATGAGTCTATTACGTTTTTGACACGTGTGTTGAAACTTATTTTCGTACGACGTTTTCTGGAATTGATTAAGAGCTACGCGAATCTGTTTTCCTTGTTTGTGACATGACGATTTCATTTCGTCTTTGCCCGTGCACCCCCTTTTTTTACGGGAAATTAATTATTAGAATGTCATGCGATGTTTATGACAGCTGAGCAATAAAATTTCACCGAACTAAAATATAAGAAATGATGACAAAATAGCATAACAAACATATTGTTAGAAAGGTGTAATATATATTTATTTTGCATATTTTTCTGTCTTGAAAGATATTTTTTTTCTTTTTTTTCCCGACCGACCGACCCGACTTTTTCATGGGGAAAATCCGTAAACCAACAAATTAAAAAACCCTGGCCCTATATAACAAAAAATCACTTAAAACAGTGACAATAGAATCACTGTGTCAAGTGATTAATAGAGACCAATACTGATGGCTTTCTCACTACTTATTGCAATTTCATTTCAAACAAGCACTAACAATACTAAAATATCTAAAAAACAAGACTACACATTGCACTTTAAGGAACTTTTACAGATACAAACTTGAATGAAGTTTAAACTGCCTTCAACATTTTCAAGGAGAAAATTAATGCATCCACGAAATTAATAGAAAAAAAATATTTTTGTACCCATAAAATGAATAATTAAAATTTATCAAATTCTAAAGGGAGCTTACATCAATAGATATAAACAATTCACCAAAGTTTCATAAGAACTGCTGAAAGCATTTTTGAGTTTTTGTTCGAAAACTGGAAAATCATCCTTTTTTATGAATAAAACCCTGCAACTCAGAAACGTAAAATCTAAAATTTATAAAAATCAAAAGGGAGCTCATGTTAATAGATATAAACAATTCACCACAATTTCTTGCAAGTTGGTGAAGGCATTCTTGAGTTATTGTGCAAAAACTGGAAAATCCTCCTTTTTTTAATGAATAAAACCCCATAACTCGGAAACGTAAAATCTAAAATTTATAAAAAAACAAAAGGGAGCTCACGTCAATAGATATAAACAATTCACCAAAGTTTTATGTAAAATGGTTTAAGCGTTTTTGAGAAAATGTCTGACATGTTGACGACAATTGTATACCATAATAAGTCCCATAAACGGGTGTATAAAAACAAGCATAATACTCCTTATAACACAAAAAAAAAACTTAAAACAGTGACAATAGAATCACTGTCTTAAGTGAATAATAGAGACCAATACTGATGGCTTTCTCACTACTCATTTCATTTTCATGTCAACAGCACTAAAATTACTAACATATCTAAAATACAGAACAACACATTGCACATAAGGAACTTTAACAGATACAAACTTTATATGAAGTTTTAAACTGCATTCAACATGTTTAAGGAGAAAATTAATGCATCCACAAAATTTGTAGAAAAAATCAAACTTTTGTACCCATAAAATAAAAAGCAAGCATAATACTCCTTATATCACAAAAAAATCACTTATAACAGTGATAATAGAATCACTGTCTTAAGTGATTAATAGAGACCAATACTGATGGCTTTCTCATTCCTTATTGCATTTCATGTCAAACAAGCACTAAAATTACTAACATATCTAAAAAACAAAACTACACATTGCACATAAGGAACTTTAACAGATACAAACTTTAAATGAAGTTTTAAACAGCCTTCAACATGTTTAAGAAGAAAATTAATGACTCCACGAAATTTAAAGAAAAACAAACTTTTGTATCCATAAAATGAAAAACAAGCATAATACCCTTATATCACAAAAAAATTTGTAAGGGTTCCGCGGAACCCAGTGTCTCGCCTACTTTTGCTGTTAATCGCAGGCTCAACAAAAATGAGAAAAAAAATTCATAAAAATATTCCTCTCTATACAATCATTTGAATGTAAGTAGCTTCTGTCCAAGTTTGGTAAAAATCCAGGATAATTTATGAATCTAATAAATGTTTTAAAACCTTAAACTGCAGAGTGTATGTAATGTTGACTGGAAGAAAAACTAAGTCCATTTATAAGTAAAATACGGAAATAATGGAACAAAATTTTATCAAAATTTCCTTCTAGATACTAGCTTTTGATCATAAACAAGCTTCTGTCCAAGTGTGGTACAAATCCAGGATAGTTTAAGAGAGTTGTTAAAATTTTAAAAACTTTAACCACAGAGTGAACGTAATGTTAACTGGCAGAAAAACTAAGTCCATTTATAAGTAAAATACGGAAAAAATGGATTTTTTTTTTTACAAAATTTACTTCTGGATACTATCTTATGATCATAAACAAGCTTCTTTCCTAGTTTGGTAGAAATCCAGGATAGTTTAAGAAAGTTATTAAAATTTGAAAAACTTTAACCACAGAGTGAATGTAATGTTTCCTGGCAGAAAAACTAAGTCCATTTATAAGTAAAATACGGAAAAAATGGAATTTTGTTTTTACAAAATTTACTTTTGAATATAATCTTATGATCATAAACAAGCTTCTGTCCAAGTTTGGTAGAAATTCAGGATAGTTTAAGAAAGTTATTAAAATTTGAAAAACTTTAACCACAGAGTGAATATTTGTGGACGCCGCCGACGACAACGACGACGACGACGACGCCGACGGAATGTAGGATCGCTATGTCTCGCTTTTTCGACAAAAGTCGAAGGCTCGACAAAAATCACTTAAAACAGTGACAATAGAATCACTGTGTCAAGTGATTAATAGAGACCAATACTGATGGCTTTCTCATTCCTTATTGCATTTTCTTGTCAAACAAGCACTATAATTACTAACATATCAAAAAAACAAAACTACATAAGGAACTTTAACAGATACAAACTTTAAATGAAGTTTTAAACAGCCTTCAACATGTTTTAGAAGAAAATTAATGCATCCACAAAATTTGTAGAAAAAACAAACTTTTGTACCCATAAAATGAAAAACAAGCATAATACTCCTTATATAAAACAAGAGTGCACACGCTGAAATGTCTCGCCTTCTTTACTAATCATTGATATTATGTTGATAGTCCTAAATATAAAGCTTTACTACAACTATCACATACACTTATCATGATCCAAGAAAATGAGGTCAAGGTCATATAAACCAAACAAGAAATACATGTACACCTTACAATCATTCAATACACTAAATATAGTTGACCTATTGTTTATAGTTTCTAAGATACAGACTTAACCAAGAAAACTAAACATTGACCAATGAACCAAGAAAATGAGGTCAAGGTCAGATGAACAATGCCAGGCAGACATGTACTACAGCTTGCAATCCTTCCATACAACAAATATAGTTGACCTATTGCTTATAGTATTAGAAAAACAGACCAAAACACAAAAACTTAACACTGAGCAATGAACCGTGAAAATGAGGTCAAGGTCAAATAAAACCTGCAAGACTGACAGGTACATCATAAAATATTTCCATACACCAAATATAGATGACCTATTGCATAAAGTATCAGAAAAAAAGACCAAAACTCAAAAACTTAACTTTGACCAGTGAACCATGAAAATGAGGTCAAGGTCAGATGACACCTGCCCGCTAGACATGTACACCTTACAATCATTCCATACACCAAATATAGTAGACCTATGGCATACAGTATATGAAAAACAGCCCAAAACACAAAAACTTAACTTTAACCACTGAACCATGAAAATGAGGTCAAGGTCAGATGACACCTGCCAGTTGGACATGTACACCTTACAGTCCGTCCATACACCGAATATACTAGACCTATTGCTTATATTATCTGAGATATGGACTTGACCACCAAAACTTAACCTTGTTCATTGATCCATGAAATGAGGTCGAGGTCAAGTGAAAACTGTGTGACGGGCATGAGGACCTTGCAAGGTACGCACATACCAAATATAGTTGAACTATTGCATATAGTATTAGAAAAAAAGACCAAAACTCAAAAACTTAACTTTGACCACTGAACCATGAAAATGAGGTCAAGGTCAGATGACACCTGCCCGCTAGACATGTACACCTAACAATCATTCCATACACCAAATATAGTAGACCTATGGCATACAGTATAAGAAAAACAGACCAAAACACAAAAACTTAACTATTACCACTGAACCATGAAAATGAGGTCAAGGTCAGATGACACCTGCCAGTTGGACATGTACACCTTACAGTCCTTCCATACACCGAATATACTAGACCTATTGCTTATAGTATCTGAGATATGGACTTGACCACCAAAACTTAACCTTGTTCACTGAATCATGAAATGAGGTCGAGGTCAAGTGAAAACTGTCTGACGGGCATGAGGACCTTGCAAGGTACGCACATACCAAATATAGTTATCCTATTACTTATAATAAGAGAGAATTTAACATTACAAAAAAATCTTAACTTTTTTTTCAAGTAGTCACTGAACCATGAAAATGATTCCGTAGCCGCCGCCGCCGCCGCCGCCGTAGCCGCCGCCGCCGCCGCCGGATCACTATCCCTATGTCGAGCTTTCTGCGACAAAAGTCGCAGGCTCGACAAAAAAATCACTTAAAACAGTGACAATAGAATCACTGTGTCAAGTGATTAATAGAGACCAATACTGATGGCTTTCTCACTACTTATTGCAATTTCATGTCAAACCAGCACTAAAATTACAAACATAACTCAAATACAAAAGTACACATTGCACATAAGGAACTTAAACAGATACAAACTTTAAATGAAGTTTAAACTGCCTTCAACATTTTCAAGGAGAAAATTAATGCATCCACGAAATTTATAGAAAAAACAAACTTTTGTACCCAAAAAATAAAAAAAAAACAAGCATAATACTCCTTATATCACAAAAAAAAATCACTTAAAACAGTGAAAATAGAATCATTGTCTTAAGTGATTAATAGAGACAAATACTGATGGCTTTCTCACTAATTATTGCATGTCAAACAAGCACTAAAATTACCACATTTTGTAATTACACATAAAAAGTACACATTGCACATAAGGAACTCTATAGGACACAAAAAATCAATTCAATTACCGTGAAAGTACTTTAATTTGTGGGTATCAATTTTCGTGGTTTGAGCAACATTTACATGTTCGTGGGTTTTAAAATTGTGGATTTTAGTTTTCCAAAAAAAGTAAAATCAAAATATTGAAGTTATTAGAAACAAAGGTTACAAATTGTCTAGATTAAAGGAAGTTGCAAAGTATAAATTGACCAATGTAAATTGTAAATCAAAGTGATCACACTAATTAACTCGAAATAGAGACTGATTAAAGACCATCAAAGGTGTTAATTAGGCCATAAACATGTCACTTAAATTCGTAGATAAACAAGAAAATTGGTTTCTCACGAATAAAAGTACTTTCACAGTATAACTATGCCTTCAACATAAAAATATTAATTTAATTTCAACAGTAGTCTTCTGCCAGTTAAAACAGTTTCTGGCTCTTTTAGAATATCTGTGATCATGGATGGATCCACCAATGACAATTCTGTTTTGTCAGGCCACTGTTTGAGTTCAATATCCTTGATATCTTTTAAAAAAGATATCACAGGTTCCCCATCAATTAGTTCAACAACCTGAAATGTAGAAATAAATGGATATATATATATTTATATAAACTTTATTTGTTTAACAATCTATTGATATGTAACTTTGTTTGCCAATTAAACAAACTATCCAACAAAGTTCAAACGTAGTAGATGTAAGTAATTATAGGCAACCATACAGCATTCAACAATGAGAAAACCCATACCTTATATTTGGCTATAAAAGGGCCTTACAAGAAGAAAAATGCAAAACATTTCAATTGAGAAAACTAACCAGTATACTACATGTACTACAGGCTAAAAAGAACCAAAATCAGAGTACTTGCAGTTACTACATGTACTTAAAGCTACTTCAAGACAATTACAAATGATAAATAGATCTTGATCTCCCAAACTATGCATATAATCAGCCAAGATTAACAAAAATGTAATTTCAGGGAAATAATAATTTAAGCCTCTCTGTATGTGATGTTTGGTTATTTTCCAAAAATAAAAAGGATGTCTCTTAGCTTTTCAAACTCTTTGAATTACAATTTGTGTTTCATTTCATGGCATACACATTTTACTCGATATGTGTGTGGCATTAAAAGGCATTCCTTTGATAAACTAAATTTAACATACCTGTCCAATAAAATATTGCTCTTTTGTACTCCCTCTAGCTTTTACGACAAACTTAACTCTCACGAAATCATTTTCCTTTGGCACCTTTAAAAAAAAATGATCACATACTATTTAAAACAGTTTAATTTATGATGTCTTAGTTTCATATGTAATTATAACTTCATGAAATTTTCAATCTCAAAGATTAAAATCTTGCTACAGATATAGCTATCCAATAAAGTGTAGCATAGATGAACATTATCTGACAAATCAGGACAATATCACTCTACAAGAAAAAGAAAACCAAACTGAAACTTTGAATAAAAAAGATATTGCATGTATCATGACCACATTGTTACATAAATAACCAAAATTTATATCTATTCTCCACGTTTATCTATTCATAAAACAGGTCTTACATTTCTTGTATCCTTGTGCAGTTGTGCAGCTGGTATGGGTTGACCTTCTTGGGTGGTCTGGACTTGAGTAGCCTGGACTTGAGTGGCCTGGACTTGTGGCCTGCAAATCTTGGTTGGCCTGAAGTTCTTGTGTGGCCTGCACTTCTTCTGAGTCATCCTAAAAGGGCAAATTTATAAATCTAATATTATCACTAGTTACAGTTTCCTATCTGATCATAAATAAAGTGTTATGCAGCTGTCATTGGTATGTATCTCTTTTCCCTTATAGTCATCATCTATGCATTTTTGTTGCTTGACAAAATTCTTTAAACAGTTCAGAATCCAGTGTCTATACAAAAACTCGTAGATATGACAGAAGAATCAATAAATACAAATCAATGTTTACCAATAAACATGATAAAAGTAATGAAACACTTACCATGTGCTGTTCAAACACATCTTCAAACTCCCGGAAACTGATTGTGGTACCATCTTCCATTTCAATTTCCGAGGCACCATCAATAGGGAATAAATCATTCAAGGTGGTATTACTTATCTGTGCAAAAAAAAAAAGGCTAACATCAATTCACTAAGTAAACAATCTTCATCAGCCTCAATTTAAATATTAAACTACATTAGATATTCATGATAAAAGTAGTGAAATTGATGATGATGATGATGATGATGATGATGATGATGATGATGATGATGATGATGATGATGATAGGCTGTCGAAAGTTCAGTGGCAAATAACATGTAAATATGATCATATTAACCTTGCTTATCACTTGACACATGCTGAGATGATGTTTTGTAAATAGGCAGCTGAAAGGTAACAGGCCACAGGAAGACATTTTACATTAATCATGCACATAATTATGACCTTAAGACTACTAGTCTTTGCTCTTAATTCTAAATGATGTGTAAATAGTTGAGAAATAGCAAATATCAATTTTGAACCCTTTGGTTTGACCTGGCCAGAGATCAAACTCATCATCAAGACAAAAAAATTACAGCTTTAAGATATATACTTTGATGATGGTTTTTGCAAAATATCAGGACACTAAATTTGCATTTGAAAAGAATTTTCCAGGATTACCTTGTCAAAAAAATAAATCAATATGTATTTAAATATTTTGATTACTTAAAGTATCCCTGAGTAGTAAATGTTATTGTAAATGTGGTTTTACCTAATGAAGGTAACTTAAAAATTTGTAATGTACAGGAAAATTGTTTCATGCTTTGTTCGTGTTGTTAGTAGTAACAAATCCATGCAAGTTAACAGTAGTAAGTATATAAAGTAAATTCTTCATGCTTTGAACAATACAGAACAATGTTTTTATTTTAAGAAATGGTCAGGCTACATGCTGTAATTAACTCTAATGCAACCCTGTGATTAAATTTATTAGGCATGATGAAATGAAATGTTTTATCTTGCATTCAATGAGATCAGTTTCTTTTTCAAATTAAACATTAAATTTAGATAAAAAAAAATACACACAGAACAAAAACTGACTCTTTTTTTATAGTTGAGCTTGGCTTACAATTTCACAAGGAATGACATAGCTGATTTTTTTAAAGTTACAAATAAGCAATGCAGCATTCTCCCTAGGGTGCCATGGTGATATTTGACAGATTTTATAGTACAATGTTTCATATTGAAGTGTGTGCTGTCATTTGGAAACTTTGTATATTTTAAAAATAATGGGGAGATATTCCAATGAAAATTGTTCGCAATGTTTAATTAAAAAATAACATGCAAGTAAGTATCAGTTGCCAGTGTTGGGAAGGTTAATTCAACAACTCAATATAAACATGTTAGAATTCAACTTGAAAATGAAGAATGTACATTTAAACTGTCCTCATGGTCATTGCTGGTTCCTGCCTTGGGTACATTGTTCCTTTTAGTAAATAAAAATAAGTATGACCAATGTTAAAATATGTTAAAAACAATATATATGTTTGCTGTACAGACTGAGTCATTGTCAGTTTCAATCTTTTATGCAATAATCATAAATAGTTTCTGAGATACAGCGCGACATGTGAAAACACATCCCCCTTTTTTTCCCCCCAAAAAACAATAACTCTAAAATAAAATAGAGAATCATCACGAAATAGTATACAGATCATCAGATTAATATAACTTACAAGTGTGTAAAGTTCAATGCAACAATGTTTCTGAGATATGGCACAACATGTGAACCCCCCCCCCCTTTTTTTTTACAACTAACTCAACAGCTCTTAAAATCACTGTTATATACCTTTTGCTGTCATGGATGATCATTGGTATTTCATCACTTATTCTTCTACATGTTGTTCAAGTACATTAGCTTCAGTTCTGAAAGAGAAGTTTTCAACAATAAGTATTGGATACATTGGTTGCTACCAGAGGCCTTGATCAGTCTTTGTGATAAAATAGCACTATTGACACAAAATTATTTTTTAAATAAATATTTGAGACCTTTTTCCTTCATAGACATTGACAGGGTGATGGTTGTATTTTGAATATATGCAGACATCAATTGCAAACAGGGCATTAGATTGATGTCTTATTAATGTCCAGTGTCAAATTGATTTATAGGCATATTTAAGAATAAAAACATGTTGATAAACTAATATATATACCCTTCCTTGGAATAGAATGACACATTGAGCTGGATTCTTAATGTGCAAGCAGTCATTTCCTTTGTATATGTTAGCATGATGCAAAGCCACCCAGACTTATTTCATACTGCTATATGGTGTTGGCTGAGCAGAAAAGCAGCAAATACTAATTGCAATTTCTAAAGGTAAACAGGGAATCTAAGCAAAAGGTGTTTGTGATGTACAGGAAGCAATCAATTAAAATGATACCTAATCTACAATTTAAATGTACTGCTTATTAATTTAATTGGGGGGAAATACAACATAAAAGTGTAATCAATAGTCATTAGATAACCAACACAATCAGTATTGTCATTTTTTATAACTTGTGTATAATGATGACTCAACTTACGATCTGCTTTGAGACGTCTTTCCTCTTCCCTTTCCATTGAGTGTGCCTTTTCCTCTTCCTCTACCTCGATTTGCCTTTTTTAGCCTTTTGTTTATGGCACCATCTGATTCACTCTCAGAATCACTCGATATTCTGAAAAAAGGATAATGCAGTAAATGGTTAAACATGCCAAAGAATCATAGTGTATGACTTCAACATCTGCCTGGCATTTTAACCCAATACACTCCTAATCAAATTCAAGGTCTATGTGCAACTTGATGCTTAAGATGTTGAATAGTGAATAGGTGTTGCTAAAAAATGTCACAGTTTATATGTCAGGAGTGCACACGCTGAAATGTCTCATCTGTTCAACTTATCATTGATTTTTTGTTGAAAGTCTGTAACATGAAGGTTTTACCACAAGTATCAAATAAACTTAAGCCTGTAATTCAGTGGTTGTCGTTTGTTTGTGTGTTACATATTTGTTTTTCGTTCCTTTTTTTAATATAAATAGGGCCGTTAGTTTTCTCGTTTGAATTGTTTTACATTGTCATATCAGGGACTTTTAAAGCTGACTATGTGGTATAGGCTTTGCTCATTGTTGAAGGCCGTACAGTGACCTAAAGTTGTTAATGTCTGTGTCATTTTGGTCTCTTGTGGACAGTTGTCTCATTGGCAATCATACCACATCTTCTTTTTTATAATTAATATTATCAATTTTCTTTATGATAATGAGGTCCCATGAACTTACTCTTTAAATTGTTGCCTCCCTCCTCCCCTCCCTCCTCCCCTCGCTCCTGTTTCTCTGGCCTTCTGGCTAAACAGTTCCCTCTTTCTGTAAATATTACAAAATAACATTAGCATATCACACTTCATACAAAGAAAGATAATATCAAACATTTACACACTGGTTAAAAAAAAATCTAGAATCTTAATGAAATTCAAGCTTCCGTTCAAAAAAGAATATGGCTGCTACATATTATTATGTACTTTGTACAAATTTACACATCCAATACTTGTGAAAGGTCTCACCTTTTAATGTTTACTGTTTCATTTATTTGCATGGCATTGATTCTTTTCTTCTGCAAGTCACAGAGAGTCATGTTGCTACTGCTAGATGTTGTTGGTAGATTTTGTGTGGCAATAAACCCAAATGAATACTTATTTGGTGTCAGCTGTTCAATTTTTTTGTCTACTTCGTCTGTTTTTGGAAAATAACCTTGTTCCGGAAAAGTATATTTTCGGCACTTTGAAATCTGTTTGGTTAATGGCAAGCCATTCTCAAAATTGTCACACACATCTCCAAAGCCCACATATTTAAACCTGTTTGTAGCTTTGTTCTTAATAATAAAAAGACACTCCACAGGTTCTTTCTCATGTGTTTGTAACTTTCCACCAATTCTGGTGAGCTCTTTGATCAGTCTAGTCTTCTTCATTCTTTCTGTTTTTATTAATCTGTCCTCAGTTTGGTATTTGCTGAAAGTCCCAGGTTTTGGTTTTTTATAGGCCATAGCCTCTACTTTGTCCTTCATAAGCTTTACTCCAAACATGTCTTCCTCGTTCCCAGAGCTGCAGCTACTTCTACGGTCTCCTTCTCCTTCTATCATTGTTGTTGTGTGTCCTGAAATTTATCCAAACATTTAAACTATTTTAATGATAAATTTGTTACCTACTATTTTTTGCATGATTATTTTAAATGTTTCTACCCTCAGGGATTTTACATGTTTTAAACATCATGAAAACATTGTACACAGACATTATCTTTTTGACAAACAGTGCATTTCTGTTTCAAGTTGCTCATTCTTAAGTTGCATGTCTATGTTGTATTTTGTATACTGTTGTTTGTCTTTTTTTTTGTTTTCATTTTTTGCCATGGCATTGTAAGTTTATTTTTTGACTTATGAGTTCGGATGTCCCTTTGATGTCTTTCGCCTCTCTCTTGCATTTGCTGTACTCTTCTAATTGTATATGAACTGTTAACAGAGATATGTCTCGCCTTTTTGTAATTTTGTGAATTTGCCCATGTTTCTGAAGACGTTTAAACATGCTAAAAGTATAAAATAATGAGCCAGATTGTAGTATATATAAATTCACTTCTTGTAAAGGCTGCAAAAATACAAGAACTGTATAGTACTTATTCCAAAAAACAAAATGAAATAGAAGTAATAAAACAAAATGCACATCCTGAAAAGAACTGCAACACTTGTGTTAAATTTACATGCTTAAATGATAATGAATATTAATAAATTTACAAGCAAGGCTTTTTTGTAATTCTACCTCATTTTAAATCAAAGTCTGATAAATACAAATATCCAATTGCATTATTTAAATCAAATGTAATTTGGATTTCTATGAATTTGATTATTTATAAAATCTTGGATCTTAGAAAAAAACACCAAACTAACATTATTTTCCATTTAAAAAAAAAAAAAAAACATTTTATTTATTAAAGTCCAAAGTATGGAATAAGAAATGTACACTGAAAAAAAGTTTTAGTGGTGCAATCCTTTTTTCAAATATATATATTCATTATACATTTTACAGAAGACATACCTACTTGAAATGTCTAAAACCCGTATTCTGAGTCTGTCAACGTTTTTCAACTTGACAATTGTATGCCGGACAACAAGTGTTAAGATTACAGACAATACTACTGCCAATATTGGGAAGATGACCATTAGAGCTGGAAGGACAATCTCATCCATGCCTTAGCTATTAAAAAAAGAAACATGCATAATATCAGTCATGCATTTATTTTGCATTTTTTATAGTATGCTCATTAGTTCACACAAGACACAAAACAAATATAAAAAAGGGGGGAGGACATGCTTGCATATTTTATTACATTAATCATGTTAATTTTCGTTGGATACCAAATTTCATGGGTACAGGAAAACCATGTATTTTAATGTTCAACAAATTACAAACTTTCTATAGGAATGAGTGCAGACTTTTCCCAAAAAAAATCAAATATTCATGAATATGCAAGTTTTCTCAAACCACAAAAATTGATACCCATGAAAAAAAAAAAGTAATCTTCAGTAATCATTTTATCTGAATATACACAACATGTACAATGTATAAACTTTTCAATCCACCAAAAGTAATACACCCGTTTCACAAACCATGCCTCTTTTGGGGAGACATATAATATTCATAGATATTTTGTTTTGTTTACAATACTGGTTCCCAGATATGATCTTTAGGTTTCATCTCATTGAGAAATAACTTAGGAATGTAACCAGTATGTATACACATTGTCATAGGGAAATTTTAATTCTGATGGTCACCAAAAGTGAAGGAAGGGGTAGTACAGAATTAAAGTAAAGTTTAAACTCCCAGAAGTTTGGGCCATTTTAATACTGAAAATAAGCAGAACAGCCCTGTTTTGACCTTTGAATAAAATAGTACTGCATAGTTTTTGGCGTAAAGGGAGTTCCTACGGGGAATTTCAAGGGTTATACCTCTAATTATAGGAAACTTAACAATGCTTTTTACCACATTAAGTACAGAATACAGATCAAGTTGAATATGGGTTGCATGATGACTTTTACTGTTCGAGAGTTATGCCCCTTTATAACAATCTATGCAATCAGGGGCATTAAATGTATCCCATTCTCCATTTATCATATTTACTAAGTATTATCTTTCACAAGCATATTCATGCAGACAAGAGACAATAAATATCAATCTACACATATACATAACAGGAGTAATAAGTCGTGCATCGCATGCATTCAAATATTATGATGATTTACCTCATCAGCATCTTCAGCAAGACCACTTCTTATGACATCTCTTAGCTCAGCTAAAAAGGACAAATACTCAGACTTTTTCCCAGCTTTAACTTTCTTAAAGCATACTTCAAAGTAATCATGTATTTCTCCTTCTGGTAACATTTCCATACAATAACTTATCTCTTTTGCAATTTGGGCTTTTGTTTGATTGTTGATGTCTTCAAATTTGTCTCTCTCTTGAGGGGTAACTGGAATTGGGTAGCTCATATTAGGAATATCTATGTCGTCATTTTATAGTACTGTGTCTTTAAAAGGAACACTCTTTTTTCTGATGCTCTTTCTATTAAATTAACTAAGTCAAAATCCAAAATATGTCCATCTATAGAAAAATGTTCATCTTTATGTTCCCAAAGGTAGTTTTTCTCCCTAAGAATCAATCTAAATGCATCTATTGCTGGATCTATGTCAAGACCCCTTAAAGATGCATCTGTTGGCAAAATACCTAACAGTGAATATAGGTTGACTTTTAAAGTCTGTAGTACAGTATTATTTCTGCAAATTTTTTGCCAAACAGCATCTGTTGGCACTCCTTTACTAATCTATTGCTTAAGTTGTTTGTTTTTCTCCTCTAACACAAAGTCTAAATCTTCACCAGTGGAGTTGTGACCAGAAGTTGTGATTGATGCAAATCTATCACTCTGCTGTTTAACTTCATCAGGCATTATTAAGTACTGTATGTGATCGTACATTTCAATCTGCTGATACTTTGGGTGGTTTCTGGCATGGAATATCTCTTTTGTCATGTATTTGGCACTGGCCATTAATGCTGCATTGTTTCGTCTAGTTCCAATACGAAAGTTGATAATCCCCTGAGAAAATCTGCAGACTTGATCCATAATGTATCTTAGGATTTATCTACATACTTAAAAAAACCTTTACCAGTGTAGTTTTCTTTTGTCAACAAACAATGCCGTACATATGGCAAAACCAGTTCACGTAAAACAGATAGATGCAATGTAAGCAGAAGTTGCCAGCTCTTGTGGTGGTCTTTACAGTTCTTGGCATACAATTTAGCAGCATCTGATGTAAAGCTCATTTCTTCACACAACTTCTCCATAATTGGTAACCAATTCAATTCAAAGAAGCCTTTGACTAGGTTCATTTCAAAATGGCCACCACCAATGCGTAGATAAAACCAATTGAACTCATGGCAAAAGTTAAATTCTTCAGTATCTGAATGTTCCTGTTGAACATGACTTTCGTACAACTGTAAGCTTAAAAATGTTTTTCCACATCTACTGTGGTCTTGGTCTTCATATATACATACCACTGCTTCTTCTTTTAACTTTTTACAAATTAAATAAGGCACCCCATCATAGCACACATGGGTCCAATGTCTTGAGTTTCCACCATACTGATATATACCATTTTCTTGGCCAATTTGACGAAGAACTCTTGCAACAGTATCAAAGGAATTTGGGTTACAGAAGACTGGATCACTTAATATAAGTTCTTTCTTTCCTTTGTGTCCAGACTGAACATGATCATATCTTTCATTTTCTTTCACATCATTAGTTGATGTTATTTTAACCTCACCATCTATACCTATGTCAAATTCTAATTTTGTAAATGATTCTTCTTTTGACTTTCGTCTTTCATTTCCCTGATTGTCATTCAGCTTTTCCTCTGTTCTTGCTTTCTTTATTCCCTCTTTTTCATTGCACCCTTGGCAAATCCTTTTTTTCTTTGAGTTCAATGTTCCACAAATGCTACACTTAATAAAACTTTCTGGGATTTCTTTTTCTATGATATTTCTGTCGATATAATCTCGGAGATTTTCTTCTTCTTCTTCTTGTTCCTCAGCCACAACTCTCATTGCAACTTCCAAAAATAAATACAACTGTTCATAATGAGCATCTATGTAACTTTTGTTTCGGTCTGAGTTAGAGTCAATGATTGATTCAACAGTGGACTTCAAGACATCAGGATCAAACTCTGGGAAATTCAAGTAATCTTCTGTATCTTTTCTTATAATGTAAGGGGGTTTTAGTTCCTTCATCTTTTGCAAATTTTCTTCAATTGCTACATATCCCTTATTGGTTATAATTGATATTTTTGCTTTATTTTTTGGTCTTATACCACTTTTGTTACCAATAACTTGTTCATTATCAAAAACATTCATAACATCACAACCAGGAAGGACTGGTGCATCAGTACTTTGCTCCATCAACCATGACAAAACAGTTTTGTAGCACCCAGCTGGCTTGGTTTTTCCAACAATATCAACTGCCTGTTTACTCCCAGTTAAAGAGTATATACATAAATTCTGTAAAAAGGCAAAAGGTGACACAAGTTTAGGTTCACATAATTTGTAGCTTTGTTCTAAAGTAGTCATTACAGTCAAGGTTTGATTATCGTCCATAGTTGATGAATTGCTTGGTAAACCACACATACCAAAGCAAAAATTCTTAACAACTGGGTTTCGATCTTGAAGCCAGTCATTTGATTTGAATGTTGCGACAGTGTCAAGATCTTTATACATCATTGCAAAGGACTGAGCATCTTCCTTAATTGATTTCCTTTGTTGAAGGCCTATAACATATGCAAACAAACTTATATCTGATGTGTCAAACTCCAACATAATTCTTTAACGATCTTTAATTTTTCATTCTCGTTTCTATTTTTTAATAAGGTACAAAACTGTTTTTTGACATAGGAAAAACAAGGTTTGCAATTTATCTGAACTTCTGAATGTTTACATTCTGTAGAATTATCCTTAAGTGCCTTCGAGGGTATCTCATCATCATCTTGTTCATTTTTCCACTCCTTGATTATCTTCTCGGGCTTCGGAATTTTTTTTTTTTTTGGACGTCCTCGTTTAGCTTGTCCCTCAGAATCATTACTTAAGAGACAAATTTTACATTTGTCTGTGTGTTTGTCAAAAGAGAAAGGTATTAAGTCTGTTGCAAATTTTTTCCCCTCTTTACCTTTGGCCTGTCGCACTCTATATAAAACACTGGAGCATCGTTTGCAAATATATACTGGATGTATGTGGTCCAAATCAAAATTCAGGTCCATCCCATACATGTCGCCTAATTCTTCATTAAAATGATGTTTGTCATATTTATATCTAAGATCTATTTCATGTCCACACAAGCGACAGAGCTTTTGTAATAATTCAGCATGCCTTTGCAACTCAGATGTATTCATTTTGGTCCTATTAATGAATGAAGTGTCCTTTAGTAATCAATAAAAAAAGTTGTTAAATAAGGGGTCGAAAATTAATAATAATATATAATTAAAATAAATGGGAAGTGTGTCGATGGAACAGATGATGCCCTGCTAGCATATAATGTAACAAAGGGACATAACTCAAGAACTGTCAAATTGATGCTACCATATTTGTCTGAGTTTGGCGGTTATAAGCATTGTCTATCAGTTTCATAACATTTGGTTGAGACAAATTTAAGTTAGAGAACTGAAACCAACTTTGGGACGTACAAAAAACATGGACAAGGTTAAAACTTTATGCTCCTACGCTACAGCTGGGGGATAAAAATTAAAGAACAATAAAAACTCATAAACTGAAAATGCTATGACCAAAAACAAACACAAACATTTTTATATACAGAATGTACAGTTGTAGAAACTAAAGATTCAAGGAATGATAAATAAGATTTTGCAGGTCAAAATTATAATTTGTAGTGACGTTTATGAAATATAATCATTCATTAAAAAAAAAGTTTTGATCACTGGTATAAATAAAAATAAAACACTTCAAAGGGCGTCTTTCATTGCATACAATTTGAAATAATGTTGATCACTGGTACAAATCATTTTTAATCACAGCACAGAGTGATTTCATTCAATTAAATGTAAATCACTTGTATAAATGATTTTAAATCACTGCACAAAGTGAATTAAAATGTGTGTTTATCTCTGATACCAGCAGGGCCTTCTTGATTCGTCCAACTCGGGTTGACTTTAGTTAAAAAATCAGTGCTAATGCGCATGTGCCAACTGTTCCGAATCGAAGTCAAAACTCTTCCATTGAGTTGACTATTATAAGGGAGGTGAAAAATTTTTTCTCCTGTAATGCCTGTCAGAGCATTAAAATAAAAATAAATTGATTCCCTGAGCCCAGCCTGATACGACTGCAGAGGTTGAACCCTGAATTGAAGGGCAAATTTGGACACAATAATATTCAAGCTGGATACTGTTTGAATTTGGATTGTGATCAAACTTATGACATAATATAGGTTTCTGATACAAAGTAAATGTGAAGATTTTACAAATCTATTGCGCAGTACTGTGGTACAATGTCAGAGTGATCCATACACTTACACACAAGTTATTGGCCAGAAAGTACAAAAATGCTAGTTTTGGCCCTTAATTCCTGTTAGCACCATTACCCCCAAAATGAATCAAACCTTCTACTTGTGGTATTAAACATTGTGGTATAAATTCAGAGCAATTGAAATACTTATACACAAGTAATAATCCTGAAAGTAGAAAAATGCTTTTTATGGGCCCCTTTTGGGTTCCTAATTCCTAAACCGTTGGAACCATCATCACCAAAATCAATCCCAACCTTCCCTTTGTGGTATTGAACCATCTTTTTAAATTTCATTGAGATCAATTCACTTAGGTATTTGACCAAATAGTTTCAAAGGAAAAGTTTTTGAAATATATTTAATGACGACAGAAGTGGTGACATAAGCTCACATCGGGCACTTCCGGCCTCAGTCAGCTAAAAAGGGGGCATGACTCGAGTGACTTTAATTTACTGTTCAGAGTGATTTTAATAGAACACTGGTAGAAGTGATATTATTAATTAACAGAACACTGGTAGAAGTAATTTCTGATTAGAAACCCTTCCAGTACCAAATTATTAATCTTTATTTAAAAACCAGGACTAATCAGTGATTCAACTCTGTTGAAGAGGTCATAAAAGTTTTCAAATTTTGCAGGCCTACATGTAGGTCATTTCTATTTTTTTGTCAGAATGTGACTATTTCTATAAATTCAAATTCGGATACTGTAAATTCAGAAATATTGCGAGGTTTTTATTTTTGCGAAAAATTTGACAGAGTTTTAAATGAATAATTTAAACTCACATTTTGATTTATTTTATTTGAATTAAACAGGATAGTTCTCGAAATTGTCAAAATTAAAATCGCATTTAAGTCTAAAATGACAAAATCACAATAATAAATGCACGCAATAATTTCTGAATTTACAGTAACATTTGTGTTTTAATCTGGTTTAGCAAAGGGTCCTGACTGTCCAGTAAGCACAAGATTATTCATGAAGAAAACAAGAGTGCACACGCTGAAATGTATCCCCTTCTTTACTAAATATTGCTATTATGTTGAGTCCTAAATATAAAGCTTTATTACAACTGTTACTTAAACTTAACATTTACACCAAGAAAACTAAACATTGTCCAATGAACCATGAAAATGAGGTCAATGTCAAAAGAAACCATGCCAGTACAGCTAACAATTCATCCATACAACAAATACAGTTGACTTTGCTTATAGTTTAAGAAAAACAGATTAAAACACAAAAACTCAATACTGAGTAATGAACCGTGAAAATGAGGTCAAGGTCAAATAAAACCTGCACGACTGACATATAGATCATAAAATATTTCCATACACCAAATATAGTTGACCTATTGCATATAGTATCAGAAAAAAAGACCAAAACCCAAAAACTTATTTTTGACCACTGAACCATGAAAATGAGTTCAAGGTCAGATGACACCTGCCAGCTAGACTTGTACACCTTACAATCATTCGATACAGCAAATATAGTAGACCTATTGCATACAGTATTAGAAAAACAGACCAAAACAAAACTCATTTAATGTGAATGCTATGACAAAAACAAATTGTTCACATAATCTGCTGAAACTAGAGTCATGTGTAAAATGATACAAGTGTTCGGTAAACAGGAAGTAACTTTAGTTGTTGAGCGATGAATCTGAAAACACATCATAGGGGTACATGTAGCTGATTTATTTAAACCCTAAAACCAAAATTCATAAATCCTTATCAAAATGTTCCTTGGATGGATGGAAAGACAGAGGTAAATCAATTTACTTTCTGTTTGGGGGGTCCACTGACTGACCTAAGGGGGACCCGCTCCAGTGATTCCAAATATAATCAACCAAATTTTATATTATCATAAAAATATTCAACCCCCTCCACCTTTGGATCCACCTATGCAAACTGTTGATAGTAGAGAAAACCTATAAGACTATGGACCAGGATAAATAATAATGTAAATCACTTGTAAAAGTGATTTCAAATCACTGCACAGAGTGATTTACATTAAATAATATTAATCACTAGTCGAATGATTTCAAATCACTACACATTGATTTTCATTATGGTCAGATCATGTTTTCTTACCTCATATGAATTTGTGCTATGCAATGAAAAATGTAACGTCAAAATACATTTCTTGTCAGGTTGGGAACAACCCCTAAATGAGGGATATATTTCAAGTGATAACAAATATTTTTTTATAATAAAAACCACTTTTTAGTGCAAATGAGCAAATATTTATATTATTTGAAGAAAATTTTCCCAAAGAACTGTAAATCTATCTTGTATTACGTGGTCAAAACATGTCCAAGAATTTTGTAATATTTCTGGACTTGTATCTTCTTTATTACTAAAACTAATTAGATATTAGCAGACCCCTCTTTTGGAAAAATTGTTCCAAACTATGGAATATATATTTTTTTAAACTTAAAATAAAAGGAGAAAATTACTATTAGTTTTTCTGTTTTACAACAGTAAAATGACCCCTTGTCTGTGGGACAGTCCCTCATTTGGGGGGGGTGGGGGGGGGGGGTGGGGGGGGGGGGGGGTGGGGGTGGGGGTTGTTACCAACCTGTTCTAATAATTAAGAAAACCGACAAGACTACGGACCAGGATAAATAGTAATGTAAATCACTTGTTAAAGTGATTTCAAATCACTGCACAGAGTGATTTACATTAAATAATATTAATTACTTGTACAAATGATTTCAAATCACTGATTTTCATTATGGTCAGATCATATGTTTTCTTACCTCATATGAATTTGTACTATGCATGCTTTTTCAATGAAAATTGTGACGTCAAAATACGTACATTTCTAATCAGGTTGGGCAAAATACGTACATTTCTAATCAGGTTGGGAACAACCCCTAACATGCCTAAATGAGGGATATATTTCAAGTGATAACAAATATTTTTTATAATAAAAACCACTTTTTAGTGCAAATGAGCAAATATTTGTACAGTGTTGTATTACATGTATATGAAGAAAGTTTTCTCAAACAACTGTATATCTATCTGGTATTACAAAGTCAAAACATGTCCAAGTATTTTGTAATATTTCTTGACTGTTACCTTCTTTATACATGTATTTAATACTAACTAGAGGCTCTAAAGAGCCTGTGTCGCTCACCTTGGTCTATGGGCATATCATAAACGAATAAAAATTTACAAAATTTATGAAAATTGTTTAAAATTGACTATAAAGGGCAATAACTCCTTAAAGGGTCAACTGACCATTTTGATCACAGAGTGATTTACATTAAATAATTTTAATCACTTGTACAAATGATTTCAAATCACTGATTTTCATTATGGTCAGATCATATGTTTTCTTAACTCATATGAATTTGTACTATGCATGCTATTTCAATGAAAATTGTGACGTCAAAATACGTACATTTGTAATCAGGTTGGGCAAAATACATGCATTTCTAATCAGGTTGGGAACAACCCCTAAATGAGGGATATATTTCAAGTGATAACAAATATTTTTTATAATAAAAACCACTTTTTAGTGCAAATGAGCAAATATTTATATTATATGAAGAAACTTTTCTCAAAGAACTGTATATCTATCTTGTATTACCTGGTCAAAACATGTCCAAGAATTTTGTAATATTTCTTCACTTTTACCTTCTTTATAACATGTATTTAATACTAAAAATAAGTTGACCCCTCTTTCAGAAAAATTGTTTCAAATTATGAAATGTATTTTTTTTTTAACTTAAAATAAAAATAAAAAAATTATTATTAGTTTTTCTGTTTTACAACAGTAAAATGACCCCTTGTCTGTGGGACAGTCCCTCATTAGGGGGGGGGGAGGTTGTTACCAACCTGTTCTAATAATTAAGAAAACCGACAAGACTACGGTCCAGGATAAAAAATAATGTAAATCACTTGTAAAGGTGATTTCAAATCACTGCACAGAGTGATTTACATTAAATTATATAAATGGTCCAAGGACACAGTTATCGTCCTTAGGTTTTCGTTGTCTACGAATATAGTCCCTAGTGTGAACAGTGTGTAACTTGCATTTTTTTTTTATACACTTTCCCAATTTATTTCTTGATATTTTATGCATGAAATATTAAGTAAGGGGATGAAATTACATGTTAAAAAAATTTGGGTGCTGAATCTTTATGTTAAGTAGTGATTTGGTCCTGTTAAAAAAGGTCAAAAATTAGAATGTCTGAAGCTGTCAAACTGAATTTTAGCCCCCCTTAACACAGAATTGTCAATATTTTGAGTTAGAGCTGGTAGAAGTTTCTATAATTTTGATATTATTTGTATCAATAGTAGTACACTACACTGTAAAAATCTTTTTGAGATAGAGCAGGTGCGATTTTTTTAATTTGAATTTATTGTCTAAAAGAAATGCACTACGAAATAACTGTGTTCTCGGGCCTAAGAGATGGATTCCGTAAATGTAGATTCTGTACTTTGGCAACTTTTCTGAACGGTTTGCTGGTTTCAATTTGTCGAACTCAATAAAAGGAAAGGATTTACATCTTTGTTTGACAGAAATTCTGTTAAAATGTCCCATTTTGGCATTATACGGCTAAAATAAGCATTTTAAAGCAGTTTCCATTTTATGCCTAAGAGCCATGCTGACTTTCTATCTGACAGCTTTTTATGTTCCTGATATTTGTGTTTCTATGCTTAAATCAAATTTAATTAACCATTTGTGAACTCTGAATCTAGAGAAAAGTAGATTATCACAGAAAAAATGTGCAGAATATTTGTATTTATGTCCCTGGTAAAACAGCCTGTTTGATGTATGTGAAATGTGAAGAGCTTTGTACATAAAATCTGTTGTCCATCACAAATATTTCACTAAATCTGTAAAAAAAAACCTTTACAATGATCAGTACACCCTATTCATTTCATATGCTACCATAATTTTCTTCTTTAGGATAGTAAGTGGTTCAAATATATGCCAATTGAGACTAAAACTACATGCAAGTTTTCCATTGAAAAGTGAAAAACTGGTCATCAGACCATACTGTCTGCAAAAAAAAGTTGAATTCAAGAGTCCTTTTGCAATTAGACTTCTTGTATCATGACATCTTAGCATAGAAATGAGCAAAAAGTAACAAATTTCCATTTCTTATAGCCTCTGTGTGCATTTTTATATGTAAATATGGGCTACGGCCTAAATCGACTCTAAATAATTCTCAGTCTTACATGGCCTAAGACCATTTTATACTCATGTGGTATGCTTTTTGTAACTTTTCTTTACATTTAAAGTACATTTAATATATATGGAAGAATAATGTATGGTTAAAAAACTTCAAAAACTTCAAATTGGTTGAAAAAAATGCATGTTTATGTAAGGCTTCCCTTAATTCGAAAATCTCTATTTTCAGACACAGGCTCATATAAATTTGACTTTTGAATAACTGTGATAAATCTGATAAATCAAATGAGTGTTCCGTTGCTTTTAATACTTATTATATTATATTCAAGAGTATTTAAAAAGCAAATTTTTGCAATATTTAAATTTTTTAGGCAAAAATCTTAACAGTTGAAAATATTTGATTTAAACGTCAAAAATAAACATCCAAATTTCAATATTAAAATGGCCCTAATTTCTATAATATATATCCTATGGCCATGAAACTTGGCCAACTATCTTATAATTTCCTAAGCTTAGGTCATACAAAGTTTTATTAAAATTGGTCAAGTTTTTCTATCCTATTAGGTCCAAGGACACAGTTATCGTCCTTAGGTTTTCGTTGTCTACGAATATAGTCCCTAGTGTGAACAGTGTATAACTTGCATTTTTTTTTGATACACTTTCCCAATTTATTTCTTGATATTTTATGCATGAAATATTAAGTAAGGGGATGAAATTACATGTTAAAAAAATTTGGGTGCTGAATCTTTATGTTAAGTAGTGATTTGGTCCTGTTAAAAAAGGTCAAAAATTAGAATGTCTGAAGCTGTCAAACTGAATTTTAGCCCCCCTTAACACAGAATTGTCAATATTTTGAGTTAGAGCTGGTAGAAGTTTCTATAATTTTGATATTATTTGTATCAATAGTAGTACACTACACTGTAAAAATCTTTTTGAGATAGAGCAGGTGCGATTTTTTTAATTTGAATTTATTGTCTAAAAGAAATGCACTACGAAATAACTGTGTTTTACAACAGTAAAATGACCCCTTGTCTGTGGGACAGTCCCTCATTTGGGGGGGGGGGGGGGGGGGGGGGGGGTTGTTGTTGTTACCAACCTGTTCTACTAATTAAGAAAACTGACAAGACTATGGTCCAGGATAAAAAATAATGTAAATCACTTGTAAAAGTGATTTCAAATCACTGCACAGAGTGATTTACATTAAATTATATTAATCACTTGTACAAATGATTTCAAATCACTGATTTTCATTATGGTCAGATCATATGTTTTCTTACCTCATATGAATTTTTACTATAAAATTTAGAATGGAAATGGGGAATGTGTCAAAGAGACAACAACCCGACCATAGAAAAAATACAGCAGAAGGTCACCAACCGGTCTTCAATGTAGCGAGAAATTCCCGCACCCGGAGGTGTCCTTCAGCTGGCCCCTAAACAAATATATACTAGTTCAGTGATAATGAACGCCATACTAAACTTCAAATTGTACACAAGAAACTAAAATTAAAATAATACAAGACTAACAAAGGCCAGAGGCTCCTGACTTGGGACAGGCGCAAAAAATGCGGCTGGGTTAAACATGTCTATGAGATCTCAACCCTCCCCCTATACCTCTAGCCAATGTAGAAAAGTAAACGTATGCATGCTTTTTCAATGAAAATTGTGACGTCAAAATACGTACATTTGTAATCAGGTTGGGCAAAATACATACATTTCTAATCAGGTTGGGAACAATCCCTAAATGAGGGATATATTTCAAGTGATAACAAATATTTTCTTATAATAAAAACCACTTTTTAGTGCAAATGAGCAAATATTTGTGTTATATGAAGAAACTTTTCTCAAAGAACTGTCTATCTATCTTCATGATCTTGTATTAAAATTGAGAATGGAAATGGGGAATGTGTCAAAGAGACAACAACTCGACCACAGAAAAAACAACAGCAGAAGGTCACCAACAGGTCTTCAATGTAGCGAGAAATTCCCACACCCGGAGGCGTCCTTCAGCTGGCCCCTAAACAAATATACATTAGTTCAGCGATAATGAACGCCATACTAATTAAGTGTTGTCAGGTCATTATTACATGGTCAAAACATGTCCAAGAATTTTGTAATATTTCTGGACTTGTATCTTCTTTATTAATAAAAATAATTAGATATAAGTGGACCCTCTTTTAGAAAAATTGTTTCAAATTATGAAATATATTTTTTTAATACATTCTTCACAGAAAGAAAACCGTTTAGACCAGAATAAATAATGATGTAAATCACTTGTACAAATGATTTTTAATCACTGCACAGAGTGATTTACATTAAATAATATAAATCACTTGTACAAATGATTCTTAATCACTGCACAGAGTGATTAATTTTTTGCTATGATGGTACAAATGATCTTACTGCCAATGTTTAATAATTTAATATAACATGCATAAATCTGGATGTTAGATTGTTAGATCAATAAAAACAACAAATACAAAATGTATGAAATATGCATAATAATTGATAGAACATTTAATGCTTACCTAATGCAGTAAGCCACTGTAAGGGATAATCATGTAGTCTAAATATGCAACCGTTTATCTGTTTATTTTCCTGAAACACATAGTATATGATATGCAAACTTTATACAACTGCATGTAATAAACTATTTTAAAAAATACACTTGGAGATAAATATGGTAAAAAAAAAATCATCTTGGCATATTAGTTGTTAGGAAGTTTGGTCATAAAGATCTGCTTATTTAAGTCTGTATTTATCAAATAAATATTCAATATTTCCGTTTACAGTGTGAAATTATTATAAAAAAGAAAACACTTAATGATTTTATATATATTGATAATAATTTATATTATCGTGCCAAAAATTCTGAAAAAAAGCACGGGGAAATTGTTTGAAATTTTCAAGTCATCAGGAGTTAACCCCCTTAAAGTTAATTACATTCCTAAAAATCACTTGCTGGAATGATCTTTTGTATCTGAATAAAAAATATCACTCATTGACGTGATTCCCAATCTTCAGAAGGTCCAACTTTCTAACCACGCGAGTACTTGCATTTCAATCGAGAGTACGTATATTTTTCAACGTCAAAATGTAGTTAAAATGTTGAAGTTTATCGGAAAAATAATCCCAGTATCAGCAAAAATCTTGTAAAATCCCCAGACTATTTATATTTCGAGGCTATTTTTAGTCATTTTCAAGCAATTTTTGTAAACGTCTTACCTTGTCAATGTTTACAATCTTTTCCCTCCAAATCTTCTGAAAACCACGTGGTTGCCGCAAAATCTAGCGTGATTACAACGAGCTACAAATTGCGGGAAATTCAAATTTCAATTTTCTATACCGATCGCTATGTTTCTATGCAAAAACAAAAAATCACGTAAAGAAGTTATTTTAAAAATCACTTGTACAAGTAACTCCCCTGACTGTTGAGGAAAGGTGTCTCATTGACCCTTTCCGAGAACTTTACCCAGATTTAAAACGTTTCACATGGAGAAAAAGAACTCCCTTTAAACAAGCAAGGCTAGATTTTTTCTTTTGTCTGAAAATGTATTATGCTGTTTGAATAATTGTAATATTGAGCCTAGCTATCGCTCTGATCATTCTATGGTTATATTAAATCTAGAATTTAATCCATTTGATCGAGGTAGAGGATTGTGGAAATTTAATAATTCATTATTGTATGATCCAGAATATATAAAGATTGTTAAAGAAAACATAGTAGAAGTTAAAAAACAATATGTAACGCCTGTTTATGATATAGATAGAATTGAAGACATAAATAATGAAGATCTCCATTTTAATATTTTCAGTCATTTATTTCTTGAGACATTGTTGATGGAACTTAGAGGCAAAACTATATCTTATTCAAGTTATAAAAAAAAAGTAAAAGAAAAACAAGAGAAAGATCTTAGAAATGAAATCCTAATTTTAGAAGAAAAGGTAGATGAAGGTTCAATAAAGATTTTGGAAAATAAAAAATATGAATTAGAAAATATAAGAAAAGAAAAAATTAAAGGGAAAATAATTCGATCAAGAATACAATGGATAGAAGAGGGTGAAAAACCTACTAGCTATTTTTGTGGGCTAGAATCAAAAAAATTTACAAATAAGATAATACCAAAAGTAGAAAAAGAAAATGGAGATGTAATTTCAAAACAAAAAGATATTTTGAAAGAAGTGAAATCTTTTTATGAAAATTTTTATAAGAATAAAGATCAGTCAAAGGGAGATAAATTCAGTAAACTTGAAGAAGGATTGAAAGATATAAAGTTTAAAAAATTAACTGATGATGAGAAAAATAATCTTGAAGGTAAAATAACAATTGAAGAAGCTGGTTTGATATTGAAAAATATGAAAAATAATAAAACACCAGAATCTGATGGTTTCTCCACAGAGTTCTTTAAATTTTTTTGGAAAGATTTGAAAATTTTTGTTGTAGACTCCTTGAACTAACAGTACTGAGATTGGTGAACTATCTGTTACGCAAAAACAAGGAATCATTACATGCCTGCCGAAAGGAAATAAACCTAGACATTTCTTAAAAATTTGGAGAGCTATATCTTTATTAAATACAATTTATAAAATTGGCTCTGGAGTAAAAGCAAAACGCTTTAAAACAGTTTTAGATAAACTGATAGATTTCGATCAAACCGGATTTATTAGTGGGAGATATATCGGAGAAAATCTTCGTTTAATTTATGATATTATGCAATTTACTGAGGAAAAAGACATTCCAGGACTTTTATTGCTCATAGATTTCGAAAAGGCATTTGATTCAATTTCTTGGGAATTTTTAACCAGTGTCTTGAAGTTGTTCAATTTTGAAGAATCAATAATTAATTGAACAAAAGTTTTTTATAACAATATTAAATCAGCTGTTAATCAGGGAGGACATCTATCAGAATTTTTTTCTATAGAATGAGGCTATAGACAAGGTCGCTTGTCGCCTTATATTTTTATTCTGTGTGCTGAGATATTAGCACTAAAAATACGAAATCATGATAAAATAAATGGCATTACAGTTACTCAAGCTGAGCACAAACTTTCACAATTTGCTGATGACACATCTCTTATTTTAGATGGTAAAGAAGAATCTTTGAATGAATCATTAAATGAATTAGATTGGTTTGGAAATATATCTGGTTTGAATATTAATTTTTCTAAAACACAAGTTATTTGGATAGGAAATAAAAAGTATAGTAATGAGGTATTATGTCAAAATAGAAACCTTACATGGGGAGAAACATGTTTTAAGTTATTAGGTATAAGCTTTGATGTTAATCTTGATAGAATTGTAAAAATTAATTATGATGAAAAAATTGTACAAATAAAATGTGTAATTAAACAATGGTCTAAACAAAATCTTACTGTTATTGGTAGAATTACTGTTGTAAAGACATTGATATTGCCTATTTTAAATCATTTGTTTATATCCTTACCAAATCCAAGTGATGATATTTTAAAAAATGTTATTGAACTTATGTACAATTTTATATGGAGTTCACCAATTGATAGAATAAAGAGAGATGTTTTACAAAATGATATTGAAGATGGTGGACTCAAAATGATAAATCTTAGTGCATTTATTTTAGCACTGAAGTGTACATGGATAAGGAGATTATTTAAAACAGACAACAAATGGCAGAATGTTTTTTTGTCAAATGTTTATGTAGAACTTGAAAAATTTTATGGTTGTGGAAGTGTTTATATACAAAAATTACAACAAAATATCAAAAATAAATTTTGACAAGATGTTCTGAAAGCATGGCAACTTCTCAGAGAAAAAGATGAATATGACAGTTGGGAATGCTTTCTTGCTAGTGCAATCTGGCTTAACAATAATATAAAGGTAGAAAATAAACCTATTTTTTTTATAAAGATTGGTTTGAAAATGGTATAAGATTTATAAATGATATTGTAAATGAAGATGGGACTTTTTTCTCTCATCAAAAATTAGAAGAAATGTATCTGATAAATGTGAATTTCATGAGATATAATAGTATTATATCTGCTATACATCAAGCATCAAAATCATTTGTGGGAAAAAATCACAAATTAGAACTACCTTTAATTCCATCTGCTATTAAAAGACTTGTTAAAAGTTCAAAAGGATCTAAAGATATGTATATTGTTTTAAATAAAAATAAAAGTGTTCCCACTAGTCAGTTAAGATGGACTGAAATTTTTGGCTTTGATCAAAATCATTGGAAAAAAATTTATAAAATGCCATTTGTTGTCACAAATAATACTAAGTTACAGTGGCTACAGAATAGATTCAATCATCGAATGTTAGCTACATGTACAAACCGATTTCTTCATAAAATTAAGATTTATGATAATCCAAATTGTACATTTTGTAATAGAGAAATTGAAACATTAGAACATTTATTTTGGGAATGTGAACATACACAATTATTATTAGAACAGATTGAAAATTGGTTTCTGACCAATGGAATTAGTGTACTTTTTACCAAAAATTTTGTTTGTTTGGTAACATTGCAAAAATATCAAAAGGCAATGCAGAAAATACTCTTTTTCTTACCATAAAGCAATATGTTTATAATACATGTAATACCAGATGTTTTAAAAAAAAACTGTCAATAAACTCAGTTAAAGAGAAGATGAAATATGTATATGCAATTGACAAAAATATTGCTATGAAAAACAAATGTGAACATCATTTTCTCAGAGAATGGAATATTTTTGATAGATTACTTAGTTAAGTACAAAAATGTATATACTTAACATTTAATATTATACATGTTATAAATGAAAATGCTGTATTTACTATACTAAAATAGAATTCAATTTCTAGATGAATTGTATTGAAAACTCACCACACTACTCTCTCTCTCTCTCTCTCTCTCTCTGGTGTTCAGACTGCTTTATTCTTTATCTTATATTTGTATATTTGAAGAAAAAAAAAACACACTATTCTCTCTCTCTCTCTCTCTCTCTCTCTCTAGTCTGCTTTATTCTTTATTTGAAAAAAAAAATGCTTCCTAATAAAAAGATGTATTGATTAGATAATATCAATAGATTTATTTATTGTATAATATTATTATTTGTGTATATTATGTTGTAAATTGGAAGTTATAAATAATAAAAATTAAAAAAAATAAAATTTACACTAGATACTCTGAAACTCATTCAGCCGTTTCAAAGGAGAAGATTTTTCAGAGTAAGCAAGCTAGATGAACAAATTGTGAAAAATTTTCTTCAAAGGGCAATAACTCCTTAAGGGGTCAATTGACAATTTTAATCATGAAACTTTTTGGTAGATCTAAAAACTCTTCTGAACATTTTTGCTGTTTACAGTTTATCTTTATCTATAATAATATTCAAAATAATAACCAAAACTGCAAAATTCCTTAAAATCATCAATTCAGAGGCAATAACCTAAAAATCTGTTAACCGATTTGGCTGATAATTTCAGGGCAGGTAGACCTTGACCTAATGAATACTTCAAGTTCTTGTCTGATTTGCTCTAAATGCTTTAGTTTTTGAGATATATGTAAAAAACTGCATTTTACCCTATGTTCTTTTTTTAGCCATGGCGGCCATGTTTTCTGAGGAAACAGAAAATAAAACACAAACTTTATTCTAGATAACCTAAGAATTATACAGCTTAAGTTTGGTTTAATTTTGTTCAGTAGTTTCAGAGGAGAAGATTTTTTAAAGTTAGAAAACTTGCTGATCATTTTTGCTTATTTAAGTTTCTTTCTATCTATTATCATGATTATATATATTTTTTAAGATATAAGGCAAAAACGCAAAAAAATTGTACAAATCCTTATCAAAGAGCAATAACTCCAATAAGGAGTCAACTGACGATTTCAACCAGTAGACTTGTCTTTCTGATCATTTTGCAATTTAAAGTTTCTCTGTATCTATCATAGACTCATAGTTTTCAAGATATAAGGCAAAAGTTTTAAAAAATGTGCTTCACCAAGCGCAGCAGAATACGACCGCAGAGGTCCAACCCTTAACAGCTAGGGCAAAAATGGACACAATATTGAAGCTTGTCACAGGTCTGAATTTCGATTGTAATTAAATATTTGACACATTATAGGTTTCTGACACAGAATAAATGTAGTCAAAGAACTTGAAATTGGTTATATGATTTGAATTTATATTCAATTGAAGATTTCTTGCTGTTGTGCAATCCACTGTGCTGCTGTGCAATACTTAGTAAATCTGTTTTCAGACTATATACAAAGAATTAGCAAAATAAATTGTGATCCCCAATTTTTTTGGGGGAAAATTGATAACTACCACCCCCCACCCCCCCAAATGATATTTGAAGAAATTGTCTTTTTGTAAAATGTGGTACAATTTAAGAGACATCCATACACTTATACACAAGTTATTGTCCTGAAACTAGAAAAATGTTTGTTTTGGGCCCCTTTTTGGCCCCTAACTCCTAAACGGTTGGGACCATCATCCCCAAAAACAATCCTAACCTTCCTTTTGTGGTATTGAACCTTTTGCTAAAATTTCATAAAGATCCATACACTTAAACTAAAGTTATTGTCTGGAAACCAAATGTCTTCGGATGACGACGACGATGACGTGATAGCAATATATAGGAACGCAAATTTTTTGCAGTCATAAAACAAAGGGTAAAGTTTGTCATTTAAGGGCAATAACTCCTGGGATATCAAACCAGGTAAGTGGAAGAATATTATGTTTACTGGAAGTGGTGCAGCCTAGTAAAAACAGCAAACAGAAAGTAGAAAAAAAGTAGTTTTGACTTCAGGGTTTCATAACTTTTTTTATTCTTCATGGCATGACCCCTTTTTTTCCATTAAATCACAATTTCACATTACTACATTCATGATATTTACATGAAAAAAAAATTTCTATGTAGCATTTTATTTTAAAAAATTTCAAAGATCAGCTGTTTTGCATGTACATGATATATAAGCCTTTTGATGGAGCAGTCAATTACAAGACTACAACCTGCATAGGGATATTTTTGCATATGTTCTCAGCAAGGAAATAGCTCATGTGGACTTTTGTGTGCCCAGAATGACAAAACATCATGATTCAGGTACTTTCTGAGAAATAAATATCATGAGGTATCAAGTTACACTGAAAAAACTGAAATTATGTAATAATTATGATTTGTTATGCAAGACACCATACAAAAGTATAAAAAGATATAAAACACAACAGTTTGAGGTAGAATGAGATTCTGGTAGCATTACATATGTGATTTTCAACAAAAAAGAACATAGAAAGATTTTTTTCTCCATGAAAACTTCTTCTTGTGATGAAAGTTCTAGTTAAGCAGATTCATTGAAAATGAGTGTAAAGTTGAATAAACAGCTACATACAAAACTGAAAATTGTCTTTAGGGATATTATTTTTATGGCTCAATTGTTGACATTTAGGTAGAATATATATGAAATGAACTTTTTCACAAAATTTTCACTTTGCAAGAGACTATGACTTCTTTTCCTGTATGCGGCACTGCAATGTTAAATGAAAATTCTATACTTGGGTTAAAATTTTTTTCAAAAAGTAGAATTTTTCTAATACTATCCATGCTGACAAGGATTTTTGTGCTTAGGTGTTACATACGAGTAATCAATATTCGTACCAAAAACACCAACTTGAGTATTCATTTTGCTTATTCTAGGATTTTATTGCAAATTTTATATGCATGGCTGTGTGAAGTACAACCAAAAATAAAAACCATGATATAGCAGGCATTGTTGTCTGAGCACATGTATGTGTAGTCAAAAGAGAAAGGTATATTCTTTCTTGTCTTTATAAAGCTGTATTGCAAAAAATGCTTCATTATGAAAATGTTTTTGGGCAGTTTTTCAATTTGACTAAAACAAGAGGCCAACTTGGATAGATTTCATGGAAAAAAGGGGGAGGGGTAAAATGTTGTAATTGGTTTGATCAAAGCGAAGGAAAATGATAAAAAAAATACACAAGAATTCTCTCCTAGCTTCAAAGTATCCAAATAATTAGTAAACTTTTATAAAAATAAACAAGAATGAGATTTACAGAACATTTAATAGGCATGACTTATTTCCATTGTTTCAGAAAAGGGTACTCTTATAATAATATGGGATTATATTTAATAATACAACTAAACAATTCTTTTAATGGCATTTTTTATATTCAATTATGGCTACCAAATGAAAAAAGGTAAAAGATTTATTTTTTAAGGCATGTCATTACAGTTATAGGTACCAGTCTTGTATTACAACTCCAGTTTCCGGTGCATGTCAAAACATGGAGTGAAATAAAATAGTCCATTTTTTTCTGAATTTTTTTCTGGACTCAATTTTTTCTCTTTGATTAAAAGTTTATGCTGAATTGAAATATCTATTTATAGTTTAAAAAACAAATATTGCATCTTTTTGGGGATATCAAACCAGGAAAGTGGAAGGATATCATGTTTACTGGAAGTGGTGCGGCCTAGTAAAAACAGCAAACAGACTACATCACCACTAACTTAAAGCACAAAATATTTTCTTCAGTCTTGACGAATTGCTTAATAAATACCTCTTGATACAGTATCAAAGAGATACAGGTTAAAAACGATGCAGTAAGACAATAAAGGAACCAATGAAGCTTTGCAGCGTACACAATTATATCAGTGATTATGACTTGAGTGAATAAGACGGTCATGTTTTTCTGGTATAACTCTAGCGACAAAAAGTAATAAGGGTGCTGTAACTCAACCATTTGTCAACTAAAACTTCTAATTTAATATTTTTTTTGAAAAGGGGAGCTAAAATTTAACAGTAAAATGCCATTAGTTGAAGAAGAACACCAGTTTAGATTGTATATATGGGACCAATATTCAAGAAAGAGTGAAACTAGGACAGATCACTCTGTTTTTCAGATAGTGGGTAAGCTGGTTCAATGATTATCTCTCTTCCAACTAATACTCTTCAGTTTTTGAGGCGTTCGCCGCACAGGGACTCGGTGTGCAGATCAACATTTTTATGCCCCAGCTGTTAGGCGAAGGGGGCATTAAGCATACGTACGTCCACCCATCTGTCCGTCTGTACGTCCGTCCCAAAACTTTAACTCTAACTTCAGTTTGCCCTAACCAAATCTTATGAAACTTATACCTAATGCATACATTACCATCAAACACAGATCAAGTTTGAATTGGGGTGACGTCACTCTTATTGTTCTCTAGTTATGTCCCTTTATAACGTAATATGCAAGCGGGGGCATCATCTGTGTCCCATGGACGCATTCTCAATTTTTTTAATCAGGCATCAATATTTTGTATTTTTCTAGCAATGTGTAATTTACTATCCACATTGGTATACTGAAAAACGCTAAAGGGACCTAAGTTGCCATTTCAAATAGCCTACCCTTCATTAAAAATATGTCTATGTGACTGTATACCTTATAAAGCCATTCATTTACTTCCTAAATGATTCTTAGAACAGAAGCATGTATATTGATTTCCCGATCAACCACTATCTTACTCAGCTATTGTTTCAATCAGGTCAAACATTTCATATTTCCCAGCGAAAGCAACGTTACTGGCAAACATGTCATTTTTCAAAAACATAGACGCAATGGGAGATACAACTGTCATTACATCCAGCGGCAAATATTTCATGCATGTTCAGGATAAGAACTAATTAACAATAAATCCAGTAATACATGTAATAGGGGTTGACCAGAATGAAGAGCGGTAATATGAACAGTTATATTCACTGTAAGACCATTCGGCGGGCAAATGCCATCCGTTTTAATTGAGTTTAACAACCATAATAAAGCATTCAAATAAGAACCAAATATAATCGAATGTTCAGTTTTCTTATGGATATTTTAACTTTCATTATATTTTATAAAGTTTCGATTTTTGAATTCAAGTTCGGTGGAGATCATAGAAACCAACATGCTTGGACCTGATGTTCAGTAGTTGTCGTTTGTTGATGTGGTTCATAAGTGTTTCTCATTTCTCGTTTTATATAGATTAGACTGTTGGTTTTCCCAATTGAATGGTTTTACACTAGTATTTTTTGGGGCTCTTTATAGCTTGCTGTTCGGTGTGAGCCAAGGCTCCGTGTTGAAGACCGTACTTTTACCTATAATGGTTTACTTTTATAAATTTTGACTTGGATGGAGAGTTGTCTCATTGGCACTCATACCACGTCTTATTATATCTATTGGATAAGTTTTTGTTTGTTTGTTAATGAACATGATGAAGTCTTTTTAGTTTGACAGTTTCGGAGATTATATTAGTCTGTTCATTTTCTTAACACAAGAGACTGTTCTTCAAATTCCAAATTTTTCCTCACCCCAAGGATGACTTGTGTATAAAAATATGTTTAACTTTTGTTGTTTTTTTCAATAAAGTAAACCCCTTGCCAAGTGGGACGTCCTTTGGTTATGCTGGATGTATAAAAACACAGCCACGTTCGGTCTGAAAAAGAATATTACAACCGATGCCTCGTGATGAGAGAGTGGCACTTTCTCTGCACTTTAAGAATTCTTCCAACAATATGGTAGGTCAGTAGGTAGTACCAACACTTGTTTAACTATATTTGTTCCTCCTAACAGAAGTTCCCCTGGAAACTTTGTTATAAACAATCCTATAATATCTGTTCCTTTTGGAACAATTATTATATATACCTTTTATTTTGTCAGGAACAAGTAACGTAATATTTTTTCCAGGGAAAATAATATTCCATATTTAGAACATATATTATAAAGGAACGTCTATTTCATGACAGTCTACTACCAGGTCAAATTTCTATGCCTATCCAATTTTCCCGTGGCAGTCAAAAAAATCCGCACTCAATCTTGATCGAATCCTTATTACAGGACATACCTTTTGTATTAATCATTAATTTGTTTGTGTCTTTTAAAACATGCATGATCGAATTATTTGACACTGGACGTAAAGAAAACAGCAATCAATCGATTAAATTCCTTTTTAGGGTAGCAGGTTTTTTTGAAAGAGCTAGGTCACACTTTGTATTTTTAAAGCATATTTAAATATTGGAAGGTTGTCGATTGCCTTATACATGTTATATCTATAGGATAATGGTATTACTTACATACATGTACATGTTGGGAAGTGCTGTCTTTTCTATTTGTTTGTATGAAGTAGATTTTCAATTACAGCTTGTGTCAGACTATTGGGGTGTCGAACCAATGGGGTGTAGGACTATTGGGGTGTCGGACTAATGCCATAATATGTCGGTAAAAATACACGGCGCCGGAATAAAAGTACGCTACAATATCAGTCTGAACAAGTGGTTACTAGCTTCTTAATGTTCACGTTATAATCAGTATTGAGTCGACCCCTATATTTTGCACTTCAGTTTGTAAAAAAAATAAGATCAATCGTTGTTACTAATAAACTTACTTTTCATTCTTTTTATCTGCAAGGAGAATATAAGTCAAGGGAATGAAACCAACATTATCTTTTAGGTCTCACTAATTAGCGACAAGTATCGTCAAGAAGCGACAAGAAGAAAAAAAAATAGCGAAAAGAAGAATAATTTAGCGACAAGAAGTGTAATTTAATGACAAGAAAACAAATTAAGTGTAACAAAATCTTAATATTAATAATTTTACATGTAAATAAATAAATATTGAAACATACATCAAATGTCTTTTTTTTTAATATACGAGAAACAAGAGAATAAACTTTGTGTTTAGGAAAAGAGTTCTTTTTCATTATCAAGGATATTTTAAAGAAAACTATTTACAGTTTACAGCATAGTGTATAGATGAATGAATCAATATTTATGTAGATCTCGAGTCGGCATGGTTGATATATAGATGATGAAAGATTTCAGAAATTATAAGATAATATAATCTTGATTTATTTCAGACTCAAAAGGTTGATATATAAATATATATATATATATATATCAATTATGATTTGACAAGTCTAAATTGAAAACAACGTTCAAACCTATAATTGCGTTGGATAAAAACCGCAATTTTTATACGTGTGCATGCAAAACAAGTTTCTTGTTAGAGGGGTCTAAATACAGCACAAACAACATTTTCAAAACGACCAAAAGAAGTGAAAAAGTATATTTTAACAAAACGCATTTGACTAACAGGTCGAACAACAAATGTTCTTAAACCCTGCTGACTGCCATTGGCGATTGCCAAATAAACGAATCACAAGATGTAATAAATGGATCTTAACTATAAATTTAATACCAAACAGAAAACAACAAACTTGCGGCAAAGATGGTATACCGCAAACAAAGGTGCAAAGATTTTTTGTACACCATATCCGGATTTCGACAATTAATGTCTCTTCAGTGATGTTAGGAATCGAAACGGTTATTGGAAGGCCACATAATTTACCTCAATTTAGGATAGACTCTTGAATTTTGAGGAGTCAAAATAGGATGAACGGATCATATAAACCCGAAGGCAAATATAATACAGGCCCAAACGAAAAAATATAAACAAGTCTAAATTGAAAACAACGTTCAAACCTATGAATGCGTTGGATAAAAACCGCAATTTTTAAACGTGTGCATGCAAAACAAATTTCTTGTTAGAGGGGTCTAAATACAGCACAAACAACATTTTCCAAACGACCAAAAGAAGTGAAAAAGTATATTTTAACAAAACGCATTTGACTAACAGGTCGAACATCAATTATGATTTGTATATATATATATATATATAAATACATGACACAAATTTTCTGTGTAAACAGGATAAAAGGTTCAAATATTTACATTAGTAATCATAGTTAAAAATCAAAAGGTATACACGAGTGTTTGGATTAAAAAACTAGATGCTCTAAAGAGCATGTGTCGCTCACCTTGGTCACTCTATGTGCATATCAAACAAAGGACACTCTCCAAGATTGTAGACGAGAATAGACTTCATGACAAAAATCTCTATTTTGTTGATCTTCTACTACTGATCTTTTAGTCTGTTTAATTTCTCTCTATCTTCTTTAGTTTTTGCTCAAAACACAAAAGAGGGTAAAAAAAAAATCTTCATTTAAGGGCAATCACTCCTATGAAGAGTGACAGTCTACAGCGGCAAAATTTGACTTTTTAATAGATCTTGCCTTGCTGATGAATTTGGTGATTTAAAGTGTTTCTATATCTATTATAATTTAAATCATATAAGGCATAACAGAAAAAAATGTTTCTCTCTAAATATCATAGTTTTCATGATAAGAGGCAAAAATGAGAAAAAAAAATGGTGAAATTTGTCATTAATTGGCAATAACACCTATAATAAGAATTTGCCTAACAGTTTTGACGTATATATGGACAATTGGTAGAGCTCATAATTCTGAACATTTTTTCTCTTTTCAGACTATTATAAAGGTTAAAAAAAATTAAAGACAAAACTTGCATTTTACTCCTATGTTCTATTTTTAGCCATGTCGGCCATGTTGGTTGGTAGGCGGGGTCATCGGATACATTTTTTTTAAACTAGATACCCTAAGGAAGATTTAGGCCAAGTTTGGCCGTTTTATTAGTTTCAGAGGAGAAAATTTTTGTAAAAGTTAACGGACGACGACGACGACGGACGACGGACGCCAAGTGATGAGAAAAGCTCACTTGGCCCTTTCGGGACAGGTGAGCTAAAAAGGGGTGGGGATAATTTCTTTATCTTTTTTTTAATTTTTAATTGCCATTTTCTATTTTTTATGGACCCTTAGTATGATCAGATGGTTTATTTTTCGGAAAATCTATTGTTTTAATAGTAAATGAACTTTCTTGTCGTTTATTTTTAGCTTTTCTCATCACTTGGCATCCGTCATCCGTCGTCCGTCGTCGTCGTCCGTCGTCGTCGTCCGTCGTTAACTTTTACAAAAAGCCTCTTCTCTGAAACTACTGAGCCAAAGTTAACCAAACTTGGCCACAATCATCATTGGGGTATCTAGTTTAAAAATGTGTCCAATGACCTGGCCCACCAACCAAGATGGCTGCCATGGCTAAAAATAGAACAAAGGGGTAAAATGTAGATTTTGGCTTATATCTCTGAAACCAAAGCATCTAGAGCAAATTTGAGGGGTAAAATTGTTCATCAGGTTAAGTTCTATCTGCCCTGAAATTTTCAGACAAATCAGACAACCTAAAGTTGGATTGCTGCCCCTGAATTGGTAATTTTAAGAAAATTTCGCAGTTTTTGGTAATTATCTTGAATATTATTATAGATAGAGATAAAATGTAAACAGCAATAATGTTCAGCAAAGTAAGATCTACAAATCAGTCAGCATGACCAAAATTGTCAATTGACCCCTTAAGGAGTTGTTGCCTTTCAAAGTCAATTTTTAACAATTCTTCCTAAATTTTTGTAATCTTTTACAAAAATCTTCTCCTCTGAAACTGATGAGACAAATTTAACCAAACTTATCCACAATCATCATTAGGGTATCTAGGTTTAAAAATGTGTCCGATGACCACGCCTGCCATCCAAGATGGCCGCCATAGCTAAAAATAGAACATAGGGGTAAAATGCAGTTTTTGGCTTATATCTCGCAAACTTAAGCAAAAGTATAACAGTTGCATTATTTCATGCATCAATTGTAAACAAAAATATCAGGTGAGCGACACAGGCTCATCGGAGCCTCTAGTTTCTTCTTGTCGATAATATTTTTCTTCTTGTCGCTTTTTGTCGCTAATTAGTGAGACCGTTATCTTTCTTTCTACAGGATGAATCGCCGTATTATATCGGCGCACTTCTACGTAGAAGGCTAATGCGCTATATGTATGTTGTGTACAAATTGTAATGTTGTACAGATTATAATTTGTACAGAATTTGTGTACAAGTTATCAGTGTTTTATGAACCGCTAAACACAAATGGATGATACAAGCACACAGTCTTTTGTTTCGCATATTTCTGTCATATTTACATGACTACATGATACAGTCTAATAATGAGCATTGATACAAAAAACATTATAAGAACACAAAAAGACTTTTTATGGATATGATTTTGGTATAAGGAGAACAATAAAAATAGAATTTAAACCATTCAGGTGTCCTTATTTCCAGTTTTAGGACAAGCAATATGACACTAAATGTTAGGTTAAAGTATATAAATTTAAATGTAAGACATTAAGCTGATAAATTTTAGAAGATAAACATTTATCACCTGGTGCAAAAAGATATGTGTCAAAAAACTTATAACTTGTACAAAAACCCTGTACAAATTAGAATTTGTACAAACTTGCATCTTGTACACAACATATACAAACATACGGGTTTATGCTGGGAAGATACAAATGTATCATACGAACATCTGCCTTTTCAATTTTTTTTAAGAAAACATGGGCTGATTAAGGGTTCGATTAAACTGGACGTCTAAAATATTCACCGTTTATAATACAGTATTACGGGTACACGCCAACTCGTACCTTTGCCAACTCGTACTCAGTCTACCATCTAGTACCCATTTTTGTAGCATTCTATACTTAAGCTTAATGGTGGTTTTGTATTTTATAATTGATCTTGTTCAAGACATGTATAGTAAATATAAATAAGAAGATTGGGTATTAGTGCCAATGAGACAACTCTCCATCCAAGTCACAATGTATAAAAAGTAAACAATTATAGGTAAAAGTACGGCCTTCAACACGGAGCCTTGGCTCACATGTCTCTAATCTAATTGGTAAAAAAAGTATTGACAAACATGATAACTATGCAGCTTAAATCTCTTTAATTGTGGAGTAACGAATGCATTAGTTTTCTTATTGTTGATAGGTGAGGACACAAGAAACTTCATCTTAAGAGGGCCTCACTATTTAGCGACAAGAAGAATTATTTAGCGACAAGAAAAGAAATTTAGCGTCAAGAAATCTAAATATTAATTATTTCAAATAAATAAAAATGGAAACATATGCATTAAAGTGTGTAATAAAATTATTTTATTATACTGTCAGAACTTGAGAGACTATGATAAACATAAAAGGATAAGTAGGCCGGTATATGCCAATGTGACAGGAACCTAATAACATAAAAAAAACTCTGGAAGTCAGCATAGGTTTTCTACAGTAGACAGGTTTCTAACGTAAATCTATAAATCGCCCAAGTCTAGAAAAGTAGTGAATAAGTCTACCATCCACTTCATATTCCCCAAACACAAAACACATTCAGATATTATTTAAAAAAAACAAGTACGTATAGGTTCCTGACTTTGAATTCCCTCGGTTTTTGTTGTAACCTTGAGTGAGTTGTATCTTCTTAATGGACTTATCAGATTTGATCATCGGTAAATAAATGTAGCCGCGCATTGAAACAGGAATATGAACATGTCTCATTGGCACTCATACCACATCTTCTTATATCTATGTGAAGAACCCTGGTTTAGTAGCTTCATTATGTATCAGGAAAAACCTGAAAGGAAATAGGAGCAGTGCTTGAATATGGTATAAATGGCGAGAACGTACTCTATGTAGAGCTGTAAGTGTGCCACATAAACATATTAAACTTTCAAGTTGAATCATATATTGCCACAAAATAAATACCGACAGTCCCGTCTTGCACAACCGAACGTTAAAATAAAAAAGTAAAAATTCGATGATCGTCAATTTAAATAAAAATAACAAATAACAAAAACAAAAACAAACGGCAAGCACTATGCACGAAAACTACCCTTTACCAACCCCGTTAAACTTAAGTCAAACTCGACTGTTTAAAAAAATCTGTTATGACGACGTGTGTAATTAAGACTATCACGTTGCGCACGATGTTGGTACGAATTCCATTTTGCTACAGATTAGCATGAAAATAAATACGTAGACTGGTCAGTTCGATAAAAATATAGTGATTTTTGGTTGAATTTATTACATTAGACTTGAAAATAAAGAAAAAAAGGAACCGAAATTAAAATATCAAGAATTATAACACTTAATTATCCCATTTATACGCAAAAACGTAATGCCCAACGTTACATTTTGTGTGCAAAAGATCGGAGTTCCGTTTCTTTCCTACAGTATTTTTCGGCGTTTTACGTTTCCGCAAATTGGCATTACTTTTCCGGAAAAAAAAAGATGACGTTTCCGGAAAAAAAAGTCTACGTTTCCACAAATAAATATCTTACTTTTCCGGAAAAAATAAATTATTACTTTTCCGCAAATAATTAAGGAATACCTGTTGATCGAAAGCAAAGCCATAATAAAAAATAAGTATTTATTAAGTTAAAGGTCATCATAACATGCAAGTAAAATTCATCATTAAAATGTATGAAAACGTATGTTCAAAAGTCAGCACTAATCAGATATATCTTGATATGAGTTCATAAGTCAGTTCTGGCAGAATATTTGTAGCCAACACGTCGTACAAAGTCCACAGTAGTACATTCACCGTTTACAGGTTTTGTATTTTGTTCAAGAAGAAAGTCCATCTTCTCCTTTTCATATTTCCGAACGGGTGCTTTTACCGTTTGAGTTCCCATCTTAATGTATGATGTTTGTTGCAGTTTCAATAACACATCGACAAAGACAAAAATGTTAGGAAGGCTAGCGTAAAACTGCTCGTTCAGGTGGGCATGAAAAGACTCGGCACCGTTCGTTGTTCTCTTTTCCTCGGGGTCAGGAGGTGATGCCCAAATGGTTGGTGGATATCTCGAATTGCCATCTATATGAAATTCCAATATATAATCGGCAAACTTCATGCATTTATCGTCAGATGGAGCATCGGCTATCAATTCAATAAAACATTCTTCAATCTTGTCAGTTGGCAAGTAAGCCAAACCAAAGAAATGTGTTAGCCATTTACAAAAATCCGAATCTTTGTCTTTGTAATCGGCACTCAGACCTAACGACTGAATTTTTCGCCACCAACTTTGTCCTAAATGAAATCTGCAACAACTGACTGTAGCAGCAGGAAATGTTTTCGTAACAGCAGTATGCATTGCACATTCACTGAAGTCAATATGAACTACCTCGGACTGGAGAGTTTATCTTCGGGTAGTGCACACATCAATAAGCAGATCCCACATTTTGATGTAACATTCCTCGGATTTAAGTAAAAGTAACGCAAATACAAGAGGAATGCAGTTACCATTTTTTACATCCATGTATCGAATAAAGTTGGTAAAAGAATTTCGGGCAGGATTTAAATGTGCCATCTATGAAAATATATATTTACATATTTATAATTTACCAGGTAAATTTCCGGAAAAGTAATAAATACAAATTGCGGAAACGTATACTTTAAATTTCCGGAAACGTAGTATTGGGACTTTGAAAAATTAGCGGAAACGCAATACGCCCGTATTTTTTTTCTGACCATCGTAAAACTTCACAAGAGTATTGCTATTGTTATTGTTATTCGCGTGTTAAAGCAAAATCAATATCACTGAAACCGAAAACCGGAAAATGTTATTTTTGAAAACGGTCTGAAAAATGTCCAAGCATATGCAAGGTAAGCATATATCGGGTTTGCGCATTTATACCGTGAAATTGGAAAAGCTGAGAGGAAAAATAATTATGATATTTTGAAAGTTTTTTTACTTTTCTCCTGGTTCATGATATTTTTTTGCCGGAAACCATGCGTATAGTTTCTATTGCAAGGACTTCAAAAAGTATAGCCATCTTGTCCCAACGAAAAAAACGATGTATTTTCTTTACAATTGAGGTTTTAACCGGCTGTATATTAAATAAGCATAGTTAGATCAAGAAAATAAAACTTGGCGGTAAAAGTTTTTTTTCTTTTTCTTTTTAAACAATATAGTGTTTAACATTTTTTCGACAGGCAACAAGATGTTTATATCGTTTCAAAAAGTATAGCCGTTTTGTCCCAACGTTCGCAAAACGTAATTAATGTCATGCTCGGGTTTTTAATTTTATATCATAATTATTTGTTTCCAGTTTAATTCAAATGAAAATAAAAATATAAGTTATAATATAACCAATGTATGATAAAGGAAAAGTTTAAGTTTAAATTCAAATGTTGACCAAAATGAGATTGATATACAAAATATCGGGATCTTAGTGGGTTTTTTCAGCACATTCATGACATTTGTTTTATTCAAGGAACGTTGTCCATCTGCAAGTTTTAAACCATCAAAAGCAACATGCATAATTTTTTTGTTAATAAAATGAAATAGAGAAAAACCATTGCTGGCTATTATAACAAAACAAAGGATATGCATAATGCCACAAAAATACGGAAATGAGAAAAACATGAATCCAAAATGTTTAACTACCTAGAAATTTTGCGACAAAGAAAGCATCGGGAAATGATAGAATATAGAAAGGAAACGGAAACGGAAAGAAATGCAACAAAAGGAGCATGTATAAACATGCATTAAAAAGGGAAAATAAAATCAAAATCTAATTTATATTAAAAAGAAAACTGTATAAATTTGGAAATTAATGTATGATTCATTAGTGCATGCGAACTGCTTCCAAAAGTAAAATGATCAATTATGGCCTGGAAAGACTGACAACTCCTATAAATGAATATTCATTAAAAAAAATATGTGTACGAACACTTTGAGTTTTATTTGTTAAACTATGCATTTTCAGACAAACCGAAATCGGTTACCAAATTCATAACAGTAAATTGACCTCATCAATTATAAGCTTGAACGCTTGAAAAGTTCTTTGAAATCGTCGAAATCGCTTCCTTATGCGGAACGTCGTGTAACGCTTAAGTAGTACCAACATCGTGCGCAACGTCTATACATACCTCACATGAAAATCATGAGAATGAATAGTTGTCCAGGGTCTCTTTAGAACGTCATATTCTATTTCGTCAGTTATTTTGAAATCTTCAGAAAAGATGTCAGGACTGGGTAAGGAGGCATAGAATTGTTTTCTGACACCTCGAGGACCATTTTAATTGTTTGCATCAGCAACATAATCATAATGCTGGTTCCGTAAATTAAAAGTAATTTCAGAAACGGAATATAGCTACAAAGTGATTATTAACATGTTTGTAAGATAGTTTTTAATTTAATTTATTACTTTAGTTTTATTCTTACTAGATTTACCATATTTTAGTTTTGTAAAATTTTCGATGTGTACGCAACTGCGTTTTTTTGCGTACGGGTTGCTACGCGCCTGGACACTATTGATAAAATATTATTCATGGTGCTTTAATGATTTAGTCGCATCAGCTTTGTTGTTGTAGAAGCCTTGTAGAAATTGGCATATTACGTTCATTGAAATCTGAGACCTCCATGGATATAAGTACATATATCGAACTAACAGCAAAGTGTAAATAATCTCTTTAAGAAAGAGTGGACGGAACAACAAAAGTAAGGAAAGCAAAATCAAATACAGATAAGGAATACTAGTCTTGGACCGAAAAATACATTGACTGTATACGTATTAAAAGTATCCCCTCGAGGAAACTTTACCCTAGATGTTTAAATATGTATTTTGGTAGGCGGCTTACTTATACCTATAATATCTGATTGTTTTGGTCATTCATTTTAGGTCTGTGCTTGTCATATACTTTGTTTTTATACATCCCTGGCTTTGTTTGTGCTCCTAATGAGGTTTAATTGAGAAAAGCACTCCAGGCGTACTAAATTTGCATAGAAAAATTTGGTTTCTTCGAAAACAATAGGTTATCTCCCATATATTTTATATTTCAGAAAAAGTCAGATAACAGTTAAAAGTTAGCTCCCTTTGACTGAAACACATAAAAGGTAAAAATAATATTTATTTAGTGTTATATTTTATTGATTTGATATAGTGTTTATAATCATAGTTTAATAGACCATAAATAATTTATTTATTTGCAGTTGATTACCCTAAACGAACAAGTATAATTCTTTGTGTTACAAGTTCAATTGTGTTTGTAGTTTTACACCAGTGCTGTTCAAATAATCGGTTTAAATACATTTGCTTGAAATTAACGGTATATGTTTTCGTTACATAACATTTAACAAAACACGTCAAGTGAATTGAAGTAACATATTTGTTTTTTTTTTTTTCGATGTTTATCATATTAAGTATTATATATTCCTCGTCAATGGTTGTCTTTCTGATATATTTTTTGGGGCGAATGTTTTGTTTCTGGCAATTTTTTGTTTATTTTCTCTGTTGAATTTCATTCACAACATTTCAGGCTAGGGGCGATTCAGACCTTGACAAAAAGAGTGTTGGTTTTGTTGTAATTTGATTTTTTTTTTTGTATTTTAGGGAAATATTTTTAAGAAAGGGCTTTCTTTTTATAATGACATTGTCTTTCTGCAAAAGAAAAGAGAACGGAAACGTGTCAAAGAGACAACAACCCGACAAAAAAGCAGAAAACAGCCCAAGGCCACAAATGGACTTCAACGAGCATGAAAGTCATACGCCAAAGTCAAATTACTTTTACCTTGACATTGACGCTTATGATAGTAGAACATTGTCCAATTCGTGTCTGCCTCATATCTTGTGTACCGTAAAACTTGGTATACAGTTGCATTATGGACAGGGTGTGTGTCATATACCAAAGTAAGGTCGATCCGACCTGTTACTCATATGATAGTAAAACCTCGTCTGATTTGTCTCCTGCGCATAACTTTTGTACCATAGAAATTAGGTTGACCAAACTTGGTATGCTGATACATCATTGGGTGGATGTGTGTCATATATCAAAGTCAGGTCAATATGACCTTGCATTTGATATTTGACCCCTATGAGAGTAAAACATTGTCTGATTTGTGATTTGTGCATAACTTTTGTACTGTAGCACTTATTAGATTGACAAAACTTGGTATGCATATGCATCATACTGACCTGGAATTTACAGTATACAAACCTCCGACTTTGTTCCTGGGTCAGTATAATTTTTTCAGATTGATCTATCAGTAACCATGTGTCAATGACAAGAGGCAATGATTTTATAAAATGAATGGCTGAAAATCGGAAATCTCGATACTGTATGTATGTATGCTTTTATGTACAAATTAGAGAATGGAAACGGGGAATGCGTCAAAGAGACAACCAGCCGACCAAAGAGCAGAAAACAGCACAAAGCCACCAATGAGTCTTCAACGCAGCAAGAAAGTTCCGCACCCGGAGGCGGGCTTCAGCGGGTCCCTAAACAATAATGTATACTAGTTCAGCGAAACTCTAAACTCCTAAACATACAAATAAACCAAAATTAAAAAAAACACACACAAAACTAACAAAGGCTAGAGGTTCCTGACTATATGTATCTATTCCGGACCATATGAGTATTTGGACCATACGCGTATGGTCATGACCATATGCATATACCCATATGGTTATTAACGGGCCGGACCATACGAGTATTTAGACCATATAGGTATTTCATCATTTATCTTGTCGACATTTTCGTCCGCAATTGAAACCACAAATTATTATTTCTGAAACAGAATTTCTTATAATCTCAACTTATATTCATTTGATTATTGTGTTCTTTCTCCTATTCGTACGATTTATATGTTATTATAAGTTCGTATAAATATGAACAAGAACACCTTTAATACCTAAAAACAATTTGAAATGTTTAAGAAATTTTAATTTAATAAAGACACCAAAGTAAATTATAAAAGAAAATAGGTTTCAATGGCCAAAGTTCCTGTGAGTTAAGCAATTGACTTCTTGATTAACAGTTCATTAAGATATTTCTTGAAGTTATTTTCATAAGTCGACATATTGCGTTTTGTACAAATGTGAAAAAAATAAATCAATAATAACCATTTATGAATGATTTTACTATAATTCTTACTTGTAAGTAAAATTCTTTTTAATTCATTTATCATCTTACAATGATTACAATACGATTGAATGAGTAAAATATTCATTTTTAGAAACTCTTAATTTATGGGACACCTTTTCAACGTTCATCGTGTTGTTTAATCGGACCATACGCGTATGGTCGGACCATATGAGTATATACCCATATGGTCAAAACCTTTATGTAATTTAGTAATTATCATTTTGAAAGAGCAGGCATTCCCTTTCTCGTATATTCTACCATACAACTAATATTATAGTTATTGTAGTATTCAATGTACTGATCGACTGACTGTCCGTGACTAAGGTGTCATTATGTGGTTAGATACTAGAACACAGACATACTACGCCGTTCAATAAACTTATAGAAAATGGATTGTCAATGAAGTAGAACTTGTTTAGAACTAATTACTGATATATTTTTTTCTAATACTATATACATTTGTTTGAAGTTTCATGGAAACAGCGAACTAACAACATTATTATTACTAAGGTGTGCTTTGGTATTGTTTCAGTTGTAATCCCCTTTAAATTGATGTACTTCTGAACAAACTCAACAGTATATCTAACAATATCTCAGAGCACCTGTTACATATAAAATAGAGTCGGTATAAAAACAGGACTCTGCTTTTTTACCCTTTGAATTACGGACCATCATGGCGCTCCTATCCGCCATTATTGTAACATTGACTGTGTTCATACACGGAAATGTTGCTGCACCAAGTAAGTCAGTGTAGTTAAATATGATACAATATCACTACCATTTATATAATTATTAATTTACTGAATACTTTAAATAATGAACAAATCATCTGAACACTTTCCGTTGTTTATCTTTTAATTTTGATATTTCTTGTATTTAATAACGAATATATTTTATCAAAATTTACGTTTTATATCACTTGTACAAATGTAATAAGATTGAAACCAATTCGGTTAATGTATTTATTATTAGAGATCTGGGCTCTCGATGATAAAACTATACTGAGAACTCGGAGTATCAAGTTTGTGCTCGAAACGCCAAATCCAGTCACACGATTGGATTTCGATTGGTTGAATTCTGAGCCAGATGTATGCGAAACTGATTTTGCGGACAATTTCGGACTGTGATTTGTTATATTTTATTTTGTGCTTTTATATTTACAATTGAGAAGATTTAACGTTAAAAAAATCAGTATGAATGGTCTTTAAGTATTAAAGAATTTTTATGGGATTGATGGTATCTCAACAGAATTGTATACCAGTTTAAACTTTGGGGATTGAGCGTGACTAAGTAACAAATGAATTTCAAAATAAAATAATAACAATGCGTAATTTTTGAAATAAGGCATATGGAATTTCTATACTATTTTCTACTACTAGGTAAATAGTAGAAAATGTATCAACATTTTTTATTACATTTATCAAAATATTTTCATAATTGTAAGTTTTTTTTATAAACGAAACTTATTAGTTCGACTCGCTAAAGAAATTAAAATAAAAGAAAATACTATGAATATCACCACAACTATTTTTTTTAATATGAAACGGATTGCGTTTATACATGTAGCACCTTTTGCTTGAACATAGATAAATCATATCAAGTAATATAATTTTATTTCATTTTCAGCACAAGTAACAGCCTGGGCATCATGGTCAAGTAAGTTACCATCTTATTTATATTTCTGACCAGGTTATATTCAAATTCAAATATTTTATTGGATAAAGTACATATAATAAATATGACATTCCGGAATCCAAGTGTACAACATGACATATACAATATGACAAATATTGTCAATAAAACATAATGCATAGTCAATTAAGATTGGAGTCGAGTGCACCTGCCTCGTGCGGGGTTCGAACTCACAACCTCGGTGTTGACTGGCTAGTGATACAATAGTTCGCCTACTAAGACCACTCTGCCACCGAGGCCCTCCCATTGAATATAGAAGGAAGATTTCTTCAACTTATTTAAATTCAAAAACTTTATAATGCAGAGAGAATGATAACACTAAGATACTCTTTGGGATGATAAAAATTGTTCATTTGAATGGCCCAGCCGGACACAACATGTTACAAATCTACGTCTGACTATCATAAGTTCATTCTGTCCATCCCGTCGTTTCGAAATTAAACAGTTGTCCGAATTTTATGTGTATACATGTACATATAGATATGACCTAATTCTTTGGTCTACAAGTGTAAAATGGCGAGTTGAAGATTGAGTTAAAGTTTGGTTTTCGGAATGACCCATACTTACACAATCGGGAGCAACTAGTAAATAAATAAACTGACAAGCTATGTTCAGCAAATATAATAAAAAGTTTACATCATCATATACAGATACGATTAGCCATGCAAATAACTTGCAGATGGCAGCCGCTTCTTTTATACTCTTATCCTACCCTATAGATTCAAAAGTATTTTTAGAACGGATAAACACGCCATTTTGAAACTATTACATTACAAAAGATAGTTCTGACTGGCTTCTAAATGAGGTTGCTAAGATTCTATAGGCTCGAATGAGTTATAAAATTTTGAACACGTTTCGTAGAGGAGACGAAATTGTATACGGAAGATCAGAATCCGAATCAGTATGGATAGTCGACACGATCGATGAATATAATACAATAGGGTCGCGTCAGATACACACTTTTCGATAATCACTGATAGTCAAAACTGACGCATTATTACGCATACTTTTTGCTTAATCGGCATGATGCACTATTTGTTTTTCACATTATTTCCTATGTATGATGTTAATACCACATCACCAGTCATTCATTTACATGTATATCAAACAAATTAAGGTATAAATCCCTCATTCGTGACCCCTAGAACTGATGGCGCTCATTTTTTTTTATGTTGCTATGGTCGCACTTTATGTCATTTTACTTATAAAAATGAACTCTTACTAAAAGTATCCGAAGAAAAACATAAAACATAAAACTGCTAAATACTTATGAAATAAAAAAATTTATCTTTTCCACTAAAAATCACGGTAGAACAAAAACAAAAGCTGACGTAAATGTATGATACTGCAAAGCACTCATACCTTTTTAGAAAGGTTAAACTTGTGTGAATTGATATCTTTACACATCATATATAAATAAGAAGATGTGGTATGAGTGCCAATGAGACAACTATCCATCCAAGTCACAATGTGTAAAAAGTAAACAATTTAGGTCAAATTACGGCCTTCAACACGGAGCCTTGGCTCACACCGAACAGCAAACTATTAAAGCCCCCAAAATGACTAGTGTAAAACCATTCAAAATATTATAGTCAATTTAATTCCATCAATTTAGAGATTCGTCGTTTCAAACATTTTCACTATAAGTTCTTTCAATTTCATTTATTTAAAAATCGAAGATGGATTGAGATTTTCTCCTGTCACGAATACAAATTTATAATATGGATGTTTCATCTAAAGATGTGATATACATGTCACATTTGTATTTATTTACATATGATTTTGAGTTTTGATTGATATTTTTTCTTTGTTATTGTTATAGGTTGGTCCTCTGGTGGCTCTCAAAGTAAGATAATCATTAACATATACACACAAATGTTTATTTGAGCAGTATTATATTCCAAAATATTAACAAAGAAACCTTTTTAATAATATAGAAAAAAAATTTTTTACAATCAAATACCATTACAATGTGGTTTTAAGATAAATCATTAACACTTATAGCTTTAGTCTTCCAATATTCCATCTGCTTTCGTTATGTTTTCGGAAATGTTTCCATGCATAACATCTATTCAAAATCTAATAGAAGTACAAATAATATTCAATTTATATATTTATTGAAAAATTGAATGCTTCTTTTTGTGAATATATTGGGATGAAAAAGCGTTGACCGAAGTACATTTTGTATGAAGCGCTTCATTCTGACAGTGTGCGCACGGTCAACGCTTTTTCAACCCTATAAAATTACTAAAAGAAGCATTCAATACTTATTATTACATTTTTTTTGCTAGAATCAGGAAACACGATTTCTATCAAGTTTTTCTTTTATTCATCTGTGCACTTTTTGTGGAAGCTCGTGTCATCATGAGTGTTACATTTCATTTTGAAATGAAGGTTAATTTCAGAATGACGCGAGATTGCTGTTAGTCAATCAAAATAACGTATTATAATGAAACATACATGTAATGTAATTATATACAATTTGTTCGTCTGTTTATTAAATCATGTATCAATTAATTTACTTTTTTATTTAGCACAGTATGGATACAGTAAGTACTTATATTTATCATCATGAACTTGCTTGAAATAGTTGCCACTGGACGTTAAGCAAACATCAACCAATCAATAATTCTCATACATGTATGACTGTGTATTGAGACTGAGATATGTACTGTATATAGTACAATAGCGAAAGATTACAAATGTATGGACTATAGATCAAACAAATTAGAAAAGACAACTTACATATAGAATGAGATTAATTTATCAGGCTTTATATTTTTGTTGTTGAAATTAAGATTAGATATAAGAAGATGTGGTATGAGTGCCAATAAGACAACTTTCCTTTCAAGTCACAATTTGTAAAAGTAAACCATTATAGGTCAAAGTACCGCCTTCAACACGGAGCCTTGGCTCACACCGAACAGCAAGCTATAAAGGGCCCCAAAAATGACTTATAAAAGGCCCCAAAGATTAGGTATACAATGACCTGGTGTCTATGTATCGAAGTCGTCTTAGTACCAGGACGTACATAAAAAGCATTTAAGGACGTATCTGAGTCCTACGTGGGTTTTATAAAACATGTCTCAACTAAAGATATTGCTCAGAATTTGTTTAGGACACCAATCTATGTGTCTTATGATGTTCCTAACTTTAGGATACAAATTTATGCTTTACGACTTTATCCAAAAGAATTTGTAGCTCGACATTTTTAAGGCCAGGACTCCATCTATTCATTTCCACACGTATATTGGTATTTAATTATAAGTGCATTACTCTGAATGCACGTGAAAGATGTATGATCTCTGTAAAGTACAATACTATTACACGTATATACTTATCTCACTTAAACATAAATAATAATTATTTGTATCGATAGTACAGTTATTGTCTCTTTTTCAATCATACCACATAATCTTATTCTTATTCTTATAAGATGTAAAAATAAAGAAGATGTCGTACGATTGCCAATGAGACAACTATATATATATACCCATGATCAAATGACGAGGATGTTAGTAACTATAGATCACCAATAATGAGTAATGCCCATACCGTATGTAGTAAGCTATAATCATGATAATAAATGGCCCCGAATAGACAAAATATAAAACAGTTCAAACAAAAAACCCAACGGCCTGATTTCTGAAAAAACGAAAAACAAATATGATAGACAGCGACCAACGTAAGCTAACGAGTAACACGCTCCTGACTTGGGACACACACATACATAATGTGGCGGGGTTAAGCATGTTTGTAAAATATTTTCACTAATTCGGTACAATTCCCATGTAAGACTTATAGTAAGACCGATGTGGTATACATTGTCTTACTCAAAACTCGTTCCAATATTTCATTTTGTTATTTTAACAGAAAACAAGCGTTGTACTGCCAATGCCGATGTTGTTTTCCTTTATGACGACTCTGCAAGTATCAGTAATAACAACCCAGCAAACTTTGGTTTGATGAAAAAGTTTATGAAGGATGTAGTTGATAAATTTACACTGGTTGGACCAACAGCAACACAATTTGGTGCTGTTTGCTTTGCCCAAGCACCTCGGAAACATTTTTATCTGAATAAATACGATACAAGTACTAAAATAAAGACTGGTATAGATGGTATCCTGCCTATTAGTGGGTTTGCTACCAGAACTGGACTTGGAATTCAGGTAATTTTAAACTAAACTTTTAAATTTAGTTGTTTTTACATATACGTTTTTGATAGTATCCTTACGAGAATTAAAACAAGGTTGGTGAAACCATTTGATTTGTTTCATGTTAAAGTGTTTTTTTAAGGATTTTTTTCTGATTATATTCTGTGTAGATACCATTAAATAATTGGATATCTTGCATTTATGCCTTATCCCATAAAAAACAAACTTAAAATAAATGAACAGAGTTCCAATGTCCCCCGCGTTGCACATATTTTATCTATCCAAGGTACAAGGGCAATAACTAAAAAAAGCACTTTTTTTTTTGTTTTTTAAAACTTTTTATTAATATCTTAAGAGAAATGAAGGCTTCACAGCAAATACAACTAAAATATATCACTCATAGAGTACAATGCATCTTTTGTTTCTTCCGTCATAAATAAATGATTGTTTATAGAACCAACAAAGAGCAAGGATCCATTTGAACTTAAAATAGCTGTTCAACATTAGAATGATTATAAATGCCTAGAATCTACTGGTTAAATACTTTATGTCTCTTCCTTTCATTTGTTTTCAATATTTAATATTTTATATTATGTATGTTAATTTATTTGTGAATTCCTTAGTACCATTATACTTTGGAACATTTATAGATTAAAATAGTTGTGACATACATACCATATTCCTAAATACGAGAACAAAACCTAACGTTACAATCTGAGTCGAATTTTGTTTATTTCTGAGAATCAATCGTTTCTGTTTTCTTTTCAATATTTTGTATTTTAGTTTGTATCGAAAAATATGTTCAAAACAGCGAATGGTGGAGGACGGTCAGGTGTAAGAAAACTAGTCATCGTACTGACTGATGGAAAGGGATCTGGTACCCCGACATCACAGGCAGCAGCTGCGGAACTAAGGGCCACTCACAGCGCCACCGTTATTGCTATTGGAGTTGGGTCAAGCATTAACTTGGATGAACTTAAACAGATAGCTTCACAGGAGAGCTTTGTTTTCACTACGGATGATTTTCAGCGATTGTCAACGATTATAGACGTCGTTGTTGCATCAGCTTGTCAAGGTAAGTGCTTTGATTTAATTAAATATTAATATCAGTGAGTCATAAAGTTAAACTACGTTAAATGCAAAATTTGTCTCATATAACATATATAAATGTATAAAAGTGTTAAATTACAAGTGTTGATGGTAACTTATTAAAAATAAAGAGCTGCGCCATAAGCAACTGGAAAACTGGAAAATCCTTCTTTTTTGAATAACATCCCATAACACGGAAACTTAAAATCCAAAATTTATAAAAATCGCAAGAGATCTTACGTCAATAGATATTTAAAATTCACCAAAGTTTCATGAAAATTGGTTAAAGCGTTTTTGAGTCATTGTCCGACATGTTGACGACGGACGGACAGACAGACCGACAACGGTATACCATAATACGTCCCATAAACGGGCGTACAACAAAACCCTTTGTTTTGTTACGATTTTACTTTTTGATCGAGTACCTATCACAGAGTGAACATATATAGTAATGTGTTCTCAAACTCTAAAGCAAATAGATGAATATTATTATTAAGAATTTCTTGTTGACAGGTTGTACTGGTGGGTCATCAGGACCACGAGGTCCAAGGGGACTACCTGGGGATCGAGGAGAACGTGGTAATCCAGGACGAGTTGGCGATCCAGGCATGAGAGGTATTTAATAGAAAATACAGAAAATGTCCACAAAAACTGACAATACACTCTTGTTTGTCTTTTGTTTTTTTTTTTTCATTTTTTGTCATGGCGTTGTCAGTGTATTTTCGACTTATGAGTTTATATGTCCCCTTGGTATATTTTGCCTCTCTTTTAGAAGAGTTCGAGCACATTAAACAAATCCCTACATGCATTTTAGGATTGATTATAGCAACGTACGTGATATATCTATCCCTTTTGAAAATCATTATTAGTTATAAATGTACCGTTCATTCATTGAAATCAGAATATTCACTGCGATAAATGTGCAATCCACATAAAAAGATATGTCATTAAACAATATCGTACCGTGCAAATTGTATTACTATATTTTATAAAAGATTACCTTTTCAATCTTCGTGATATTTCTAAGTTAAAATGACAAAATTTCCATGTCTTTTGTAATAGAGGATGTTTAATGCATCAAAATTATGATATAATATACTTAGATCGGTCTCTTTCGATAAAAGCACTGGAAAAGGTCGAATTTTTGGCGGGAAAAATAAGGTCACAACACATTATCAACTGAATGATATTGTAGTATACTTATAATGATTTTGAAAAAAAACTAATTTGTCAAGATCTTTTTAAAAAATTTATTGAGAAATGGTAGGGGTTGTTAGGCAAAGTATTTGTATCCATTACCTAGTAAAAAAGAAATTATAAAATATCACAAACGCTTGGAGATATTCAGGGTAGTAAGACAGGGGGATTCTATCAGTCCCAATCTTTTCAATATTTGTATTAATGACTTGGAGCAAGCCACAACAACTGAAGACTCCAAGTGTAGATTGCATGGGTATGTATATTAAAACTGACACAAATTCTAATAAATAACATTAAACTTGTAGGAGACAAGGGAATGAAAGGTATCACTGGCAATAAGGGAATGAATGGTGACAAAGGAGCACCCGGAAAACCTGGAAATAATGGGAAACCAGGAGAACCAGGCCCAGATGGCCCTCCTGGATACAAAGGTGAACCTGGAGATCAAGGAGCACCTGGAAAAAATGGCGCGCAAGGTTTGTATGTTTTGAAACAATGAAAATAGGACTAAAATTGTACACGAAAATCGAGTTGGTAAGCATTACGGAAATAGGACGTAAAGTTCATCAAGACGATATGATAAACATGGCATGATCAGATATATTTACGTCGTGGTTTTTGTTGTTGTACACAACGTTTTCCAACTTAAACTTAATGATTATTGATAGTCTGCGTGACTAAACCCGGCGTGTATAAAAATGAACTAAAATGAGATAAAAACGTCCAAAATGGTAAATTGAGGACAGTTGGACAGCAACTTTTTTTTATCGAACGACATATAAAACCAAGACATTCTAGTGCCAAGCTCTAAATTGCCCCAAACCAGAACGGTGAGAATACAGTCATCGCAGGCTATCAATAATCTACCATTTATACCAACTCTACAAATGGCAAAAAAAATTACGGTATAACAAAAAACAACTACTGACAAGATGCCCACCTTGCAGAAGTGCATTCTCGTATTTTATTAATGTGCAAATACACAATATTTGCCTGAGAACGTTTGAACGGGCACACTATCTGGTAATATTGATTTTAAGTCAGACAGTGAGATTTCAATTGTATAGATGCTGTGTATAATTTTGTTCTGTGCTGCCATTTCTAACGTAGTTTCAAATCTCAAATGAATCTAACTGAATACTAGAAAAAACAATACTTTTCTGCTTTTCTGTTGCAAATAAAGCTGAAATTTGATATTTTATGTCGAACCTTAATAATTGGGCCTTCTACTAAGTTAAAAAAAAAATCTCACTGGACGTTCTAATTCATGTTGCGATTTGATTTTTTGAGCATGGGAATTATAAATTTCCGTTTGTTGCTTATATAATGTGCTTCTGTTTTTGTCTAGAATAATTTTCGGTATTTTATTTAATTGTTCATTTCACCAGGTAATCAAGGGCCACGTGGACAACCAGGGGAAAAAGGAAAAAAGGGAGAAAAGGGAATGACAGGAGATATGGGTCTAAAAGGCGAAAGAGGTCCCGATGGAGAAAAAGGACTACAAGGAAATAGAGGAGAACGGGGAGATGCAGGAAATCAAGGAGAAACTGGTGATGAAGGACCATCAGGCCCTGATGGAGATAAAGGAATGAAAGGAGAAAAAGGCGCTGACGGTGATAAAGGAGAACAAGGTGACAAAGGAGATACTGGCAAGACAGGAGAACAAGGAGATAAAGGCGACAAAGGGGAAAAGGGAGCTACTGGAGAAAAGGGAGACAAAGGAATTCAAGGTACTTTAAGGCTATGATTTTTCTGGAATCGGACGATGTTTTATTAGTCACGAAATCGATGAGTTGAAAACCCTGGTTCAATGGGACAGTTGTTTTTTTTAAGTGGGACTATAAGTCGATCGCCAATAGTTCCCACAAAGACCGCTTTAAAGATTATAATCCAAGGTTATTATACGTATCAATTGACCGTGATTTATTACTCTTTTTTGTTTATAATTAAGTATTTTTGTTATTACTTATTTTCGCCGCGATATTCTTGTGCCGATGAATTGTAAAGCAAACAATAATCAATCAATCAATATTCCTTATCTCTTTGAAAATGTTCAAAACGTATGAAAATGTTTTGTTTTATTTTGAAAGGGGGAAAAAGGAGGGGGTTCTTTTAATGGGAAAAATATGTTTTGGCTAAAACGCGTCTTAATTGTTTTTTTTTTATTTTACTTAATGAAAGCATTCATTTAGATTATGATTAAAGTTATCTTTCAAGTCGAAGCTACTTGGCTTGCTTATTACCTGTTATTATAATAGAATGATTACAATGCAAAAACTTCACCTCTTTTTCGTTTTTGCTGCATACATTTTTGAGTCATTATTTTGTCACCAACCTTCACTTTACAGAATTATTTTTTTTTATAAATCCAAATAAATGTATGTTATGCAGCCCTTTATTATAGTTACAATCGTAACTTAATTTTTTTTTAGTTCACAGTTGTAAAAGAAACAAAGTGAATGCTTATTTATAAATAATTTAAATATACTGTAAAAGCAGAAATTTTTTTGAAGGATTTAATTTCGTTTATTTCGTGGAAAGAATATATCCACGAAATTAAAACCCCCGCGAAAATTTAACCTACATATAATATCACTTCCATTTACTGGAAACCACGAAATTAAATTCCCATGAAATCTTATAAAGAGACAAAACCACGAAATTTTAACCCCACGAAAATTAATGTTTCTACAGTATATAAAACATTGTAACATAAAATAAAATACACACGAAGAGAATTCTATTTGTAATTGATATGAAAAGTTAATTATAATAAAACAAAACTTTACTTTTCTAAATATTAAAAGGTGAACAGGGTGAAAAGGGTTCATCAGGTGACACAGGGAACAAAGGCGACACTGGTTCCCAAGGAGAACAAGGCAGTAAAGGAGCTAAAGGTGCCAAGGGAGAGAACGGTGAACAGGGAATGAAAGGACAGAAAGGTAACCAAGGACCTGATGGAATGATGGGTAACAAGGGAATGAAAGGAGACAAGGGAGATAAAGGGGAGAAAGGACTTAAAGGAGAGAGAGGTGACCAAGGACCGGATGGAATGCCGGGACAAAAAGGACCACGGGGGTCACAAGGAATGGTAGGAGAACCAGGAAAACAGGGTTCAAATGGTGACCAAGGAGACAAGGGAAGCAAAGGTATACTTCACAAAGTTTTGCGAGATTTTTATAATTGCGAAAATTGCGACGGGATAAGAATCGCAAAAAATAAAATTCGCATTCCTGATATAGTTATAATTAGATCTCGCATTGTTGTCCAACAATCGCAAACATTTCTAAATTTTCAGTAGTCAACTGGCATGATTAAAACGTCCTTGTGATTAAATAGACTTTAAAATAAATTATGCATGATAGAAAAATTTCCATTAGTAATTAAATTTTCGACAAGAAGTGTAACTTTCTACGGGTTAACAAGTGCACATGTTTTCATTTTTGATTAGCAATGTGAAGATTGTTGCTATTTGTTTTTGTATCCTTAAATTACATGCATGGTGCTGCTTACTACCTATATGTATGTACCTTGTTCAACGTATATAATACATTTCAAAATGTACGAGAAACGTAGGCATCGACGAAAGATAGAATGTAAACGAACAAACAAAATTACACGAACACATTTGAGTTATGAAAGATGGGTTTTTTATTCATATTGATATTCTTACATTGTATTTCATACAGAACTTTCACTAATATAGGGTTTAGTAGAATGGGAATACAAATACTATCCAATAAATTGCGATTGTCTTTTTTAAAATGTTACAAATATCATAATAAGGAGATGTGGTATGATTGGCAATAGGACAACTATCCGCTAAAGTACAAATGAAGTGGATGTAAGCAACTAGGTCACAGTACGGCCTTCAACAATGCGAAAACCCATACCGAATAGTCGGGTATAAAGGGTCCCGACATGAAAAATGTGAAACAATTCAAACGACAAAACAATTGAAGAAAAGTTTGCAATACCATTTAGGTGAAACTGGAATGAAAGGAGAAAAAGGCGACACAGGGGCAACCGGTCAACAAGGTGCAAAGGGCGTACAAGGTGATGCAGGAGAACAAGGAGAGAAAGGCGGCCAAGGTTCAAAAGGAGAAAATGGCGACAAAGGACAGCCGGGTTCTACTGGTGAAACGGGTGACAAAGGACCACAAGGAGACAAAGGCATGAAAGGCGACAAGGGAGGTCAAGGTCCCCAAGGAATCCGTGGTAACAAAGGTGACAAGGGAATGCAAGGAAACAAGGGCCCTGACGGAAATACGGGACCGCAAGGTTCAACAGGTATGCCTGGGGACAAAGGACAACCTGGTGATAAAGGGATTTCTGGAAACGCTGGAAATCCAGGTAACCAAGGACCTGTTGGTGCCCCAGGACCAAGAGGATCGAAAGGGGAAACTGGACCAATAGGACAGAAAGGGGCTGGAGGTAACGTTTTATGAATATGGTTAAACATTTTATTTTTTTCAATCCTTGCAGTAGACTACGGTGTCATCTTTAGATGTCTACAATGTATTTATATGCTCAAATTTTCATTTTGAATAACGTTATAAATTTATATTAATATATAATGCATTAACCATGAATATTGCAACTGTTTATAATCGGGGCTCCATATGTTTACATATTATTTTACGCATAAGAAATTACGTTCCAAACATTTAGAGTATGTTTATGTATATGATTTATTGATGTAGGTCAAAAGGGTGAAAAGGGAATGAAAGGAGAAAAGGGGGACAAAGGTGAAAAAGGTGACAAAGGAAATTCGGGTTCTGATGGAATAAAAGGTAAGCAATATTGATAGTAAAATAAACGTCGTTTTTTTCTACTAAAAGCAAAACAAATACCCAAAGATAGATAAAATACAATTGGCTAAACAATCAAAATGTGAACATTAAATTACGATTATTTTTCCATATGCCTTTTGCTTAAATGAAGGTGCAGTATTAGTGAGTATTCAATTGAGCTTTTTTACAACATGTATCATGAGTCATTCCCATTCGTCTCAATTTGTAATTTGTCCTTTTATTTTAACAAAAGTTCCGGTAAGTTTTACACGCCTACATAGGTAGATAAAAAGTTAAATCACAAAAATACTGAACTCCGAGGAAAATTCAAAACGGAAAGTCCTTAATCAAATGGCAAAATCAAAAGCACATACACATCAAACGAATGGACAACAACTGTCATATTCCTGACTTGGTACAGGCATTTTCTTATGTAGAAAATGGTGGATTGAACCTGGTTTTATAGCGCTAAACCTCTCACTTGTATGACAGTCGCATCAAATGCCATTATATTGACAACGATGCGTGAATAAAACAAACAGACATAAAAGGTAAAATGTCAAAATAGGGGTACAGCAGTCAACACCGTGTCACAATCTTCATCACAACAAAAACAAACAAATATTTAACAAAGAAGTATAAAAAACATATATCACATTTAACAACCTCGTTCATTGCTTACTTATTTTTGTATTTTATTTATGTATGCCAAATCAACCCATAAAGGACCGAATCGTAATTTTAACATTAACTCTGGCGTAGAATCGCGTGTTTGAAGTCAGAATGTAAACGTCAGACAGGTAGAGATAAAATAATTTTGTCGTTCAAAGTATGCAAAAATTATAATAGAACAATAACACAATGGCGGGATGTTTAAAGTACACGTCATATGTATCAAAGAAACATATAAAGTCACACGGACAAAGCACATTAGTAAAAATGAAAAATAATACAAACAACACAATGACGGGATGCATAAGTACAGAGCCACGTCAAATGTATATCACCAAAAACAGACCAAACAATAAAAGTAATATTAATAAAGACAAATAAAAGAACACTTTAACACGTTATTAAGATAATAAACAGCGTCAGTACCCAGAATCTACACTTCAAGACCATCATGTATTATTTGTGAAGTTGATACGGAATATTTATCAGCAAGGTCTTGGTACCTTCCGAAGAACATTATTAGAAAAAGGATCGACGAGACGTTTTTTGACATACCCCTGGTTCATCAACTTTCTGCTCAGACACTGGTGACGTTTTACAAAGTCTGAGTAGGAGCTGCAAGCTCTTACATACCGAATAAGTTGGGAAATGTATATCCCATATGCAGGTGAAGTTGGTATATTGCTACTAAGGTGGGGGAAATTGATAATTTTAAAATTAAAATCGCCTCGTTTGTCGAGATAAAATTATCTTATCGTTTGGATTATTTTACATAAACTACATGTATATATATGTAGGAGCATGTTCTGGACATAAATGTCTGGACTTTTAACGTATGTAACCAAAATGTCAATGAAATGTGTTAGGGTATGCATAAAACATTAGGACAGGAAAGGGCATGAAACACAAACACAGCTTTTTGTGTAGACTGACAAATGGAATCTGATGCCTCGGCTAGAAACTGATTTTAAAAAGTTTAGATGCATTTCTTTTTGTTAGTTCTTTAATATGAACCAATAACACGATCACGCATATTTCGAATACTAGGTTTTACTGGGCTCCAAGGTCCTATAGGCCATCAAGGCTTATACGGAATGAAAGGAAAACGTGGCAAAAAGGGACCACAAGGTGTGAAAGGAGATGATGGAATGAAAGGGCCAGTTGGAGACCAGGGACCAGTAGGCGAGAAGGGCGAGACAGGCGATAAAGGAGCTACAGGTGAAGATGGAGCCCAAGGACATAAGGGACTTGTAGGAGACGTTGGACCCCAGGGACCACAGGGTGAAAAAGGAGCGCCTGGTAAGGAAACATTAATCCTTTCAAAGTTATTCCTGCTGTTGATAATGAACTTGTTTCGGATTAAAATGTTTGTTCTTTACTAAAATTTGAATACAAGTAAAGATCTGACAAGTAATATTTTTAGTGTGTATAGGAATTTGAATCAACAAGAAACCTAACACATTTGATTCCTCGTAATACACATCAGTACATTTGTTAAATCTATTAAATATTTGAAACTTCTCTTTAATCTCTTCTGAATGTTATATTATACCCAATGAAATATATCAAACTTTTCTTGACTCTCTTCTGAATGTTACAGTGTATTTAAAAAATATATATACCAAACTCTTCTTGACTTTCTTCTGAACGTTACAATGTACTAAAAAATGCACCAACATTAAAATATGCATGTACATTTACTTTAAGCACTTTAAGCAATTACTTGTAAAGATCATATTATGAAAATGACAATATATTCAAAGTAACTTGGCTAAATGAATAACTACAATGTATTTTGATAAACGTATCTTAAGTTTATTTTTCTTTCCAGGTAACCAAGGAGTTCATGGAGATCCAGGTAAACCAATCAAGAAAGCATATACACATTCTTGTAATTTAAATTAATGATTAATTGCAATAACATTAAACAGTGCCAATTATAGTGCACCAGATGTGCATTTCGACAATTAATGTATCTTCAGATGTAACAATTCAATCAAATATTAATGTTAAAAAAATCAGAAATACAGGAAAAACACTGAGCCCATGTAAAAAAGAACGTCACATATGTAATGAATACTAAAATTCAATGCCTTACTTGGCTATGGTATCCAATGGTAACACTATTCTAAATGTTTAAAGGGGCATTAGCTACGAGATATAAAAAAAAAATAAAATATGATTTTTTTTTTGTTCAAAGATTAATGAAAGTGAATTAGATAAATAATAATTCGCTTTTAACAGCCAATTTGGTTCAGTTTTGTCAAATAAAGCAAAGAAACATCGCTAATGACCAATTCGACCTCATTGAATCCGTATTCATGTGAACTTTAGTTGACCCCTATAAGAATTTGAGTCAAATCGGTGAATATGAATTTGACAGATCATACCCTTTTAATATACATTTTGGATTTATTTACATGTATATGGAGAATAAACAAACAGAGGTGTCACGAAATCAAATTTGTAAATGTATTAAAACACATTTTGATCTCGTTCTGACTGCAGGAAATATTTAGCACTGGACGTTAGCAAACAACGATCAATCTATCAATCAAATGTCACGCTGATAGATTTTCAGACCGACACGAAAATTATGATAAAGTTTAAACAAAACATAGTATAACCCATACCATTAAGGCAAACATACCTCTATAGTGTATCGAGACAGCAAAAGAGCAAAAAATGTGTATCATATCACACATGTATTTTACTTCTACACGCCTGTCTGAAATTACACAGTAAAATTAAAATTGAGAATGTAAATGGGGAATGTGTCAAAGAGACAACAACCCGACCAAAGAGCATAAAACAGCCCAAGGCCACCAATGGGTCTTCATCACAGCGAGAATATCCCGCACCCGTAGGCGGGCTTCAGCTGGCCCCTAAACAAAAGTGTACTAGTTCAGTGAAATGGACGTAACACTAAACTCCAAAACATATAAATGAACTAAAGTTAAAAAGAAAGACTTAACAAAGGCCAGAGGCGAGGTTAAACGTGTGTTGTGAGACATCAACCGTCCCCTATAGATCTAGCCAATGTAGAATAAACAAACACACAGCAGTGTATATATGGCATATATTTAGAATGCAATAACAACTACATGTTTGAATATAAAAACTTCTTATTTTTAATTATAAAATCTTAAAGGGAAGAGAGGTGAACAAGGAATGAAGGGAGAAAAGGGGGATACTGGACTACCTGGTATTCACGGACCGCAAGGAGCAATCGGAGAAAAAGGTAAATAAGAAAGATAAATATGCTTACTACGATTGCAAGAAATATAAAATGTCCTGTTAAACTATAGAAAGACTACACAATAAACAAAAAAATACTTTGTTATGGAAGTAAGGGACTATTAAGTATCAATGTTTTATGTGGTCAGATTTCCTAACACTTCATAAATACCAGTATATTCGTAAAAAAGGCCAAAGTAAAACACTAAGTTGATTTCTTTAATTCTTTGTGCAGTTGAACCGATAACTTGAGTTCTACTAAGTAATGACAGATAAACAACAATTCCTTGATTGTTTGGAAAAAAACTTGTTACCTAAACGAATTTCAAATTCTACAGTTCCTTATGTCTAACAAATTTGTCTTTTTCATTATTGTTAATAACCGACACATGTATATTATTAAGGCCAGGACGGCGAAAAAGGTGACAAAGGCTTAACGGGTGATGATGGACTACCAGGTAGTGAGGGACCAAAAGGAGAAAACGGTAATAAAGGGGAAACTGGGGTTAAAGGAGCCCGAGGTGATGTTGGTCCACAAGGTCTTCCTGGCAAAAATGGCAATAAAGGCATGGACGGAAAGAAAGGACCTGATGGCAAACAAGGAACACAAGGAGACAAAGGTCAGTTATCTATCTGGTGAACTATCAATCCCCGAGGGTATCATCAGCCCAGTAGTCAGTACTTCGGTACTGACATGATTTATAACAAACCTTTCTAAAATTGCCCGTTAATAAATTTTGAAATTATTAGAAACTAAGATTCCAACTCCCTCACACAAAGTTGACCATAGATGGATTTGGCTATTTTTAAGGTCCTTTTTGGTAATATAGGTCTTCAACTGTTCTGTTTCTTATACATCCTTAGCTTTCAAATATTCGGCTTTGAGCATTTCTGATGATGGTAAATCCAGAAAAGCGCTTTGGACGCATGAAATTTATAACGTTTTGTTTTCTTTTTTATCTTAAAAAGTCCTTCTTAATAAGTTCAATTATGGTAGACGAAAGATTGGCTAAAACAAGAAATTAAGATCACATATTGAATATCACACTCCTATTTACCCTTACTGTATATCTTGCATGTATCGTTCTCTGAAACTTTAACTTTTATACATGACCAGAATTATTCCTTCAACGTACAGTACTTAACCTTAAATTGATATGTAACCCAATTTTTCGGGGTCTCCACAATTATTAAGATAATTTGTTTTCCAGATTCAATTTTGTTCATAACATTTGTTATTTACAAATTCATTTAAATGTTTCAGGAATCATTGGAGAACAAGGACCACAAGGTCAAAAAGGTCACAAAGGAGCTAAAGGTGACGATGGGCCACACGGAGATCAAGGTCTTCGAGGTCCTCAGGGACCAGAAGGAGACAAAGGAGATAAAGGTTAGTTCTTCATGTGACAGGTATATTATACTATAACAAACTAATACATGTACGAGGAGATGTGGCGCATACAATACGCATGAGACAGCAACCAAACAACACAAACGAAATTAAAGATCTTGAAGCGATCAATCAATCAAGATCAATTTGAAACATTTTGAGATGACCAATAAGATTTTTTTTATAAATTATACACAAGTATACTCAATAAAAAATATTATAACTGGAAGCCACATTGCTATGATTAGATATAAGAAGATGTGGTATGAGTGCCAATGAGAAAACTCTCCATCCAAGTCACAATTTGTAAAAGTAAACCATTATAGGTCAAAGTACGGCCTTCAACACTGAGCCTTGGCTCACACCGAACAGCAAGCTATAAAGGGCCCCAATATATTGCATAGAAACACTAAAATGTTCCCCTTTTAATGAATTTACTGATAGCTGCATCAGATTGTTGCTTTCTACTGAAAGATTATACAATATAAATAAGATGTTGTATGAGTGTAAATGAGACAACTCTCAATCCAAGTCACAATGTATAAAAAAGTAGACAATTATAGGTCAAAGTACGGCCTTCAACACGGAGCTTTGTCTAACACCCAACAGCAAGCTATAAAGGGCCCCAAAATGACTAGTGTAAAACTATTCAAACAGGAAAACCAACGGTCTAATCTATATAAAAAACAAGAATCGAGAAACACTTATGAACCACACCAACAAACGACAACCACTGAACAACAAGCTCCTGACTTAGGACAGTTGCATACATGCAGCGGGTTTAAACGTGGTTATATTACTAGTTTTGTTATTTTGTTAGAATATATTTCAAATCTTGTACTTGTGCTTCACTTTCGGAAACAATTCACTCTTTGAGTTTTTTAAGAATACTGTTTATTTTTCACAGGTGAACAAGGTATGAAAGGCCCACAGGGTAATCCAGGTACAAATGGAAAGATTGGTGCTCAGGGCAGAAAGGGAGAGAAGGGCATTCCTGGTGACCAAGGTATTCCTGGAAACCAAGGTCCTGTAGGCAAACCTGGTCCTCGAGGAAATAAGGGTATGCAAGGAGATAAGGGTGATCCTGGAGATAAAGGAGACAAGGGCTTACAAGGAGACAAAGGTCTAACTGGAAACAAGGGACCAAATGGTGATAAGGGAGATAGTGGTGATAAGGGACCACAAGGGGATAACGGAAAGACAGGCAAAGATGGAGAGACGGGAGAAAAGGGAGATAAGGGAATGCATGGAGACAAAGGCATGAAAGGAGAAACGGGAAATAAGGGCGCAACTGGAAATAAAGGAATGAAAGGAGACAAAGGCGACAAAGGACCAGATGGAGACAAAGGAGAACAAGGTCTGAAAGGATCAGATGGTGACAAAGGATCTAAAGGCGCAACAGGAGATAAAGGAGCAAAGGGCGATAAAGGAATGCAAGGAAAACAAGGAGAGCAAGGACTCAAAGGCGATAAGGGTAGGTTTGTCTTTGCACACGTTATATGATTTTGTGTTTTTCATGTAACAATAATAAAAACAAGGAAAACAAGTTGTACTATTTGTTAAAAATTAAAAATTCTTTTGGAAGATTTTGTTAATAAAAAAAATCACATGCGCTGAATGCTGACAATAACTTATACTATTGTTTCCAAAAGTGATTAAATAAAGATGTGACTAGAATAAAAAAAAAATGGAAGTTCAGCTTTTCATTTAAATATCATAGACAAAAAGGATCAGGAGTGGGGCGCCGATATTCGCCGTAGAAACAGTCCATTTTCACCTACGGCTAATATACATTCAAATTTCGGCAACTTATTATGATTCCAAAAGTTAACTATAAAACTAACACGTCAGATGAAGGAGGCTCCATTTCTTTTTAGGTCTACAGATTAACGCCACTTGAGAAGAAATCGAGTATTCTAAATACGTAGTATAAGTATGCCTTTAGTACAAAACAGTCAAAGCCTATCGCGTTCAAAACGGCTTTGATATATGTTTGATTGGTCTACTGTTAACCTCATGTAAAACATAAATTGCTTATCCGCGAAGTAAATACATTTTATTTTATTTAGAGAAAAGGAGTAGGAGTAGAAAATGTCATTATTATGTGTTCAACCTTATATATGTCTGCGTTCTGCATAGTGTAATATTTACATAAATGCTTATGAAATATTCTTGCAAAAAAAAAAAGGTCAATCTGGAAAAGATGGTAAAGATGGAATGACGGGAGAAAAGGGTGCAAAGGGAGATAACGGAGACAAGGGACACATTGGAGAAAAAGGAAATAAAGGAGAACATGGAGAGAAGGGAGAAAAAGGAGACAAGGGCGAAACTGGTCACAAAGGAGCACATGGAAAGAATGGTGTGTAGCAATTCAAGACAGTTTGTTTGTATTGAAGTTTAAATTGAATTTTTGTATTGTGTTGTTTTTGTATAATTGTAAACAAAAAACAATATAATCTCTCCTTAAGATAAAAGTTTCACTCTATTTACTAAGGTATTTAAATGAATGCATATATGGTTATTTTCTGTTCAAAAGTAACGGGTGCAAATGTATCGCAAATGAAAAAAAAAAAAAAAAAGAGGAAGAAGATTCCAAAGGGAGTTTCAAAACTCATAAGTGAAGGTGAGACCGACAAACTCATGTCAAATATGTAAAACGACGAAAAGACATTGAACAACAGTCTACAAAATACTACATACAAATTAAAATCTGAACAACATGTGACATGCAGAGGCGGATTTAAGGGGGGCAGGGTATCCGCCCCACCCCCTTTTGTGGGAAAAATTTGGTTGATTATTTAGGGAATCACTGAAGCATGACTTAGCGGGCCCCCTTTTATGGCAGTTAGTGCCCCCTTCCCCTTATGAAAATTTCTGGATCCGCCACGGACATGGAACTTCAAGGGTAAGCAGATCGTGCTCCACATGTGCCACCCAGGAATGAGTTTTTTTTTGTCACATTAAAATTATACTGATAAAGTTGAAATAGCTGTTTAACATTGTAACCTTTGTAGAACAAGGCTTCATCTTGTATTATTCTAACGTCTGGGTTATAGGTAAAGATGGTGAAAAAGGAGACAAAGGCGACAAAGGTGACAAGGGAGACAAAGGTGTCAAAGGAATGAAAGGTCATCAAGGTGAGAAGGGTGACAAAGGAATCAAAGGAGCTGTTGGAGACCAAGGCGAGCGTGGCGAGAAGGGTGCATCGGGTGACAAAGGGGAAAAAGGTGACAAAGGACAAACAGGTGATAGAGGAAATAAAGGATACAAGGGAGATAAGGGTGTACGCGGAGACAAAGGACCAACGGGAGATAGAGGACTTATGGGTAATTAGCTACTGAATAATATAGTCGTTTTGTTAATTAGTTATCAAATTTTCATAAAAAAGATAATTCTAAATTATTAATATATTATTGTTTTATATAAAGTTTTTTGTATTTCATGCTTGCAACTTGCAACATATAACTCTAATTTTGAACAGTTTAAAGACTTTTCACGAAATGTCACTATCTATTTTTTCAAATATGATTTGTGCACTTACAATTTTATAACACATTCGTTTACAGGTTTCATCAAAGTCATATGGTCTGGTTATGGATGGACAATGAAACCATTCGGTATGTAAATTTAACATTACTGTAAAATGGCTTGTTTTTGAAAATATAGTCTTTGTATGATACGATAACGGAAATCAATCATCCCTGAAATAAAAAAAAAAACTGTACATTAATGTCTATATATACCATTCTGAATAAGCATAGAGTACCTCTGTTTTTAATAGTTCGTGTTAATCTTTGGTTAATATTTTGTTTTACTCAAAAATGTGCATTCTTACTTAACTAACAGCAAGCGAATACAAGTTGCATTATTTGGTTTTGTTTTTTTTTTATTTTATTATACGAAAGATAGACTAAAATATTTTCTTTCCTTTTCACAGTGAAAGGATACCCGCCGCCATCATATAGAGCTGCAGGAAAGACTGAGCAGGTATAAATTTCAAATCTTTATATGCTAGCGGGCTCGCTTGATATTCCTACTGATAAAGTCCTAATCAAAAACAAAAACGATATTATTTTATATGTCTGTACAATATCATACCAAGCTCTTAATCGTCCCAACTCTAAAAAAAGGTTATGTAAAATTAAACAAAAACTATAAAATATCTGCCATCAACATCCTATTCCCCTCTAATAAACACATTATAGAAAAACAAAGGATATGGGGTATCCATCCATGACACAAAATCAGTACATGAACAGCAAAAAAAAAACCACACACACAATAAGCAAAGGAACAGCGCTTTTATTGCTGTTCTTCATCTCAAAGTCACAGTGAGGCCTTAAACAAGGAGCAAAAAAAAAACTCTCACCTCACTGCAAGTTTAAGACAGCCCCTGGCACCGACTTGAGCGGAATTCTTTGCAAAAACAAATTAACATACATGTATGACATAAGGTAACTAATGACGAGGCTATTCCAGTTTTTTACATGCACACATGTGTCCCGATCTGAAAAGAAACCAATAAATTCACCGTTCTAAAACTTATTCCCTTTGGTCAAATAGCTCCTAACGTGTATAGGTTTTATACAACCCTAGCTTTCAAATTTTGGAATAAGCGTTGCTGTTGGAGGTAAATTCAGAAAAGCGCTCCAAGCGCACATTATCAATAAAATTTTATTTTCATTTACAGGCAACCGCCGACGGGCTCGCTGGTATAAAGACACAAATCAACAATTTCATTGCTAAAGGTATTCCTGGAGTCCCACCAAACGCGTCCAAAATGGGAGGAGCAAGTACGGGAACAAATGCAGGAGGAACCAATGGACCCCATCACATTGAGACAAAAGTTGAAGCCAAAGCATACTAAAACTAACTCGAAATATTTTGTACATAACTTTGTTGAATATAATAAAATTAACAACAAAAAATATAATTGTTTGTTTATCTAAATAACTTTCAAAACAGTTGGACAAATGTCGTTCGTTCCATCAACATTATGTTGATCTCATTTACAATATAAAAAATCATAGATGTCTGCGTCAAAAGTAAGGGTTATTTGTAAAGATAATTTTGGTTCGTTGTCGGTCCTTTTGCAACGGAATAAGTGCATTTCCGTAATTTGGAACGAGTAGTAACAGCAAATATATTGTGTTGTCGTTGACCATACCTCTTCACTAACAAGTGTCACGGCAATGTTTGAAATTTTTTAATCTGAACGGACCATGGTAATTATCTGTTGTGATATTTTATTGTGTGTTCACAGATATCATACAAAAAGTCGTACATCAACAACAAAATTTTCACCTGAAACTTTCAAATTGCAGGCTAAGTCAAACACATGATGGCACATTATATTGATAGACATAGAAATGCATGTCGACTGGAAATGAGACTAATAATACACACTAGTAGTCTCAGATAGGAGTATTATTGGATGACACAAATATATTCAATGAAAGTGCGGAAATAAGCAACGTTGTTTTTAATTTTCTGCTCGTTATTATATTGATTAATTGATTGTTTGCTTAACGTCCAGTGGTAAATAGTTTATGCATATTTAGACAAGAACAAATTAATAATAAGTCATAAAGGTATGTTCGAAAAGTTGGTCGATCGGGTTGTAGGGCTGGAATTTTGACTGCCATTGAAATGGGGGACAGATATTTTATCTTGCAACAGGTCACCTACTAACAACTGTATTAACCGAAGCTAAATAAAAAATAACATCCACTAGTAAAAACATATGAAGGATACCACGCTTAAAATTAGGTACACTAGACGCGAGCGTTAGTCTACCTTAGACTAATCAGTGACGCTAGAATCCGGCAAAATTATATACGAAGTTGAAGAGCATTTAAAACCGAAATAATTTGGACGAACGTTTGAGGATTGACCTTTTAAGTCCATAAGTGGATCATTATTGCGTGGTTAACATTTTCTACAGTATTCTGTTCTTATATATGGTCAAAACTCAGTTAACAAAAGGAAACAGACACAGAAATTATAATAAGGAAATAAAACACAATATGCACATCAAGATCTAAAATCCTAAGATTCGTACATTAAGAATTGCAAAAGTTTAAAATGGATTTAATTTCACGGAAAGGATCTTGAATTAAAACCATACGTATAAAATAATAAAACGTGTTTCTCCATGGCCAGTTGCAAGTATTCCATGTTCAAATATTTAGTATGAATATTGTCTACGAATGCCGTTGAGAATACGATCTAAAAATGTAAAAAGTAGTTCTTACACTGTGGGACTGAACTCTTTACAGAAAGATTTATGCGAGCGACTCTGAGTGTGTTGTTTGTTTGGAGGCTTTAGGGCATACGATACAGTATTGATCCCACGGTGATTTATTTTGTATTTTGAAAGTTTGCATATAAGACATTCTTCATCTTATCAATTCAAATATATAATAAAAATTATACCTTCATGTGGTTCTTTTAGAGATAAATGGTTTCGAAATTTTAGATATTAACTGGACATGTCGGTTTCTTGGACATTTCTATCCTTTGGAAAGACACACCTAACTTTTTTTCTTTCAAAAGATTTTCATGATTTTTGTCAAAAAACGGCATGTTTTGCTGTATATCTATCTAATTCTAATAAAAAACATCGGTAATTTGTTTATCAAAGTTGGCACAAATAATCTTCATACAAAATCAAGCCAAATGTCATTTTTAAAAAAAGAGGGGTCCATGAACTCGTTTTCAAGTTAACTCAGTTTGAATGATAAAATTCAGTTGAAAAATGCATCTTTTTCTCGATATGTCACAGTTTGACGTCGCGAAAAATAAGATTTTACGTTAGAGACGTCATTACCTCCCCTGTGACTGTATCGAATGCCTTAAATCAATTGGATAACAATAATCAAGGATAACTTAACCGTGCGTTTTGTCTGATACAATCACATATTGATATCGCTGTTCATGTTGTTGCTATATAAATAATGTGAAGTAAATTTGCTAATATAAAAATGTAAAAATGTGTGATTAATATCAGAAAGTATTAGCAAGTATTTTGAGATAGCTTTTAGGACGTTCTTTGATACTTTTATAGACAAGAATCCGATGTTTGTGGTACATGTTGGTGTTATCTGTTGTTTTATAGAAAAGAATCCAATTTTTGTGGTACATGTTGGTGTTATCTGTTGTTTTATAGAAAAGAATCCGATTTTTGTGGTACTTGTTGGTGTTATCTGTTGTTTTATAGAAAAGAATCCGATGTTTGTGGTACATGTTGGTGTTATCTGTTGTTTTATAGAAAAGAATCCGATGTTTGTGGTACATGTTGGTGTTATCTGTTGTTTTATAGAAAACAATCCGATCTTTTTGGTACATGTTGGTGTTATCTGTTGTTTTATAGAAAACAATCCGATGTTCGTGGTACATGTTGGTGTTATCTGTTGTTTTATAGAAAACAATCCGATGTTCGTGGTACATGTTGGTGTTATCTGTTGTTTTATAGAAAACAATCCGATGTTTGTGGTACATGTAGGTGTTATCTGTTGTTTTATACAAAAGGACAACGAAACAAAGACAAAATAACAATGCCACGGCACAAATACGAAACATGACGAAAAGACAAACTAACAATGCCACGGCACAAATACGAAACATGACGAAAAGACAAACTAACAATGCCACGGCACAAATACGAAACATGACGAAAAGACAAACTAACAATGCCACGGCACAAATACGAAACATGACGAAAAGACAAAATAACAATGCCACGGCACAAATACGAAACATGACGAAAAGACAAACTAACAATGCCACGGCGCAAATACGAAACATGACGAAAAGACAAACTAACAATGCCACGGCACAAATACGAAACATGACGAAAAGACAAACTTACAATGCCACGGCACAAATACGAAACATGACGAAAAGACAAACTAACAATGCCACGGCACAAATACGAAACATGACGAAAAGACAAACTAACAATGCCACGGCACAAATACGAAACATGACGAAAAGACAAAATAACAATGCCACGGCACAAATACGATACATGACGAAAAGACAAACAGGTCCACCAGTAATTTCTGGTACCTTTGTTATATCAAAAATCAATACGGAGAGGACTGAGAACTTGCAAATAAGACTGTCCAAATGTGATTGTCTGCATTGAGAAAACTCGTAACAATGGTTTAACCGCACCACATTATGAGTCTTTATCAAGTCGAGTGTTCTTCGGTGTTGTGTCTTGTTTTGTACATCTATTTTTTCGGAGGACCCGGGTTTTGTTGTGATACATATATATGTAGTATTATCCAATAGTTTGAGTAATTCCTTTTATCTTTTTGTTGAGCCTGCGACATTTTGTCATGGAAGCTAGACAAACAGATCCTACATTCTGTCGGCGTCGGTAGCGTCGTCAACAATTAGGTTCAGTCTGCGGTTAACGATTTTGTTAGGCATTAATAAAATTATAACTATGTTGAATTTAATAAACTTGCGCAAAACCATTTTAATGATCAAATGATCGTTTCGACAGTAAAATCTTTGAAACCTTTTTTTTCCTTTTCCGTATTTTACTAATAAATTGACTTAAGTTTTCACAATTAACATTAAGATACAGTTTAAGGATAAAGTTTTTGAGACATCAATAACTTTGTCAAATCTTCATGGAATTTTATGAAACTTGGATATTTTCATATTCCCGTATTTTTCTGATAAAAGGACTTTGTTTTGTTTTGCAGTAAACATTTAGATACATGTGGGAGTTATTTTGTTTTAGACATCAATAACTTTATAAAACCTTCTTAGAATCATATGAAACTTTGACAGAAGCTTTTTTCCATTAATATAATAATGCGTGAATCAAAATCATCCTATAGTTTCAAGGTTTGTGTTCGTGGTCACGAGCCAGTCATATTACTCATATATCATGTATACTGATGTATTTTAATAATCGTATCTGTTTGTATTATGATGTTTCACAATTGCCCTGTTGTACTAAAGACTGCCTTTACAATTAAGGACTGTAATAAAGTATAACAAAATTACCGAACTCTAAGGCAAATTCAAAAAAGGGGGAAGTCCATAAAAATTGAAAAAAATCAAACGTTGAACTTTATGAACAAACAGAACGAATGGAAAAGAACTGTCATATTCTTCACTTAGTACAGGCATTTTCCAAAGAAAATGGTGGGTTAAACCTGGTGTTGTAGCTAGATAAACCTCCCACTTATATGACATTTGTTTATAGTTCCGTTACATTGACAAAATTAGGTGAGCAACCCCAAAAGACATAATCGGTTATTATGACAAAGGTTTGACAAAATAAAAACAACACTGTAAAAATCTTTTTCGTTCAAATTGCACCTCTGGACCCATCTGCACCAGGATCACCTAAAACCCGAAAGCTAGATACATAAATACCGAGTCATGCCAAGAGTCATACGACCAAAACGGTACATAACAGCACAGTGCCAAATAAGGGGGAAACTGTAAAGTGAATACCAAAACGATACACAACTTCAGCACATAGAATTAATGAAAAAGACATTGAATATTTATCTATCAGGTCTTGCTACATGTACTTAACGATGAACCTTTTGAAAAAAAAGGACAAGACGTTCTTTGACAAAACCCTGGCTCATTAATGTATTACCCAGACACCGATGACGTTTTACACAGTCTGAGTAACAGCTACAAGCTCTTGGATATCGTATGAGTTCTGAAATTTATACTTCATATGCGGATGAAGTTTATATATTACTGCTAAGTTGAGACAATTCATAATTTAAAAATTGAAATCGTCTGTTAGTCAAAGATTCTGATACTGAAATGGGCGTTGTATTCAAATTCGCGGTAGAGAATGGAAACGAAGAATGTGTCAAAGAGACAACAAGCCGACCAAAGAGAAGAAAACAGCCCAAGGCCACCAATGAGTCTTCAACGCAGCGAGAAAATCCGGCATCCGGAGGCTGGCTTCAGCTGACACCCATAAACAATAACATACACTAATTCAGCTAAATGGACCCCACACTAAACTCAGAAACATGCACTGGACCATAATTAAAAGAAATCCCACAAGACTAACAGAGGCTTGAAGTTCCTGACTTGGGACAGTCGCTATAAAATGCGGCGGGGTTAAACATGTATTTTGAGATCTCAACCCTCCTCCTATAACTCTTGTCAATGTGGTATTAACAAACTCACAACAAATCCAACGGTAAAACTCATTTTAAAAGATGTCAGAGTCCGGTGTTCATGTTTAGAAAGGAGGTGGAGGAAGCTGTATCTGTGTTTTCTTTAATCTCTAGTTCAGGAGGATATATAACTGGGACCCAATCAGAAAAGTTTGGATTGTTAATGGAAATAACATCATCAATATACCTGTATGTGAAAAGAAATGATTAAGGATCTCTGATAGTCTTGTCTGAAGGAACTCCGACTCATATAAAAATAAGAAAAGATCGGCCAGGAGAGGGGTACAGTTGGTGACCATTGGAATGCTGACAACCTGCTGGAATATTCTACATCCAAATTTAACAAATATGTTGTCAATGAGAAACTCCAGCAAACTGATCACTTGTTCTTCGGTGTAACATGTTTTATATTTGGGGCTAATTTTTAACGAAATATGACGAATTATATCCCAAAATAATACATGTGTAGCGTATGGTACAATATCTTATATAGATACAATGGATAAGCGTGGATTCTTGAAAAAGAAACCATGAGCCCGGAGGGCGAATGGTTTGTTTTTCATGAATCTACGCTTATCCATTGTATCTATAACTTAAACTATTGGGTTAATTTCTTTTCAAAATTAAAGCCTTTTCTTAATTAGAAGGTATTGTAAACCATGCTATCGTGTCCAACGATGCATTGATAAATCTCAGATCACAATTAATTTTTGGTTAACAAAATACAAATATAGCACTTCTACCTTTAAAGATCTTTATATTATCAGGCATCTGAATATTATCTGTTTTTACAAAATAAGACATATTCGAACTTATTTCTAATAAAATTGAGTATGGAAATGGGGAATGTGTCAAAGAGACAACAACCCGACCAAAGAGCATATATAAAGTATATATGATAAGTATGTTACCGAAATTTCTAGCACTCTAGGCACATCACGATTTTCTCGCAAAAGAATTTGCGAACAAACATTTGTAAAATTATGTAGTAAAACAGATGAAATCATACTATATTTATACAACAAAAATTGACAAATAGAATGTAATCATTTTTGTTTCAAACATGTGAAATAGCCAATAATAATCCAAAAAATAAACGGTAAAACTCGCTATTATTACAAAAAACAGAATTGGGACAACAGAGATAATACAGGGATTCGAACCTACACCGACAAATTCCTATCTTTTGACTCGTTGATTTTAAGCATGCTAACCTCGCGGCTTCCACCTTATACTATACGACTGCCCATTGTGTATATATAAAGGTACAACCCCTGTGTGTCCGATGTTCATTTATATATATAAAATAGACATCTAAGTTGTAACCCATTGGTAGCCGAGAGGTTTCGTCGATGTGTTGATGTCAGTCATTCATAACAGATTTCAAGGAAGGGTTCGATTCCCAGTGAAGGCATATACAAATTACAAAAATTAAAGGTAAGTTTTTAAATTAATTTCATTAGTGAACAGAAATCAGTAAATTAGCCAATTCAAACTTAATGAAATAAGACACACAAAGGAAACAATTGAATATAGTTTGGTGAGTCCATTTCAGCGGCAGATTTAGGAAGCGTTGATTCTAGAAAAAGAATCCACGGTAAATGAATAGGCTGACGTCACCACAATGGTTTAATTATAGTTACACCCCAGTTCTATTGTTATACTTCATAGTTTCTATTTCTGAAACAAGTGTAAATTGAATAGATCTATTGTTACGAATAACAATGGATTTTGACCACAGGGTGTGACGAGCGGGGTTTCTGGAAACCCCTGCTTCTACATCCCGCAAACAAAGTCCATTGTTATTCGTAACAATAGAAATTGATTATTTTCTAAATAGCATGAACATAAGAAATTACTAATAGTATTCACTACAAATTGTTTCATGATATTAAAAAAAAAACACATTTTAGGAAATTCCAATAAGCATCTACATGGAATACAAAAATAATCCTTTAAATACTCTTTTGCTCGAAGGTATTTTTTTTTTATCCCAGTCATATGTCTCTATTCTAAAGCATTGATCTTTTAAAAAAAATGGGATTCTAACTCCCGGACCCCCCCCCCCCCCCCCTGGTTACCCAGTGGCCGATCAGGGGTTGGGGGTTCCGCGGGTTGGACCCGACTTTTATTTAAAAGATCAATGCATTTGAATGGTTGGAACCCCCACCCCCTTTTTCTCTTGAGTTGGGAACCCCCGGCTGGATCAGCCCCTGATTGCCCTTAAAGGGAGTTCCTCTATATTAAATATTGTATGTTGAGCGTGTCTGGTAGTCGGGTTTCTAATGCAGACACACCTATCCCTTAGTATGTTCGAATATGAATGTTTGTTTATTCTCGAGAATAAAGGGGGGGGGGGGGGGCTTTTGTTTTTGATAAAATCGTAAAATATAAAATACAGTTATGATTACCTTTATTAAACTGATACAGGTAAGTACTTTGGGTTGTACCATTGCCTTTATCTGTAGTCTCTTCTACCAAATCCAACGCTTGACTCAAAATGTCGTCCGTCTTATACCCGTCCATATTGACAACTGTATACCAGGAGCATGATGTATTTTTTTGTTTGTATTAAGAATACACGAAACAGTCAACCTTGACCTGCTGATCCATATTAGCACATGGATTTAACGGGAATATGCAAAACAACTTTGACATTTGTAAAATATACTCACTTGTCAAAGTTTGAACGAAGATACCCAAAGAAAGGTTACTAGTGGGGTTTCATGTAAAAAAAAATGTTTTTCTTATAAATCATGGTTTGATATTGTCAATAAATATGCTATCGTGCTTTTTTCATTTAATAATAATTGTTAACAAATATAGTTTAGAATGGGGTGTAAGTTAGTTATACACCTCGGAATACGGCGTGTCTGGATAAGAAACCCCTCCGGCCTCCGGCCGACGGGGTTTCTTATCCAGACACACCTATCCCTCGGTGTATAACTATTACAGGAATGCACTGTGGACTATTTCTATAGGACGGGTTTCAATTTTTCATGTAGTATAGTGGTGTAAAGGGTGAACAAATCGAAGGTTTTGATAGAATTTATTGCAGAAAATTACCGAGATTTAATTTTTCCAGAAGTTCCTTTGAGTTCTTAAGAATCCACATATGATTAATGCCGACGCGAGTAAACAGTTTCACAACAATTCTGTTATCTCTCTTTCTCTGCGGACAAAATTTTTGTTAATCTAACGGACAATTCCTGGTTAGAACATGCAGACAAGCCGGAAATGTGCCGTTGTAAGTACGGAGCTTTGTGAAGTTTGGATATCCAATGCAAACAAGGTAATCCTCACCTTTGTTGCTCATTGAAATTAGAGGTACATGCACACCGACGCTACTACATCAAAAGACGCAAACCAAAAGACAACTCGTATATATATTGCATTTACTGAAAAATGGCAAAGAACTGTGTAGATGCCAATATCATTAATCCCACTATTGCAATGGTTTTCAATGAAATCTGCGTCCTTCACAGTAAATTGCAATATTTTTGAAAAGAACAAAAAGGAAATTGCCAAGAATACAATCAGGAAAGAACTAACTACTTCAAGCGTTCAATAAATGAGATGGTTGGTATACTAATTACTGTATTGGTATGTGTAATTTTGAGGTAAAATTATTTTTGAAATAATTTTGTAGCAGTCGTTTAATTCTGTTCCAAATACAGATAAAAATGGCATAAACTGTTTAACAAATATATTTATTTATTTTGATTCCGAGCCGAACAGTCTTTGCTCTTGCTCCTTAATGCCGCGTGCTTAGCGGAGAAGCAGCAAATATCAATTCTAATTTTTTTTGTTTGACCCGATCGGGGTTCGAATCCACATCTTCCCGCACTCGAGGTGAACACGCTACAACGAGTCCACCGCATATGTTTAAATAACACCATGCTAAGTTTAATGACTGCCGTGCAAAATCAAAGTTATTTTGATATGTTATAAAAATAAGAAGATGTGGTATGATTGCCAATGAGACAACTCTCCACCAGAGACCAAAAACTAACGGCCTGATTTATGTACAAATAAATAAATGAAAAACAAATATGATATACAGCAACGAACGACAACCACTGAATTACAGGCTCCTGGCTTGGGACAGGCATATACAGAATGTTGCGGGGTTAGACTAGTTGCTGGCGCCAACCCCCCTCCCTACAACACAAAAGACACCAAATACAGATCTGAGAGTATTCGCACTTATAAATGACAGCTATAAAAAGAGAGACAACTCTAATTTATTTAATGTACTTATTCGTCTTTTTTAACACAAAACTTATAGAATCCATCTAGAATTTAACAAAACCCCTGTTTCTTGACTTCTAGATGGATTTAAAAATAGGAAATTTTCTAAAGAATAAGTCAAACTCTGAATTGCCATGAGTCTATACAGAAAGTAAAAAAAAAACATTTAGCAAATACAAATGTGCGGTCAAAGATCAGTAATCAACACCAAATTCCCTAAAGGAGCGTGGACCACGACAACGAGCTCCCCGACTTGAGACGGGCACATGAACATAGCGATGCACATTATATAGTTTATTTTTATTTTAGAATATTTACAACCCAATTGGCATTTGTACGTTTTTAATGGCTTTAGGAAATGTACTTAAACAAATACAATGAAAACCTAATATAACACATTTAGAATTTTATTAAAGAAGAGATTCCTTAAAAAACATTGGAAACAAAATCACGAATAATGTTCAACGAGTGGAGCGATTGAACGAAATTTCTAGGATTTACCTAAAAAAGAATGCTATACGATCGTTTTGTCGACGCATGCACTATGTGCGTTCTGTACTAAAAACAAATAGAAATTTGATGGACAGATGAATTAGTCTAAATTCTAATTTTGACGTCGTCTAAAAAAAAAACACTGGAGCATAAATTTGAAACAGACCCTTTTTCTATCTTGTCATTGTTTGAACTCTGAAATTTTTTAATAATGGTATTAAATCCTAGTTTGAAATTTCAGTAAAAAATAGGGGCCATTATATTTATACCCTTTTGATTCTACAGCAAAAATCACACTGATCATGTACTGTAATTGATAATACACATATGTCTCTACTTTCGAAGACAATTTCAATAAAGTATACCACTACCCTCTGTAGATTTGATAAATAAAAATATCCAGATCTTTTTGTTATCACAATGTACGAATAAAATTGAGAATGGAAATGGGGAATATGTCAAAGAGACAACAACCCGACCAAAGAGCAGACAACAGCCGAAGGCCACCAATGGGTCTTCAATGCAGCGAGAAAATTCCGCACCCGGAGGTGGTCCTCAGCTGGCCCCTAAATAAAATTGTGTGCTAGTTCAGTGAAAATGGACGTCACACTTAACTCCAAAACACACAAATAAACTAAAATTAAAAAAAACATACAAGACTAACAAAGGCCAGAGGCTCCTGACTTGGGACATGCGCAAAAATGCGGCGGGGTTAAACATGTTTTGTGAGATCTCAACCCTCCCCTATACCTCTAGTCAATGTAGAAAAAAGAAACACATAGCAATACGCACAGTAAAACTCAGTTTAAAAGAAGTCCGAGTCCGATGTCAGAATAGGAAAAAAAGAAACTAAGCAAAACGACAATGATACATAAATGAACAAAGGACTACTAGCAGTTACTGACATGCCAGCTCCAAACCTCAATTAAACTGATTGAAAGATTATGTCTTCAGAAGAATGCTTAAATAATATAGATAGGTACATGTACGAAAACACATTTTTGGACAGATAAGAATTTTCCGTTAATTTGTTAGATATTCTTTACAGATATTGAATAATTAATACACCACGGATACTTATAGATAGAAATGCTTTACACCTCATAATTTGTTGAAACCCAAACTATCTAATAAAATGTTGAAAATATCATTCATAATAGATCTAATAAAATTGAGAATAGAAACGGGGAATGCGTCAAAGAGACAACAACCCGACCAAAGAGCAGAAAACAGCCCAAGGCCACCAATGGTCTACACCACAGCAAGAAAATTCCGCTCCCGGAGGCGGGTTTCAGTTGGCCCCTAAACAATAATGTATACTAGTTCAGCAAAGATGGACGTCACACTAAACTCCGAAACGTATAAATGAACCAAAGACTAACAAAGGCCGGAGGTTCCTGACTTGGGACAGACGCAAATAAAGCGGCGGGATTAAACATGTTTTGTGACATCTCAAACCCCCCTATACCTCTAACTAAACACATATGGGAGCAAGAAAAAAGATGTCAAACTGTATTTCATATTTCTTGGGGGTGAATGCTTGCATGCATTTGAGAGATTTTCTGTTCTTTCCGTATACAATTCTCCTAATTTTTCTCTGTATTGTGATTTTTCTTTCAAAATTTTGTTATTACAAGATATTTTATTCTTAAGATAAAATCACACTTTGTCCAAGTACTTTCTTATAATTGAAAACATTTGAAAGGTTCTAGAACGCACTTATGCACTAAGCCAGTGAAATATTTTAACGAATTAAATAAATAAAGTAGATAAATTCAACGAAATTAAACTCAATTAAGTTCACAGAAATAGTTGTATTTTTTAGGATTGGCGAAGAATGAAAACGTGATACATGCATACAATTTATTGTTTGCAGTGGTTTTTTTTTTAATGAACTGGGTAACATGTTCGTGTGAATGAGAGAAAAAAATGCTGATCAGATGTTAATCGGACATGACCAGTTCATTTCTTTTGATATTCCCTTACAACAAGTATTTAATCATGTATTATTGTATTTAATACGCTAGTTCATTGTTCTAACTGTTATCCTAAAGTAATTGTTTTTTTCTGATAAGTAAATCAAATCTGTTTTACGGATTACGTCGCCAGCATCTGTTACTACATTGTACATTTAGTTCATATTTGAGTATAAAAGCTATTTTTTCAGTCTGTACCCCCAACTTCGACGGACCAACATGGCGCACTTTTCCGCCATTTTAGCGGTGCTTACTGTACTTATAAACAGTAGTCTCGCCAAACCAAGTAAGTCTCGTTGTATATTTTAAAATTTATGACACCAAATCTGGAGTAGGCAAATATACTATTAAAATATGTTCATTGTAAGGTATTTTGTTCCTGAACTTTACGATCTATTAAATTTTAAAAGTTCTGTTTAAACTTAAACATTAAAAATGTATTCTAAATTATGAAGGAAATAAGTAATGGACAGCAAATAAATGGAATAATCGAACAATACTAGTATATGTGTTTTTTGGAAATATTTTCCACAAAAGTTTATCAATATAAGATGTCATAGCTTTTTTAAAAATTGTTAGGAAGGATTAAAATTACACATTGAGATTGTATTTTAAGAACAAAAACTGATAAAATACGAAAAAAAAAAAATTATTGAGTGTAGAATAGAAAGCTTCAGTCGAATCCTTCATAACATAATTATCTCATGGAAAATGGAAAATATCTCATAAAAGTTGCGACAACGCGTTTGCCATAATCCTAAGACTTTTGCAATGATGTTTGTGTCGGCAATACGTTTTAGAATATAATGAAAATGTATCATTATCTTAGTGGCTACATATTTAAGATATTGATACTTTTGCGTTTAATACAAAACTATTAAGGAATATAAATATCGTGAACTTTACGTTTTACAGTAAATTGGTTTTCCGTTCAATTTTCATTATTTTCTTTTTTACGGAAAATTATTTTATCATTGTAAATTCTTTTTACATATATTAAACATTATATATATATATATATTTGAATTGACCAAAAATCTTCTTTTTTCAGCACAACATTCGTCCTGGGCGTCATGGTCAAGTAAGTGTCTTATGTTGTTCTACTCAACACAGGTTAATTTTCCAATAGCCTGCAACAGACCTTTACAAAAGTGAATTAAGCCAAATGGTCATAAACCATCCTTTTTTTCAGATGTTTTCACCAAAAATGTAGAAAAGGGAAGTAATTAGTCAAGTTTGAAGTAAAAATAATACAACGAGGTATATGAAGACAATAGAAAATGCATCGTCCTGCAATATAAATTGGGATTGTGTTTACACTTTGTTATGTGTTTTTTTTGGTAACAAATTAACATATACTTAGAATTACGCTCGTCTTTTTCAGGTTGGTCGTCTGGCGGAAAAACATATAGTAAGTTGACTATACCATATCATTTGTGACTTTTTAAGTAATTGTTTCAGATTATTTCTATAGAAACGAATCCCTTTTACATAATTATAAAGCGCTTATGTTATAAAGACATAACATTGTCTATATCAATTTTGATTAAACGACAACAATCAAGACAAAACTAGATCACAACGTGTACTATATTACAAAAAATATCCGTAGTTACTGTACTCAGAGCGAGTACAAATCAAAGTACTTACCATGCTGTTATGTACACACTATCAGCAGTTGCACTGCTGACCAGATTTCATACAACAACATAAAACACAGTGCTGAAAGCCGTCAAACATAATTTTATCATAACAAGATCAGTTGTCGGAACTGATGATAAGCACTCTTAAATCATGTACCTGCATATGAAATATTTCATTAAAAACCATAAAACATATATCATCATACTTTGCTATGCATTGTTTGGTCGTATATTGCAATAAATATTTGATTCGAACTTTATTTTACAGCCTATGGTTACCGTAAGTACATTTGTAAAACAGCAGTACTAAGTATCCTTATCTTATGTTACGCGTCGATTTGATTTTGAAAAGAGCTTTGTAGGGACTAAACGTGTTCAATCTTACCGTTAGAAATAGTGGCTAAGAAAAATCAAAAAAAAATCTGTCAAATCCTTCTTAATATACATATGCTCAGTCTTTAAGGCATTTCGTGTCCGTTTTGTAGTTACTGCAACATAATACTGCGATACACATTTCTTTCCTTTCAACGAACGTGTTTCTTCTTTCTTTTTCTTTTCTTCGTAGATTCCTCCACAACGGAGCACCCGTGTTACACGGTAGTAAAATATAGACCTTATATTTAAATTAAACATTAATATAATTTTGTTTCTTTGAAATAAACATAGTGCATTTTTACCTGTTTTTAAATCACAATTAAGATAGAATGTTATTTTGCAATGCAAACGTGAATCATTTGGCAAGGGGTGCCAAGAAATACGGAAACTTATATATAGAAATGACGAAATAGAAACCAACATGAAAATAAATTTTAGACAAAATATCCAGGACCAAGATCCAGATATAATAAATTTAAAGTAAACAAAATTTAAATGTGCCAACCATGATGAATAATAGTCTCAACAGTCATGAAAAAAACCCCAAGAAACTGAATCTTTTACTTTTCCACCCCTATGAAATAATATCAGATGTTACCTCCCTTCTTGACTGACTTTCTTATTTATTTGTAGATAATAAACAATGCACAGCCAAAGCTGATGTGGTGTTCTTGTTTGATGAGTCTGGTAGTATCAGTAACAACAATGCGAACAACTTTAACATCATGAAAACATTCATGAAGGATATTGTTGGAAAGTTTACATCGTTTGGTACCGCTGGCATGCAGGTCTCATCTGTGTGCTTCGCTGATCAAGTCAGGGAACATTTCCCGCTAAATAAATACGATACATTGCAGGAGATTCAAAGTGGTATTATGACGGACATTAATCCTAACAATGGCCCCGCCACAAAAATAGGAGCTGGTATAAAGGTAACATTAACAGTATATTGTTCTTTTTTTTCGAGGTTGTTTTAAGTGAACATGAAATGTTTGATAATTGATGCCTAGGATATAGCAATAAATCAAACTATTCTAAAATGGTAAAAAATTGAAATACCGTATTCTTTATAAAAACGAAGTCTGAATTTCAAAGTAACAAAATACAAAGAAGAATTTGTTAAGATTAAGGAAATAAACACAAACATGGAGAAATCCTGTGTCTTGCCCTATTCATTCATTGAACATTTGTCCAATAATTGATAAATGTATAAATGACCTTGAAACTACTTATTCCTAGAAAAATACCTTTCCGTGTTCATTAAATTTTGACAGTACTAACGATCTTTTTTCAGTACGTTAGACAAAACAGTTTTACATCAGCTAAAGGTGGAGTCAGAGCAGACGCAAGGAAAATTGTGATTGTCATAACAGATGGTCAAAACACGAGCCCACCGAATCCTCAAACCGAGGCTGCGCTACTCAAAGCCTTGCCACCGAATGGTGTAACAGTTATTGCCATTGGTGTGGGGTCTGGTGTTAACAACGATCAGTTGAAATCCATTGCTACACAGGATAGCTATGTTTTTACCACAAATAATTTCCAGGAGCTGTCCAATATACTTGATGCTGTAGTAGCTGTATCATGTGGAGGTAACGCATTCAATACTCACCATTCAGGGGCATCATAAATCGTTTCTGGTTTTAACGGATCTGGTTGCAATTCATTTATCTGTTGAATCATGCGTATCGAATAATAAGCTCTAGCTAATACACTGTTCGTATAAGTACAGCAAGTGTTTGATGGTCCTTCTATCTATCTAGTTGCAACTGACTTGTTTGGTTAATCATTAGATTCGATTTTAAGGCACTAAATATTTTTGTGTGTCCGCGGTTCGTATACGTACAGCAAGTTTTTGAAGGTCCGTATATCTATCTGGTTGCCACTGATTTGTCACTTTGCAATATATTCTGCAATTTGTCACTCAAAGACAACACATTTCCAAACATGTTCGTGCTGTCATTTAGAGGACAATAACACTTAACTCAGGAAAGAACCCTTTACAATATTATCCACACGAAATATGTAAATCATTTCTATAATCAGCATTGTTCTCCAAGTGTTCGACAGTTCATCTTATAAACTTTCTTTTGAAAACATCATTGATTGTTCTAATGTTTCTTACAGCTTGTTCCATCCAAACATCAAATCCCGGACAACCAGGACCACAAGGACCAAAAGGTGAACGAGGAGAAAACGGCTATCCGGGAGCTCAAGGAGCACCAGGTATATATATAATGTTTATATCGGAATACACGTTAGTAATGGGTATACACCATTAAGATAAAACATGACGACACACAAAATGCCATCTTAATCTTAGACCGTTGTCTGCAAAATATGTCCAGTTTTGCTATGCCCCGAATCTAGAAAAGAACTTAAATAAATTCGGTAAAGAGAATTTTAATTTCGTCACCAGATTCCCCAATGGCAAAAACTTATTTAAAAAAAATACAAAATTTACGAGGAATTCGAGTTTTGCCTAAACATTTGTTGAATCAGTATCGTTTGTCCCTGATTGCTTGATAGTTTTTGAATAATATCGATTACACTTCTGTCACTTTCAGACATCACCAAAATGAAATTTATCACCGGAATTGTACGTACATGAGCCGCATGACGGGACGTTTTTTGCCTTGACACTGTCAGTTTTTCTTCGACTTATGAGTTGTTTGATGTCTCTTTGGTATCTTCCGGATCTTTTTTATTCGGGACCTTTGCCATTTCTTCAATCTACATAAGAAATTGAAAGACAGAAATTTAACCGCACGCGCTGCTCGCTCAACAATCAGATTATGAACGTTATAAACTATTTTTTAACGCGGTGATTTCAAAATAAACTGATTTACAGCAATCATCAATGTCTATTTCTGTACTCCCTTCTTATAGGTAATAAAGGCATGAAAGGTGACACAGGAGATCAAGGCATGCAAGGAAACAAAGGAATGCCGGGAGATCCTGGTAGAGATGGTACACCTGGAGGACCAGGCCAACGAGGTCAGCCTGGACCAAGAGGTGAAACTGGTAGTAAAGGAATTAGAGGCACAGATGGAACACCAGGTATAAAGCATACATGACACTTTTGTAACAAATAAGAAACACGTCTTTGTAAAGTGCATTGCAAATAAAATGCAAAGTAGCGAATGTGCCTTATTGACAATAATAGCATTTTTTCAAAATTAATGGAAATAGCATTTCTTTTGTACAGATATTAATAAAAAAGTTTACAGCGGAAATACATGCACCCTAACTTGATCATCACTTTCTATTTGGAAGTTCCCTTTTTTTAAGTTAATAAGTCTGGGCTTAACATATTACCCTGGACACCATGTCATACCTTCGGGTAGGTTTCGAATGGTTGGTTTTTATATTAGAAACCCCTTAAACTGCATTTAGTATTTATCTTTGTGTCCCTTTTGGTTCGATTTTTTACTAGAATTGTTTTTGTGAACTGAATTGTATGCAATTTTTCATTTTTTGCACCATTTACATATTTTTATTGCGTATATTATCAACGTTTTTGACAGAAGTCGTTCAAAAACCATTTTGAAAATTTTGTGAATAATACTTACAATTAGATAATAATTTTGAAAAAAAATAGAATTTGGTATTATCGCATTTTATTTCCTTTTAAGAGGGAAATGTTTGTACATGTATATCAGTGTCCTGAATTAAAATTAAAAAAACAATTAATATCAGCTGGAATATTAAAGTCTATTGTTGACACATACGCATGTATGATTCCCCGGTTCCTCCTTGAGAAAATAAAGTCTCATAGAAGTTATATGATCTGCACAACATTTAACATTTTTCAAAGTTAGTTCAATTGCATCATTTTAAAAATGGCTATGATTTGAAGCTTGGCACAAACATACAGGTAAAAAAACTATAAAAGGGGCTAGGGGAACAAAGATCTATGGTATTAATTAAAATACCAGTCTCATAAAAAAAACCACTTAAATTGATCATTAGCAATTGAACATGGTATAAATTAAAAAACTAGTCTAAAAAACACTATAATTGATCATGGTATGAAGAAATGGCGAGAATTTTTGATCCATTCCTATGTTAACTGCATGATATTTTCTTTTGATACCTTTTCTAATAAGAAATAGATAGCCCTAGACAAAAACTATATATATTAAATACTTATAACAAATATTGATAGGAACTGCAGGACGAGACGGTAATCCAGGACCTCAAGGTATTCCAGGCGATCCAGGTATGACGGGAGGGAAAGGTCCAACGGGTAACAGAGGTGACCCAGGAAAACAGGGTCCAGTAGGAAACCAAGGTCCAGATGGTAAAAAAGGAGAAAAGGGAGGACAAGGAAATGCAGGTCCCACGGGTAAGCCCGGTAACAAGGGAGAAACTGGTGATAAAGGCGAAACTGGAAGTAAAGGGGAAGCTGGGGACAAAGGAGCAGATGGGGCTACTGGAGAGGATGGCGCAAAAGGAGAAAAGGGAGATAAAGGAGATGTCGGGGAACAAGGACAAAACGGGGGAGCAGGTAAGAAAATAATTATGTTTTTAGTTTGTGTAAAACAGACTTTGGTGAATTGTTCTTTGCAATGAGAGTAAAATTGAGAATGGAAATGGGGAATGTGTCAAAGAGACAACAACCCGACAAAAGAGCAGAAAACAGCCCAAGGCCACCAATGGGTCTTCAACACAGCGAGAAAATCCGGCACCCGAAGGCGGGCTTCACCTGGCCCCTAAACAAAAATATGTACTAGTTCAGTGAAAATGACTTCACACTAAACTCCGAAACATATAAATGAACTAAAATTTAAAAAAAAAAACATACAAGACTAACAAAGGCCAGAGGCTCCTAACTAGGGACAGACGCAAAAATGCGGCGGGGTTAAACATGTTTTGTGAGATCTCAACCCTCCCACTATACATCTAGCCAATGTAGAACAAAGTAACCTACTAGTATTTAAATTCTATAAACAGTTTAGTTTTAAAATTAAAAAAATGTTTATCATATTGTAATAATTTGTCCTGAATTCCGTTGCAATTCATTATTTGTTATTCAGACACCATTAAAGTCAGAGCCACATTCCTTTTTCTTATTTTTTTTTTTATAAAACTATAAACTAGAATTTTTTTTTGAAAAATATACAAAGTGTTGAGATAAAACGTCAACCATCAAGTGTAAATATTCAAATTATTTTATATAATAAGGCGACCAAGGAGAACAAGGAAAAACTGGAGAAAAGGGCGAAAAGGGAGAAACAGGAGACGAAGGCGCAGATGGACAAAAAGGCGAAACCGGTGATCCTGGAGAAAAGGGTTCAAACGGCGCAAAAGGTGAACAAGGAGACAAAGGTTCTGCCGGGAAGCCAGGCGAAAAAGGTATGCCAGGTGAAATAGGTGAAAAAGGCGACAAAGGCGACACAGGCGATCAAGGACAAAAAGGAATGGTTGGGAATAATGGCAAGAAAGGTGCAATTGGCGATCCTGGTGAACAAGGTCAAAAAGGAGGACAAGGAATAGATGGTAATAAAGGAGCACAGGGAGATAAAGGTATGTTACTTTTAACTGAAAGACCTAATTAAAACATGTATAACGACATGAACAGGTTTTGAATAATTTATGAAGTAAATGTCCGATTTAAAGGCATGTAACAGATCCGCTTTAGGTATGAAGACCATGCTGCTTAAGATAGCATACGATACATATTTCAATGTTAACTTATTCAAAGTTAATTTGTTTTATGTAAATAATGAGGGTACTGATGGGGGTCCTTAATTTATTTATTCTTTTTAATTTGTTTATCAATTTTTCTCTATTCTTTATTTATTTTATTCATTATTCTCTATTCTTTATATTTCAGCACTCCATTAAACTCTATTTTTTATTTATTTTATCCATTATTCTCTTTTATTTATTTTTTTGAACTATTTCTCTCTATTCTTTACGTTTTGGCATACATGTATTTGTCTCTATTCTTATATCTGTTTCTAATTATTCTACACGTTTTGCCCATAATCTCAATTCTGTAAATCCCACCTAGACTCTCATGTATTGTTTTAAAACGCATTTAACCTTTGATTTTTTGGTGTTTTAAAAGGATTCCATTTTTTATCTTCATTTCGTTATTCTATTTCAAAAGGATATGAGAAGAGGGTCTGGATTTTGTTTTTAAGGGGAGTGTATGTTTCTTATTTCAATTCGAAGCAACAATAAAGGCTTGACGCATATGCAAGTACATTTTAGTATGTCTGAGATGTGATATTTTGTAACAAAACTTTGATCTGCAGTTAAAAAAAATAGTCCTAATTTTGATTGAACTTTTATTTATTTTTATTATTGCAACATACATTTTGTAATTCAATAAAAAAAATCATGAGAAATCAGATCAGGTCGTATATGTAAATATTTAAGGAGACGGTATGGTAAGACCACTTTTTTGACCCTTTGAATTCGAAAACAAAAATCCTAATAAATCTGTAAAAAAACGTACTTCATAATATTTTGCATAAGGACTTCTTTGTTGCATTTTGTTAAAAATTTTAAAAACTATTAAAATAGCCCCAATTGTTTAGTATAATTTGTTATAGGTGACACTGGAATGAAAGGGGAAACAGGAAACAAAGGAGATGTTGGAGATGCCGGAGCACCAGGCTTGCCAGGTGATAAAGGTCAAAAAGGAAGCAAAGGAGACCAAGGAGACCAAGGTAAACAAGGCGAAATAGGTTCAACAGGAGACCCAGGTGAACGAGGACTCAAAGGACCAACTGGAGACAAAGGTGAGAAAGGAGATAAAGGAGACCAAGGAGATATAGGTCCAGCGGGTGAAAAAGGTGTAAAGGGTGATGATGGTAACAAAGGAGCAGATGGGATGCCTGGAGCCGATGGGAAACAAGGATCTCAAGGAGAGAAAGGATTACATGGCGATAAAGGAATGACAGGTGACAAAGGTCGCCCTGGTGACGATGGTAAAACAGGAGAACAGGGACCAGTAGGACCAAAGGGAATGACAGGAGATACAGGACCACAAGGACCAATAGGTACAAACTATTTTTATATATATATAATTAAGAAGAACATGATTATTGAGTATTATTTTGATATTAAAAGGATCTTTTTTGGGGGGAATTTAAAATACAAATTATTTTTTTGTAATAGTACAATGGAAGTAAACGAAGCCATTTTATCCAATTTTAATACACTGGTATAAAAAATTACTGACTGACAGACGCGATGGAGCGTTTACGTAACCTGCTGCCGCCTTCGGCCATGCTAATTAATAGACCTGTGACAGTCTATAATTCATATTTAATAAAAATAAATAACCTTTGAGATCTTGTTACTTTACAATGCACTTTAGTATTCTGTATAGTATTTGCCTTCTTGCAACCTCAGTACTTTTAGATTTAGGATTGTTGTACTTCTTCGTACGTATGAAGTATATAACAATGTATATATACCTTTTTGAATTTGTTTGTGAAGTATTTGTTTGATTCCGTCTCCAAATCAAAATATGTAACAGCAAAACGTGGAAATTCACACTAGTGTTACTCCCATACATAAATACTGTACTTATTAAACAAATAAACAGAGGGATCATGCATCATCATTTCTGTCTTCTGATAAAAACAAATCACAAAATATCCATTTTAGTAATACATCTAATGTAGTCAACCATATATCATGCCACACTGGTGCATGCCTCTTTGCAAAAGCATGCAAAAAAATTTAGGTCCACATCTAAACACTAATTTGATTTATATCCACTAACAGGTAACCCTGGAACGAAAGGCGACCAAGGCGAAAAAGGCGACAAAGGTGAAAAGGGCGACAAAGGTGATAAAGGAGACGATGGAAAGAAAGGTGGGTAAAATAAATTCGATATACAGTCAACAAACAAATTTTTTGCGGATATTTTTTTCGCGCTCTTTTTTTTCTAGGCGACTTTAAGTCTAGTTTCTTACCTTTAAAAGAGAAGATACATTTTTTAAGTGAACGCAAGGACATATATTCGCATTTCATATCTACTCGTGAATGTATCTTAAATAAATCGCACGCAAATAGTAGATGATTATTAGTGATACTGCTTTTATAAGGTGTGCTACTGAGAAACAAAGGTTAGAGGTTAAGCTGTTATTTAACGAAAGTCGATTCAAATTAAAAAAATATAGACTTATCGGCGTGTTTGTACTTTCATGTGTAACACGACGGGTGCCACATGTCGAGCAGGATCTGTTTACCTTTCCGGAGCACCTTTGATAATCCCCGGTTGGGGTTCGTTTTGCTCAGTCTTTAGTTTTCTATGTTCAGTATGTTGTGTTTTGTATACTGTTGGTCATTTGGTCTTTTTCGTTTTTTGTTATGGCGTTGTCATTTTATTTTCAACTTACGAGTTTGAATGCCCCTGTGATATCTTTCTCCTCTCTATCAATGAATTTGTCATTAGCAACAATCAGTCAATAATTTGAATTGTAATATTGATACGTATAGGGTCAGACGGTGGCCAAGGAAAACAGGGAGAAATGGGCAAAACCGGAGAACGAGGAGCAAAAGGAGACCAAGGACCAGATGGAAAACAAGGTATTAAAGGAATGAAGGGACCAGATGGAGACAAAGGTCCAGTTGGCGACCAAGGTGCACACGGAGAAAAAGGAGCACAAGGTGACACAGGAAAAGCTGGAGAGCAAGGGGTTGTAGGTGATCAAGGACCAGTCGGTACAGTGGGACCGAAAGGACCACATGGTATGTAAATTAGATATAAACGTTTGTTGCTGGTTAGATATTAATATTTCTCTTAATGATTTGTATTTACTTTCGTTTTAATTCTAACGAACCCCCTTTATTTTCATGTATTTGTAAGCATGCATATACTTATTTGTAAGCATTCATTTGTCATATATTGTCAACTATCAATTATAGTATATTTTACGTGTGTACGTTCATTTTCATTTATTCCTAAATCCACAGTCATGCAAGAAAATAAAAAAAAATATAATGGAAGTGAATAGAATAAGTATATTTTCAAGACTTTTACAAGTAAGTTCGTTTATATTTCAATTATTCAATTGAAAGCTAATATTTCAACAAAATATTTTATTAATAGGTGATCCAGGAAAAGATGGACAAAAAGGTATGGGTGTGTTTAGTTAACAATGTATAAATATCATTCATGAACAATCAATAAGTACAGATTATCGAGTTTTCTGTCCAATTAAATGCTATTTTTTCTGACAAGTGAGCGAGGCTAACCAGTCAAAATGATTGACAATGTGTCAGATGGCTGATATCTTATGGTATCTCTACGGATATTTTTTTTCATCATACTAATTACTGGTAAATTTGTGGCCAACATACGACATTTTTACTTTACCAGAAGTTTACTTGATAAGTCTTCCTTTCTGATTGGGCCATTGCTGATATACTCAACTCCCAACAAAACAAATCGTGATACGAGAATAACGGATCACCTGAGCCGAGGGATATAGGCGCAGGGAAGATGTTTTTAATAGAATAACTTTTGTAGAGACATGGAATAAAACAGACGAAAAAAAAAAAAAAAAACACATCAGAAAGTTAATAACAAAGTGAAACTAAAAAAAAAAAGTAATCAAACAAAACACACAAAATCAAAACACCCCACCCAATTACGAACAAAAGAAAGAAAAATAATCTTTCAAACACGCCAAAATATTTATTTGGAAAAGATTGACCATGGTGTATCAATGTAGAACACATAATCCAAACACATTCTTAACAAAAACAAAATCTACAGAGCAATGCGTTTATTGATCTTTTCTTAACAAAACCACAGTGAGGCCTTCAACATGGAGAAAAAGTACACATCTAACTGCTAGTTCAAGACGTCCGACTGTAACACAATAGAACAAAAATAAAAACTGTCCACTTTTTAATTTACATTAACTTTATTCTTATTGACTGTACAGAAATAAGATCCCACAAGGAAACAAGAACCAGATAGATTTTCTTGTTCTTATCTTCTTCTGATGAAGATGTGTATTAAGTTAATAATGTCTCCTAGTTTTTTTATTTTACAATGTGTTTTTCATACAGGAGAAACAGGAGCACTAGGGAAGAAAGGAGAAAAGGGAGATAAAGGAGACATTGGAGAACAAGGACCCCAGGGACCAGCAGGAACGAAAGGTAGTTTACATTTAAAGTTATTATAGTAAAAAACAAACCAAAACGAATCTTAAAAGTTGTACTTCAATCAATATTTATTTTGAATTCAGTTATTATAGCAAGTTCTATGAAAATATCATACACAATATCATAATTACTTTGTTTTGGTCGTCCAGTTAGAAAATGTTTTGCGCACAATTGAATATAGTTCAACAAAATATAAAAAATAAATGAAGAGATTTGGTATAATTTCCAATGGCATAACTATTCAACATTAGTTCCTATGAAGCGGATTTAGGCAACTAAAGGTCACCGTACGGTCTTCAACAATGGACAAAACCCAAACATTTCAGTAAGCTATAAAAAAACGACATCACAAAATGTGAAACAGTATATTTATCATGACATATGTTTAATATTCTTAAGCCTTTTAATGAAAATTTCTCAAATAGTCCTTAGATAAATATCCAAATCAATGCACTATGAACTGTTGAATAATTCAGGAATGACTGGTGACCAAGGCGGTAAAGGTATGATTGGTGACAAAGGAAAGCCCGGAACAATGGGACCAAATGGAGCCCCAGGAGAAAAAGGTCACGAAGGGGATAAAGGATTACCAGGCGATATAGGACCACAGGGACCAACAGGCGCACCAGGAGAGAACGGAATTGATGGAGGAAAAGGACCAGATGGCAATCCAGGACCAATTGGACCAAAGGGTAAGAGAAATAAATTAGTCCCCGTAGTCTCGGTATTGATTTCGAAAAGTTTAAGATTGGAACATACAATCTTTAACTGAGAATTTTAACGTGAAAACTCATTCTTTTATACAATAGATACAATGAAATCAAACGATATACTACACTACAGTCAGATGGGTTAGATAATATGATATAGAACTATGAGATTTTTTTATCTGTTTTTTTTAATGCTCTGCCAATTTGATAATATATATGTTTAAATTTATTTTTTTCTTAATCAAAATCTTTATGAAATAAATTAAGGAAATGAAATGGAATGTGGAAAAACACAAATTAATCTTGACCATATTTTTGAATATAGTTAGTCCACAGTTCTGATTTAACGTGTAACTCACTGATTTTACCATGATCATTTCATAGGTGAACAAGGGGACCAAGGACCAAAAGGAATCCCTGGCGACAAAGGGGATCCAGGAGACCAAGGAGCTCATGGCAAACCTGGTGCTCAAGGAGAACAAGGTCTAGCTGGCCCGAAAGGACCTAAAGGTAGTTAAATTTTGTACATCGTAGTTGCATTGTTGTTCATCTTGTAGGTTTATATGTAGCAAACTGATGCGTGCACATTAAACGGAAATTAATATTTAATATAAAAAAAATCACATTTGAGAAGACATACGAAAATCAGTTTGGCCTTAGTATTACACTAACAAGCAAAACTATTTAAAGAAACTTCAGTGAACTTGTTTTTTACCAGTACTGGTTTGTATATACTTTATTTAATGCAAAATTAAAAAAAAAAACAATTGCTTATTTATTACTTTCCTCTGAATTTCCTATTGGGACGTCACGAAAAAGGCGACCATGCCTGATGACGTTACATAGAAAGAACACATCTTTTTGCATATCATTGGAAAAGAAGGATTAAGTTTTGTCTGTATATCGTAATACCATTAGAGAAACAGATTTTACCACCGAATCTCGTGCAATACGATATTTCTCTACTCTTGACAATTAAATTTTAAATATTTAAAACGCTTGGTGAATTTCGCATTTTAAAATTGAAAATTTAACTGTCTCGACTTGAGACATATTGTATCACACTTGATGCAGTGGTAGAATCTATATATATATACATCACTGAAGAGACATTAATTGTCGAAATCCGGATATGATGTACAAATTTTTGCACCTCATTTTTGCGGTATACCATCTTTTCCGCAAGTTTATTGTTTTCTGTTGTTTGGTATTAAATTTATAATTAAGATCCATTTTGTTACATCTTGTGACACGTTTATTTGGCAATCGCCATGGCAGTCAGCAGGGTTTAAGAACATCAGTTGTTCGACTTGTAAGTCAAATGTGTTTTGTTAAAATATACTTTTTCACTTTTTGGTCTTTTGAAAAATGTTGTTTGTGATGTATTTAGACCCCTCTACCAAGAAATTTGTTCTGCATGCAAACGTATAAAATTGCGGTTTTTTACCAGTGCAATCATAGATTTTAACGTTGTTTTCAATTTAGACTTGTTTATATTTTTTCGTTTGGGCTTGTATTATATTTTCCTTGGGGTTTATATGATCCGTTCATCCTATTTCGACTCTTCAAAATTCAAGAGTCTATCCTACATTGAGGTTAATTATATGGCCTTCCAAATACCGTTTCGATTCTTAACATCACTTAAGAGACATTAATTCTCGAAATCCGGATATGGTGTACAAATTTGTGCACCTCATGTTTGCGGTATACCATCTTTCTCGCAAGTTTATTGTTTTCTGTTCTTTGGTATTAAATTTATAATTAACATCCATTTTGTTACATCTTGTGATACGTTTTTTTTGGCAATCGCCAGGGCAGTCAGCAGGGTTTAAGAACATCAGTTCTTCGACCTGTTAGTCAAATGCGTTTTGTTTAAATATATTTTTTCACTTTTTGGTCTTTTGGAAAATGTTGTTTGTTCTGTATTTATACCCCTCTACCAAGAAATTTGTTTTGCATGCACACGTATAAAAATTGCGGTTTTTATCCAACGCAATCATAAGTTTGAACGTTGTTTTCAATTTAGACTTGTATATATACATATATAGACAGAGATACAGATAAATGTTTAATTAATCTATATAACTCGTTCCTTAGGCGATACTGGAATGAAAGGACAAACAGGAGATAAAGGCGCGGATGGTAAGAATGGAGTCGATGGACAGAAAGGGCCAGCTGGTGACGCAGGAGAAAAAGGACAGCAGGGAAAACAAGGTCCTGACGGACTTCAAGGACCAACGGGACCAAAAGGAAATGACGGTATGAAGGGAATGAAAGGTAGCAAAGGTGACAAAGGAGACCATGGCGATAAAGGTGTTCACGGAGACAAAGGTGCTGATGGTATGAAAGGTCAAAAGGGCGATAAGGGAGTAATTGGCGATAAAGGTATGAAAGGAGGTGATGGAAAAGATGGGCAAAAAGGAGCTAAAGGCGATACAGGTGACAAAGGAATAAAAGGAGACACTGGCAACAAAGGACAAGACGGTATGAAAGGAGCGGTCGGAAATAAAGGAGACAAGGGAGAAACAGGAAGCAAAGGTATGCCTGGTGCTAAAGGAATGACCGGAAACAAGGGAGTCCAGGGAGACGTTGGTGGCAAAGGAGAAACTGGCGACAAAGGCATGAAAGGAGCAGGTGGTGATCAAGGAGCACAGGGAATAAAAGGTATACGTTTTATACCGATCGATTTTGATTGTTTTGCCAAGCTTTTGTTATTGGCTTCTTTCTTACTGAGTTTTCCTGTATATCTCCTTTACTTAATGTTGGCTATATATACATGACCTAAGTGATAGAATAAGGAAATATAAAACAAAACGAAAATAATTATCCCTACAACGATGCGTTAGTGTTAAAATATATCAAATAATTTAATAAGTAAGAATCATTTTGATATATTTATTTGTAAATGAGCAAGTTTGTATATGTATGAAGAACACATAAAAAAAATCTTTTGTATTTCTAATTTCATGAAAAAGTTGAAGTCCGAAAACTTATTGTTTAAGGGTTTAAGAATTTTGAAATGAAAACACTATTCTCTTATGACATTTTTCAAATATTATCCATATAATAGAAAAACAAAGGATATGGAGTATCCATTTATGACATAAAATCAGAACACGCACAGCAAAGAAAGAAAAGAAAAAAACAAACTTAAAAAAGAAAAGGACCATGTGGTCTTTTTTATTTACAGTAAAAATTCTGAACTAATGAAATATAGTTTGTGTCACTTTGAAATAGTCCCACGTTTCCATGGTATAATCTCTCATACAAGAGCTTATCTCGTGGTTATAATTATTAATCCAAGCCTTTTATACATATTATATAAATATAAACCCTAACACATCTGAATATGTCATCTACAATGTATTTTCCTTTCTGAGGGACGTCAACAGTTCATTAACCATTATATAAAAGAACATAATTATTACAATTATACAATGGTTTTGCTTCTAACTATATCTAACTTATCTATATAATTGAGGAATTGGAGGAAAGAATGTATCAGTTCAGAAATGCAATCCTGTCATCGTAAATTACCTTGCGCAGTCTGAGTATCCTCGTCACGTGATCCTCATAAACTACACTTTAACCAATCAGAAAGCCCAGAAGTATGACATTACCACAATGTAACACTTTTACACTTCGTTTAGATATTCACAATCGATTATTCTATTTTCATAGGGGATACAGGTGATGCTGGCAAAGATGGTTCAAATGGTGCGAAGGGGATGACTGGAGAAACAGGAGAAAAAGGCGAAAAAGGAGAAAAAGGACACACCGGCGATACTGGAGAAAAGGGAATGAAAGGTCATAAAGGTGACAAAGGAGACAAAGGAGAAGCTGGTGCAGACGGTGAGTACATACCAATATTGTATAAAAATCAATTAAATTAAGTTCAAATCGAGTACATACAGACAGATTTGCATACAAATCGGTAAATCATTTTTTGTCTGATTAACAGAAAAAATTGTTATTTATAGACCAGGAAAATAAAGGGATATGCCGACAATAAATCACAAGAGAGAGAACGAGATTCCTTTAGTTCTTCGTTCGCCACACGTAGAGAGAGAACGAGATTCCTTTAGTTCTTCGTTCGCCACACGTTCCGTTGATTGGTTCAGTTTTTCGTAACTTGTTTCTTCCAACTTAAACAGCTACTAAAATGATTCAAATTGAATGAAACTTTTCTTTGATGGACAACTCTTAATATCTCCGTAGGACAAGGAAAATAAATTTACAATAGTAGATAATGTTATTAAAAAAATAATCTCTTCTCAGCAGTTTTTTTCTTTATGGACAACATGTTTATTCGTTTGAAACGTTTGGTAAAATAGATTTTTGCAATGATTTATACATGAGTACAGCCTTACTTCATTATAAACTTGTCATATCCAAGGACAGTTTACTCTTATTTCAAACGTATATATTTAGGCAAGGACGGTAAACATGGTCATAAAGGTATGAAAGGAGACAAAGGTGAAAAAGGAGAAAAGGGACACAAAGGTGACCATGGTGACAAAGGGTTGAAAGGTCACAAAGGAGATGCAGGTCATAAAGGCAAACAGGGCGAAAAGGGTTCGACTGGAGATAAGGGTCCAAAAGGTGACAAAGGTCATACTGGAGACAAGGGATTGAAAGGTGACCAAGGTGACAAAGGAGACAATGGCGACAAAGGAATTATTGGAGATATGGGACCTAAAGGTTAGGACTGAACTTTGAATACATGTGTACAGAATGCTTCCAAATGTTAATTAAAAGAACGCAAACAAAAATTATTTAAATCAGAACAAAATCTGAAATAAAAATTAATAACTGATCCATTCATGAATAACATGATATAACAAATAAGGATATATAGCATGATTGACAATGACAAAACTATTCAACAAAGACCAAAGGCCAAGAATGTAAAACAAATACAACCATATTCAACAAAGAGCAAAACCACGATTAATAGATATTTACATAAAGATTTTGTATAAGTTTTGACGAATCACACCTTTTGATGAATCACATCTTTTGATGAATCACATCTTTTGATGAACCACATCTTTTGATGAATCACACCTTTTGATGAATCACATCTTTTGATGAATCACATCTTTTGACGAATCACATCATGAATCACACCTTTTGATGAATCACATCTTTTGATGAATCACATCATGAATCACACCTTTTGATGAATCACATCTTTTGATGAATCACATCTTTTGACGAATCACATCTTTTGATGAATGCAATCTCTGGCTTCTAAATGTTTAGGTTTGGACGTTCCTGATGAAGGTAACTCCAGAAAAAGGATTCGGATACAGGAAATTTAATAAGTCTTATTTCCATTTACGTCTATTGTTTACTTGCGGAAAATAAGATACAAAATTATGTAAGGTGTATATAAAAAATATACTGACATCCTTACATTAGAAACATTGCCACAATTAAAGCACATTAAAAGATCATAACACCGTAAAATGTAAATATGGTTAATTGATATATTTTTTTTTTGTGTTTGCATTTTGCATTTTGTTATTTGTTTATTTTTTCTTTTTCGTTTTGTTCTCGAAACTGTTCATATAAAAAACCCTACCGATGCCTCAATTTTTCCAAATTTTCATTTAAATACAATCCATAGCTGTTAATTTTATTTTCAAATCTTTACCTTTTTATTGCAGGTTTTATCAAGGTGATATTTGAATTTCCACAAATAGGTAAGTTAAAGGCATTATTATATATCTTGTTTTCAATCTACATATGAGGGGCCTGATGGGGGGGGGGGGGGGGGGGGGGTCTCATCACGATTCACGAGTTGATTTTTTTGTCAATCACGATTCACAGAAAATAAATTTCCATGATCAAGGATCACGAAAATGTAGAAAAACGGATTACGATAGCGAAAATGCGCCGATCACGAAGAACGAAAATAACCCATCAGGCCCCTCACATATGATACAGCCAGTGCTGACTGTACAAGGAAGTTTATGTTTTAAGATTATCATTGCTACACTTTCTAGACAATATATTTACTAAATACCCGTTTGCAAACTGTCACATTCGCAATATTCTAATTTACCTTTGAACTTGATGTTCTCTCAAATAAATGTATGGGCTTATAAGAGAAATTCAATATTCAACATTTGAAATAATAAATACACACTCATTTCTGAGTTGACATTATTTATGTCTTTCATGCATGCGCCACTAGTTTGCTTTGGTTTACTGTTTACGATTAAAAGGGGTTAAATTAAGCTCTAGAATATTATTATTTTTCAACTAAAATAAGATAATGTCTGAAAACCAAAAATACATTGGTTGTGTAAGATTATCATTTTATCAAATAATTGTATATCATAACAAATTGTAGTTAAAGTTAAAAACTCTTTTCCATTTTGTATAGGATATGCCCCTGCACCACCAAAATATCCAACAGGGGGAACAGTGATCAAGGTAAGAACGTTATTATGTCATCCAGTGTCGATCAGAACATAATTATGTCATCAACGGTCAATCAAACCACTGTTATGACACCAACGGTCGATTTTAACATTATAATGTCACCGACGGACGTTCAAACCATTAATATGTCACCAATGGTCAATCTAAACATTATAATGTCACTGTCAGCCAATCAAACATAACTATTTTCACCGCCAGCCAATCAAACCATTATTATGTCAACAACGGCCGATCAAAACATTGTTATGTCACCGTCAGCGAATAAATCCTGTAATATGTCACCGAGAGCAGATCAAGTTAGTTCCTTATACAAAAAAAAAACTTGTTTATGAAAATATCAAAGAAAATTCAGAATAGCAAACGTAGCTAGAAAATAAAGAACATTAAAAATAATAATAATCATAATAACGATAATAATAATGATAATGATAATAATAATAATAATAATAATAATAATTATAATTATAATATACTATATGCCATGTACAAAAGGAGTTGTAATGTTTTAAATTTTATGCAGCCTAATATTTTTAAGCGAATTGTTTTCAAGTGATGATACTACTATCGTTGAATTATTTGTGTGTGTGTCAGTGTATTATGGAAAATTTATTAGTGTAAACATATTTAATTATTCAATTCAAGTTAAATAATATAAACAATTTGGCATAAACATATTAATACAATTGAATAATTGATAGGATTCGGAAAGAAGCTTTTAACTCATTAATCTGTTTCCTAGATTTTATTGCAAATCTTTATTCGGATGTGTAGGCTAAAATAAAGTTTTGAAAACAACGATGTAATTAATTTCTATACAAGACTTGAGCTTTTGCCAATCCCGTATGTTTATGAAGTAATGATAGATACTGAAATATGTAATCGGAATCATTTAATGGTGTGAAAAGGTGTAATAGATTTTCCTTTTGGAATTTTGGGTCCTCAATGCTCTTCAAAGTTGTACTTTGTTTGGCCTTTTGAATATTTTTGACTCAAACTTCACGGATGAAACTTTCGACACAAAACGCGCGTGAAGCGAACACATTATAAGCATGGTACCTTTGGTGAGTTTTGATTTATACTTATGCCATATAGCACTGATAACAGATAAAACCTATCATTGTTTTTCTTTATTTTCAGACAAACTATGCACCAGCAAGCGCATCAACAGGAACACAAACAAGTACCAACACCGGAACAATGGTGCACGGTATTCAAACAAAGGTGACAGCCAAGGCATATTAAAAACACAGGAGATAAACACACAATATTTTATTTATACGTATTATTTGTTTAATAATAAACACAAAGTATATGTTTATGCTACGTTCTATTGTTTCTTGTGTATGTGCGTCCTATAATATTTTGAGTGAAGGATATCTGTCTACATCTACTCAAACCATTCTTAAAGTGTTTTTCTAGCTTTTATAGCACTGGGTTGATATCAGGTGGACACTCAGTCCCTGAGGGTATCATCAGCTCAGTAGTTAGTGCTTTTGTATTGACATGAATTGTTACATACCTTTCTGAAATCGTCAATTTATAAATCTATAAATTATTAAGGAACTAAGGTTTCAACTCCATCAGGCAAAGTTGACATTAAGTGGATGTGGTTATTACTTTAAGGTCATTTGTGATAATATAACCTATCACGTGTTTCGGTATTAATACATCCCTGTCTTTCAAATATTTGGCTTTGAGCTTTCCTGGTGAAGGTACACACAGAAAAGAGTTTCGGACCCATAAAGTTTTTTTTTTATTTTTACATGCTAACTAGCGTTCAACTAGTGAACATTAAAGTAAAAAACCCGGTCCTCCTAAATTATTTGTTGTTGATGACATTACCGAATATCACGTAAAACCAATTTACACTTGTCATGAGCAACATGGCAGATTCTATTGTAGGAGCAGAAACGGAAAGTATACCAGAGCACTTGAAAAACATCGGGAAGAAACACTCTACCAGCCGTGGCATCAACCCAGTGGTTGTAAAAAAACTCACCACTGATACCAGAATTAAAATTTGTACGCCAGACGCGCGTTTCGTCCACAAATGGCTCATCAGTGACGGTCGAATCAAAAAAGTTAAAAAGGCCAAATAAAGTAAAAAGAAGAAGAGCATTGATGACCAAAAATTCCTAAAAGTTTTGCAACATACAGCTAAGGTAGTTTATTCCTGGGTTAGAAAACCCTTCGTTTTTTCGAAAAATTTAAAGTTTTGTAAACAGTTAATTTATAATTATGACAATATCAATATAGTGCAGCGGAAAAATCTAAAAAGAGGCGTAGTTTAAGAGTTTAAAGCATCAAAAGAACACGCACATGGAAATGATTAAAAATGAAAGAATAAATGTTTAACTTTTATTTTGAAACATGCATTAAGAAAATCGTATGATGAAATTTCCGTAAAATTGCCCTTTTTTGCGTTATGTAGTGTTCAAAACAAAAATCACTGAAACACTAAAATGTTAATAATTACTACTTATCACAAAATCGCGACTATTTTTGAATGTACAAATAGAAACCTGAAGAAGTAAAATCAAGCTAACGATCGGTACAATTTAGGGGGGGGGGAAATTAACTGTTTTATGTTTTCTATACACGGCAAAGTCATCGGAAAACAGTAAACCTTCCTCCCAAAATGCACCGATTAAATGTTTTATTTTACTTCTTTTGGTTGCTCTTACTTGACTGGGTACCATTATATCCTACAACAGAGTAGGCAACCTGTTGAAAAATGATAAAAACTGGAGTCAAAAGTTGGTATTACGAAAATAATCTATTGTGGTCCGAACGTTTTATTCTTATTTAATCCTCAATCCTTTCAGTTCTATCACTGTGCAAGCCAGATTTCAATTAGCATTTTCACATTGAAATCGTTTATTTGAGATCGCTTTCAATGGTTATTTCTGTTTTTACACTATTCTATTATATTGTTGTTAATTTAATTGTTTTTTTGTTATTTGTGACAACCAGAGAGGTTATTACTATTGTTTTCTTTGATTTTGTACATTGTGTTTCAATAATCTTTAAAAAGTTATTCCGAATCTGTTGTGACAAATTGCCGGAAAAAGTCACATTTAAGTTATCCAATAGGGAAATCTTCTTTAGATTGGCATGAATGCATTATTGTCTAACTCAAAACCCAGAAGAAATATTTTCACTGACAATGGCAAAGTAAGATTTATTGAGGCTACTGAAGTATGGAGAGATAAGATATATTTGAAGATTGTAGAAGAGTTGCCTATCAATAATACCATTTCGGAAAAAAATGATGAAAAATACCATAGATCTGGATTTAGATTTAGAAATTGGTGATCCCAAAAATGCAATAAGTGAAAAACACATTTTACACACCGCTGCTAATATTTTAAGGCTTGATATACAAAGCCTTGATTAAGAAATGTTTGTTACCCGACGCCTTATGAATGTTCTATCTCGTTGTCAATTCAATCAATGCTACCAAACCTAAAATATAAATATAAAATAGATAGATTGCGAAAATGCATGTCGCTTACAGGAAGCATAGTTTCAATGAAAACGAATGTAATTACTTGATACATTACAAGCTCATGGGTTTTGCAGTTCATATGATGAGGTTAAGCGATATTTTACAAACCTATTAAGTCATGAATTTGAGTCATGAAAATGGCGTGTACGTTCCAAACGGTATCGTTAAGTTGTCGTCTGATGGTTGTCTTATCCAGGAAGAGCTGTATTCCAATTGCAGACTGAAATGACTGATTCAAGCTCTGTTGAAACAGATAAAAGTTAAAAGAGGTCAGGAAAAAATCTCTACCAGACAATGAATAGACTATGTCTTTTATGCACTGTTTACCATTAAAAAGCCAAAAGAGCGCCCTGAACCTCCTCGTCGAAATAATGCGTATAGTAACATAGTGTCTTGTTCCGAAAGCCAAAACAAAGTAAGAAAAACGATATGTTTCTTGATTGGGATTAATGTCCAAGTCTCAGATTCACGTCCGTGTCGTACACTTGTTACATATGCTCCAGTCTAATTGAGAACTGATAGAAAGGCTTTATGATCCGGAGGGAAAGTCCAAACGTTGCCATAACCACATGAACAGGTTGCGTGCTAAATTGGCCACTTGTAAAGATTCCAGCTCGGTCCGACTCCCCCCCTTGTAAAGCATCATTTAAATAACACGTCTTACGGTCTTCTTTCAAAACTAAATGCCATCATCTAATCTGAGCAACAGGCACAATATGCCTATCTATTTCAATTTCACATATCTTTTTTTATTATAAACAACTTTTCAACTGATTTTTATAGTTTTTTCGTATGTTGTGATGGTATACACCATTGTCCCAGGTTAGGTGCGGGTTGAGTGCTCACAAACACGTTTAGCATCCCCACATTATTTATGTGCCTGTACGAAGTCAGGAGCATGTATTTCAGTAGATGTTGGTTCATGTCTGTCATATTTGTTTTTCGTAAATTGTTTTGGTATAAATCAAAAGTCTTTAGTTTTCTCGATTGAATAGTTTCATATTTTTCTTGTCCGAGCCGGAGTCGGGTTTTTTTCTCATTGTTGAAAGCAGTACGGTTTCCTATAACTGCTTACATCCATTTCATTTGAACTTTGGTGGATAGTTTTCTCACTGGCAATCATACCATATCTCCATATTTTTATAAAGTCTTGATAAATGCACATATAGCCAAGTCGGTTATTGGTTCGCCACTACAGTTGGGTTGCAAAAAAAGGAAAGTTTGGACTTGAACCGGTCTTGTTTAAAGATCAAATATCATCTGATTTCCTTCACGATTTGATGTTCACGTGTATAATAAACTCAGTGTGATCATAATTTTTCCAGTGCTGAACTTTGTCAATGTCAAGCATCAGACCTTTGTCGAAATATCAATACACACCTGAAATATATTGATGATGATGCTTGGTTATCTAACCTATTTACGAGTTAGACATTCTAATAAGTTGAACGTTAAAAACATTGTTTTACATTCAGTGCTTGCTTTTTCTGTTTTTTAAACATTTGTGTTAGTTTGACACAAAGACTATTTCCGTTTCTTATGATAAGGCGGTTGACACATGTTGAACGTCCAATAACGTCAAGAAACGTTGATATAATACTTATATAAATACTGATATATTTTATAAACTTAATACGAATATATTTTGATGTTATAACCGAAATATCATAGACAGTTTTTGTGTGAAATGAAAATGTCAAAAGCTTACAAAAATGGCCAGTGGTACTGAATTCAAATAAATTTACGTAACCCCCCCCCCCCTTTTACTTGATGTTAAAGTTTTGCAAAATAACAATTCGTTCGAAGACTTCATTTACATGTAAATTTGTATAATAAAAGGCCAAGGTAAATATCCTTAGCTATTGAAAAACGAAAATTTAAACGTTAGAAACCCGTTATCCTGAAATTAATTGGTATCACTTACAAACATCATCAATGCTGAATAAAATGATTTCCTCTTATTTGTCCATATATTTTAAATTCCTGACATTATTTGGAACTATATAATCATTGACCTTTGACCCCCATTATACAAAATTTGAAACACTTCTCAGATATACGGCATCATTAATCTGAAAGATTACAATTTTCCCTTTTCAGTGATAAATAATTTAGCCGCGTGTTCGAAGGTTGCATTAGATTTATCTTTGTATGTTTCTACCGCTGGTCTAATGATAATTCATGTCAACACAGCAGTGCTAACTGCTGAGCTGGTGATACTCTCGGGGAGAAAAACTCCACCAGTGGTGGTATCGACCCAGTTGTTGTAAAACATTCATCATAGATACCAGCATTGGAATTTTGTACGCCAGACGCATTTCGTCTACCAAAGACTCATCAGTGAAAGTTAAAAAAGTCAAATAAAGTACTAAGTTGAAGAGCATTGATTGAGAACCCAAAATTCCTATAAGTTTTGCCAAATACAGCTTAGGTAATCTTTTCCTGGGATAGAAAATCCTTCGAAAAGTTCAAAGTTTTGTAAATAGTTAATTATTGAATACATAATTGATACGCGAGGTTTTAGAGATTTGCACTTTCATTGCAAATTACATTGTATGTATTGAAAGTCGTATTTAAATAACAAGGAACATACTTTAGATGAAATGTGTATAGTGAAACAAAATGATGGCTGTTCCTATATCCCTGGATCTTCGATTATTCTGAGAGAATTTACTAGATAATATAGAAATATCTGTACCGACAAGGAAATGTAAATAGATATAAGTTCACTTTCAACAACCAACCATATTCAAAACAAGTTTCTTAAACTGTACGGAGTTCCATTCAATCATGCACATAAGATAAGGATTTTTCCGGGTTCATCTATTTGAACATTGTATTACGGACAAGTATTGCACAATTTATTATCAGTATTTGAAAGTTAACCAAAAGGTAAGGTCATACATCATGTACATATCTAGTTAAAAATAAGAATTAAATGAATAATTCATTTTATACGTCAAAAATCAAACAGAATTTCAAAATGATCGGACCCTGCTACGCATTTAATAAATGTAAAGAGAAACATTGTTAAACAAAAGTAAATTTTAAAGTGACTGTCTCAAATTGGTTGACCAATACGATATATCTGTGTCTCAATTCACAATAGACATGCTTTTGATGACTTAGATTTTAAGATACTCTGAACTGATTAATTAAATATACCGAATAAATCTTATTCTCATTTGTTAAACTTGATGGAATTAACATTTTTATGATTGATAATGCATGCGTAGGTGGAAAAGCTTGCTGTGTCGACATAAACGATCTCCCTTCGGTTTGAGTTCATGTTATTCCTTAAGTTTTATCTTGATTTGTCTAAGTATTCAAATTTTATTTAAGACATCGGTTTACTGCCATTGCATATTACTCTGCCAAAGTAATTTCTAGAAATCTATTTAATATTACTTATTTCCAATATAAATATAGTCAATTATGCTATAAGGGTCACATCTGTTAATGAAAATTCTTCTTGTTAGGTCACCCGTGTCTTGTCCAACCGAAGTAATATCTATTCATTTTGAACTTCACCTCACTTTAAGGTAAGATTTCTCATGACGGAATGAGGACCTGTATGTACAGGTTCAACTATGTATGATACATATTTCAATAATCATGAAATACAATGAATTATGCACCCTTAAGATGAAATATTTGAGAAGCTAAATATATGATAATATATATATATATATTTATATGTAAATACACATAGGTTATTACAGTGGAGAAAGCTTTCCATGGAGAAAGTTCAATAAAGAGATACATTTTGCACAGTAAGCCTATTTGTGAAATTTATTGTCACTGGTTTGATAACTGTGTTACATGTAACGGAAACAGGTACGAGGAAATTGGAATCAGTCAAGTTCTCAGTTTGTCGGTATTGGCATAAGTAGATACATTGATGAACGTTAAATGTTACAAATGTAGATTTATTTGTTTGACTAACTTTACGTCCACAAATGTTTCCTGCTATCATACATCTATACAACGGACGTTACAACCTGGTTTCATAATGCTCCGTGCTCAATTTTGTCAGGGTTGTTTTTCTTCATCTGTCCTTTGTGTCAATAGTGTTTTTTTTACTTTTGTCTTTTGATTGACCCTTAGCATATTTTTATAATTTAACTGATTTAATTCAACACGTTCGATCATCCTTGATGAGTCTTACGCAGACACAATGCGCGTCTAGCGTGTTTAATTCTAAGCCTGGTATCTTTGATGACTTTTGACAACATAGGGGCAATACCTCTATTGTTATACGTATGGACTCACCGAAGGTAACAACACCCCAGTTGTAAATATGTGATGTTCGTTATACTCAGTGATTATATTTCTGTGTAATGTTATGTTGGCAGTTGTGCGTCCAATTTTTCTTTTAAAAGAGGTGTTGTTTACCTTTTTTCGACTTATGATTACTCTTTTTCCTGTGGGTGGTCTTGTTGGCTCATGAAATGAATAATATTAGTATGCATACTTTTTTTTATGATCGACAATGAGACAACGTTCCACCAGAATCAAAATGGCGTAAACATGAACGACTATAGGCGGCCGTACGGCCTTCAACAATTAGCAAAACCCTACCGCATAGCAAGCTATAAAAGGCCACGACAAGACAAATGTAAAACTAATAAAAATAAGAAACGTATCACATACCATTAAATGGCATGTGTTTCTATAATAACCTTTAACATAATTAACAGGAGAAATTGAGAAGAGAGAACATTTGAATAAAACAATATTTACATATAAGGTTACCTTTGGGTAATTATATACGTAGTTGTAACCAGTTTTGGGTTAAGTACACACACATTATTGTATTATAAATTGTATCTTTTGAGCATGTCAATACAGTAGATCTGTTTATTGTTAATAAAAAAAAAAACCAAAGCTACACTATTAGACAGTAGCAGTGGTGTCGGCAAAGTGAATGTAATATTGCTGTTTAATCTTCCGTTAGCTTTTACCTTCAATATTGGAACACAGCTTTCAAACACACCATCATGTAAAATCTAAGTATCCGACCGGGTTGCCTTTACTAAAACTTGATAAACGATTATATGACACCATTACCCCCAAAAGGCACAAAAAACACCAATAACAAACTGCCACACGTATTTGAACCAAATGTTTAACTACTGCTATATTTATCTTTACTTTGCATTACTAAGGGTTCTGCATGCAAATCTAAATGACATTTAAATAATCAATTACTCGTTAGTATGCATATTTGTCAGGCGATCAACACTGCCTATAGAGGAAGTTAATGCTGGTATTGTTATATGTATGTTCTTCATACAGTTACAATGGAGTGTATTACAGAGATCGTAAAGGGAGCAGTCATTTTACTTTTATTTAATCAGAAAAAGAAATACACAGTCATATCCATTTCTGTATTTAATTATAATTATGTTGTTTTTATATTCATTTAGACACTTATCTGTCTAATTACTTGCGCAACTGTTCATGAAATGTAGATGCACAATTTATCAATCATATCAGAGGTTATTTTGATTTTACGGTTCTTTTCAGCTAGTTATAAATGAGTTAATTTGAATTAACCATACGAATTTGTGTGAAATCTACTTCTGTAATTCTATATGAGATCTGTTTTGAAGAAATCTGGAATGCTTCTTATAGTCATCCTTGCAACGCTGTTATCAGTTGGACATGCTAAAAAGTGAGTTTATTTGAGTGTTTATAATTGTTTTATAATCTTGTTTTTCATGAGCTTCTAACATAAAGGCAACAGTAGTATACCGGTGTTCAAAAGTCATAAATCTATTGAAAGAAAACAAATCCGGGTTACAAACTAAAACCGAGGGAAACACATCAACTATAAGAGGAAAACAAAGGAACAACAGGGACACTGAAGTGCAGCAAAACAAACGCCAACATACATAGAAACGAGCTATTTGATAACAACTGCCATATTCCATACCAAAACATTAACAATGATTATTCTTGTGGTCCATGCTATTGCTGAACAATTGAACAGTTATTTTAGTCATGTAATGATTGATTAATTGATGTTAAACGTCAACCGGTACGTACACAGCTCAAAATTGATAGCTGATAAACGTCAAACGGCACCCAATTCATAGTTGATGGTTACTTTACGTCAAGCGCCAACCATTTCATGATTGATGGCTGTTTAACGACAAGCGTCACACATTTCATGAATGATGCATGCTTAACGTCAAATGGCACACATGTCATGACTGATGGTTGCTTAAAATCAAATGTCACACATTATTGTAATATCTTATAAATAGATATTGACCGCCGTGTAAATATTTTTAACATCTTGTACATTTAGTTGTAATCTCATCTTTGGTTACATTGCTACATGATAAGCATCAACAAGAGCGCAACAGTCATAAAAATTAACTGCATTATTAATAAGATTGGGAATAAAAAGTGATACATTAACTATTTGTTTTATGGTAAACATACAAATTCTGCTCAAATGGGTGATATTAGTGGTCATAAACTTGCAGTGAGGTGAAAGTATTTTGCTCTGTGTTGAAGTCCTCACTATGACTTTGAGATGAAGAACAGCAGTATAAACGCTATACCTTTGCTTTTTGTTTTTATTCTGTGCATATACTGATTTTGTGTCATGAATGGATAGCCCATATCCTTTCTTTTCTATTAAATTGCATGAATGAATGTCAGAAATAATAGACCATACTTGTTATTGAAAAAAAACAATTGAAGTCCAGTACTGGTAAACAGAATATGTTGGTATATAAAATGGTTGGAATTGTAAAGATTCTGAACAAAGTGATCATCTACTGCTAAGCATTTATAAACCGAGCTGTATTTCCAAGTTAACAGTTTTCAATGTGATTCCAAAAAAAATGATATAAAATTGGCAATACAACATGAAGAACTTTGACACTATAAATACGTCTCTTGGAAGTTGAGGGACTATGACGTAAACGAGACAAAAAACCTCCAGCTCTTATATATTTGATTAATTTACTTCTATTTGTATTCTAAGTTCATACCTTATCCTAACACCAAAGCAAATACAACCTGGATACAACTTTGATGTCAGCGTGACTATATTTAATGCATCCAGTGATGTTACGGTTAAAGCTAAATTGGTCACCACTACAAATAGTTCATTTATTAGTCAGACATCAGGAACATTTAAAAGAGGTAATTAATAATTTAGGTCATTGACTACATTTTTACTCAGAATTTCTGTACACAAATGAACTTCCCTGAAAATTATAGAAAAGCATTTTAACTCACTTGTTTTGAATTCTTTCAAACATATTGATATTCGTTTTCAGCATGGTATCTGTAAATATAATGTTTCTCGTTAAAAAATGATATTGTCTCATACTACTATTCATTGAAATGGCGCAAACAAAACTGAAACATTAAAAAATGATATATTCAAATCCGGGAACATTCTAATGTTTAACAGAAAGGGCTGCAACAGGTGTTATATATTAACTAATATTAACTAATTTAGTCATAAAGTTTCTTATAATGAATGTTTGACGATTCTAAATACTTGACTTTCCCAAACACGATTTCAATTGAATTTAAGGATGAGACAGCATGTATTAAGCCTGTTGGGAGTGTTATTTCTATTTTGTTTGTGTGTTTTCGTGGTCAGCAGTATTGATACAACAGCTTTGGCTAGCTTTCTCTTGTATCATATTTTGAACCTGTTTTCAAAATTTCGTTTCGTATTTTATTTGCTTGGTTAAGTCAGTGTGCATCGTGTTGGTAGCTGTCCCATACAGGCTTGTAAGTGTGTTAAGTTTAACAACATATTGTATAGATAGGTAAAGACGAATGTGCAAACGTAAACATTGTGTAACCCCACCACCTTTTTGTCTTTACCAAATCAGGTTATATAGCCCGTGTATTGTTCGTTCCTGTTGTCTTGTTTGTCGTCTTTTTGGTTAATGTTGTGTTTTAGGGGTAAAAGAGGGTATCGGATTTTGGAGGGGTATACATATAGGTAGTTTGTGGAATGTATTGTTCTTTTCAAATATATTTTTAATCCCTTTTATATCTTTAATATTAAAGGTTGTTCTGGACTTCATTATGGAATATTCAGATCAGAAAATGCTAAAAAAAATACATTTAACTTTCGGGAAAACCCAAAAAGTATAACATTTCAGTTATGACATCAGGATTCATTTTTTTCAGAGTCTACGAACCAATTACGTTTACATGTAAGATACGATTTACTGTCACCTTAATGATATCAATTATCATATATGCATTTCATGAAGCTGATATTCAAATTTGACAGCTATGAAAACTTCGGAAAAAGAAAACGACTGACACAAAACGTCAAAACCACATGTATCGATGAGGATATTATCAGATTTGACTAACTAGTTGGAATTTTGTATGAAATTACTTCAATATTTATGATCATTATACAATTTTGAATTGAAACTTTTTGACAGCAATTGAAGCCATTTTTGTGCAAAGATTCAAAATATTGCCAAAAATCATCAACCATACCTGGCTGATTATTTGGTTACATAAGACTCATCAGTGTCGCTCGACCGCAATACGCTCAATATGCACCAAAAAATTAAACCGTGAATATTTACAAATATGAGAATTGACACCAACAATTTTCCATTCGAAAGAACAGTAGGACAGATTCAATTTTCATTCTAAAATAGAAAAATCTTATAGTATGGATTATAATTTTGAGAGCACTAAATACGTAATCAATAAAAAATAGTTCATATCAATCCTTAAATTAGCAGTTTATATAAAATCTATAACAAATAAGCATCTGTTGGAAAGTATGTATATCAGGCTCTAATGAGCACGTGATATTTTTAAAGGCAAGTGTATGCTTTACAAATCTGTACATATGATATAAAAGGAAAGTTGATTTCAGTGATTCATTTGCCTATGAATTCTAAAAAGGTCTGAAAAGAAAGAAAACAAGAAAAATTACTCTGATAGCGATATATACATCACATTAAAAATGCTGTTGAATGTTCATTTCTCGAACAAATGTCCATGTAGGTAGACTATGGGTATTGATGGCAACAGTTATTGTTGTAATGTTAATGAGTTCTATTATTAACAATTAATTGACAGCTTGTCGATAATGATGTAAAACTATTAAATGTCACTTGAAGACAATTGTAAAAAGTGCAATTAAAATTTCTTGTCATCGAAATATGAATTTGAACGGTATTTCTAAACGAGAAGTTACACTTATTCATAAATATTGTACGATATCATTCTAGGTACCGGATTCTTTGGAAACAGCTGCTAAGTTTATTGTTAGAGGAACTGGAGGCTTGTCGTTCACCAAAGAGACACATATATCATACCGTATAAGAACTGTATCCTTGTTCATCCAAACTGATAAAGGAATATACAAAGCAGGACAAACAAGTACGTACATATAATGGTAATTCAATTACTTTAGGGGACCTAGTACCTAAAGGTTTGGTTTTGATTGAGGGATAAGGGATCAGTTTAGGGTTATGGTTTAATGGCTAGGGCTAGGGCTAGTGTAAGAGTCAAGTATAGATAAGTTTTAGCTTGGGACGCTAGTAGACCATTTGATCTGAATAGCTCTAAAACGACTGAACAATATATTAATTGGTCATGTTCAGTCTTTTAATTCTGTAATCGGCCAGTTATTGTACAAATACATGTTACAAATGTATACAGATAAATATTTGCTAAACTACACACATGTAATTCAAATTACTGATAACGTGACAGTTAATTGTCGAATTTTCATCCATAAGTGTTCCAGCAAAGGCGATCTTTTTAGACAACGCAACATACTTTCATTTTGGGAAAACATAAATAACATTTATACTCTATCGGCAACCCCGCTTTTGTCCCTGTTTATAAATCCCATTCTGATTAAAAAATATTTTTAGAAAATGTACGTATACTGTTTAATTTATATTATTTAAACATTTACTAGTGGTATAAGCGATCAACGATTACATGTAGTACTTTTATTTCATTACAGTTAACTTTCGAGTATTTGCCTTATACACCGACCTCAAGGTGTATTACGGCCCTTTTGATATAGACATGCATGTAAGTTGTTTAGGATTGCACTCTACCAGTCATGTTGTCATATTTGTTGAATTGTACTTAGCCTTCTCATAAAAAGAAAGGTGGGCCAAGAATTTATTTGACTGCAACTGAATACCACAAAAAACAAAATATACATCTGCTTGTGCAAATTATATGAATTTTATATTTCTTCATATTTCCGTTGCACTCGTTTAGTGTATTAGTTGGTAGTTTAACTTGTTATCAAAGTTTATCAATTGCCAAACTAGACTGCAATATCGTTGGAAGTCTGTACTACTTATTCCATCCCATTAAAGTTAAGGTTTCTCTAACTTGCTTACGGGGGACAATCATCTTATATTCAAAACATGGTATGTCTTTGAGAATATTTGCACAATAGTTTGTCTTGAAAAGAAGTGACACCCAAATCACACATTTTACACCAAAGCCAAACCACTGTCAACAAAACTGAAGAGCAACACAAACAGGACCTTAAAATTTGGCCATTGATCTATGATGATCTGGAAGATAAGCAGTTCTTGATGCACTGGTTGAACCTTTCGTATTGTGCAAGTACAAGTATCATGATAAGTCGTTGATATCTTTACCGATAAATGGTAGCTGATATTGTTGCTACGACAAATGGAACATATACTGTGGATTCATCTTTGGATACCAATTTTCGTGGATTTCGTGGGTAAACATTAACCACGAATTTGAATAGTCAACGAAGTGCAAATTTTCCATTGGTATATATGCAGACTTAGGCGAAGCCACGAAATCAATATCCACGAAAACACAATTTATTTTGCATGAACGAAAAGTAGCAAAAAAAAAATAAATGAATCCACTGTACGCGTTACCAGCCATTTATCAAATAAGTTCATGAATCTTAGAATTAAACAATTGTTAACATCATAACACATTGAAAGATTTTATCGTTCGATACTATACAAAAAGTTATATGACAACCATCGGTTACTGTGCGGCTTTCAATACTGAGCAATACTGTTACCGTAAAGTATACCATTAAAGGGCCAAGTAACAAATTATACACATTAACTGTTTACCGAATTGTATAAAGTGAATGAATCTAAAAGTGACAATACAATTCTTGTCTATAGTGATTCACGTATTTTAGATATTAATAATCATTGATTTAAAAATAATTGCCCAGGATCCTAAGGGAAATTTGATAAAACAGTGGCGAAATGTCAGCGATGACAGTGGAGTTTATACTGGTTCTATGGTGATGACAGATAATCCCGTACTCGGTGACTGGAAAATTAATGCCACATCACACGTATGTTTTTTTTTTATATTAATGTGTTATATATTTACATACTTAAAAGATATAAGATTAATATATTTATACATTGATACTACTTCAATTTTAAATTATTTCACGGTTTCCAATTGTAATTTTAAAAGCATTTTCGTATTCTTACTAATCTATAGGGAGTATCTTCAGACAGGACAGTTACAGTTGACCGATACGGTAAGGCATTTCATAGAATATGTCTAATAAGAATAAACAGATGTGATATGATTTTCAATGAAACAACCATCCGCCAGATAGCTTCGATTGTTTTTTGAAGCTGCACTAGACGGCCAACAATAAATTTATGTAAAATCGTGAGACATTCATAACATTTATCGTGCAATTGCATGAGAAATGTTTGTAATAAGCTATTCACTGATTAACTCATTAAAACTGTATTTTGAATTGATAAATATTTGTTCCTGTGCTTTTTGTCTGTTCATATCCCTAAACATGTTTCGATAAATTAACTGTTTGAAAGACAAAATAGTAAAATATATTCGACAGATATACATGTTTATGATACAAAAGCTGTTTGGGCAATATACAGTATTACAATCGCAGTTAAATTGCGTTTACAACAAGTAGCATAACCCGAAAAGCTGAATATATTTAGGTGCTGTTTTTACCAAAAGACAATCGTTTCGAAAACAAGGCAAGACAATGTGAAGAAAACAGGTGGAATAACAACACATGACATCCTCTAAGGCAAAATAAATGGGGTTACATCAGGTGCTCCGCAAGGGTAGGTGTATCCTGCTGCAAATAGGCACTTATTGTGTTGATGATGCCTTATGCAGTGTACTTGTGGTATTGTGTTAAAATTGAGCCTTCTAATACAACTTAATTGTGTTCATATTTTTGTAGTTTTACCAAAATTTGAAGTGACTGTCCGTCTTCCTTCCTACATCTTAACTAATGCTTCTCAAGTTCAAGGAATTGTCGAGGCAAAGTATGAAAAGTTGTATTTCAATTACTGATAATATAACTGCATGCAAAACAATTGTTTGTATAATAGTGAAAAAAACTTTCGCATTATGTATCGTTAAATATGAGTTCAGAAATTTCTGTATTATATGTCTAATTTCATATGTGCTCATATTCATGTATATTACCTTTATAACCATTTTAATTCTTGAACCTAATCATAGAGGTTCAATATAAAATGCGATACAGATTTAAATGGAAGGACTTATTTTCTTAAGATCAGAGATTAAAGTAATGAAAATATAACTTGGAAACTTACTCATTAGCAATCATTTTACAAACCTCACTTTCTTTGTAATGACATTGTATAACAAATTAATTTTTTTTCCCAGATATAGCTATGGAAAACCAGTTAGTGGTAATGTCGAGATAGAGACTAAACTACAGTTTTCCTACGGCTCATGGAACTATCAAGGATCTGGTGCAATTGTTCGACTACACAATATAACAATGGGGGTATGTTTTATACAATATCAACGTTTTTGAAATGTATGACTTTTTACTTAAGAGATATCAGTATATAACTTTACTACTCTGCTCAACACAGTCCAATATTACAAATCGGAAGTTTATATCAAATTTTGCAGACCTATGCAAATGTTTTTTTCTCATTGGTAAAAATACAAACCACATTTATATACAAATCTGATTTAATTGTTGTTTGCTACACGTCAGTGGGAAGTATTTCACGCAATTCATGAATAGTCTGAATCTGAATGTTTGCAGAACATACAATACATGTGTACTCTCAAGGTATTTTTAAATCGCAATGACGAATGTTAGAAGTCATGATAATGGAATTGAACAAATGATTATTTGGAATTGGAGTATTTTAATAAGTTTTACCATTTGAAATGTTATAACAATTTGGAAACTGGGAGTTCTCAATTTTTATTAGCGAACAAATAAATCATCGTCAACACCAGAACTTTGGGATTCGATTTATAAAGTTAAGCTGAGATAATCGATTTTGGGAAGAACCATTTTAACTGAAATTGTCGATACTGGGAAAACCATTTGTTTAAAGGGGCATTAGCTATGAAAAAAATTAAAATATGATTTTTTTTGTTCAACCATTATTTAAAGTTAAATAGTGAAATGATAATTCGCTTTTAGAAGCCAGTTTGGTTCAATTTTGTCAAAGTAAGCTAAGAAACATCGCTGATGAATTATTCCTTTGTAAGTGAATAATTCGACATAATTAAATCCGTATTCATGTGCCCTTAGCTAGATATGGGTGACGCATGAATTAGGCGTGTTTGGTTATTAAAAAGAAAACAATGTCAACATTGAAAGTGAAACAAGGGTAAACCATTTAATTGACTGATTCGACATATATTTTTAACCTATAATATGAAATCAAACAGACCTAGAATTCCAATTGCACGAGTTCGCTATCTTTTTACATCTATATTTACGTTTATATCGGGTTAAATGACCGTCGGCAGACTTCGGAGTTCACCTTGATGGTTAATTAGATGGCGTCTAGACTAAATTACACACGAAATGGGGATACATATTATCGAGCCCATGCATTGTAAATGTTTTTTTGATTATACTTTTTATACTTAAATATAAGTTTTAGTATTTTATAAATCCAATATGAGAATTTGAGTCAAATCGGTGAACATGAATTTGACAGCTAATGCCCCTTTAATTGACATAATTCATATGGAAAATAACCATTTTAACAATATATGAGATATTTTGAAAACTACTTTTAATTGACAAGGTCAATATTGGGACTAACAATTTAAACAATATTAGATATATTTGGAAAACAATTTTTAATTTACATGATCGTTGAAAAACCGTTTTGATTGTAATCGTCGATACTGGGAATACCATTTCAAGCCGACAATATCGGTATTGAGAATAACAATTTTAATTTATATTAGAGACATTAGGAATAATATTTACAGATATTGGGAAAACGATTATAACCGAAACTACAGATATTGGGAGTAATAATTTAAACTGACATAATCGATATCGGTTATATCACGGACTAATGAAGAAAACAAATCGTCATATGTTTACACGGTTTTAGCTGCTGGATCCCAATTATCGTCACATAAAAATGTCTCTGAAAAGCTAATACTGAACAGTATTCAATTGACTGCAAGCACAATTTCTGAACAGTACTGGAGTGACTGCAAGCAAAATGTCTGAACAGTACAGAATGCACCACAGTGGTTTTGAAAATTGACTGAAAGTTGGAACATGGCCGAATAATTTATTGTGCAGACTTTTCAGATAATAGCGACATCAAAATGACCGTTTAAGACTAATATTTATTTACTAGTGCATGTACGCTATCATACAATATTAGATTTATTTTAGTCGGATGGAAAAGCGAGGTTTGTTATACCACTGGCAACCATAAAAGCTCATGTTTGGAAATTAACTGGATATTACTTGTTTGTTCAAACCAATGTAACCGAAACTCTGACTGACATTACTTTATCCGGTTCCGAAGAAGTTACATTTAGTGACCATGACAAAAAAATACAGTTCCTACCAACTACAAAAACCACATTTAAACCAGGTCTTCCATATAGAGTACATGTAAGTATTAATTTATCAAATGCAAATAGTTAATCAAGAATATCTCGATAGGGCAAAAAATATTCAGTTATAGCGCTTATATATATCGATTAAATATACTAGTTTTTTTTTATTAAGAAATTGACATGCAGCGATGTTACGACAATTTAGATTAGATTTGGTCAGGGGCAGATAACCCCGTAAGGACATCATTATGTATTCATATATTCATTAATGGTGGAGAGTCCGTAAGCGGCGTCTATCGATTAAAACTGAATGAAATCAAATTACATACATGCAACTAAAAAACGGGTATCCATGTGGTGTAATTTGTTTACTGAAAAACGAATATTGTATGTTTGTGCTTTAATTATTATGGTAAACGGTTGCATTAGTTGTTCTTCTTGCCGAGATTGTCGGCTTGTGGACCCCGCCTCCTTTTGCGGATCAACCAATCAGTAGACGATCGCCGTCGAATAGATGTTTGTGGTTTGCAGATTGAAAGCACCTTGCAGCGGAAACTATTTTCACTTCGACGTGAAAATCTAACCACAAAAGTAAGTGTAAGCCACAAAATATGTATTTTTTATAAAACATACGTTGCTTGTTTTGTTAATCATTCGCTTCAGAAAGCGAAAAACGGCGTACTATTACATAAAAACGAGTTCAGTGTAGGCAAGCATGGTATACACGTGGTCAAAACGAAACTAGACTGCAAAAAATATCTGAAATTTGAATAATTTATCGAGTCCCGTCAGTAAATGAACAGAATATCGAATGAAACAAGTTCCCGGCACTATACCAAGAGCCCATTCTCAACATTTACCCTGAAATTCGTTTCTAATTTTCGTTTTGCAGGTATCCTGTTTGGGCACATCTGTAATTTATAACAAAAATTTGCTCCACCGTTCACTTCCCATCGGAGCCCACGTTGCTGGAGCAATGATCCCTACTTTCAAAGCATGGAGCTCTTAATTTGAAGAAAGGGCACAAAAACTTTCTCAAAGGAACCCTGAACACGTAATCTTGAGTTCGATCAAATATGGTGTACCCTCCCTGGGGCTCCCCCTACACTCACCACCAAATGAGTGTGAAGTCCATATTATATCATTTTCTGCTTAGTGCTGATGGTATTTTTCAACTTTGAATTTGATAGGGGGTAAAGAGTTAATTTTGTGCAACGTTTTCTGCTTTTTTATTTCACATGTTTTTGTGTTTTGACGTTTTATTTCTTGTTGTCTCGTGTTTGGTTCGATTAGTGTGCTTCGTGTTTCCCCTTATTTATTTTTACTCGTTTCCTGTCTGACTCTTTATTTCTCGTGCTTGTCCCGCATTTGATTAAAAAGTTTTGCAATTCTATTGAATATGTATGGTACATTTATGTAATAAAGTCCATCAAATTACTATAAATAATTTTTTCTTCAAATCAGAGAACGCTAATAGGTGTCCGCAGCATTTGAATACATAGTTCAAATAATAATCTTGAACACATAGTCCAAATAATATTATGATTTCTTGAAAGGCTTTGTTAATGATTTACTGTGACGCCTTACTCATATTACTATAACCATTATTTTGAGGAAGGAATCGCAGCAAAAAATTAAAGAAGCCTTTCATGACGCAATATATACTGACCGACTTTAGAAACGCAACACTAGATTATTCTTTTTAATTCCCATTTTCAAATAATAATTTTTGTTAAAAAAAACTTATAAACAGAAATTTCTTTCATTACTTCATTGTTTAAAAAAATTGGCAGTTCGAAAGTTGAATTGTTTACGTCATTTTTAATGTTCAATTCATGTGGTATACACTGAAACCCTGGTTTTCCCCTTACCAATGAATGTGTCACCGTCAAAAACAATGACTGCCTGTAACAAAAGTCAAAATGATTGTCAGAAAGGTAAACCAATTCTGTTCGGCATGTTTTTGGTTCTGTTTTGCATGTTCTGATTTTGCCTTTGTTCCACCAAGTACAATGGGTTTTGGCAGTTGTGCGGTTGAAATTTAAGGGCTTTAAATGTTTTTCTGCAGTCGATTCTTTGGCGGTTCAGTTTACGGGAAACATTTATGGCATGAGTCTGTGCGCAATGGCATTCGGCAATTTGATTAGCAGTTGACGTTACGGCCGTAAACATGTCTCGCAAATGACGTTGAGAAATCAAATTCTATTGACGTTGCATTGTCACTACATGTTGATTTGGTCATTGATGGTCATCAACAAATCCCGTATACCTGTATCGTTGTCGGAAGGACAGTAATACGAGTTTCTGACATCAAATTGTCTGGTTGCAGCACGTTCACGTTTTCCTGTTTGCAATATTCTTATGGGCTAATTCAGTTTTTTATTTCTCAGTCTTGGCAATATGGAGATGCAACATTTTTTAACTGATTTAAGTGTGGCCAAGGATTGGAAGAACTGTTTCACGAAGAAAAAAAACCTGAAAAAATCTTTTATGGGTTCCAAAATTCGCTTCAAGAAATTCGTGCGACTTCAATAATCCGGTATGTTCAATAAGCACAATAAGTCAGATGTTGATTTTTTTTAAAGAGAAAGAAGTATGGTAAGCATGAATAGTAGATGTATATGGATCAAACATGATTTGGTAAAAAAAATCAGCAAAATGAGTGTTGCGTTTTTAAAGTCACTCAGTATATTACACTAATTAATATGTAGTCTGTTCATCATGACTGCCAACTTTGACATATCTTTTTAGATTTAATTATCATTAAAAAAAACTTATAAATTAAAAATAACACTGCACGCACTTCTCGTTCTAAAAATAGAGTTACATAAAATATCTGATCTGGGTCCATGTTGGATGGAATTATCCATTACTCAAAGCTATATCCCCGGTAAACCGAAGGGACCCATTTATAAAATTTTCTTTGGGAGACCATGAGTCCAAGAGGCAGAAAAAAGCCCCGCTTGTAATAAAGTCGTATATTCAGTGACAACAGACCAGTGTGCGGAAGCACAAAAGTAAGCAAATCACATTATCAATTCGTAAATGGAGAACCCAAGGTTAAATAAAATTTATTAAGCAGGGTCTTATATATATATATTTTGCTCTGAAAGTTAGTCTACTTCAAACTGCTGAGATAGCAAAATTACAACACGTACAAGTGTTATAGACCAACAGTTAAAACAAAAAATGCTCATCAGTTTAAACCATATAAAACAGCTATCACATACATACTTGAAAGAAACATATTTGTATCTGGAGCTCTGCCTAAGAATCATTCAGACAACTCACAAAAGCTGTCACCAATTTTCATGAAATTTTGGTGAATTGTTTTTATTTTTTTTATTCAACAACAGAATTGCACACGCTGTTAATAATTTCTCCACTGACACAGCTATCTCAGTGAAGGTCCCTGTTTCATTAGTACCAGAAGTTCGGGGATTCTTCAGGTAGATAAACTGCATATTGTTAGTCGTTTACAAATATTAATATAACATCAATAGATAAATAATGCTATTATATTTTAATAAAGTAGTATTTATATGATCTGGCGTTATTTTTCGGAATTTCATAGTTCATCCGAGTTTGGGATGATATATAACCTATTACCAGTTTCCATGTGTTTCCGGATAACGGTTTATTTTTAATCAATATCGAAAAAGATTGTAATTAGCATTTTCTACATCAGGTAAGACAGTTATAATTTGAAAGATTAATAGTCATACGGTAATCGAAAAACAATTGTGCTGTGTTTTTTTGTAATGTATATACATCGTACCAGATTATATAAATATTGCAATGTCTATCATGCATCATAATTATATAAATACAAAATTAGATAATAAATCAATTAATACACAAAGATAACATTACTAACCATGTTATCAGTTCAAACAATTCAAATACACCTATAATATTTTTTCTAATATACCTTTTCTTTCATGGTTAAAAAAATTGTTTTGTAGAATGAGCCTATTTCTAAGCTCAGTTTTAAAAACAGAAAATACATTAATATTCTTTGTTCTAAACTCTGACAGATAGTGTATTTTGTGAATTGAAAACATAATCACTGTAAGAAAAAAATTAAAAAAATTAATATCATAGTATTTTCTATATCACTTATTGTGTAACCCCAAATCAAATTTTGTAGTGTTAAAATGTGTTTTCCAAGTTTAACTTTTTCTAACAGATTAAATATTTCTTTCCAAAATTTATCAAGAAAGTGGCATGTAATAAAAAAAAGAGTTCATAATCTTCTGTTATATTACAGTGATTACATTCTGAGTTTGGGCATATTTTCCATTGTTTTAATAAAACTTTATTTATTGACATAAGTTTCCTTTCTTTTTTTTTAGAAACTTTTGATATCTCGTTTTTGAGAATAGGGACTTTATTCATAAAAAAGGTCGTTTTTTCGTGTTTTTGGACAATGACTCAAACGCTAAAACAAGTTTTCATGAAACTTTGGTGAAATGTAATGTAAGCTCCCTTACGATTTTTATATATTTTAGATTTTACTTATTTCAGTTATGGGATTTTATTCATAAAAATTATTCGCTTTAAAAAAGTGAGGGTATACTGTTTTACCTCTGTCTGTCCGTCTGTCCATCCGTCAGTGGGTCCATCCGTCAGTCTGTCCGTCCATCCGTCCCATGAATTTTTTTGTCGCTTCTTTTTTAGGAACTACATTACAAGAATTTTTAAATTTGGTTTCAGGGTTTATATGAGTCAGCTTTACCTTGTGATGCGTTTTCCGTTTTCAGATTCATCACTCAACAACTTCCTGTTTACCTTATACCTTTGTTTTTTTTTTTTTTTTTTGGGAGGGTGGGGGGGGGTACTATTTTCAGCAGTGCTCTCGGCATTTCTAGATAATCATAAAAATTAGTTTAAGGCATAAAGACGAGCTAAAATAACAACAGGCGTATCAAGCGCTCATTGCGCAGCTCTTTGTTTTGCATATGATGAAGAAACTCTTCTACAAATCCAAGAAAAAATAGGCATTATTTCTATGAAGGAAATCCTGATATCAATTTAGGGTTCTGTGGAAGACGTAATTTCTTTATTTGATATATTATATGATTCATTATACATGTAAATATATGCTCCTTATTTGAAACAATAGTATCTATTTATAATTAGATAATTACTTTTTCTTATTTTTAGCTGACCTGTCAATTACTAGATACAGTATGCCATCCCTGCTTTGATCAGATATAAAGTAATGGTTTGAATTTGGAAAGATTTATTATTAGACAGGTAAATTGTTGTACATGTATTTTTTTCTTTTTGCTCGTTATTAAAACTGGTTATATTTGTATATCAAATCAATCTGCACCAAAATCTATTCCTACACTAGTCGGAAGACCAAATCTATTAATATAAAGATAAGAAGATGTGGCATGACTGAAAAGAAAAACTATCTAACAGAGTCCAAATGATGTAAATGAAAGCATCTATATATAGATTGCTTTGCTGTCTTCAAAAACCATACCCTAGTAAGCTTTAAAAGGCCCTGACAAGAAAAATGTAAAACAATTTAAAGGATAAAGCAACAACCTGGTTTATGTATAAAATGAGAAACTAAAATGAATATGATAAATAGTTATCAACAACAACTACTGATTTACAAGCTCCTGATGTGGGATAATAATTTACCTGTCTAATAATTTACCTGTCTTATAATAAGTCAGGAAAATGGCCATTGTTATATTATAGTTCGTTTCTGTGTGTGTTACATTTTAATGTTGTGTTTTTGTTGTGTCGTTGTTATCCTCTTATATTTGATGCGTTTCCCTCAGTTTTAGTTTGTAACCCGGATTTGTGTTATCTCTATCGACTTATGAGTTTCGAACAGCGGTATACGACTGTTGCCTTTATTCAAAGCTAATTACAACTTATAGAAAGGGCCTGTTTATAAGACAAAAAGAATCAATCGGTACACATTCATAAGCCCATAAATAAATATTATCGACCATTTTACTATACAAATATAGGTGTACAGATAATCTGAAGCGATAAACCTATAATATATATTTAGAAATATATATATTCTACTGGTATCCTGCTTCAGTTGCTTGGAGTTGGAAACACTTATGTGGAAATTACCAAAGAAACTATTTACAGCTCCATTTTGTGTCCTCTTTGCAGTCCACATTAAAGCAAATGCTACAAACAAAATGACGAATAGGAGAAAAGCTATGCAATATAAAAAGAAAATGTAGTATGATTGCCGATGAGACAACTATCAACAAGAGACCAAATGACACAGACAGTAACAACTATAGTCCATCGTATGGCCTTCAACAATGAGCAAACCCCATACCGCATAGTCAGCTTTAAAAGGCCCCAAAATGACAAATGTAAAACAATTCAAGCGAGAAAACTAGCGGCCTAATTTATGTACAAAAACATGAACGAAAAACATATATGTAACACAGCAACAAACGACAACATCTGAATTACAGGTTCCAGACTTGGGACAGGCACAACATACACACAGAATGTGGTGGAGTTAAAAACGTTAGCGAGCCTGGCTTTTCTTCCTGTTTTATAATTAGTGCAAATAAATTTCTGTTTGCTTACAATGTATGCTGTGAATTCAGAAATTATTGCAATGTTCTTATAAGGCAACTTTGAGTATCGCAATAATAAGAACTCACATTCTGAAATCGATACATATAACTGAACTAACTATGCAGATTTTTCTGAAATCCCGATATTTAATCTCGCATTTTTGTCTATTCTTCAAAAAATGCAATAATAAATGCACACAATAATTTTTTAATTTAATGAAGTATCTGTACCATCAATAAAACTTATTTACACAGATATTAATACAATAAAATACTAAACTTGCTAGCTAAAAGTCCTTAGCTGTGGTTTTAGTGCATTACTGATATTGATATTGCAGTATTCATGTCATTGTTTACATTTGGAAAAGGAGATACAAAACAATGTAGCTAAACATAAAATTGTAAAATTTATTACATAATACATCTTCTAGGCACATTTGGGTTTTTCATTTAATTTTAATGTTTAACAATAGTAGTGCACATTATTAAAATGTGAATAAGGAAATTAAATTCTTGTTCAAATGTTGAGTGAAGACATTATTAAATAAGGACAGGGGAATTATTTTGTTAGCGTTTTAACAGTAACATCTTGTTGAAGTATGTTTGCACTAACTTTTGATTACTTTTCGCATGTTAAAAATTTCGTTTAATATATATTATATATGCATTTTCATATTTCAGGGATGATGACCTGCAGTGAGACAGCAGTAGAAAATTACTTAGAACTCATCATGGCCATTATGGAAGATCTGATTAAAATTTGTTGAGGAAGCCACCAAATATGTCCATGAAAAGAAGAAAAAAGATAGCAATTCTTTGTAAAGTACTTAGCAGAGGCATTGGCTGTTTCAAGACCAAATGAGCTGGAATTTAGTGTTTTGATGCTGAGAGATAGAGGAATATTAACTGGACAATTTATCTTCTTTTTCGTGTGTCATTAGAGTTGATGTTTACTGTCTTAAGAAGATTTTACCTCAGTTAAAATGAATTCTAAATACAGGCAGTGGAGATTTGTGAATTTTTTTACAATTGGATAAATCAGCAATATATTTTAGCAATACCTAACCAAATGAGAGATCTACAGGTAGACATATGAATTTCTGTTGAACTGTGAAGAAAGAAATATTCGTTTATAAGACTTGTATTAGTGCTTTGTTATTTTTATGGCAATTACTGGGAAAAGATGAAGTAATTCGAATTAAACATGACTCATACATGTCGGACCTACAGACATAAATGAGATATAGGGCTCGCATACAATTTACTGGTGCACCTTTAATGAATATACATGTAATAATAAAACTAAGAAGTGGTACGATTGCCAATGAGACGACGCTCAACCAGCCAACAAATTTATATTTATAATGACTTATATTTCAACTTCATTTCATAACGCAGCATACAGGTAAACAAAAAGTTCATACACGTACAGCATGGAAAATGTTTGCAGTTGTTGTTGTTCATCTTATAGTCACATTGAGGTGGGGCTTCAGTACTGAGCAAGACCTCTGTAACAGCCACAGAATGTTTTAAAAACAAATTATGAATATTTCTTTGCTTGTACAATGTATATATATCATGTAGCTGCCATTATGTACATGTACATGTATCTACTCTGTTTATATACTTGAAAATCGGAAAAATTTGCAATGTTTTCATTTCTTGTCTAAATTGACGTTGGTTATACGTTCCGCAAAAACATAAACCTATTTAAATGATGGTATTATTTGTATCGAGCATTTTCTGAAACTGCAATAATTTTTAAATCTCACACTGTTTGTCCTGGCATTCATGGCATTGTTCTTTAATCATCTTGATAACAAATTTACATAAACATTTCTTAACTAATAATAGATATATCTTTTTGAAGGATACCTAACTTGGAAACTGGTGATGGAATATTTTCACAGTATTAGAGATTCTTATAGGTTGCATTTCTGTAAATATTGACATTGCAATGTCCCATAGGAACTCCTTTTACGGCTAAAACTGTACCACTTTTATTATGAAGTTTTGAAAAAAATCATATCCTAGAATGGAAAAGTTCATATGCACTACTATTTTTTTGAAAGGTCAAAATATAGGGCTGTGCGGCATATTTTCCACGTTTATATGCCCCGAACTTCTAAGAGTTTATACTAACACTAAATTTCTTAACTACCCCTACCTTAACAGTAGGATTACCACAGATTTCAATATAAACAATATGCATATGTATATTTACTGGTAACATTCCCAAGTTATGTCTCTATGAGATGAAACATAGAGATCATAACTGGGATCCAGTTTGTAAACAAAATCAATTATCTATGAATATTCTATATCTCCCCAAAAGAGGCGTGGTTTGAGAAACAGCTGTATTTACAAATTGCAACCTATACAAACATTTATTCAAATAGAAAACTCTCAAAAAACACTTATTCTGACATTTATACTTATTTATCAGATTTATAGCCTTATAGAAATCACTGCATATACTCTAAGTTTTCTTTTACTGTACAGTTTATACCCCCTACCCAGTTTCAGTTTTTTTAAAGAATTTGAAAACAAGACTTCAATTATTGCCAGCCTATCCTATTTGCATGTTTTCTGACATGAAATGCCTAGAATCTGTCTAAAACTGTTCTGAAAACAAATTGAAAGCATTTCAGAATACTGTAAATGTAATGTTTAGCAGTCAATCATTCCAACACTCAAGATTATATAAAGTACCAAATCCACATCTTACTGTATGCCTATTTGTCAATGAAAGTTCACAATTTCTGCCTCAAATGGTCAGTTAAGAACTCTTGTCACAACTGTATCATCTCTAACCATATATCTGACATAATTTAGCTAACATATGAACTAGAAGTGTTAAAACAAAGCCATATTTGCAATAGTTGTATGTATGCAGATACAAGTCTGATGTATAAGTTCACTTAAAATTTATAGAAATGACTGCTAACATCTGATTTTTGCATAACTTCCAAGCACAGCTATTGTTTTCTATATAAAGACCTTTAATATCATAAAATCATAGCATTTACAAGTTAAATTATTTGTTTTATGACCCAGGGGGTAGGCAATTTTCTCTGTTTTTTTGCCCTTTGGGCCTCAAATTTCCTCAATTATTTTGCTGTTTCTAGCAATATGAAATAGTTAGTACATATTCAGGATAGAACACACTAATGTATATTTGTTGAGATATTTATGTATTTCTGGCTTGTATTGTTTATGCCGAGGTGACAAAAAAGCAGCTTTAGGTGTTACGGCTTACTTTTGGGTTATCGACAGGACAAAAACACCCCACCAATAATATTCCGGAAGGATCTATGAGTTTCAATGACTGTGAAGAGTAAAAATAAGCACTTCTCAACAATTTAACTAACAAATATGCATATATTATGAATTTATTTTGCATTCAGGGCTTTAAGTAAACTATGCAAACTGTAAACTGTGAATTTATGCTGAGTCATCATAGTTAAGGCTCAGGATTTTCTCAATCTTCATGAAATATTTATTAAACTTCATATTTGAGTTAATTTCAATAACATCTGTGAGATAAACCAAATTTGGATAAATTCTGTATGTTCTCTTTTTTCACCCAATATAGGTTGCATTTCTGTAAATATTGACATTGCAATTTCCCATAGGAACTCCTTTTACGGCTAAAACTGTAGTACTTTTACTATGACGTTTTGAAAAAAATCATAACGTAGAATGGAAAGTTCATATGCACTACTATTTTTAAAGGTCAAAATATAGGGCTGTGCGGCATATTTTCAACGTTTATATGCCCCGAACTTCTAAGAGTTTATACTAACACTAAATTTCTTAACTACCCCTACCTTAACAGTAGGATTACCACAGATTTCAATATAAACAATATGCATATGTATATTTACTGGTAACATTCCCAAGTTATGTCTCTATGAGATGAAACATAGAGATCATAACTGGGATCCAGTATGTAAACAAAATTAATTATCTATAAATATTCTATATCTCCCCAAAAGAGGCGTGGTTTGAGAAACAGCTGTATTTAGAAAGTGCAACCTAAATCTACAATGTAGCATGTTTAGCAAAAGATGTTGGGGCTAGGACGAAATTTGAAAAAAAGGCAGGACGAGTTTTGAGTAAAAAAAAAAAAGGTAGGATGAGCAACTTTGCAAAAACAAAAGGCAGGATAACAATTTATGTAAAAAAGTCGGGATAAACTAATAAAAAAAGGCAAGACCGAATAGAGTGAACAACTAAAATGCAGGACAGAGATTATACCTAAAGAAAAATGCAGGACATAATGTTTCATCCTAGCCCCCCCCCCCCCCAACCCCCCCCCCCCCCCAATAAAATCAAGTGGTAGCTCCTGATCGCTCCATGATATAGTGTAAGCATAAAGCATGAGAGCTAAATGTACATTGTTTAAAGATTTTTAACAATGTCTCAGCTGCTAATCCTTACCACAAGACGGTTGATAGTGCAAATATCAAAAGTTACTCATTCTAGATAAAGGGAATTGTATCCCCATGTTTATGCCAGTGTGTGCTTTTTAATATTCCAAACAATTTAGTAAGGAAGGCAGAATACTTTTACCAAGTAAGAGAGTTAAATCAAGAAAAATATTGCTCCAGATGGGATGAAAAGGAATCTTCAGTCCAACCAAATGCAGGAAATCATTAGGGACAAAATAAAAACGAAAGCAAGCCGTACAAAATGCTGGTGAAAATGAAGATTCAGATTAAAAAAATCACCCTGGCTCCCAATCATGATTTACAAATTGATACCAGTTCTCACTTAAGACATTCAACAAGTAAAATCTGAATATTCATATGCGGGTAGGAAGTTTGTATTTATAATCTTAACATTATCAATGACGAAGAACAAACAAAAAAATAAAAGTGAAATCATGAATTTTGTCTAATTTTGGTGCTTTCTTTGTGAAAATGCATGTTTTTTTTTTTAAAATAAAATGTAAATGGTTCACAATATACATACACTAGGAGAGACATAGTATGCTATTAATTTGTATAATTAACTTCCACTTGCAAAATGAGAACTATACTAGGGCGCCCAGATCCGGAATCCGGAGTTTAAAAAAAAAGAGGGGGGGGGGCATGGGGGGCATGGGGGGCTGGTGCCCCCAACACTTAAGCGACGTTTGGAGTGCGACATGTAAAAAGTGTATGCATTAACCATATAATGGTTGCTCACAAGCGGGCCTCAGCACACATGAAACCGCCTCTGTCATTTGCGACATTACACCAGAGGTGTAATGCAAATTAATGGTGGGAGATGTACAAATTTTATTGTATGAAAATCCAGCCTGTCACAATTAAAATTCTCTGTAAATAAATGCAGTACTGAATTGGATCCTTCATAAAATTGAGCAAGCATCACAAACATTAAGAGAATATTTGTTTATTCGCTCCAGCATGTCGTTATATAATATGAAACGCCTCCTGGTAAGTACAGAAAATACACTTAGTTTTCCCGCCTGCCGATCCGACTACTGCAGGGTCACTTAAACGTTGTTCTCCTCACATTTCAGGGCGATTATGCTACTACATTTTAATTTAATTGAAAAGGGCAGGTGCAAGAGCTATACTAACCCCCTTCATTTTGGTACTGGTGGAAAGGCCACATTTCAAATTTTTTTCAAAAAGTGCTGTGCCTAGTTATATAGCGTTTGTATAAAAGAAATTTCACAACCAGAATTGCCAAAAAATCAATAAATCGATAAATTCTGCAGATTTTATTGTTTTTTATTTGCAAAACCTCTATTAAAAAACTAGGCACAGCACTTTTCCAGTAAAATAAGTTATCCTGAATACATGAAGCCAAATACCAGGGCGATCCGATGTCAACTTGCACCTGCCCTTTTGACTTTTTGGGAAATGTCATTACTTTCAGTTTGAAGTCACGTGACACAGTGTATTTATATTTGTCTATAAATAAAACTTTGGAATGAAATCCATGTTCACGCCTTTGGTGTGCATTTTGGCCTTTAGGCAGAGGAAACTAACTTTGAGTTCATTATGAGTTTTGCTGTGTATGAAAATGGGAATTTTCTTGAAACGCCCTTAACGTCCCTGCGCATTGAAAGTCGTTTGCGAAATAAAACATAGCGGCAAATCAGATGACATTAATTTTCCATTGTGCAACATTCTTGGAACTATTCATGTAGAGCACATATTTCCTAGTGAATACACTATTCATAACCTTGCGTTTACCTACACAATGTTACTGATAGAGTGGTTTTGCTTAAAACGAAGTTATTGAACCAATACTTATTATTGATTAAATTGGAGTCATCTCTTCAGCTATCTTATGGACGCAATGGTGATTTGGTTGACCATTTCGGAACACAGGTGTGTTACAGATGACCGACAAATGATATATCATATCGCCTTTTCCTTGTTTATAACTATTAATAACATCAACTCATCGAAGAATTGTTACTTGACATGAACAACTTGCACCAATAGACTTAATTTAGTCTGAAACGGTCATTGTGATCTTAACATTATCCAAATAGTCTGAACGCCAAATTATTAAGTAGATATAAGAAGATGTGGTATGAGTGCCAATGAGACAATCCTCCATCCAAGTCAAAATCTATAAAAGTAAACCATTATAGGTCAAAGTAAGACATGTTTTAGATTTATTGACAGCGGTAAATTTAGTTCTGTTCAAATAATTCGTTTGCAGTCAATTCAGTATTGTTCGGTAGCTTTTCAGACAATTCCGTATGTTGTTGATATGTAAATGTAAATAACAACTACTAAACAGTGTTCATCTAGACTGAACAGATCTTAATTGACTGCAAGAAAATTGTTTGAACAGTACTGAATTTACCGTAGTGGATAAGTCTAAAATTGCCTTAATAATTTATTGTTGAGTGTTTTAAGAACTGTTTTGACTCAAAATGGCCATTTCAGGTCTACTTATGTTGATGACTTGAGCATGAACAAATATTCTTCCATGGTTCTTTTATATATTTGTGTTTCAAAATCCTTATTTTTTTGTAAATTCTTGGATTTCTTTTTCGTTAAAGAATTTGTATGGTCATTCCCCAACTTTAGTATCGTATTATCTTTTTATAGTTTTCATGGTTGTTTGTTTTGATCTTGATTTAACGAATCAATTATTCAATTGAAATTGCATCCGAACTGAATAAATTAATGTGTGATGACGAACCCTTGAAATACAATTGAACCAACAGAAAGATGCCATTAAAACTGTAAAAATATTCATTTTAACATTATTCTATCCTTCCAAGTTTATATTTCTATTAATAAATACATGCCAAAAATTTAGTGCATGTTACCGATTGATATTTGCAATTTTTTCAGATGTTTTTTTTTATTAATACTATTACTTTGAATTTTCAGATTGAAAGGTAAACAGTGAAATTATCATACTGTATTCAAAATCAAATAATTGTTAGTGCCCACTGTTGTTGTTTCGTTATTTAAGATACAACCAAATTATTTCAGGCTCAACTTACAGAAATAGATGGCACTCCTGTCACAGCTTACTCACTAGGTAGTTTACAAATCACAGTCTTCTCAAATGAACCAATTCAATCGACTACACCTCAATACTACTATGGTCCTACGGAACACAACTACCATTTAGACGACATTCGTTTAAATGTCTCAACAGCAGGAATCATATCAGAGCGAATTGATATACCAGACAATGCAACTAAAATTCAGATAAAGGTACGTTTTGATTTGTATACCATCTTAAGTAGTTTTACTATATTTCAAAGATGTAAAATGATACAGTACTAGAGTTAGATGTTTTACACAATGTTTATTATCAGTTTATATGATCAAAAAGGTAGATGTATCTGCCAGTTGATAATATCATCCATAAAAACAGTGGTAAATTTTTCTTCAGGAACAATGTTAACTTTTATATGTATGTCAGGCTCTAGAGAAACCATTTTATCTCTCTGCTGAACTCCTTGAATATAATGCATAATTATCATGAAAGTTCCAACTGGATAAGTATTTCATCCATTAAATTTCAAATTTTAAATATTGATGGTATACAGCATTACTTGAAAGAAAATCTTGATTTGATTGATTTTCTGTCTTCTCTGTATAGTGACCAAAACACCCAAAATATCAATGCTTGTACTGAACATGCTGAACACTGAACTTACATTATCTAGTTGTGTCATGTGTCATTTGTATGCCTGCAATACAGACGACAAGGCAATATGGCCCTACACAATACAAACATGAACTGATTACAATCTCTAGTCATTCGTGACGGTCTTGATTAGGTCCTTCATTTCTGTATTCTTCATATGTTTGGTAATTTCTCTCTATTATTTATTTTGACCATTATTTTCCGTTATTTATATGTTTGCACCTTATGTCTCCATTCTTTAAATGTTTGATCCCAAGTTTTCTCTATTCTTTTTTTTTTTTGCCTATTTTTCTCTATTCCTAATTTTTTTATCCATTGTTTTGTAGTTTTGGCCCATTATTCTCTATTCTGTTAACTCCATCCATATCCTTACCCATGTACTATTTTTTGTCGGCATCAATGTGTTGAATATAATAGTAGAGTATTTTATTTTGTTTAATAACCAGTGGTCTTCTTCTGTTTTTTCTGTATTGTTTTGGCAGTGATATATATATATTTATTATACTTTCTTCAAATATATTATATCATTCTTTCATTTTATTGGACACGCAGCATTTGAAAATTTTCAATAACCTTTCATAAGGACCCGCCGGCCCATAGCAACAAGTGATAATATTAGCAACGGGTGTTAATGCCTAAAACTAACACCCGCTGAGCCCAATTTTGCCGATCCGGAATAAGTTACACCCGCTTCGGCCGAGGTTTATCGATTCGTATTTCTACATCATTTCCGTCTTTTTGTTGTTGTTATAAGTAAACTATCTTAATTCATGACTTGATTTTTTTACAATTTCCTTTTAATAACATAGTGCACACTTGAATCATAATGCATTCAGTATAATAAAAAATATATTGCCCTTGGATGAATTTGTTGATGAACACCCTCGGTAAAACAATTATCAACCGCGACTTCGTCCTGGGTGATAATTTTTTCCCTCGTGTGCTAATCTACACTAACACCTTCTTCTAAGGGCAGTATGTTTATAATGTCGGATATAGTGAGTAGTACCAAATTAATGTGTTGCAAACACATTTGGATATCGCAAAAAGTGGACTAAAAACATAACTGATCATTTTCTTCCCAACATTAACTATTGCAAGTCGAAGGTTTTTTAAAATTTGTCCTGAAACTCTCAGTGAATTTCATTTTATAGACTGTGAAGAAAATGTTTTGATTAATTCAGACTACCTTTAGTTAGTTGATACATATACAATGTATTAAACAAATATTAGTCCTAGTTAATTGTTTCTCTTGGAGAGAAAATGACTGCCACTGTCCATGGTACTAACAGCAATTTCACAATGATAGTAGAACAATTATTTTCCATTTCGTAGTTGATCTTTAATGGTATTGAGCGACATTATGTGAAAATCAACAACATGTTTTCTATTGCAAGATAACAAGCGTCAGATAAAAAGTTTAGTCTTATTGTTTTAGTCGTATTAAGAGACACCTTTCGCAACGTTATTCTCACAATTGTGTATATCTATTTCGTTAATCAGACTTGACTACTATCCAATATTTCAAAAGCATTAAATTAAGTGGCATATATATTGTTTCTCTTAAAGTTTCACTATTGACATTCGAAAAAACAAATCTGAATCCTTATTAATTATTGATTTCAATACTGGACCTTAACAGTTACATATATCAAATATATTAGTGCTTGTATTTAGTCTTTACCAATTTATGAAATTAATAAAGATATGTTTTTTTTAACTATATCATCCTTACTGGGTAATTAAACTTCGGAAAAGGAAACCAAAGCATGGGCATTAGTAGATCTTTTGGCACAACACATTCTTGAATTACATTCATTTCACTTCCATTTAACAATAACTTATTTTCAATATTTTCTGTTAATGTATAATGCATTTCTGATATTAGTTTAAAATAGAATGTATATCTAATAAGAAGCGATGGATACCAATTAAGGACTAATGTACTAATAACTTCAGATTTCCTTCGACAATATTGCGGAATATATGCAGGTGGTAAAATATCACTCACCAAGCAACAGTTTTATTCAATTGAATGTACAATCTAAACAAATTATGGTAAGTAATCTAAGGAAAATCATAAGAAAACTGAATTGTAAGTGGCTTTGTTTAAATATTTGATGATAGTATAAAAGTCAAAGAAAGAACAAAGAAACCATGACTAAAGGGAAAAACACATGTCTAAAAGACAAAACACCATAGAGGAAACCAAAGACCGAGAAATACGAACCTCTTATAAATATCTTACATTGGAATTTGTAGGGAAATATAAAATTATGTACGTAGCTCAATATTGTGTATTTATATTTGAATTGATCTGTTGTGCGGTTCATGCAGACATGTACAAATCTGATATGTCTGTAATAAGTGGTCGATCTTGTCAGACATGTTCGAGTTTGTCAGAAGTTAAATTTTTTTCGTCTGTGCACGAACATGGTAGATCAAGGGTAATCTCTGTAAACTATAATTACATCTTTTTAATAAGACATCAATTTTGTTACATTCGGTAAAATGGTGTTTCATTAATTTATACCTAATGTCTCTCTCAACGTATTTTTAAGGAATAAAAAGACTGATGTCACATGTGGAGCAGAATCTGCTTACCTTTCCGAAGCACATGACATCACACTCTATTTTTCGTATGGTTCATGTTGCTCAGTCTATAGTTTTCTATGTTGTGTTTTGTGTGGTTTTTTTTGTTGTTGTCGTTTTTGCCATGGAGTTGTCAGATGGTCTTCGACTTATGAGTTCAAATATCCCTTTGGTATCTTCCTCTTCACTTTTAAGTCATATAACATACATACATATGAAAATGCATATTCCATATTAGAATTAAAAATAATGTTTAAAAACTGAAAATAACACTATAAATTTAATGCGTCTGAGGTGCTTTGATGGGTTTACCTTTACCATGGCCAGGAAGGCTTAAAACAAAAACAATTAAACCCAAGGACGCTTATACCCCTAAAAGCATGAAAAGCTATATGACCAAAACGAAAAAACAATAAAGGCCAAATGCATCTAAGGTCAAATTTACCCCAGGAGTGGAATCATAGTTTCATGATAATTACACAAAATACGTCATAAGTTAGATTGAGGAAATTTCTGGTGAAGTTTGAATATTGTTTTTACTTAAAATTGGTCAAAATTGTTTTTAAAAACCAAAGATAAATTATCCGTCTCTTGTACAATACAATTAACTATTGTTTTCAATTCGTTTGAGCTTTTTATTTTGCTATTTGATAAAGGACTTTCCGTTTTGAATTTTCCTTTGAGTTAATTCGGTATTTTTGCTGTTTTACCTATTAACTGGCTTTTAAAGATACCATGTATAACACCAGGCTGTCGTTTCATAAAACAACCGTTAGCGTATGTTTGACCACACGTAGCGCAAAAATCTCGTTTCATAAAAACAATCGTACTTTACGATGGTCGTACATTCCGTTTAAATCGCAAACGTTATTAGCGTGTACTTTAACCTGATGCAAAGCAATCGCAACTTAGAAGGGAAAGAGTCTTCAGAGACAGAACATATATCATGGAAAATCTCAATGATTTAGAAATAATATCTAGATATCGTCTTGACCGACAGAGTATTTTCGAGCTTTTAGATGTTCTTGCCCTTCACCCGGAAAGGGCAACAATGATGAACTTTGCCATCTCCCCTATACATCAAGCTTTAAGATAGTATGCCAAGTGTGGGTTTCTGTCTGAGATAGAACACATACACGGTATAAGTTGGTCATCAGCCAGCCGAATCATTAAAAGCTGTTACAGAACCAATCGTCACGACTCTACTTAATACGATTAATTTCCCGCTAGAGCAAGCATTGAGACAGATGAAACAGGATTTCCAGGTGCTTTATTAGGGAATGTTTGTTTGTCCAACAACAGTTACTCCAGTTTAAATAACTCTAAGGTGTAAATTATATGTTTTTAATCGTGAATATGACAATAACAAAATCGGTCGCTATTAACTTATAAGTATAAATAGTAGCAGCATCATATCAAAAGATAGGAAAAGGTTATATATATATCTATGTTATTGTTTTACCAGTATAAGTAAATTACGCATTTGTTTAATGGGAGCATTAGCTACGAATATTATACAAAACATTAAACAAAACATAAAATATGATATCACCCCAGATATGTATAAAAGCCGAATGTCAAAATACTACTTCGCTATAATGAGGGTGAAATGATTCTCAAAAATACTTCTGATAGGATATATATATAAATTTCTTGAAAAGGGGTTAATTCAAATGTTTTTTTTAGTGTAGAATATCTGAATACCATGTTTGTTTAAACTGATCTTTGGAGAGATGTTCTAACAACAGTTATTAACCAAAGTTCATTAATTCAATTTTGAATTAACCATACATAAGATAAATCAGTTTCATTAAGAATATATTCTATACATTTCATCCAATTAAAGTTAACATTAGTTCCATGAGACAAACTAAACATAAATTTGTGTGAATATTGCTAATAGTTTACTGAGATTGCTACAAATCGACTTTGCCCAGTAAGAAATCGTGCGAACTTTGACATATAAGCTAATATAGGATAACGTCCTATTTCTCCATATATAACATAATTTGGGCAGGATGATTTTAGATGTAGACGAAGTTTACAAAATTTCAAATGAACTCTTTCTAATATTTCATTATTCCCAAATCCTCAATTTTCACAGTAAAAAAGGTTTAACCAATTTATCAAATAAATTTAAATGACAACTTATTGATAAACCAGGCTGTCTCTCTTTTTTTATAACTTTATACATGACTCTCGTAGCTTTTTCTGCTAGATGCTTTTTTTTTAGTTTGCATTCTTCTGATATATTATAAAAGAATCGATTTTTTGGTATACTCATTTGTTTGTTTTGTTCCTTCATTTTGCGTCAACTACCGTTTTGTTATAAACATACTTTTGAACAATATTTCCCCAAATTGCCTTCCTTCTATGTAGGTCTAAATTGGGAGAGAGTGCTCCAAAAAGAAGAGAATAGTTCTTGTACTCCCTCCACAATAACATCCACCTCCCCACTCGAAAAGTGAAGTTTTTTAGGACTTTCCTTTTGGATTTCCATTTAGTGTTGACAGTTTATTTTCGTCTGCTAAATTCTATGTTACCTATATCCAATGAAAAAGAGTGCTGTTTTCTAGGATTTACGTTCTATAAATAAATAGCAATTATCTGGCGATCGAAAATTCTAGCGATTCTTGTAAGTATTCTTTTTGAAACGCACGTAAACGTAATCATTATGTATTCGTTAGTTACACTGTAAAATCTACGTTTGTCGTTATTAGCGATCATTTTATGAAACGGCATCCAGCTTAAATAGAGTTGCTTTACCCACATCTGAAATAATATAACAATACATGAAACATAGACAGATTACATTTCGAACCATCTTTTTTTAAACCATAGGCAGGTGATAAAGCAGAATTCATCATTCAGTCAACAAGACGTTTATCATCAGTTGTTGTTCAGGTAAGGAATTTGTGATAATAATAATACATTTGGGTAGCGTCTAATATATATTACTCTTACCATGTATTCGAGATTGTATAACTTTTCAAAAACAGTTTTAGAATTTACATGAAAAATGCATCTAAATAACAAAATAACGAAATTCCTGTTTACCTCTCTATCAACAGCTTACGATCTCCCTGACAGATGACACTCATGAACACGTTTCGGTGTTAAACTTGTATCTAAAGATACAAAATTTATCATATTTATTATAGTATGAAAAACTTAGATTTTTTGCCTCGGTGATTTTTTTTATTGACAGCTTTTAGCTCAAGGAACTATTATGTATTCCAAAATGATCAGTGGTATGCAACAGAAAAAAATCAACTTCAGTATACCTATTTCCAAAAACATGGGTCCGGAGTGTACCGCGATGGCTTACTTTGTTCGTCAAGACGGTGAAATCGTTATAGACCATGAACTGATAAATGTTGATAGTATTTTTGAAAACCAGGTAAACTTAGAATTATAATAAAAAAAAAAAAAAAAAAAATAAGTACCAGAATCTTTTTTATTGATATTAGTTAATGGTTATCATAACGAATTGCAAATAATAAAAAAATGCAATACTTCTTATTTAAAGAAAATTGCCATATTCCTGGCATACCAATATGAAATCAAAGTTTGTATGCAGCAAAATCATGTGAAATGTTGCGTTTAAAATGTACGTAATATATTATATATCACAGACAAAGGAGGTTCATGTATTATGAAAACTATTATGTGACCCCTAAAATTGAAAAAAAGTAAACATATTTAATCAGTTTATAGTAAACTAATGAACTGATAATTTAATTTGATATAATCTGGATATTCGAAGTCGAAATGTCTATTATTGGAGGTTATGAATATGTTGTGAATAAACTCATCATAGATACCAGGATTGAAATTTTGTATTTGCGCCAGACGCGCATTTCGTCTACAAAAGACTCGTTAGTGACGCTCGAATAAAAAAAAGTTAAAAAGGTCAAATAAAGTACGAAGTTGAAGAGCATTGAGGATCAAAAATTCCTAAAAGTGTTGCCAAATACAGCTAAGGTAATCTATTCCTGAGGTAGAAAAAAGCCTTATTATTTAAAAAATATAAAGTTTTGTAAACAGTTAATTTATAATTATGACCATATCAATGATAGTTCATATGAACCACATGTTGACCTTAAATGACCTTTTAACATGTAGGCTTTGGTTAAATTGGTAATAATCAAAAGTAAAATTTAGTAATGCCTTTCTTTTAATAATTTTTTAATTGAAAACCAATATTAATTTCTGATACTGAACTACCATATCGAAATTTCAGGTGTGCATGCGTTCTTGTACGATGTTTGTTTGGAACAACCTTCTAAGAATTTTAAATATCAGATTGAAACATTAAGTAATCCTAGAATTTAACGTAATGCACATGTAATTAAATCAATTATTTTATATAACATATAATACATCTAATACTGTTGCATATAAAATTAAAATCAAGACCTAAAAGTCGTTGTTTGATTTGAATTCCTTTTTTTTTCTCAAGTACAATAAAAACGTTGACCTTAATATTAAGCATTCGAAATATAACCATTGACGGTAGTATCCAACTCAATTGAATTATACGGTTAACAATATATATTACTGTTCTGTATATTCACAAGTCAAGCTGCCTGTCTATGCGTTTTTTAACACGTTTAGCATTACAAGAGCAGTTTAACCGTCGACAACCATGTCTCACTTGTGCTGAAATTGATGGGATTCATCTTTAAAAAAAAACAACATTTCGATATTTTGCCAGGTCTCTATAGGATCCAACCAAGCAAAAGCTAATCCAGGAGATAATGTCACAATCAGTGTTGCTGCTGACCCTAGGTCCTATATATACATGCTCGTTGCTGATGAAAGTTCTTCATTTCTTCATGAAGGAAATGATATCACAGAGGAAAGAGTAAGTTAATGAATAACAGATACAAATATCATAAGACACATTTATGACCAACAGTTAACTATCCTGTAAGATATCCAATTGTAAAATCAAATGTCAGAAACTAGTAATAATTCACCAATCCTAGTGTATCGCCATGTAGATAATGCCCTCAGCGCTACACATCTAAGTAATAAACATAAAAGGTATGAATCTTGACCTTTTCTGCTTTATCATATATCAATCAATTAAGAAAAGATCGGTACCGTATAACGTATAATGAAAACTAAAAAAAAAAAAAAAAAAAGAAAAATAGCATATTCCAAATTATTTAAAAATAGCTTTGTCAAACTGATCCTTATACAGATATATCTCTCACGAACGGCTAATTTAACAACGCTATATACAAGACAAACCTGTAGATAGCATTGGACATCATAACTACTATATATAATATGTATATTATAATTTAAAAAAGTATAACAAAAATACCAAACTCCAAGGAAAATTGGAAGTCCGTAAAAAATGGCAAAATCAAACGTTATTAACCAACAGACCGAGTGGAAAACAACTGCCATATTCATAACTTAGTCCAATTAATGCGGGAATGTGACGTGAATACAATTTTACAAAGATGACAGGCAGAACCATATGTCGAACTTAATTAAACAATATTTAAACGACGAAAAGGTAAACAAAAATCCGGAAAACACTTTACAGCAAAGTACAGATTAGGCAACACGTACCACAGCAAAAGTCGAGGGTGAACTTAGTCAACCAGAAGGGTTGTCTTTAGTTATAGCAATAATATGAACAGTTGTGCTGGCGCATAATATATTGGTTAAAGTACCAGAGATTTTAAGTGAAATGCATATACAAAAGAATAAGGTTATGACGAATTTGCCAAGTTAGACAACAAAAAGGCTGAAATAAGGAAGTTTTCGTACTGTGTAACGATTCATTAAACCGTATTTAAACTCTTAGTGTTGTCAATAGTATTCTCGGCTGCTGTTGTAAAACCTACAGGTTTCGCGGGAGGAACCACATATTTTGATCACTGTTAAATGTTTCATAAATGAAATCGTCTAGTACAATAGATAAATGGATCATTCATAAACGACAGACGTAAACTGTACATTTTGTCATTTAGTACCTCCTTTCCTGGTCCTAGCACCGAGTAAAAGGCCAATATACATTATGAAATGATTTTAGTTCAGTTGAATTTAATGTTAAAGAAGATAGCGTTGTATTTGCCTCAAGGGAATAATTCGACTGCATCTGAATATATGGCCAAACATTTATCAACGAATGTGTTTAATGACTATTAAAAAGACTTTCTCCTACATCATGTCTTTTTAAACTACCTGCATGTACAGCCTTTTCAAGTATCAATGTCCTTCAAACAGATTGATTCGGTTGCTTGTTGAATTGCAACTTAATATAAGAAGCAAGCACTGGCCTGGCAAGCCTGAGATTACTGCAAATGTTAGATCATTACTATGTCCTCTTCCTGTTGATCATAGAGAAAACTGTACGAGTCGAAAAGTATACATTTTATTTAAGTCTAGCTTAAATATTAGAATAACGCAAGAATGGTACCGTAGTTACGATTTTCTATACTTTCCTCACAAATCTTTTGATGTTTAACTTTAGTATATAAATGTGGCATACACTTGTTATTATTGGGCACTACGTTTTACTGAAGATACGTCAAAACAAAACACTTTGTAACCTTCTATAAGTGAATTTGGTTGATTTTGATATCTAATGGCGGCCATCTTGGAAAAAAACCGTCATTTTGAAATTTCAAATTTGGTAGATATCTTATATTGTACGAAGCAGCCAGCAATAAAAGCATGATGATTTTGAACTAAAATAAGGCCGAAAAAGTTGCCATTCTGAATTTTCAAGCTGCGTTCATAGATAATATTTTGTCTAAACACCCAGCACTACTACCATCCAAAATTTGCCATTAAATTTGACCTTATATAAATGATATATGTTGATTTTGATATTTTATGGCGGCCATCTTGAAAAACGGCCGCCATTGTGAAGTTTCAAGGTGTACCCATACTTAATATTCTTTGAAACTTCAAGAACTACTATCATGCTATATTTAGTGTTTTTATCATCAAACCCACAATTTGTCACCGATCCGCTGAACTATTACGCCACTAGATTCATTCATCATGTTGGACATGGGAAGTAAAAAAGGAAAATATATCAGCTATTCCTCATCACCATTTGGACTTCAAATTAGTAATGAATGTTATTAACAATATGTTTTGTGATTCGTATATACAGAGGCTTATTTGCAGAAGAAACATAAGCAATCTCTATCCTTTTACAATCGAATATTGTATACAGATAGTGTTCTGACAATGAATATCAAAGTGTGGTGACCATAATGACTACTAGTATATTGAACTTGAAAGGAATGACACTGCCTATGTGTTAAGGTCCGTTTAATATCTTCTTTTACGACATAACCAAGAAGTAATTTTACAAAAACGAAATTGGCTTCATTTTGTTCTATATCTTTATGTATCAACATTCCAATGACACCTTCATTTGGAGAAAATATAAATATTTATATATCCCTGTGTTATGTTATTCCTGGTTTCAATTCTTCTTCTGATTCTTCAATACAGGTGTGATGCTTGGGGGAACTTACCCAGGCTTTTCTCATGAGAGATATCTCCTCGTAAGTTATACAAACATCATGATGAATTGATTTACCGGTAAAGAATAGCAATGCCCCAGATGGCTACGGACATATTCAATAGTAAAAGACGTTGCCACAAACCTGTCCTCCCTTCCTGGTTCTTGGCGGTACAAAATGTAACGTATACATTAAATACTGATTGACAAGTGCAAAACAAAATCTTTTACTAGTGGATATTGAACTAATCTTATATTCAATATAACCGAGTTTTTTGTTGGGAACCTTGTTTCCTACTGTTTGTGCTGGTGCTTTGTATGGATTATTATTTGTCTTTTCATCTTTGTCTTCTTTTTTTCATGGTGTTGTTTTGTTCAACGAATTTCTGTCTTTAAATAGAATGCATTATTTTTCCCGGTCGTAAAGTATAATATAATTATTCCTTTATTTCTTCCAGGTTATTAGTAATCTGCACTTAAATGATAGGAGGTTTGACAATAGTAATTATGCGTGCGTGTTGTTGGTATGTATTCATGATATGTATTTGACCAATATTTCTGAAATCTAAGATAATATAGTTTTGTTATTGCGTTTTCTCTGCAGTGTTTGTTCTGGTTAATAGTTGACATAAATATATAGTTAGTGCAACATTGTAGAACTAAGAGAACATACAGGATAGAAGGTAAAAGACTACTGTGGATTCATTATTATTCGTTGGATACCAATTTTCGTGGATTTCGTGGTTACCAGTTAACCACGAAATTAAATGTTCAACGAATAACAAAATGTCTATAGGCTTGTTAGCAGACTTCGGTAAAACCACGAAATTAAATTTCCACAAACATGTAAGTTTTCCTTAATCCACGAAAATTGCTACCCACGAAAATAAATGAATCCACAGTACTTAACAAAATGTATGCGTCAGTAAAATAGAAAGGTTAGCTATCAATGGGAATATTAAAAGTCGAAGAGAATCAGATACCAACAACAGTCGTCAAATCACTTCATAGAAAACTTACGATTGAACACCACGAACCCCCAACAATCCGGGTTTAATTAGGTGATCAGGAAGGGTAGAAAGATCCTGATCCACATGTGCAACCCGTCGTTTTGCTCATGCTTAGTACTCATTCGTTCATAAGTCTCATTGTCATAAAAAACTAGAAGCAAATATTGATTTCAAATTTGACTGCATGTAAAAAAAATTCTTACATTTAGACGTCCGACCGTATGTCCTAAAGGTGTGTCTGTACTTAGAGATTTTTTGGGGATGTACACACAGCCTTTGCCATTCAGTATGGTATATCTTAAATATAATTACATTGTTTGATATGTTAACTGTAATTGTTATTGATAAGTTAAGTCTTATATACGGATTAACTTAGAAAGCTTTCAATCATATCATGTATTTTGAACTTTCGAAAAGATTTTCTCTTTTTCGAAGGGCTCATCATTTAACATAATGACAGATGATGTAGACATCGAAAATTCCAACATGAAATGCAGTGAGTATAGATTAATTATGGAATAACTAATACAAAGTATTCAAATATAGAAAATATTTAACGAGTTACTGAACAACACATTAATTCACGAATGTGCGTGTAATTTGGTCACGATTTGAATATTTTTTGATACTTATATTTTGGAATAAGTTATTGATATTGATATATATATATATATATATATATATTGATACCTCTTAGTTTTATATGTGAATTATAAGATTGCACTTGCACAAAAAGGTGAAAACTACAAAACAATTGATTTATCTAAAGGGAAAGTACTGTTAATTAGACTGAAAAAGAAATAAATAAATTCTCAGATGTACGACAGTTTTTAGCTTGGGAAAAAGTGTTGTTCTAGAGTGATTTATACGTCACTTACCCCGTATTTATTGTTAGTTGTTTTGTTTGTTCATTTAAAATAAAAGTTGGTTTGTATGTTCGAACACGTGAAAAAAGAATGAACAATATCTTCTTATCCTACGGTCAATTCAAGCCTAATCAAGAAGGTGAAAATGTTTGCATATACACGTCAACTATAATTTGAATTTGGAGATGAAGGTATTGTTTCTGTAATAAAAGTGAAATAAAATGCATTTCCAGGTCATATTTAACAGTACTTTTTAATTCTGTCTTCAAAATTTTAGATTGTATGTGCAAACTATGAAAAACTGAAAATTTGATTACAGTAAAAGGGAAAGTATCATATATTAAAAAAGAGGGACGAAAGATACCAGAGGGACAGTCAAACTCATAGATCGAAAACAAACTGACAACGCCATGGCCAAAAATAAAAAGACAAACAGACAAATAAAAGTACAGATGACACAACATAGAAAACTAAAGACTAAAGACTAAGCAACACGAACCCCACCAAAAACTGGGGGTGATCTCAGGTGCTCCGGAAGGGTAAGCAGATCCTGCTCCACATGTGGCACCCGTCGTGTTGCTTATGTTATTACAAATCCGGTAAATAGTCTAATTCGGTAGGTCACATTCGTGAAAAGAGAAGGGTATTATAGTTACGACATAAGGACCATATCCGATATCATCTGTGAAACGGTTATTCCATAACGGTCAACCAACTCGTGATGGCGTCCGTAAAATTGACGAAGGGATGATTTCAACTTCACCATTTGGAACTCTTGGTTTAATAGCTTCCTTGTGAGCAGCAATCCTCTATCAAGGAAATCATGATAGGAAACATTACATTATTAGCTTAGCACTGTGTCTATTATTTTTTCGACACATAAACCGGTCGGAGTCGGCAATTTCTATTATTCTTTATATTCGATACATCAATCCCATAATAAAGATGAAAACGTATGAGTAATTTCGCGCTAGGGAACTCAGAGTTCTTCTGAAGGTGTAATACCACCAAATCATAGTACGTCACATCCAGTTGCATACGAAAATATTCCCTTGAATTTGACAGTTGTAGGTAATTAATCCTACATTTCATTGCAGTAAAACATTTCTGGGTCATAAACATATATCTTGGTAATTAAAAGCACCATTATTTTTTTATTTGGGGTTTCTATAGAATATTTTGGAAACTTGACGTTACATGGCTACTAAAGCTTGTACACAGGTTAATAAAAGGGGAAAATGTGATTGGTTAACTTCCAGTGATGGTTATTTTCTTATATGCAATGAAATGTTATGTGAAATTTTTTCTATAGTACTGGACAGGATAAAACTTTACTCATGCCAAGTATTTCTTTATTTGAAACAAAGATAAATTCTGCACAATTTTTTGAAAAGTGCAAATTTAACAAAGACTAACAGGGGAAAATCAATGGTGGTAGTACACCTGAAGCGATGTATGCAACACTTGCACGCCTATTTCATTCATTTTCATTCATTTTGATTGTTTCTTTGTTAAAAGACAGTTTCTTAATATGTTTTTGCTCGTTCGAACCCTAAGAACAGACTGAAAAGTATCTTTTTTCTCTTTTGTCAATAAACTCATCATAGATACCAGGATTAACATTCTGTGCGCTAGACCCGTTTTTTTGTCTGCCAAAAACTCATCATTGACGCTCAAAAAAGTAAAAATGGCCAATTACTGTACGAAGTTGAACAGCATTGAGGACCCAAATTTCGATTTTTGTTTTAGCTTCTTCATATAATCCGTCGATTAGCGACTTGTAACTATAATAAGAAACAAGCCTCTTGTGTTGACACATATAATTTTTAAGAATGGATCAGTTTAAAGAGACCTCTTGCTTTAGTCAGTGAATGGCCCTTACCTCTAAAGAACCACAGGTTTTTCTTAACTTTAAAAATTAGCGGTAAGCGTTGGTTCACGACACCAGCAAACACATACAAGCCCATCAATAAAAACAACATCAGAATTTAACATGTGGCTTTGATATTTAAAATGTTGTCCGACGTTATAAACAATCTTCCACTTCTTTTTTTAGATTTTTGCAAGGATAGAATTTCCAACTGCGCAGACTATGGGTATGAATTATGCACAGATACAAGATATACAGGATGGACGAGGGACAATTGCCCAGGAACATGTAATAAATGTCAGACACTAACTGGAATACAGTCCTTTCAAGGGATAGTTACAGGTACTAGCTCTTCCGTACGATCCTCTTCAATACAGGTGTCACATGTAAAGCAGAATATGCTAACCCTTCCAGTGCACATGAGATCACCCCCAGTTTTTGGTGAGGTCCGTGTTGGTCAGTGTTTAGTTTTCTATGTTGTGTTTTATATATTGTGGATTCATTATAATTCGTTGGATACCAATTTTCGTGGATTTCGTGGGTACAGGTGAACCACGAATTCAAATGTTTAACGAATTACAAATGTTAATTTGGCTTTGTATGCAGAGATTGGCAAAACCACGAAATCAAATATCCACGAAAATGCAAGTATTCCTCAATCCACGAAAATTGATACCCACGAAAATAAATGAATCCACAGTACTGTTCTTTTATCGTGTATATACTTTTTTGCAATGGCGTTGTCAGTTTGTTTTCAAAGTGAGTTTGAATATTCCTTTTGTATCTTTCGTCTCTTCTCCAAGTATAATGCCTTACAGTGGTAGACTTAGGCTAAATCACTGTTTTCTCACCTTTTTATAGTAGTTTGAGGCGGATTAAAAAATAAGAGTTTAAAAAAGGTAATTGAATAAGAAAAGTGAGACCAAATACAACATATGCATACTTTGCTTTTGTATTAATATGTTTGCAAGGTTAACAAATTTTTGAGTATAAACAACAAGTTGAAACCAGCTTTTGCACTAATAGAGCTATAAGTTCTAAGGAACGTGGAGGTTACTAGGGACCGACTTTATCAGCAGAAATCCTTCTAAATCGTCGGAATGATTCTATCAAACGAGAATTCACAAATAAGTTTAAATATTTCTGAGTCATACAGTAGGAGGGAATATTTTTCTTCCAATTAATTTCTTTTTATGTGAAAAAATCATTTATATTGTAAGAGGTGGTAAATAATCATACCGTCTGCAAAAATGTGTCGATCAATTGTGTTTAAACATTTGTTAAAAGGGGTTCGTGGTGCTCCTAGTTTTAAGTGTTGCTCTTTGAGCTTCTATCACTTTTCATGAAAAACGTGATTAAATTCAGTTTTCAAATTTCACATCCGGTCAAATTTCAGGGTTAAAACAATTTACATAACCAGCGGTTTTTGATGACCACTTGATATAGCTTATCGAAGTAATGAATAGGTGTAATACGACGGGTCTTACATTTGATGCATTCTGAGTACCTGAGATCACCCCAGATTTTTTTTGGTTCCTGTTGCTCAGTTTTGTTATCTTTGTTGTGCTTTATATACTGTTATTTGTCTTTTGGTCGTTTTTTGTTATTTGACATGGCGTTGTCAGTTTGACTTTGACTAATGAGTTTAAAAATATCTCTTTGGTATCTTCTGCCTCTCTTTTATTTTAATCCAAAACACTAAAAATTAATTTTGTGTATTCCAGAACATTTGAATTGAATGAACATTATATTTTGTTTATTTGTTTCTTCGTTAGTTAAATAAAATGTGAATTTATTAATCATGTTTTATAACGTATAAACAATTAACTAAATAACACTAAATCACTTATGTCTCATTACATTAGATTAAATCATGGCCTAATTCTCATTCCGGTAGACTCATGTACTTTGCCATTTCCAGAAAAAAACAAGAATGATATGGTCATTCCTTTCAATTATTTAACATGTATTTAAAATCTGAGAGCGACCTCCGACATTATTATGGAATAAGGAATGAAAACGGGGAATGTGTCAAAGAGACAACGACCAGACCAAAGAGCAGAAAACAGCCCAAGGACATTAATGGGTCTTCAACGCAGTGAAAAAATCTCGCACCCGGAGGCGTGCTTCAGCCGGCCCCCAAACAATAATGTATTCTAGTTCGGCAAAATGGACTCCAAACTAAACTCCGAAACAAACAGATGAACTAAAATTAAAAAAATACACACACGACTAACAAATGCAAGAGGTTCCTGACTTGGGACAGGCGCAAATATGGGGTGGGGTTAAACATGTTTAGTGAGATCTCATCCTCCCCCTATAACGCTAGCCAATGTGGAGTAAACAAACACGCAGCAATAAGCAAAGTAAGACTCAGTTTAAAAGAAGTCCGATTTCTATATTAGAATAAATAACAGAAGAGACTAAGCAAAATGACAATGATAAACATGAACTCACAAAAAAAGGACTACTAGCAGTTACTGACATACCAGCTCTAGACCTCAATTAAACTGATCGAAATATGATGTCTTCATTATAAGAGATCAACCACAATCCCTCCTGTTAGGGGTTTAGCATCATGTCATCATAAATCATAAGAGAATAACATGCCAACATTTGGTTTTGGTAAGCATTTTGCGCTTCTTACTAAAATGCTAGTATAAGTATAAATAAGAAGATGTGGTATGAGTGCCAATGAGACAACTCTCCATCCAAGTCACAATATGTAAGACTTGAGTGTGTTTAAAAAGTAAACAATTATATGTCAAAGTACGGCCTTCAACACGGAGCCTTGGCTCACACCGAACAGCAAGCAATAAAGGGGGCCCCAAAATTACTAGTGGAAAACAATTCAAACAGGAAAACCAACGGTCTAATTTATTTAAAAAACGAGAAACCAGAAACACTTATGAATCACACCAACAAACGACATCTGCTGAACAACAGGCTCCTGACTTAGGACAGGTGCATACAAATGCAGCGGGTTTAAACGTTTAAACAGGCATCAACCTTCACCCTAACCCCAAACAGTAGTGTAACATTACAACATAAAAAGACACTATAAAATTTCAATTGAAATGGCTTAACTCGATCAAAAAGACAAATAAACAAAAACAAGTAAACATACACTGAACGAATAAGTTTGATCTATGGCTCAATATAAATACAATAATAATAAAAAAGAAGTAGAACAATGTCATAAAGACAACTTTAGCCTGGGACAAATTGGCGTTAAATAAATTAATGTACACAGGTAAATTTTAATATAATAATTTTGTAGTTAGGAGTACGGAAACATTTTTAAACAAATGAATAATCTGTTGTTCACAGTACTTGTTCAGAAGTGAAAATTTATCCTCATACTAAATAAAAAAAGTGGTACATATTAAAAATAGTGAGACGAGATATAACACAAAATAAGTAATCATTGAATAACAGAAATGCATTACAAATTGTGTCAACAGGTCAAAATAACACGAAAGTACGATTTGAGAGTACTCGCAGTTACTGAGAGCTAGTTTAAAGCCAACAACAATTGATAATAAAAAAAATCATGCACCAGAGACTAAAATCAATTAAAACACTAAGCAGGGATTTAGTGTTTAACGCCATGGACAGTCAAAGAAGACATGCTTTGTGCAATGCCAAAATAAAAGTATCGACAGGCAGTAGGATAGTTAGGATTTAACTTTATAAGAAATATTTATCATGTTATATATAGATAAAGCAATCACTAAATATAAAATAAACGTGGACGTGTAATTATACATCCCAAAAAACATTCGAAAATAATACAAATTTAGTTATGTTTTAATTTTGTTGTTGACAAATTCGATGTAAATGCCAATGTAAACAATATTCAAAGATCTTATTACAACATTGATAAGATAACCTTTACTAATAAGTTTGTTTAAAGGTTCGATGAGTATACACGGATCACATAGTGATTTCCGCGCTTTTAGTACAATATCACCGTAAAATTTAGGATGTGAAATACCGTTTTTAATAAGTTTTCTACAGGTACAGCCAAATTTACTTATCAAATCTTTGTATCTATGAAAGAATTAAGTAAATGTTTTAAGTAATTTATGTTAACGAAATCCCTGACTTAATAATTTACCAGTTATGCATTGATTGCGTTCGTTAAAATCTATGACGTCACTACACACATGGGAATAACGAACGAGTTGGGATATATAAACACCGTATGATGGAGCCAAAGGAACATCGCCGTCTAAAAAAAGAAAATTAACAATAGTGAATGAAAAATCGTCTTTTTTGTCGTTGATTTTAGTATGGAGTTTCTCTCTAGAAATTGAAATGTCTAGATCTAGAAAAGGACAACTACTGCTGTTTATATTAGATTTATTTAAAGTAAGTTCCTTTGGGTAAATTTCAGTAGTATATTTAGAGAACTCTGGATTATTTAACGAAAAATATCAAGATAACGGTAGGTATTGTTGAATGTGTCAACCAAATGTAACAATGACGTGTCTTTACTGAGTTTGGCCATATACTGTGATTCATAGCAATACTGGAATAAATCTACCATTAAAGGGCGCAATTAGTGCCCATAGGAATGCATACTACCTGTCAATACACTTTATCGCCGAAACGTACATATATGTTGTCCAGGAGAAAGTTTAAAGCTTCAATCATATCTTCACATTTCCAGCAAGTGTATCTAGCAGACTTTTTTTTTTCGTTACTGAAAAAGGCTTTAAACGAGTTACAGCAAATAAATTTGCAACGGGATTTTTCAAAAGACCATTTAATTAAATATGAAAAGTTTTTCTTGATAAGATAGTTTGGAAGTGTAGTGTAGAGAGTAGAACAATCATAAATGTCAACAGAATTAAAAGGACCATCAAAAGCACGTATTTTATCTAAAACCTCTAAAGAATTTTAACATTAAAAAAAATTATTAATACCATTATTTTCATTAACTTTATTACAAAAGTTAATAGCAAGTTCTTTGGTAGTAGTAAGGGAAGTAGTTAGAAGCACTGACAGATAAGGAGTAGAACACGTACTAGATACGGAGATGAAACGAAGTTTAAATGGTTGTTTGTGTAATTTAGGTAACCAGTACATAGTTGGGACTTTCAAATGTTCGGAAGAGGCTTTAAAAGAGGGACGAAAGATACCAGAGGGACAGTCAAACTCATAGATCGAAAACAAACTGACAACGCCATGGCCAAAAATAAAAAAGACAAACAGACAAATAATAGTACAGATGACACAACATAGAAAACTAAAGACTAAGCAACACGAACCCCACCAAAAACTGGGGGTGATCTCGGGTGTTCCGGAAGGGTAAGCAGATCCTGCTCCACATGTGGCACAAGTCGTGTTGCTTATGTTATTACAAATCCGGTAAATAGTCTAGTTCGGTAGGTCACATTCGTGAAAAGGGAAGGGTATTGTAGTTAAGACATAAGGAACATATCCGATATCATCTGTGAAACAGTTATTCCATAACGGTCAACCAACTCGTGATGGCGTCCGTAAGATTTACGAAGGGATGATTTCAAATTCACCATTTGGAATTCTTGGTTTAATAGCTTCCTTGTGAGCAGCAATCCTCTATCAAGAAAATCATGATAGGAAATACAAGCCCGGGAATATCGTATCAATTGGGAGATATATACTCGATATGCAGGCGCTGCTGGAATGTTGCTGCATAGAAATGGAAAGTTCACAATTGTGAAGCTGAAATCATCTCTTTTGTCGTAAAGTTTTGTTTTCAACCGACCTTCTTTAAACTGGGTAGTGGCAGTGATATGCTTGTTTACAATTTGACTCTCTGTGGAGCGTACGGATCTGAATGTAAAGAATTGATAACTCCCGTGTAGTATATGCGTCACACCACACTACATTACTGGCTGCTTTGTCTGCCGGTACGAACACAAACCGCTTTGCGAGTACTTGGAGTTTATTTGTTATTATAGAAATGTGTATATCTTGAACCCTATTATTAATTTCAGAATTGAAATGTATTTCCTCTACATTTTAAGTAATACTATATTATATGTAATAAAAAAGGAAAATACATTAGATGTACTTACTATAAGTTTGATGAGGTGATTAAATCGGCCAAATTCCCTTGACAACCAATATGTACATGTACGTTTTTGCAATACAGTTGAATGACAGTTGTAGATATTTCAATGGACACCAATTTCACATCATTATGGCAGACTTGTTTCTTTATGTGATGAGTCTAAGTTTCTGGCTATTTAGTTGATTAATTTACCATTAAATTGATCACAATAATTTTGTGTTTAACAATCAAGTTGTTTCTAAATTTAATTCCTAGATGTATACAAATAAACTTATTTTGAATAAATGTCATATACACACCAATACCTGCAATTTCCTAGATTGAAACTCTTAAACACAACTATACGACAAGAGGGACCCTTTTTTCGTTCCCTATTGCTTTTTTCATTTTTTTAACGTTCCTTTTGATTCGTCTTACGGTATGTGTACATACCGAGTCGTTCGCTATGCATATGGCTGTAGTGGCGTTTTATATTTCAATAAACGCAATCTATGTTACACTGGTAAATGATTAAGTAAGTGATTTCGTCATCACAGATTACTTGCAATGAAACTTTTACTAAGTACTTTCGTAGATACCACTACATGGTGTTGAAGTTTGACATCATTTAAACACAATCTTACCAAGAGAAGTGAAAGATACCAAAGGGACATTCAAACTATGGCTAATAAAGAAAAAGACCAACAGACAAATGACAGTACTCAAAACACAACATAACAAACTAGTGACTGAGCAACACGAACCCCACTTAAATCTGAGGGTGATATCAGGTGCTCCAGAAGCTATAATTATGCTCATGTAAAAATATCCCTCCTGTGACTAAACTTATTCTTAAATATCTTACCAATCTAACACTGTAATACGATCATTACATATTGTTTTCGTCGGTACTAACACTGCAAATTTTAATAATCAATAAAAACGTTACTAAATATGTATTCCTATATAAATGCAAATGTTTTATTGAAAATTTATTTTAAACTTGAAAAAATAAAAAAAACTAACACATATCAAAGAGAAAAGATACTTTAAACTCCCTTGAAGTCCTCGAGGACAAGAACTGTTCTAGCCTAGAACACTCTCGATCAGTTCTACCCTACAAAACAGTTGTATCCCGAAACATTTATAGGTTGAACTGTTCTTAAACAATTTACAACAGTTATATGACAGATTAATCTGACAGTTCAGATGATAAGTTAGATTGATTGTGTGTTGGTTGCCTAACGTTCGGTGGCTAATATTTCATGCATGTTCAAGACGAGAACAAATTAACAATAAAGTAATAGTAAACAAAGATCATCAATAAAAAAATAAAACGGCTCATCTGCATTGTAATTAATACTCACAATTAGAACGATGACTAACTAAAACTCGAGCGCAGGTCAACACTGATGAAATGAAAATTCACTCTTTTAAAATATTGGTAAACGATAATGAAGAGACAATCGACGTTTACAACAAAACTATGACAAAAACAATTAGATAAACAATAGTCTTCAGAATAAAACAATAAGAAATTCTAAGAATGAATAACACGATCCTAACTTAATACCGTTGATGAAACACGACGTCTAATTTTATCCGATTGAGTAGAAGTCCTTAGTGAAAGTCCAAGTCATACACACGACTGCCATTACAGGTCATTTGAAAAACAAATCATTTTATTTCATCTTGTTAGATTCAAAGCATAATGCAATAAAGAATTTTGTTATTCCAGGCAATATTTGCAGGGATAAACTATCGAATTGTAGAGCTTATGGAAATTATGCATGCACTGGTGTGTACCAAGTTTGGGCAATGGAAAATTGTGTAAGCTATTGTGGATTTTGCAGTAAGTAATAGCTGAAATTGAATCATATCTACTTACTAATTCATAAATGTGGTTGCATCAATTTATATTTGTTTAGTGCTCATTTCGCATTGCTGTTTAATCGTTCATCATAACAATGTAGAATAGTGCGATATGTATATAGTTATATGGTTTCGCAGATTAAAACTTGTATAAACTAAAAGCAAAAATAAAGCATCCTGACGACGATAAATACTACAATCATCTAATTGATGTCATTTGGATATTGTTAGATTAGGTTAAAAGTTAGCACTTTAATTACAGTGAACAAGACAATTTATCTGTCACCCATACGATTACTTTTTCAAGTCAAAAAATGAAAAAAAATATTCAACAAGATAAAGATACGAAAAATACACTGATTTACAAATCTGCGTAGCGCATGAGTGAATAATCGCTGTTGTTTAATCGCAAATTGTTTTATTTGTGATGTTTGAATTCTTAGATAACCAATGTTTTTTTCCCTTTCTTATACCCTTTTCCTCCCTGTCTTATTTCGTTATGAAGCAACTTCTTGACAATACCAAATGTTATATGACGTTATAGGAGTAACATTAAATAATTTCGTTCACGTGCTAAATTATGAGTTTCATTTGAACATGAACAACATCACGAACATTCTCTTCAACTGCATCCTATGTAATAAAAATAAGAGGCACGTCATCACGTACAAAAATGGGTTTCGTTTCTTCATTGGTACAATTATTAATCTCTTATATTTGAACCAGAAAAACATTTATTTTAAAAAGTATATCAGTTTGTTATATTTTTGGTACCTAAGTCATTGACATATTGTTGATTACATAATCTTCAATACACACTTGTTATACTAATGCATTATATCACATATTATGTTTTTAGGTAAAACACTCAATATTTCTTAAATTGCTCCTTTCAAAAAATCAGATACTACCTGGTTACAAAAGAATATGATGGACATGCGTAAAGAAACCCCCGAATTTATACAACTATATGTTACTCGTGAACTTTTGTAACGAACTACCTGTGAGATATTCTTATTTTCGATGTGGAATCGTTTCATACTATTGATATGCTTGTAAAATGTCATATGACTGATTTATTTCAGTGAGTGCAAATAGCGGAACAGGTGGTACATTCACTGGCTCAGGAACAAGTATATCCACTGGGTCAGGAACAGGTACTGGAACGTCAACCGGCGGATCTATTACAGGAACAACTCATCCACATTTTAAACCTGTTAAAAGAACGCGGAAACGATTCCCGGAAACATGGATATGGTCATCTTACTTTACTGGGTAATGTTAAAAACGAAAGTAAGATCAGGTAAGCTCGAGACCAAAAGTTTAGAAAGTAAAACACTTGATATATAATCTTTGCACAGTACTTATACACAAAAGACTTGCAAAAACAAGTTCAAACCGCTCCACGACGACTTAAAGAGTTGCATTCGCCATTCGAATTCATCATTTCAGATTATAATGCATTCTGGATAATATTTTCAAATGCGATCATCAAACCGATGTAGTTCCCTAATAACGTAAAAAATAAACACTAACCAACGACGTGACACTGTTTTCATTTTTTGGATACAAACAATGAAATTTACTTTAGATTCTAAAACAGGAAATTCCAGCTATATAAATTTTTAAAGCCATCAATATCAATATTAGACAACTTGGCCTAATGTTTGCATTAAAACGAACATCGATTTGAAATAACATTACTTCAAGGATCATTTATTGTCACTATTGTAACCCCAAAGTGCTTACTTTACATTTTTTCAGAAAAATGTCTTATACAATTTCAGGTACTAATATCAATAATTATACAATGCTTCAAATTAATTCATTTGTAATTTCTAACAGAAACAAAAGTATTACAAAAATACCGAACTAAAAGGCAAAAACTGATAAAATCAACCAAAGAGATTAGTGAAGACAATTGTCTCATTCCTGAATTGGTACAGAAATTTTCCGAAACTAGCAAAGACCCCCCTCCCCTATATGACAGTTGTATGTAATTCCGTTATATTGACAAAATAAGGTGAGCAACCTAGGCAGACATAACTTTACATTATACCTGCATTTAAACATACGTATGTACGTCGAATTAAAATACTGACTATCAAAGGACAATTCAGAGGGTTTTGTTGCCAGACAAACCCCTAGGGTTAATAAAGTTAATTTTAAAAACATGTGATATAAAAAAGTACTAAACGGATAGCATGATTAACAAAACAAATTAATGTACACAGCACAACCAATATATACTTCCCCTAACGACACCATTCAAACTCGATATGTCATGATTGTGTTTGATGTCCGTTGCTGCCATTATGACTTTCCGACAGTAAGGGGAATGCATTTTATTGTAATGATTATTCATGTGTTCAATTTATAGTTGTTAAACTGTCTTTTCTTGTCAATATCACAGTGATATTCAAATAAACATATTTACATACATAATAACATGTTAACTTGTTAAAGTACCAAATGCATGCAGTGTAAAGAATGATAGCTCTTTCTCCTATCTTTCGATTACAGCTGATTAGAATTCACTATTGGCAATCCTGTTACAATCTTTACTTATATTGTCCAATCTAAAAATCTTGCAATCTTGTAAGACACAAGAAAGCAATAGAACTAAAATAGAAAAAAAAACATAAACTTAATGTTTTCCTTCAGTCTCTATATATCATGTCTTGATTAAAAAATAAAATAGCAAAAATACTGAACACCAAGGAAAATCCAAAATGGAGAATCCTTTTTTCAAATGGCACAATCAAAGGCTCAAACACTTAAAACAAATAGAAAACAACTGTCATATTCCTCACTTGGTCTAAAACAATAACGATAGACAACCAAATACTGAAGCAAAGCATAATCGAAGATTGATCTGTACACCCTTATCAAAAGAAGAAGCCAAAATAAATATTCATAAAAAATAATACCGGAAGCACGAATCCAAGTAAAACCTGAATGATCATATGTGCTCTAGATTGCTAAGGAACGTCTGCTTTAATTCGTACGCATATCATTATGGAAACCGTACAGTTGATTAGTCTCTCAAGTTTTATATCTTTCTTTTATGGGCTTTTTTGTAACTTTTCCAAACAAAATAAAGGCATAATTGACGGTACACTACACCATTCGACACCCGTATAATTAAACATGCTTGTGGTAGACAACATATCAAACGTGAAAGAAAACATTCGTATATAAGACCCTATTGCTGAAGTAGAATTGCTTTTGTTTTGAGTAGAGTATACATTTTTTGGTTATATATGATGATAGTAATTGCACTACAGAATAAAGTTTGGATGAAGCGACAACAATTTGTAGATAGATATAGGAAGATGTGGTATGAGTGCCAATGAGACAACTCTCCATCCAAGACTCAATTTCTAAAAGTAAACTATTATAGATCAAAGTACGGCCTTCAACACGGTGCTTTAGCTCACACCGAACAGCAAGCTATAAAGGGTCCCACAAATGACTAGTGTAAAACCGTTTAAACAGATACCAACGGTCTAATCTATATAAAAAAACGAGAAACGTAACCACATCAACAAACGACAACCACTGAACTTCAGGTTCGTCTCTATTTCAGATTTGATGGTCATTTAAATATCACAGCTGTCCTACCTGATACTATAACTTCATGGGTGGCCAGTGCTTTTGTTGTAAACAAACTTACTGGGTTCAGCTTAAGTACCTCTGCTGCAAAGGTTATTATGTATTATTTTACCAATGTTAAATAATTTACCCAGTTTAGATGAAGTCTTGTGACAATCCTCTTTAGAATATATCATATTGATGGATCCTCACATAGAAAGATATGTAATATTAATAAATGTAATATATAAATTCTGACCCACAAACTATCATATAACTGTTACCTATTTCCCCTTTTGAACAAAAACAGTTTATACGTATATCTTCAACGAATATTTAGCGTACATTTCAATCTTTGTCTTGCATGGACTTTTATTCATATTGTTAGCAATACTTTATCATTTTGGAACTTGCTTATTTTAATGTTTTCTTAGTAATAGCCGTTTCTTCAAGTTTGATTTTGCGCAGAAAATATGTTCTCCAAATATTGTAATAATAGCCGTTATGGTATAATTACCGCTTCAGTAAGGTTCATAGACATCATATTTACTATGCACTTTGCAATAGAATGATAGTTGATAAATTTCCTTCAATTCTCGACATGCAGGGTTTCATCCATAAAGGATGTTCGCTACTCTGTTTTAAAATAACAAGCTTTTTAAAAGACTGTTATAAATTGATAGTATATAAATAACAGAACTAAAAAAACAAAAAAAATATGTTTGTATTTTGAGATAAAAGCCTTTGATTTTTCATACTTTTAACATTGGTATCGATTTTCTTTCAAAAACTATGAAAAAAATAACAAAGATTTTTAAATATGTCTTTTTAAACTATATGTTAAAAATTTTGAATAGACAAATAGGGCTGAGTGAGCAAAATATTTAATGGCACTACATGGATAAATCAGAGGATTCCGAATATCTGACAAAAATTCAAAAACAAGAGGAGCGAACATCCTTAAATGACATTATTATTTCGATTTGTTTCAGAAATTCGTGGATAGGGTCTGAGAACTTCATTTGATTATAAATCTGATAACGTCAAACGGTTTGAAAATGAGAATTTCACCAAATGTCTATGATTGGATTACTCAATATCGGTTACCTTTTATCAACCATTTTCACCAAATTTAGATAACCGGTGTCACTAAAAGATTTGGACATCTTGAGCACATTATTTGGTAAGAGGTCTTCTTTTTCAATGTTTACTTTTTTAGTAGTGTGTTGTTGACTTTTTTCCTTTTGTCTGTTTATACCACTTTTGGTTTGTATAAAAAAGAAGATGTGGTATGAATGCCAATGAGACAACTCTCCAAAATGACACAGAAATTTACAGCTATAGGTCACCATACGGCCTTCAACAATGAGCAAAGCCCATACCGCATAGTCAGTTATGTCTGCCACTTGATACCCGCTCATTGTCATTTGCCTGTTTACACTTATTGCTGTTAAAATATTTCCTCTCATTCTTCACTCATAAAGTTTATGCATTTTTTTAGATTGTAGGATTCAAAGAGTTTTTTATCAGCCTCAATTTACCGTATTCTGTTGTTAGAGGGGAAGAGGTCGCCTTGCAAGTAAATCTGTTTAACTACCAGAATATAAATATGTCGGTAAGGATTTTCAATTTTCCTTTTAGATTTAGACAAGCATACAAAAATGTGACGTTAAATCTTTGCGTTCTAAGTACTAGCATATCAGAGTAAATTTACTTATTTTGTCACATTTTTTTGTTTTAAATATATTTTTATAATTAACATTTTGATACACATGATCAAGGACATAAAGTTAAAATCAAAACCCTTTAAATTTATGTATTTGTCAATTATACAAATTATATACCATTGTATTAAATTCGTTTTTAAGATGGCAGCTTCTCCCCTTTAAAAAGATCTCTCAAACAAATGATATTACAGTAACAAGCTGACGCCCGCCACCGGGTGTGGGATTTTCTCGCTGTGTTGAATACCAATTGGTGGCCTTTGGCTGTATTCTGCTCTTTGTTCGGCTTGTTGTCTCTTTGACACATTCTCCTTTTCCATTCTCAATTTTAAACACACTTGAATAAACCAATTTAGAATATAAAAGCCACAACATTAATTCCGACTCTCTAGTTTTTAGTTCTGTTAAAGTTGTGGGATCTATTCATGCAAAAGGAGAACCTAACCGACAGCAACATTGACTATGCACTCAATGTTTTAGCTAATTTGTTACATCTAATTTAGATTGTACCAATATTTCTTAATTCTCTAATTCTTCGTCAATTTATCCCTTTCTGCACCCATTGTATAAAAAAATATTTAATCAACGTGTTGTTCGTTTGATCTCAGTTCTTCATTGGTTAAAATCCGATTATGACGTCGAATTTTCTTGCTTTCCTCTGAATTTCCTATTGTGACGGCATGAAAAAAGGCGACCATGCCTGATGACGTCACATAGAAAGAACACATCTTTTTGCAGATCATTCAAAAATAGAGGAATAAGTTTGCCTGCATATTGTTTATAAATCATTAGAGAAACAGATTCCGCCACCAAATCTCGTGTAATACGATATTTATCCACTCTCGACAGTTAAATTTTAAATATTGAAAACGCTCGGCGAGCCTCGCGTTTTAAATTTGAAAATTTAAATGTCTCGATTGGATAAATATCGTATCACACTCGATGCAGTGGTAGAATCTATATGTATCATATTTTCATGTAGATATCTTAGAAACCTCAACCAGATAAATTAAAACAATTAGCACTTAATGTTGATGAAATATCGTTGATCTAAACATATTGTATGACTACATTTGTCTATTGATGACGAAAACGTGCTTATCACGAGTGGAAGTTTTTGTGTCGTTTTGTTTCTTCTTATTGAAGTTACACCATATCGCGTTTTATCCATAATAGTGGGTCGAATAATGGTTGACTTTTAACAGTCTAAAGAAAATCTTTCATGGTGAAAAATACAATTTATGCTATCAAATTGTAAAAGAATGAAAAATCAAACGCTTGAAAAATTCTGCCTATTTTCGTGTTTTAGGTTTTGATTGTTCTAAAGAAGAATGACGACTTCGAAAATGTTGCAAGGACAGTTAATGGAACGCAACAGTTGACGTTCTCAAAAACTCAGTCGGAGAATACATTTGTATGTATATTTAATTCTGTTGATAGTTAATTCGTGAATATAAATCATTGTACAGACATCTTATACGTTCAGGTATTTCACATTCCATCTTTTATTGTAATAATCTATACAAAGCACATAAATGTCGTCATTCACATCAAAAGCTACCAAAACTTTTAAACATACTTATTCAGAAGGGATATATATGATATAGTTACGATACTGTTGTCAAATCATTAAAGATGGCATTTTTTGGAATTAGTATTGATTTATACAAAGGGTCTTTGTATGATACGGGTTATGTTCTTCCCTTACATTTTATGATGATATGATACTTAACCCCTTACGGAAGGGATTTTGATTGATTTTCATATAATGAAGACATAATCTTTCAATCAGTTTAATTGAGGCCTGTAGCTGGCATGTCAGTAACTGCTTGTAGTCCTTTGTTAATATATGTGCATCATTGTCATTTTGCTAAGTTTCTTCTGTTACCTTATCTAACGCCGGAATCGGACTTCTTTTAGACTGAATTTTTCTGTGCGTATTGCTATGGGTTTTTCTTTATTCCACATTGGCTAGAGGTATAGGGGGAGGATTGAGATCTCAATCAAAAACAGGTTTACATGTAACCCCGCCGCAGTTTTGCGCCTGTCCCAATTTAGGAACATCTGGCTTTTGTAAGTCTTGTATGTTTTTTTTCAATTTTGGTTCATTTATATGTTTCGGAGTTTAGTGTGACATCCATTTTTGCTGAACTAGTATGCATATTTTAAGTGGCCATCTGAAGCTCGGCTCCAGATGCAGGAATTTCCTGCTGTGTTGACGACCCATTAGTGGCCTTCGGCTATTTTCTGTTCTTTGGTCGGGTTGTTGTCTCTTTGACACATTCCCCTTTTCCATTCTCAATTTATTTTGTTTATTTTCTATTTTGCTTGTTAATTCTATATAAACTGTAACTGTAATGGTGTTCTTATGTAGGTGTTAGCAGGAGAATCTACATCGGTTTACTTCCCTATAATACCTCGGTCATTAGGACCTATATATATAGAAGTTACAGCTCAGTCTTCAGTAGCCTCAGATGGGGTTCGTCGAGAACTTCTTGTCGAGGTACGCTTAATATTATTATTTAACACAGGTGTTGTTATTGTCCATGAGTAAGTTATGTTAAAATGAAAGAATGAAAGAAATTTTTAGTATGCTATACATAAATAAAACTTTAAGATCCATATCAACAACAATGTCATTTGAAGTTTTTATGTGTTAAAGTTACTGGAAGCAATTTTACATTTGTAAACATGGTAAATTTTATACATCACCGGCTATATTCAAATTAAACAAGTATAGTAAGAATACTTCAGTAATAGTCGATGAGTTAAAGGTATTGTTCTGTGCACGTTTATTCGTAAAAAAAACTTTAATCATCCTTAGAATTAACATTATTTTGAAAATTTTCAATTATTGATCATAGTATCGAAAGCATATTTGGTATGGTACAGAGCCATGTTACAACATTGTTTTCTATCGTAAAATAATTGAGTGCAATACCAGTGCATAAGTTTATTTTTGTTAAACTGTTTTTAGCCTGAAGGAGTTTTACAGGAATATAATAAACCAGTAATATTACAAGTAAATCATAGCCACCCTGTGCAAAGAAATATTTCTGTACCATTGCCATTGTCTGTTGTGGACGGTTCACAAAGAATTCGGGTATCAATTATGGGTATGTACATTGTGTGACATTAATAAACATTTCTAAGTTATGTGACATTTTGTTTGCAAATAAATATTCAATGAATTGAATGCGTACATTTTTGTATGGATTACAGCTAAAAACAAGGTATGAGTCAACGAGATCGCCTTCATACAAAGCAAAAGCATTACGACGTCAACATGCAGTCTTAAAAAATATATAAGTGTTCATACAGGGTTTAAAGCTTCAAATCGTCTAGATTCTAAACAATTTAAGAATGATTCAAATATATCGTCTATAAACACTATATTTCCTAAAGGACATAAACAGTCCTTTACAATATTAGTTAAAATAACCACAGATAGGGTTAATTTGCAAGACAAACCAACAAATGCTGTGGTTAAACTGGTTCTTCTAGATGTATTTGCTTTGGCTCCAATATTCAGACGTAACAATATATATATAAAGGTACTTACAACAAAAATTAAATTTTTAATTAAATTAGTTAAGCCTTTTTTAACTGATTTTTATACTTTTTTCCAATGTTGTAATGTTACACAACTATCCAAGGTTAGGTTAGTTTCACCCCGCCAGATTATATATGTGCCTGTCCCAAGTCAGGAGCATGTAGTTCAGTGGTTGTCTTTGGCTTATTTCTCTCATATTTGTTTTTTCGTAAATAGTTTTGTTGAAAATTCATTACAATAGGTCGTGAGTTATTAATTGAATTGTTTCAAATTTCTCATGTCGGGGCCTCTTATAGCCGACTGCACGATATGAGTTTTTCCAATCGTTGAAGGCCGTACGGCTGCTTATTGTTGTTGTTATTGGTTTTGGTAGGCGGCTTACTTATGTAGTAATTGCGCCTTAAATTCATATAACATAAATATTATGTATATATACTTTCATTCCCTAATTGTTCAAATCCACCTTATCTGAACTTCGTTGGATATTTGTCTCACTGGCAACCATACCACATCTCCTAAGTTTATATTTACCGTATTAAATAGACATTACTAACACATACAAAATATTTCTTATTACAAGTTATTTAAACATAGTACTAAATGATATTCTTAAATACAAGAAAGGCTTTACTAAAAGCAATCTTCAGTACATGACCTGTACTTCGGAGTATATTGTATGAAGCATCATCACCAAAAGTCCAATAAATATGATCTTGTGCAATGGTAGGAATAAATTTATACAGAATTCATGTAAGAAAAAAAAATTAAAGAATCAGTTAAGCCATGTTTCAAGCAATGAATAAGCAACATGACAACTTTCCTTTTAAAAACAGCTTTGAAAGAAAGTAAAATTTACTCTCTAGATATATTGTGCTCAAATTCGTTTTTAAAATAGTGATCTTCAATCACAAACATAATTCAACATACTGAAATTAAAATAGAATGGTAAAAATAGAATGATTATTTTAATACCTAATTATTTATTTGTTATATATCAAATATTTGGTTTGAGAGTTCCTGATGAAGGTTAATCACCAAAAAGCTTCGGATACATGAAAGAAAGTGATTTTTTTTCCTATTTATTTAAGGGGATGTTGTTGGACCTACTTTACACAATTTGGATCAATTGATTCGGTTACCAACGGGTTGTGGTGAACAAACAATAGTTAAACTTGCTCCTGACGTTTATGTTGCAAACTATTTGAAAAAATCCAATCAGTATTCTCAAGAAATTAAGGAGAAACTGACATCATATATGGAAAAAGGTTTGTTTTATTTGTACCATACTGAAACAGTTACTGATATATTATAGTATTTATAAGAATCATATGATATATTAGGGATAGAAGTGGAAGTATTCGTTGTTACAGTATTAGAAGTGCAACAATTCCTATGCTGTAAAACCTGAGCTGAAGACAAGAAATTTTGAAGGGCTGGCAGTAAAAATATTGTTTTTAATTATATACCTGAAAATCTTTTAAAAATCATTAGTTAATCTAACGATAATGTTTGCCTTTAACAACTATATTTAAAATCTATGATAATTCTTGTGTTAAAAAAATATAACAATTGTTTAACAGATACATTTGCTCAGTTATCTGTTAGTACCATAAGTACTGAAAATGGGCAAGGTTATTTCAATCATGTTTAAGTAATGAATCCGAATTAAATTATTTAAGCACCACATTTTTCCATTATCACAATAATACTAAAAAGTACTAAACTTGAGCTAGAGTTAATGTACCAAATTACATCATTGCGACTTACAGACTGTTCTAGACAATAACTCCATAGATGGGTTCTATATTTAGCTGCTGACTATTTAACATAAAAAATGTGTTCCTTAAATTTACTACACATAACAGAAAGCCTCTTAAACTATACAATAGTATTGAAGTACTTGTACACTGCTACATCATTATTCGAACTTCAAAATCATAGTGCAGAAAACATAGACGCAAAAGTGGTTGTTTTACTGTTTTTTAGTAGATGGTATTTCAAACCCTACCTTTCACAATTCATTTTCATGTATTTGTATACATGTTTAGTTACATTGTTTCACAATAAGGTAGAAAAGGTTGATTTTTTGTGTTTGTCTCTGTCTCCATTTAATGTTCCAGGTTCAGTATTACACAGGACAACATACATGTCAAGACTTTTCAAGTCTACTTATAAATCAAGATAACTCAAAATACACAGACTAAAAACAAAGCCAACAATTATTTTTTTCTAACTTATGCATTAAAATATAAGCGAAATAGTTCATTGGGACAGCAATCAAAAGACACACATAAACAAAAGACTTACAATTTCACAAAGTTCGATAGTATAGTGTGGAATCACTGTAATAACGTTACTAATGAATATTATTTATACGGGTACTTTATACATGTACATGTCTCTAATATCACGTGAGATTAAGCCGGAATATTTTCCACAGTATACTACATTTTCAGAAAATGCGTCATCTCATTAAGCAAGCGTAAACATCTATCCTGTTATACAATTGATATACACTTTACTCTAATAGTAAATTAAATTATAATTAATAGAAAGGAATATGAGATCAAACTCAAATGGGTTAGGAATCCGACAATACAGACTATATATAAATGTCTTTGGATGTCACTCTCTTGACCGTAAAGGGGTTAGAAAAATTGCGAATAAAAATAATCAAAGACGACAAAAGATAAACATCCGTAAATATTTCCTAAAATCAGAATCATGACATCATCACCAGGAAACCATAAAATTTGATGTTCCTTGGAAAGATAGCATAAAAAATACATTTTGCTGAGTTGTCTTTCTGCATCCATCAACACCGCGATTAGTGAATAAAAGACAAATACATAGAAAAACGAATATAACTTCATGGAGAAAAGTTAAATACAAAGATTAACTTGACCTTTTTTGTTATGATGAAGGGTACCAAAATGAATTAAGATATCAACGTACAGACGGGTCATTCAGTGCCTTTGGTGATTCTGACAGACAGGGAAATATGTGGTAAGATATTTTTATGCCCCACTTACGGGCATTATGTTTTTCGGTTTGTGCGTCCGTTCGTTCGTTAGTCCGTCCGTCCGTTCGTTTGTCCGTCTGTCCCTCTTAAGGTTATTAAACATTTCGGTCAAGGTAGTTTTTGATGACGTTAAAGTCCAATGAACTTGAAACTTAGTACACATGTTTCCTTTATTTTGATCTTTCTCATTTTACTGCCAAATAAGAGTTTTGATCCCAATGTCACGGTCTTCTAAAAAAAAAAAGGAAATAGTGCGAGTGGGGCATCCGTGTACTATGGACACATTCATGTTAATGTCAAAAACAGGAAATAGCAGGAAAATGTATAACAATCCAAAAGTACAAAATAGAAGACACAAGATGACGTTGTTTTTTTTTCCTATTTTTTCATCTGTTTTTTTTCTATGTACTTAGATCTTGTATTTCACTTCAGTTTTTTTTCAAACGACAGAGAAATTCAAAATAAATCATTTGTATGGGTAATCAAAATTAAATTCAGTCGCATCCAAATCGATGTTGTTCCCTTTCTGTTATAGGTTATCAGCTTATGTCATCAAGACTTTTCAAAAGGCAAAGACGCATATTTTTATTGATGATAATGTTATTACCAAATCCGTGAAATGGATAATATCGCATCAGTTATCAGATGGATCATTTCCGGGCTCAATGTATACCTACTATATGTATGTAAGTATACATGTATGCCAAAAAATTGCTGAAAAAATAGTCCACAAAACACTATACAACAGTAAACCAAGATGCAAATTATTTATCTCGATTGAAGACTCTGCTCCACATGTGGCACCTTTCGAGTTACTGGTTGGAAGTACAAACGCAGTGTTAAATTTTATTTGGTAATTTCAAAATCGAGGAAAAGCTAACAGGAGGACGGCTACGACAATTTTAAAGATGGGCGAAAGATACCAGAGGGACAAACTCATAAATCGAAAATAAACTGACAACGCCATAGCTAAAAAAGAAAAATACAAACAGACAAGCAATAGCACACAAAACACAACATGGAAAAGTAAAGACTAGGCAACACGAACCCCACCAAAAACTGGGGGTGATCTCAAGTGCTTCGGAAGGGTAAGCAGATCCTGCTCCACATGTGGTACCCGTCATAATATAATATTCAGCAGTGTTAAATAGTTGCCTGATAGGCAGTAATCCTCCACCAAGAAAATCGTGATTAAAAAACGCAAGTTTTGGAATATTGTGTCAACTGCGAAACCTATATTTATATATGCCCAATAAATGAGCTGATGGAAAGTTTTAAAAAAGAAACAGAAAATTTCAAATTGCATGGAAAGATGTTATCTCTTTTGTAGTGACATTTTGTTCACAAAAGGGTTCTAAAATTTACACGTAAATAATGGCAAGTAATTGGACCATATAAAAGACCACACTAACCATTCATATCGGGCTCATATGAAAACATAAGACGAACAAACAAAAACAAACAACAACGACTAACACATTTCTTTTCGTTATATTATTTATTATTTACCATTACAGCGAGTTGTAAAGAGTACAAAAACGTGTAATCGTAATTTCAATTGCGACGTTAAAATTATTTTTCACACATGGAGAAAAAAACCTTATCTGTATTTTACCAAAGATTTTAGGAATTTTGCTTCCTCTTTATTTGGCTGTTTTGACGTTTTTAATTCGAGTGTCACTAATGAGTCTCTTGTTGAAGAAACGCGTGTCTAGCGTTTTTTATCCTGGTATCGTGGTATCTAAAATGAGTTTATTGAGTGTGACATTAATTTTTGCTTATTCTAATTTTTATTTTCTTTAATAGGACAGAAAAACAAATAGTATAAGTCTGACTGCATTTGTGTTGATTGCTCTACAGGAAAATTTACATTTGCAAGGCGTAAGTTATTAGAGACACCATATTGCGATATGGTTACAGTATTATTCAAGTGCGTATTTAGTTGATGCTTCAAGAAGTACTATTACATGTATCAATTCAAGTTATCGCTATTGACGTTGCAAAGTTAATACTGATAAACAGGCTTGAATGTTTCTTAATCCTGGGGAAGTTTCACTGCTACATCTCATCTCATAGTTGTTGTCTTTCCATGTGATTCTAGGCAAGAAACTTGCTCTCCGTTCCCAGACCTATAGCTAATACATAAAGTATATAGATAAGATTCAACATAAAGCTACCAAAAATACCAGTGCATATACTTCTTTTAAGATTGTTTGCTCCTCTTGTTTTTCAATTTTTGCCAAATTTTCGGAATCCTCTGGTTTTATTCGTGTTTTGCCATTAACAAATTCTGTCCACTATCCCCTACTTTTCTTTTCTTACTTTTATTACATATAGTTTTAAAAGCCATATTTGAAATTCTAATTAAGTCGTTATTTTTTCATAGTTTTTAAAAGAGAAAAGCGGACAATGTTAAATATATGAAAAATCTAAAGAGAAACAGTTCCCGCCAATTTTTCAAACGCTTATAGTCGAAAACAAGCGCACGGATCCTTCATTTTTTTCTGCATTTTTAGTTCCTTTATTTATATACTATCAATCTATAAACGTCTTATAGTAAGGTTATTATTTTGAAACAGAGTAGCGATCCTCCTTAAGGAATGACAGTAATATTTGTGTCTGCTTTGTGCATGTTGTAGGTTATTCAAAAGTGTGCACCACATTTTGAATAGACAGAAACAAAATTACAGTCATTCCTTATGATTTAATTCTTAATTCCCCCTTTTAGGCGTAAATCATAATAAACAGTTGATGGCGTCACGGTCACTTGACAAAATCATGTCTATGAGCTGATAAAAACTTTCTGCCAGTCAGAAGACCTGTTACATCCAAAAATATTGTATTTTACGTAAAAAGTAAAATAACAAAAATACCGAACTCCGAGGAAAATTCAAAACGGAAAGTCCGTAATCAAATGGCAAAATCAAAAGCTCAAACCCATCAAACGAATGGATAACAACTGTCATATTCCGGACTTGGTAACAACATTTTCTTATCTAGAAAATGTTGGATTAAGCTGGTTTTATAGCTTGCCAAACCTCATCATGTAATGTACACTTCCTTGTGCAAATGTTATTGCATAGTAATTATTTTAACTATTGATAATGACTGAAAAATAAGTAACTGTGGTGTATATTATTTGCTTTTAAGTTGTCTGCGCAAATGAAACTAAACAGAAATCATTATCGTGATTATAATCAATTAATATAATAATAAAATTGAGAATGGAAACGGGGACAATAACCCGACCAAAGAATAAAAAACAGCCCCATGACACCAATGTGAGTAGTAATTGTCATTTATAAACAAAAAGCATGTATTTGTTGTTAATTTAATCTCTATAGCCTTAACATTAAATAAATGTTGATAAAAGTTCTTGTGTTATTGTGAATATAAACATTGCTATTTATTCATTCATATTCAAATGGAAGCAAAGATATCATATACAATGCTTTACTTGAGCCATTATTCCTCATATGCATTAATTATGTTTATTTATTTATCTTACGATAATGATTATTCAATTTTGTTATAAATATATGTCTCATCATCTCCTAAAAAATACCGAGAGCCTTAAAATATTTACCAAGATATAAAATCTATTAGGCATTTTGTCAAAGTCCTGTCTTCCTCTCAAAGATGATTACCGGCCATCACTCTAAATGTATGAAATTCATATGTAATTAGTTTCGATTTTTATATATGAATTGTTTCGGTTGTTTAGTTGAACCATATTGCTTTTGTGCGCTGATGCACGTAAGAAAGAGTTAAACAATGGGTTATGCAACCAAAATGTAGGCAGCAGTTAAGAAGAAAAAAACAAGGTCAGATTTCAGCGAGTGCTTGGAAAGATACCAATAAATCTAGCACACCTGCCTCTGTTAGGTAGCACTGAAAAATCAACATTGTCTATTACGAATATAATCAATATTCACAACTGATTCTTGTGATGGAGTGACTATAAATTCATTGCTGAACGCAAGACATGTATCAGTGATATGAGTTGGTTTACAGAATTTATACGAAGCCGTCTTACACATTTCGTGCTAAAAATTTGAACATTTTTAATACAAAAGACTTATTTTTGTTTCTTTTATCTTATTGTTTTTACAATCTGTCCATCAGTTTTATAAAATGTTTTAAAAGGTTAACGAATTAATAATTCTTAGACACATCATGCTATTCATTCTAAGTCTTACCTGCATTATCTTTGTTTCTATTTTGTTTATCTTGAATCTATTGTTATACGAAATGCCAATGCTGTGCTAATATTTTTATATGTTAGAGTTTTTTTGTGAAATGTTCTATAACTTTAATTTTGAGATTGATTTGATCTTCCGTCTAGTTAATTTGAACGCCACTACTGCGTAAAGTGTAAACGAAACGCGCTTCTGTGGTACTGAAGTAAATAAAGGCAACAGTAGTATTACGATGTTCAAAGGTCATAAATCAATTGAGAAAAAAACAAATGTGGGTTATAAACTAAAACCGAGGGAAACACATCAAATATAAGAGGAAAACAACGGAACAACAGAAACATTGTGCAACAACAACAAACGACAATGCAACATACATACACATTATTTATAATTTTAGTTCATTTATATGTTTTGAAGTTAAGTATGACATCCATTTTCAATGAACTAGTACACATTTTAATTTAGGGGCCAGTCCGCCTCCGGGTGCGAGATTTTCTCGCTGTGTTGAAGACCCATTGGTAGCCTTCGGCTGTTTATGTTTTTACTGTTTGGTCTTGTTGTTGTCTTTTTGACTCATTCCCAATTTGCATTCTGAAGTTTATAGAAACTAACTATTAGACAACAACTGCCATATCCCTGACTTGGTACAGGACATTTTAAGAAAACAATGGTGGGTTTAACCTATTAGGTCTGATGCATGTATCTTTAATATGCTATGTATATGCTATCCAGCGTATCAATGACATACGTGCGTAACTCGACGTACGGGCCTAATGGTATTGGTTATTGTGAACGTGAAAGTTGGTTAAATACATCACTCATGTTTAAACAATGTATTCCAAGACTCTAAAAATAATGTTTTTGGTTTTTCGTTTATATTAAATAATTTTAACACGATGAAAAATGAAGACTTTATGCATTTTTATTTATCACCTGGTTCTCTTTATTCGCGCCTTAATTTTCACTGACATAAGATCATGTATCCCTTATATATCATACGATCATTTTGAGTTAACTTGAATGTTTTTGATATTAAAAACAATTATTTTTCAGTATTGTTTGACGATGAACGCTCCATTATTCTATATTTTATACTTATTTTTTTATGTTGTTCTATGTTCTATCTTTATTTGTCTATATATTTATTTTTTTTTATTTTTTTTGAGTGGAAAACATTCATTTGAAAGATAATTTCTGAAATGTCAAAATCATTGTTTGTTAGAATATCGTTTTTATCTAATTTCAAAATAAAGTGTGTTCTATTCATTATAACCTCAAGAGAAAATTCCGAATACAGGTTGCATATTAAAAGGTGTGGTCGATTACGGATTGATCTGTTTATTTAGTCTAAAGGGAAAAGCTATACGAGTCAAAATAAGAAAGACATTTCTAGGCAAAACATTTTATATCCCTAGAAGTACATTAAAGTCATATAAAACGAGTGACTGGTGAAATATAATGTTAATCCAATTCTTTAAGCAATGCATGCATATATCATAAACTCAGTCTTCTGTGCAAGGTTTTATCATTTTTTACGCATCCATATCGTATAATCGTCATAAAAAATATTTCATTCGGTTAGTGTTGCTGTGAAAATATGGCAGCCCATTAATGGTCCTGTTTTGAAACCGAAATTAACCAGTTGTCACCTTTATAAACAATCAACAAAGAAGCATGCATATTCATGTAAGCACGTGTATAACATGTAGAATAAGATACAGTTTATTTCGATGACGGAGCGATGTTTTCGTTTGTTGACTCTCTCGCACTTGCGTATTGCGATCACCGGAGTTTTACGAGAAAGGTCACACTGAGGTAACTGCATACGGAAAACATGTCGGCGAATTATTGTCTGGGAAGCCAACAGTTAAAAAAGTAAATTTCTTCTAAATTTGGACAAATTAGAGAATTTTCTTCAGAAAAAAGTATGTACATAAGTTTCAGAATAAAATTTGCCATTTAGCTATAAAAAACATATGCATCATTTTGTTTTAATTTGAAGTTTCATATGACTTTAACTTATAGTATTTTATCTATTCTACTGGTGAACATTTCATATGGGGTCATCTAAATTGTTTTTACCGCATAAATAATTGAAGGGAATGTGATAGGTAAGAAACATAGAAAACATAAGATTATAAGATTTTGATGAAAAAAAAGAGTTTTGATCACGACCTATCTCAAACTGAGTACTAAGAATTAAACTATTAACCAGCAGTTTCATTGAAATGTATGAATTTGGTGTGCAAAGAAAAGTTTATTATTATTTCATCATAAAATTCCACAAATCTGGATTTTTCATGGACAGGATCTGTGTGCCCGTACTTTGTGGAATGGGTGGTCCATTTACAGTTGCTGGTTTTACCAGTAAAAGACTATATTCAACAGTAGAACCCACGTTTCAAAAAGAGGCCTGTTTTGTTGTTTTGGATGAATTTGTTTTTACATTTGTAAACGCTTAAAACTTATTTGTGATTCTGATTTGTTTTAAATTAACCGTCAAATTTCGCATTTGACAATTCGATATTTTAACCAAATTAAGGCTTCGACTGCAAAGACTTAAATCGTTTGCTTCGTTCGAAATAGAACTCAATAAACCCTACCAACGAGGCGACCATGCTACCACAAGACCGAAGAGGAAATTATGAATATGCAAGATACACATTTACATATACATAAAACTGAGAATGGAAATGGGGAATGTGTCAAAGAGACAACAACCCAACCAAAGATCAGAAAACATGGTTATTCAAAACATTTGAAACAAGAATATGTAACTTTCACATACCATGTCCCCTCATATTATCACATTTCCATATTCAGTAAACCACTTTATCCGGATCAAACTATAATTTGGCATATAATTTTAAAGGTTTTATATTTGAAACTGGACGGACGAACAGACGGACACACAGACAAAAACATAATATGTCCTTTGTATAATAAGTTAGTCATACAAAAAGAAAGATCGTCCTTCTTAACAATACTGCAATAAAATATTCAATGCATGTCCGAATAAGTTGCATAAGTTAAACCCCAAACATTTACAAGTACTAGTACTATTTGTGAGCAATGACGTTAAACGCACACATTTGTACAGACACTTCCTCGAGCAAATGCCTCAGGATATAATTTTTCATTGGAAGATTGGAGATGCAATCCTTATAAATTCAGTTTAAAAATATTCTACAGAAATATGAAACATTATTATGTACTAGGTGCATCAGTGATCTCAATGTTTACCTCCGACAAAAGTATCTTGAAATGTATTGTAGAAATATGCTAAAAAAATTAAGTCGTGTACACCTTTTACATGCCGGCGTGTTTAAAACATCTGATTAAACCGAATAACTCACAAATCCAAAATAAGAATATAATCTCGCTTAAAATTTCTTTCTTTTCATTTTTTCAAGCTTAATGTCGATTTAGATGTTCTAAAAATTAACCCTTTGAGAAATAAATATATGGGTTGAGTGAAGTGACGAAACAATGATCGGTGCATTGAATTACCAGTTTTAATTATTCCCTCATAAATTGTTGTCCATAAAATTATCCCGAATTGAATAATAAAACATACAATTTTAATTTTAGTTCATTTATACGTTTTGGAGTTTAGTATGACGTCCATTTTCACTGAACAAGTACACAATTTTATTAAGGAGCCAGCTCAGGACCACCTCCGGGTGCGGAATTTTCTCGCTGCGTTGAAGACCCATTGGTGGCCTTCGGCTGTTGTCTGCTCTTTGGTCGGGTTGTTGTCTCTTTGACATATTCCCCATTTCCATTCTCAATTTTAAAGAATTGATACAGCAGATTGGGGTAATTTTTCAATAGAATTTTATTCAACAAAGATGTGTATTCAACGAACCAAATATCCATGCATTATATGCCCCCGTTTGTCATGCTTCAATGCAAAATACCTACATACGTTCAAATAGGTTGGGTATGTCGAGTAATGTCCTCGTATTGGAAATCTCTAGTAAGCGTTAACATTTTTCCTCTTGTTATACATTTTATCTAAACAGATGACACATTCAATTACTGATGCTGTTACGAAGGCGCAACATTATCTTGAGTCTAATATCCATACAGTGAACGATATCTACTGCTTAGCCATTACTTGTTATGCGTTAGCCATACGCAGCAGTTCATCTTTTGATGCAATATTTAACAAGCTTGGAACGCATGCCGTTGTAAGAGGTAAGATGCCACGAAATGAATTACGTTTGTTTATCCAAACCACACTTTTGATCAAAGGGTCACTGTTTGAAAACACATGTACCTGATGTGATATCACATACATTATCTACACAAATTTATGAATCGAAATCATTTGTTAATGTTATGAAAGTGACATTATAGATTATAATATTCATATACATGTACTGCTTGTAGTTTCTATCTTAAATACAACAATAACATTATAAAATTATTAATTATGACAGTTAATTAGTTTTGTTCATGTAACTATTAACCTTTTTACCTCATCAACACAGTATTAGTTGCAATTACGACGTACTGTGTTTTTTTTTAATTTTGGCGAGAAAGACAAGTTTATAATGACTCCTGAAAGTGTAGGAAGCTTATAATGTAAATTGTTTGCTAAATTTCTTAAAATTATTTATTCCAATGTAGATGGTATGAAATATTGGACCTACGCTTCTGCATCATCATCAAACGGGAATTCATGGTCATCAACTTATATCCAGGCAACTTCGATTGATATTGAGACATCAGCTTATGTTCTTCTTGCATATACACGACGTAATTTACCTTTAGATGGTTATCCTGTTATGAAATGGATAATAACGCAAAGAAATTCGAATGGTGGATTTGCATCATCACAGGTATTTGATCGAAACAATTTTGCACAGTGTGTTAAAGAAGCCCCCAAATACTACTAATTGCTTGATTGATTGTTGTTTTACGCAACTTGCAGCACTTTTGGCTATTTTGTGGTGGTCAGATTTTATAATTAAAGGATACAAAAATGCCAGAAAAAAACACCGATATACAGCAGGAAAACCAAGTACTTAAAATTAAACCCAAAATGGGTTACCTTATATACAAGATGGCACGGGAATTTGAATTAGCTGAATAAACAAGAGGACACGAGCATATCAACACAGACATTACATCGTTCATGTTGTGATACATTCCTAGGTGATTGAACTCTGTATGACGAAATGAATTTGGCATACATTTACATCCTTCGAGATTAGACAAAATGAAATAATACACAAATACTTTTGTTATACTCTCCTACTTTTTCAAATTACATATCTCTTTGACTTTGTACTGATGTCACTCATCGACAAAATCCTAGTTGTTGTATTTACGTCGATGATACGCTTGGAATCGTCACGAGGTATCTTACGCTTAATGTTTGATTAAGACGACACGAATATTCTTTTTTTTTAAGTTGAATAACGAACTTTTGTCAATTAATACACATGATGATTACCAACTAATTGTTTGAATATGTGATACACTACTACTATAAAATGAAATTCAATAAAAACCAAAAAAATCAAAAGAAGGAAAAAATATCCCCAGAAGGGTAGGAAGATCCGCTAAACTTTACAAATCCATGGTATATTTTTAATGAAATAACGACAAACAGGACCAATAACTTCATAGTTTAAGAACGGAAAAACCGTATTGGTCAATAATTTCGAGATAATTATTACAGTATCATACGTTATTAATTTGTATTTAGGGCCATAGGTATTTGTACATCGAGATTTATGGTGTCCTATAATCTTACCTGTGTTCATATGTCTGTATGTTCGTCACATATTTTTGTAAACGCAAAAAAAAAAAAAACTTAGGTTTGAGGCTAATCACATTGAGGCGGATGCTGTTCATCATATATAAACTTCCATAGTGTTGGTTTTTTCTGTGACAATTAACCAATTAATATTTAAAGAAGTTACGTTTTCGTTTACAGATCACAAAAATTGAGAAATAGCTTTGGTAAAGCAAACATTTCAAAAGAATCGGTAGGAAGCAAATGAATGTTGCATAGTTGTTGTGAATAATATGTAGATCTGCGTTGTTAAAAGAGATTTGCGTAACAACTTTGGACAGGGGGGGATTACGAGTAAAACTAATGTTCATAAAAATCAGAAGCTTATTTCTGTTCTAGAAATACAATGAACATAAAAGTCGAGGTAAAATATGCTATTCAACATTGATTCCCAGTGTAAATTTTGCAATAACACGTATTTGTTTTGTTAAAAATCACTGTCTGTTTTTCCTCGTTGCAACAAAAAATAATAGATAGGTACAGAATGATTTCCAATGGAGTTTTGAATTAATGAGAATTTGCATAATGTAATATGACCTTCTTTAAATGAGTAATGCATATTTTTGTTTAAAGGCCAGCCGCCGGGTGTCAGGAATGTCTCACTGTGTTGAAGCTTTTTGCTTTGGTTGTTGTCTCTTTGACACATTCCCCATTTCCATTCCCAATTTTATACTCAGTATTTCCTGTCATGTGCTTTGTTTCTGTCATTTAAGGATACAGTAGTTGCATTAGAGGCCATTACTGAGTTTGGATTATTTGGTTCGCAGCATAAAGACATGTTAATTTCAATCACAGCTGGAAAATTCTCCAAACAATTTACGGTTGATGCTGCAAATGCTCTGGTTTTGCAGACTGTTGAGGTATGTGGTATATCTAATCAGAGGTGAAACCTAGATTCAATCGTTTTCAATGACGTTTTCGGCTGGCTGGAAAACTTCAAAAATGGGATGAGTTTTATATCGCAGCACTTAAATGCAAAATTGAGAGGTTATTTAAAAAAAAATTTAAAAACTAAATTCAGCGAAAGAAATTAGAAAGCATTTTCTACATATTAGCAGACAACAATTACATGTACTTTTAAATGAAGATTAAACATACCATCGTTTATAAAACTGTTAACTGAAGCAGTCCTTTTAAAATTTAAATATATGAATATATAATTGAAATGTTTAATACATTATTTTGAGTGTTCTGTTGATTCTAAGATATTTATAGCACATATGATGTTAAGCCAATATGTTTTTGTCTCATTAGTTACCAAAGCCATTTCCACAATATGCACTGATTGAGGCAACTGGAGAGGGAACTGCTCTTGCAGAGGTAATGTCCATTATGGGAATACTCCTTAGAAATTTGTAATGAAAATGTACTCGATTCTTCATTACTATTCATCAGGCATGGGGTAATGCAAATTTGTGAGTGTAATGCATGGTAATGCATTACATTTTTCCAAGTAATTGCATGTAATGTGTAATGCCGCAATTTTTGCATTACATGTAATTGTAATTTAATGCATTACTTTAGCAAAAAGTTGTGTAATTTCAAGCATTACATGGCATTACTTTTTCCACATACTATATATCTTTAACAGATTGTTGGAGATTTAACTCAAGCAGAATTTAAGATTTCTTTATTAACTAGGAACATAATCATTTGAATATTGATTTTCTAATGACTATTTATTTTTCACACTTTACATAAATCACTAGAGGGAATTTGGAGATTAAGCCTTGCCCCAGGTAGAACTTGAAAAAAATTGGTATAAATACTAGAATGACCAAATTACAATTCTAAATAAATTACACAAAACTGTATATCAGATTGAGTTCTTCTGTTTTATTTCATTTTATTTCATACATTTTTCTGCATAAAAAGATTGATATTTAAAAAGCATTACTGTAAAAGTGTTCCATTGTTCTCAAAAGATCATGATTAAAGAACAGATAATTGAACATATTCATAATACACTAATTAGTTTGTTTTACAATCAATCTTTTCACCATTTTGACATTTTGGTTATAAATTAAGCTCTATGTTTATTTTATAATTAGGAAAGAAATTCTCAGTAAATATTTTGATTGAAATTAAAAAAAAATCAAATGTATATTTATAAAACTAAAGTTAACATTAAGTTAAAATAAGTATTAAACTTCATCTCTGTAATTTCTTTTTAGAGTAACCTAAGAGTTGTATACCTTGAAACATAGAATGCACATGAAGGATGAAACCTTCGAAACCCTTATGATGTTAAAATGTAATAGTCTTATTGAATAGACTTTTTACATGTATGCTTAAATTCAATACATGGAACAGATACTGCATATGCTAGAATCTTTTGTGACTTCATTTTGTTTAAAAAATGTTTGATTTTTCTTTTCACTTGATAATAAAATTTACAAATGTAATGTGTAATTCAATGCATTACTTTGCAAATGTAGTTGTAATTTAATGCATTACTTTGATAAATGCATGTTATTGTAATTGTAATTTAATACATGGTTTTGTCAAAGTAATTGTAATATAATGCATTACATTGTAATGTAATTCGCCCCATGCCTGCTATTCATTAAATAGTTTGATAGTTATCAAACTAAAACAAATGTTGATTTTATGTCTACTATGTCATTTAGATAAAAGAAGATGTGGTATGAGTACCAATGAGACAACTCTCCATCCAAGTCACAATTTGTAAAAGTAAACCATTATAAGTCAAAGTACGGTCTTCAACACGAAGCCTTGGCTCACACCGAACAGCAAGCTATAAAGGGCCTCAAAATTGATTAGTGTAAAACCATTCTTACGGGAAAACCAACGGTCTAATCTATATAAATTACGAGAAACAAGAAACACATATGAACCACATCAGCAAACGACAACTACTGAACATCAGGTTCCTGACTGAGAACAGGTGCAAACAAATGCAGTGGGTTTAAACGTTTTAATAGGTACCAAAAGAGGGACGAAAGATACCAGAGGGACAGTCAAACTCATAGATCGAAAACAATCTGACAACGCAATGGTCAAAGATAAAAAGACAAACAGACAAATAATAGTACAGATGAACCAACATAGAAAACCAAAGACTAAGCAACACGAACCCCACCAAATACTGGGGGTGATCTCATGTGCTCCGGAAGGGTAAGCAGATCCTGCTCCTCATGTTGCACCCGTCGTGTTGCTTATGTTATTACAAATCCGGTAAATAGTCTAATTCGGCAAGTCACATTCGATAAATAAATTACCAACCTTCACCTTTACCTGAAACAATAGTGTAACATCACAACGTAGAAAGACACACTATAAAATATCGATTGAAATGACTCAACTCAATCAAAAGACATATTAACACAAGTGAACATACACTGAACAAATAAATTTGATCTATGAAACAATGTAAATACAAAATCAATAAAAGGTGAGATGTTTAACAATATCAGAAAGTCAACCATAACCTTTAACAAAATGCCGCCAAATAGAATAACGTACACAGGTAAATGAAAATAATTTTGTTGTAAGGTATACAGTATAAATGGAGAACGGAAATATTTTTTACAAAATAAATAATTTTGTTGTTCATTGTACGAGAACAGAAGTGAAAATTTATAGTCATACAAAACACTTATCAAAGCTGGTATATATCAAAAATAGAGAGACGAGATATAACACTAAATAAGTAAATATTGAATAACAAAAAAGCATTACAAATTGTCTATATCAATGTGTATTACCTATACTCCATGACTAAATATAAATAAAACACAAATGTAAACTTGCCGACAACCCGTCGACATTGATAGACGACGTATTTAATGTGTATCTCAAATAAATTTCCAGCAGTACACATTTTACAAATATCAATATGTCAATAGTTTATTCGCTTATATTTCTGAATTTTTACCCTCCATAGCTATATATATAGATTTTCAAGTCCGTCCAGGAAAAACAATGAAATCATTATTTAAATATATGAATATGACTGGAAACCTGTCTCCTATGCCAATGACCGAGCCTACCTCAGGATAAAAGTGTCGGACCACGCCTTTAATTAGCAAATACGTAATCTGTATAAATAGAAAATCAGAAAATCAAGTTTAATTGCAATCAGCAATTATACAAAGGAGTTTACTATGTTGAACGACGGCTAGAAAGTGAAGCGCTTGAAAAACACCAAATATATCGTAATACAAAATTCTACTTCCTGATTGGTCAATTTTGTCTTGCCTTATGAATATTTAAGAAAAAGTAATGACAATACAATAATTTCCCGCTTTTATACGAACCGCGGGAAAAATACTAATAAACATGCATCACTATAAAAATATGTGTTTTACTTGTCTTATAAAAGTATTATATTTTAGGTTGCGGTGCTTTACAACATTGAACAAAGCATTGGTACCCAGGCGTTTCACGTGTCTGTTAACATTGATCAAGAAACTTTTTACTTGTTGGAGACAAACACATGTGTAAAGTATGTATATAAACATGAACAATTCATTTGAAAATATTTATTTATAGAATACACAGTTCTCTCTAAAACCACTTACAATCTGTATAAATATAATAAAATGTGAATATCTGCATGGAGTAAACTCGAATTCTTCGTTTTTTTTTAAATCTTCATAATTAAGTATATATATATCAATAAAAAATAAAGCAACATATTCCAATTGTCCTTTTTACTGGGTGCATTTACAAACATTTGCATTTCCTGGAATGTGATTTAACAACATTTTAGACAAATATAATATTTCTAATAATTAAAAAAAAAAACCTTTTATTCCTTACCAACTTCTTTACCATGGCATTAAAATTCATAATATTCCAGAAAGAAATGACTGTTCCCGCTTTTACACATCCTTGGTTTTCAAATGTTTTGTTATGAGCGTCCGTGTTGATGGTAAATCTAGAGAAACGCTTAGGATACCGTTTATGTTATTACAACCACTGGGTCGATGCCTCTGCTGTCGGACTGATAGTCCCTGAAGTTATCACTAGCCCAGTAGCCAGTGCTTCGGTTCTGGCATGAAAATACGGATTTTTTGTTATTAAAATTTGCTGTTCAAACATTTTGGATTTTTTTCTGACTAAGGAATGTGTCTCCCTCATGCAAAACTCTGATTCCTTGCCCGGCTTTGGCTATACTTTTTTTTGTTCTATTTGGTTTATAGCTTTTTATCTTTTCTATAAGCTTTGAATTTTCAAATATTATGGCCTCGAGCATCACTGAAGAGACATTGATGGTCGAAATGCGCATCTGGTGCAGACAAATTGGTACCGTTTATAATATTAGGACGCATGACATTTATATAAAGTATAAGATAAAAAAAAGTCTGTTTCGATTCATTAGGTGAATACAAATTACAATATTTAGCTTTCGTTGGAATTTATAAACCAAAATAACTAACATTAAAACAAAAGCACATTTCGGGTCCTTTTAGAGCTGACTATGCGGTATTGGCTTTGCTCATTGCTGAAGGCCGTACGGTGACCTATACCTGTTAATGTCTGTGTCATTTGGCCTCTTGAGGAGAGTTGTCTCATTTGCAATCGTAACACATCTTCTTTTTCATTTTTACATATACACAACATGTACAAACTATCTAAAATAGCATTTTAGCAGCAAAAAATGCATTTAAACGCAAGAAAGATGGAGAAGCAGTTACAGTACATGCAATAACTTGCACAAAAACACACGTGGGAAACAAAATAACAAATAATAAATAAACTAACCAAAACACTTACGCAACACACAAAAACGAAGCATGTCATTACATTAATTTGTTTGTTTACTTCAAGAGACATAAATCTACTAACACACAAAAAACGTACATGTAGTTTCGTCAACAAAAAAAAAAAGTATCTGGCATATTTTCAGAACTCTAAATCGCTGTGCTATAAAGCAAGATGTGATCTGCTATCAACAATATTCCTGATTTGAGACAGGAATAGTACAAATACACAGGCTTCCTATCTTTAAAATTCCAAGTTGATCTATAATAATAATGTAAATTATTGGTGTTTTTAAAATTTATCGATTAACCAATCTAATATTTTTACACAGCATTTACTTTATTTTATTTATTATGCTTACTCATGTAACTATGGGAGTTATATGTTTTTTTATTTGTGTATAAATATTTCAAAATTATATCTTAAAAGGAAAACATAAAGAAAGAATTGTATACTATTACGTCAATAAGACAGCAACTCAAAAACAAATACATTTAGCAGTCTATACACTGTATTCCGTAATAGACAAATTTCTATAAAATAAAGTTAAACAGTTTATCTCACCGACTCTCACCATCAGAAATCATCTGCAGACAACAAGTCAAAGACTGCATTAGATATAGAAATATGGACACCTGTACTTCTGTCTCATCAAGCAGTAAAATGTGATTATATGTTCAACAGATGGCTTAAGAAAGGGAAAAGTGGAATGGCTCTTTTAGAAATTGGAATTCCCACTGGCTTTCAAGCAAAACCTGATGAAATTACTCGTGTTCCAACCCTTAAGAAGATTGAGGTGGAAAATAGGAAATTTATACTTTATTTTGATGAGGTAACTTATAGTTTCACTACCTTAAATGGTTATGGCAAGGATGCATGTGGCGAGGTAAAATTTGATTTTGTTATCCTGTCTGAAAAGCAATCAAATCGATTTTTGAAGTTTTTCATATGGCATTGATCAAAACTATGATTGAAAATCCTCTAAGACAATTAGAACATTATTTTTTTTAATTACAACTGTGTGAATCTTATCTAAAAGCAATGATGAATATAACACTTCTTTTCTAAAATTTGTGTTACCTATTTTGATTAAAAATCTTATTCTTAATATATTCAAAGTCTAATTCTTAATAAATTTGCATGTATCATTTTAACTTTTTGCCAGAGTGTTCCTCGATAATTCAAATTTGTTTTTTGGCCATGCAAACAAGTAAGTGCAAATTGTTCTATTGCATGTTAGTAAGTACAGTTTTTGAAATAGCATGCATTCGACCAGTTTATTAATGGTTCTCATGAGTAGGCGAATTTTAGTGCATTTTTTATATGCATCCTAAAATTGCTTTACGAGACAAATAATTGCAACGCAACTAGCAATAACATTTTTAAGACTGTCTTCTCTTTTGAATGATCCTTTATTGTCTGTTTTGTAAGCCACGTCCAGATCTGCACATATGATGAGTGAACACTTATATTTTGTCCTACCATTTACGAACTATTTAACAAAACTTACATATTTCTAACATTGTATCCTTGTTTTATAGATATCAGGTTATCCAGTCTGCATAAAAATGAAAGCCGTTCGTACAGGATTAGTAGCAAAAACGAAACCATCTGTGGTCAGAGTTTACGACTACTATAAACCTGGTACGTAAACACATTGATAAATTATTCAACTAAAACTAATAGCATTACATCAATATAATCTTAAGTTTTAGTGTTTAATTCCGAGAGTAGAAAATTATAGCCGATAAAAAAAGTTTTTTTATCCCGATGCATGTTTATAACTTGTCCGTTTTAAAGTAATATGAAACAAGTTTCTTGAAATTTCAATGTTTTCGAAATTTTTGAACGAATGCATGCATATACATATATACTAAACAACGTCTTGCATGCTCGTTTTTTATATTCATTATGTACCAATAACGTATTATCGACAAACAATATGTTATGCAGTGGTTGTTGATCGCAAGCTAATTAACTTTCGAGTTTGTTGCTGACGTTTACAGGATCGTGACAATGATAAACAATGAAAAAGAGCACATGGAATGTTGGACAGATAAGTGAAATGAATGAGCCAAGAAAGTGTTTTTATATCCCCCATACGTTCATATTTGTTAATTTAACTATTCCTTGACAGTTGTAAAATAATTTGTTGTATCAAATTTGTTCTTTAGGAATCTGTTATATCTATTTACCTTCCAGAGCATGTGTTGACATTCTTCCTTTCGCATTTGCGCTGTGCGATGGCCGAAGTTATAACGAAAGGTCTCGTAGTTAAGGTCACTGCATACGGGAAAATATCGGCGAATTAGTGTCTAGAAAGTCAATAATTCGATATCGGTACATTTATGAAGATTTTGATAAAATGAAGGATTCTCTTTCAAAAAAAGTTCATGTTCACTTCTTTGAGAGTAAAACTTAGCAATTCAAGTATGTAAAACATGTTCAACTTTTGTTAAGATTTTGAAGTTTCATATGACTTAAATTAATTTGATAAAAATCGGGTTTATAGCTCTATTTTTCTGGTTTTGACCGCAGAGAGCGATTGATGAATTCAAATCTAATGTATTGTTATTTTAGATAAGGAGTATTGTTTATACTAAGTTAACCTTTCATCAACTATTGATAAAGCATTAATCCTAGAATAGATTTGACACAGGAAATATATACAAATTTTACAGTAGACTAATGCTTTTCTGTGTTAATTAGTGAATAAATAGTACGTTGAATCTTTACTGTTCATTTCCTATTGACGTGACAAGTTTCCCACTCTCAGCATGTAATGAATCCAGGTTTCTTCTTATTCACTAAGAATTAAGCATTGTTTTCCACTTAAACAACTGTTTAACAAAAAGAGACAATAGTTTGTGTCATCAGCCTTTATGTCAATGTAACTTCGAGGCATGGTAAAACGATAGTTTCAATGTTTGAGTGATTATTTATTTATTTTCTACCAAATCATATGTTTAAGCTATATAATAACTACATCTGTATTCTTTTTAAATGTTTATTCAAGTAATGATGATTTAGCATTTTTATATTTAGAGCTCCAGTTTACGACGTTTTACCATTCTGGTATTCTTCAGAAGTCTAACATTTGTGACATTTGTAAACAATGCACACAGTGTAGACAGTGAGTAATTAAGTATTTGATTTTGGGGTCAATATCAGAAATGATTTTTTTAATCCATACAGTCAATGAGCAGTGTAAACTTCCAAATAAAACGGCTATGGTGTATTGGGAAAGGTTCAATGAGAAAAAGGTGTTTTGTGTAGTGGAAAATGAGTATTCATTGTTATTCGTTCATTAAGGAATTGTGTAATGTGAAAAAGCGTAGCGTGCGATATGGACATGTTTAAGTGGTTTACGCCTTTGTAATTATTTCGATTTTTTTTTCTACACATATTAAATGTTTCAAGCCAGTATTGTTCTATCAATAATAGGGAGTCATGAATTGTGTAATCAAGAATTAAGTTAGCGGGAAGTTTTTACGAATCAACACAGCTACAAATCCTACTATATAGTTATATCTTTACATATGCAGTGTTCGGTCAACCAATTATACAGAATATCTGTTTTAAACCTCCAAGAAATGCTTAAAAAAATCCTTGCAGACTAACGCATGAAGTGTATTGATTTTTATAGTAAAGGCAGATTGACATATAATGCCAATAGTGTTAAATATCAAAGTATTGTATATTCGTTAAATACGGAAATATATTTCTTTAACTATATTTCATACGAGAAGTTTCAATACTTGTCTTCCTTCAAAATACACTGTGTTTATTACATAAACAATGTCTACTCAATAACTATTATTTTATGCTGTTCTGGGTTTTTTCAGCTGATTTATTTTAGATGTAGCTGGATTTATTGATTGCAAATGGAGACATGTGTTAACATAGTGTTTAATAAAAATGATTTATGTTAAAATTTGCACTTTTCATTCAAGTACTTGAGCAGTCGAGGTTTCCTCTAATTTAATATGTATGATTCTGGCCAAACTTTACATTTTTGTGACATGTGGAAAAGCCGTACTAGTCTGATTTTACCCAACCCCCCACCAGGTTTTTACTTTGTATTTAACTAAACATTTCTTCTAAGGTAAATACACTTTCTTCTCACATAGAAAATGTGCAAACTTCAGTATAACACCTAAACTAAAGAAACTAATCAGCAATGAAATATCTCATATAAGCTGCATCTATAAATTACTCTTGTAACTAAACATTTATCCATTATATTATATCGTAAGCGGCTTTTTTCTATGTTTGAAGATTATAAATGGAGAGTCCTTTATCGAATGGCAAAAGCAAAGGCTCAAAAGCTCAAACACATAAAACTAATGTAAAACAAATGTCATATTTCTGACTTGGTACAAGTATTTCCTTATGTAGAAAATGGCGGATTAAACCTTGTTTTATAGCTAGTTAAATACCTCATTTGTATGACAGTCGCATATAATTCAAATATATTGACAACATTTTGTGGGAGCAAATCAAACAGACATAATAGGTAAAATTGTCAAAAATTGGGGTACAGCAGTCAACATAGTGTTATAATCGTAATCACTATAAAAGCAAAAAACTATTCTACAAAGGAAAAAAAAAACCGAAATGACATACAGACACTCTATACACAGAGTAAATTAAGCTAATATAAAATACAAGATTACAAAACATGACCATAATAGCACGCTAACACAATGGCGGAAAATCATATCATTTGTTTGAATACATGCTACTGTTAATTGATTAAGACTCAAGGTGATAACAACACTCCTATAGTTTGGTCAGGGAAAGAATTATTTTGATCCTATTATTTTTCTATTTATTTATAAAAGATTTGCCAAGTTTAAATGCAAGACTGACTTAGAGAGCAAATACACTGTATATAAGGCAAATTGTCTTTTATATACTAAATTATTAGTAATGCAAGATTGATATTGTTTAAAGCATAAACACATTTTGAATATAATAAACACATTATGACAGTGCAGACAAAATCAAACGGGAATAATGTGTCAGAATTATATACACATGGAAAAAAGTATCTGAACACCGAATTGAAATGCAAATTAAAGAAATGTTTTGTGATATAATTTATTGAAATAGAGCTAGTTAAACATTTTTTGAATCTCACCCGACTGTAATCAATAAATCTCGACTCAAAAAGTTCTAATCTGCACGTGCAGCTACTGTACCCGTAAACAATAAAACAGGTGTTTACATCCTAATTGTTTTCAACACTTTAAATAACCAAGTTTGTAAAGTTATGTGATTGACACAATGAAATGAGTCTTCCACAACTCTTAACTGCGACAAGATGGCAGATTATTGGCATGAGAGAAGCAGGTATGTCGCTGCGACAAATTGCACATTTTGTTGGTCATCACCATTCCACTATAAGTCGTATTGTGAATAAAAATCAAGAAACAGATGATGTTAAAGACATCCGGATGACTTCATTTTGTTATCCAAATTTTTTTTCATGCATTTTTTAATTTGTTTTAATGCAAATGTTATCATCAACAATGTATCAATATTATAATACAAATATTTTATCATATTCTATCCCAAAATGGAGGTTAATTTTCCAATGTTTAAAAACATCAGGTGTTGCAATACTTTTTCCATGTGTATAGATGATATATAAGCCTTCTAGCATTACAAAACGGATTAAAATTGTTTTGAAATTCACATGAAACATATTTTGATTGAGCTTCTGCCTATCTCAACAACATGTGTAACGTTATTTGGGTGTGGCATACAGAAATTATGAAACTTCAAGACATTTTCTAGGTACAATTCTTGAAATTACAAAAGGTTGTCGAAACAGCCAAGGGGGAAAATTACCAATTCTGTCACAACAATAGATAACTTTTATGGATACAAATTTCGTTCTCACTTACAATTATATTTCTTCCTGAAATAAATGGTATATCTCTACTAACTGGACTCAATAAAAGAATCCTTTGCTCAGGGTATATTTGAAAGTGGGTGGCCCATGTACAAATCAAAATTTTCTTAACCTATCAGTCAGGTAATTTATTAAAAGATCACAAAAACAAATAACTTTTAAAATGAAAGCCTTTTACAGAAAAAAATCATAATATTTACTGATGATACTGAGATCTAGATCTATTGACTATGTTAATGATATATGTAATAGGAAATCTAAAGACGTTAAATCTCCAAATAGTTTCGGCCAACGTATATTGCAGTTATGCCAGTCGTCCGGTCTACGTATATGTAACGGTAGATTCGGAACAGACAGTGACAAATTACATTTAACAATAAAAAAGGTAGTAGTGTTATTGATTACTTATTGTTTACACATAGTGAAATGTTCAAATCTTTAAAATCGTTTCATGTTGAACCATTTAATATATATTCATGTCATGCTCCAAAAGTAGATGAATTGTAGCATAATGGTATTTATCAGAATTACGGCCAATGTCATTGTAATAAAACTAAGTTTGATGTATTTAACTGGAATGGGGGGTCAGAAGATGATATCAGAAGTAAACTGATACTCAACACACAAAAGTTTGATTATCTACTAGGAAACGTTGTCGAAAACAGCGATATTGATAAATGTGTAGAAAGTCTAAATAATCGTTTAACCGATACATATGAACAGTACACGAAATCTGAAGTATCATTCAAAAAACAGTGCGAATTTTGTGAAAATTGTGATAAAGTACATAACTTTAATGCAGACAAGCTTTGGTTTACTGATGAATGTAAATTATTATACAGACAACATCAAAATGCGCTAGACAGTTCCAACAAATACCGCTCGGATGAAAACAGAATTAACTTTAACCTTGCAAAGCAAAAGTTTAAGTGCTGCGAAAACAGACTATTAAAGACAATATAAGAATCAACGAGGAAATATGCATCCGTCATTAAGGAAGAAAAATCTAATTCGTTAAGAATTTAAAAAAAACGTAAAACGCACATTACAAATAACATTTCCTTGGACCAATTCGAGGATCATTTTAAAAAAAAATAATGTCCAAACCCGAAGTGAATATTGGAATAAGTGATACTCTGGAAACCTTTTTTGAGGAACTTGATCTTTCGTTTACACAGAAAGAACTTGATTCATGCACCAAAAAAATTAAAAAAGAGACAAGTCCACTGTCATGATATAATGAACGAATATATACTTTTTGGTAAAACTTTATTGAAACCTGTCCTTTACTACGGAAACTTTTCAATAACATTTTATGTTCTGGAAATTTTCCTGAAATCTGGGTGAAATGTGTTTTAATTCCAATCTTTAAGAAAGAAAATCATGACGATCCTGGAAACTACAGAGGTATTTCATTGGTGTCACATTTAGGAAAACTATTTACGATTTTGATTAATTCAAGGCTTATAACATGGTGCAAGATTAACAACACTCTCACAGATGCACAGTTTTGATTCCTTCCTGGACGCGGCACTTCTGATGCCATCTCCTGTCTTCATTCTTTGATTTTGAAGTCGTTAGGAAAGGGTAAACGCTTTATTGTTGTTTCATCGACTATATTAAAGCCTTTGATAGTGTTTTTGGTGTAAAGTTGTGGTTTAGACTATTTAGATGTGGAGTTACTGCTAAACTTCTTACTGTAATTAAATCTATGTATTCAAAATTAAAAACTTGTATAAAGTGTAATGGAAAAATTTCAGATTTTTTTAAATGTAATACTGGCATGATGCAAGGGGGATCTTTATCTCCATTTTATACTCATTGTATGTTAATAGACGTGTTAGAAAAGTCGATACTACTGCTGGCGCTCGTGTTGGATGGAAGATGAATACAATATGATGTGGGGTTGTTACCCGGGTCTGGTTGGTACCTGGGAAAGAATAAAGAATTATAAATACATTTTCATAATATTTATTTTACATGTGGTATGTCGGCTTGTCAGCAATATAATGATTAAGAATTAACATACTGTTCATAGGTTTTACAAATAACATAATATCTGACATAATTAATAACCATATGATTGTACCTGATGAATAATTTACTTAATACATTTCTTAAACTCTGTTATGTCTAGGAGTCAATTGAACTTAAGTATTCACTTTAATGGGTCTTAAAATACTTTTTACGCATTGAACGAACTTCATTAATTAATTTAAATAACTTGTCATGACATTTATTTAATTAACTAATCTTTGTTTTCATAAAACAATATAGGTGTTTCCTTAAATCAAAGATGTTTTTATTTCTCCGAACGTACATTAGAACATTTACGGTAATCTATTTTTATCTTGGAAACTCTTCATTGATACTAATTCGTAATGAACTTGAGGGTCAATAAGGGAAAAATGAGATAAGAAAATAATACAAAATAATAACTAATTAACGGGTATAGGGCTACATAAAAATATATAAAAACTAATCTAATAACAAAGATATAAATGTAATAAAGTATTCAATGTATTTTCTACTAGAGCACAGCTCTATATCGAGGTATCACGTGAATTCCTTTGTTCTCTGAAGACACGTGTTATTCGTACATTCCCATCCATTTCAGGAGATAAACAATAATACACTAATCAACAAAACTAATACTTTCTACCGATAGTTTAAACTGGAGAATTGTAAATACTTAACGCTTTAAAATATATATATGTTCAAAATAATAGTGAAAATCATTATTAAATCAATAAAACAAACAAAGATGTAATCAGTTAAATTAATCAATTAATCAATTAAAATTAACTAAAGATTCAAAGATATCCAAAAAATTTAGAAGAAATTATAACTTTCTTTAAAATGAAAATATAATAAAATTTAACTTCTTACCTGGGAAAGAATAAAGAATAATAAATACATTTTCATAATATTTATTTTACATGTGGTATGTCGGCTTGTCAGCAATATAATGATAAAGCCCGATGCATCTCGCAGGATACACATGATACCGTAAACCACCTAAACAACTGTATTGAAATTGTAACTATTATAATATAATAAAAAATAGGGGTCCCTACTTTTTACAAAACTTCACTGTCTCACATCCTTCACCACTGAAAAAAAATGTCGTCCCGACATAAGAAAGAAAAGCAGATTCTATGACACAATTAACAACCTCTTTCTTAACTGATATGTTTAACCATTTAATACTTCACATCAATTTCTTCTTAGGACTGTTAACTGACTATTTGGTCTTTATGGATATCACCATAATGTAATCAAATACATAATAATGTCACTTTAGAAATGGCCATTTTCCAAAAAGTCATTTGACATTTAAGCCTATTTTTGATGACCACAGTCATACTGAAGTTTCATTCAATTGGTACTGAACAGTTCAGACACGCAACTAAACTGTACTTTCACTATATGCTTTTTGTTTCTGTCACTTGAGTGGTTTTAATTCGTTGTTTCTTCACACGTCTTTTCACTTAAACACAGCTGTTCTGGTGTAACAAAAAAAAACAGTTACTGAAATTTAATATGTTTGGAACATATATCGTGGCTGTATGAAACGGACATAAGGATGTTGATACGGTTGCTGATGTTGCGGAAACCATGGAACCGAATTAGGATTTAGATTGCTCTCCAAATGATTAGATGTGACTGTTGTTGGATTTTGTCGTATATGATTACTATTCACATCAAAAGTTTGTATGCTTGGCTTTCCGAGTGTATCGTATGTAAACCTTGCGGCAGGATGCCGTAACCTTGTTGGTTTGTCTTTACTTGTTACATTCTCGATGTTATTCGGTATAATGATTTCAGATTCGTCGTCTGATACAGCATTAGGAACATTGTCATTTTCATTATCAACGTGAATTCCATCGGTCGGTAGTTTTGAATATCTATCAGTAGATCGGACCTTGTACGTTAAGTCATTTGAATTGTCACTATCTTTTTCACAGACATCATTATGTGGTGTGATCGTAGATTTTTGTGTTTTTCGGTAATCGGTTTTCTTTTTGTCAATTCCGTGAGGACTTGTTGTACTTTCTAGTGGTAAACTGTCGCATTGCATGAGAAGGTTTCGATGTAGTACCCTATTTCTTCCGGTTCCGTTTTCCTTTTTAACCTCATAAACAGGACTTTCGTCATTAAGACGTCTTAAAACTACATATACGTTTTCTTCCCAATATGATCGCAATTTCCCCGGTCCTCCTCGTTCTAGAAGATTTCTAACTAATACACGGTCACCTTCTTGTAGACAGCTACTTCGCACCTTTGTGTCATATAGACGTTTTCCTTTAGTTGCAGACTTACAGGCATTTTCAGAGGCCAACTTATAAGCTTTCTGCATGTTTGATTTCCATTCCTTAGCATACATCGAGGTATCGCATGAATTGTTTACTTTATTTTCAAATCCAAAAGTCAAATCGATTGGTAACCTTGGATTCCGTCCAAATAATAGATAAAATGGTGAAAATCCTGTTGTGTCGTGACGTGTGCAGTTATATGCATGAACTACTTTATGACAGTGATATTTCCATTGACTTTTAAAGTCTTTAGGTAACGTTCTTAACATGGAGAGTAAAGTTCTATTAAATCGTTCAACCTGTCCATTACCTTGTGGATGGTACGGAGTAGTCCTACTAGCTGCTACACCTGCTTGTTGATGTAAATGCTTAAATAATTTGTTCTCAAATTCCCCTCCTTGGTCATGATGAATTCTTTGAGGAAAACCAAACTTTAATATAAAATCATTAAAGATTTTCTCGGCGACTGTCCTAGCTGATTTATTGCGTGTCGGATAAACTTGCGCAAATCTTGTAAAGTGATCCATAACCACCAGCATATATTCATAACCACCCGAACTTTCTAGATGTAAAAAATCAATTGACACTAGTTCGAAAGGAGATGTAGTCTTGATGGACTGCATTGGTGCAATTTCCTTTTTCCTTGGTATCCTATCTTTCACGCAGGAACACTCATAGTTAATATATTGTTCTATGTCTTTGAACATATTAGGCCAATATAATCTTTCTATGGTGAGAGCCCATACTCTTTCCTTTCCAAGATGTCCCATATCGTTATGTAGTTGTTTTAACACTAGTTTACGATAGTGCTTAGGTACGACTAACTGTTCTTTTATTTTTCCATCGATGGTTACTATTCTTTGTAAGATCCCCTTTTCATTTACCAGTAGTTTATTCCAATCCCTGACAAGAATTTTCTGTGCATGATTGAATTGACGTTTCTCGTGATCTGATGGAGATCTTTTATGAATCTTCAAATTTATTATCGGCCCTAAATCGAGATCCTGATTCTGTGCTTCGATAATATGTCTTAATGGTATTGTAACACTTGTCTGCAAATTAGTTTCTAATTTGTTTCCCGGATTTGTCAAACTCTGCGTTTTATCATTTGCCTGATCCACTTTCTCTGACATACATCCGAACGGACTTGATAATTTTTCAACTTCATCGTCTGTCATTTCAACGGTGCATTTTGATAGTGTTACAGTCCAATCAATTTCACCCTTGGCTTGTGCGTCTGCAGTTTGTAGTGTTGTCGTTATACTATTATTTTCAACCGTTTTAGAGCAGCTATTCATGTAACCTTTAAAGCAGAATGGCATCCTTGACAATCCGTCAGCATCACCATTTTGAATGCCGGGCTTGTAATGAATCTTAAAATTGAAGTCGGCAAGTTCGGCCACCCATCTGTGTCTTGTCGCATCTAATTTTGCGGTAGTTAATATATATGTTAAAGGATTGTTGTCAGTATAAACGTCGAACTCATTTGTGTAGTAGAGGTAATCCCGAAAACGGTCACAGATTGCCCATTTAAGTGCTAAAAATTCCAACTTCCCAGAATGCAGGTGATAATTTTGTTCCGCCGGTGTCAACGTTCTCGATCCATATGCAACTACCCCTAAACGTCCGTCTGCCTGTGTCTGGTATAAAACTGCGCCTAACCCTTCTTGTGATGCATCTGTATGTAAAATATAAGGCTTTTTGTATTGTGGATAAACCATTATGTTCGGCTTAACTAAACAATCTATCACTTCTGATAATATCATTGTATGTTCTTCTAACCATTTTATTTTTGTGCCTGACGAGGCCTGGTTCGTCGATTTGCCTTTAATTTTGCTCTTTTTCTGTGACTTATCATTGACTTTGAGCAAGTTGTAAATTGGTTTAAGTCGTTTTGAAAAATTAAGAATGTATTTCCTATAATATCCTACAAATCCCAAAATTTTTCGAAGTTCTCCTATAGTATTTGGTTTTCTTTCTTTTAGAGCAACCACTGCTTCCTTGTCTGATGGGTCCATTTGGTATCCTGTCTCAGATATCAAATGTCCTAAATATCGAACTTCTCTTTTAGAAAGTTCACACATTGAAGGGTTTAACTTTATACCCTTTTCTTTGAGCCTTCGCAATACAGTTCTAACATTCATAAGGTGTTCATCAAAACTACTACTGAATACTAATACATCGTCTAGATATGGTATGCAAATGTTATCTCTGATATCAGATAACGTTCTTTCCATGAACGATTGAAATGCTGCGGGTGCTCCAGTCAATCCAAAAGGAATTCTTATCCATTCGTACAAACCCCAAGGTGTACAAAACGCCGTTAATTTTTGACAAGCTTCATCCATAAATCCTTGATGATATGCTTTACCCTGATCTAGCACGGTGAACCATTGTTTCCCACCTAGAGAGTCTAATACATCCTGGATTCTAGGGATCGGTTGTCTATCGGCTATAGTTTTCTTGTTGAGCTCTCTGTAATCGATACAGAGACGTAGACTACCATCTTTCTTTCTCACACAGACCATACCACTTGAATAGGGCGAGTTGCTTCGTCGAACCCAATTCCTATGTATAAGATCGGCAAGATAATCTTTAACCTCTTGGTACAGTGGTTTTGGTATTGAAGTATATGACCTATTTACGGGAGTTTTGTCAGCTAATTCTATCTTCATTTTCAAGTCCGGTGCACAACCGACTTCTCCATCCTTTGAAAAAGCTCCACACTCTTCCCTAAGCAGTTGCTGTATTCTATATTTCTCGCTTAGCTCCAAGTTTGAACCTAGATCGATTGGTGGATCCCAAAGTTGTTCATTGTTATTGTCTTCCGATATATCTTGTTTGTATGTGTCTTTAGTTTTATCGTCCTTATCTGGTATGCTAAAAACGCCTTTAACGTTCTGAAGCATTCCCATATTTACTTTCTTTGGTAAAATGACATCATGAGCTGATGTGTTCTCCACAACGACATTAATTTTTGAAGTGCTACCATTTCCACATCTTACAAGACTTTCTTGGATTCTTAGTTCTTCTGGTATATCGAAATTTCCTTCTGGCATGAAAACAGCTGATGTACTATTGCTGGTATCCCTCACGTGCGCAATTCCCTTAATCACAGACTGTGAGTGTCCTGGAATAATGATATCCCTTTTCCCGTTTCTTACGGAGCAAATGTCCCCATTACTAGATTTGATGATGTTCATTACTGTGTTTATTCGATTGACTTTGATTCCCATCGAAGATTTAAGAATTTCAGCAGCATCTCTATGTTTTTCCATGTAATGTTCGATTACGTTATATCCTATAATCGGTTCATTCATGTCCGGATGAGAGCTAATTAGGAATGGCACTTCTAGACTATTTTCTAATTTTTCCTCTTTTCTTTTTAATTTGAAGTTAACTTGTACCCATCCCTCATATGGAATTTCGCTGCCATTTGCCGAACGGACCATTAGTTCGCCATCCATCAATTCACCCAATGGTCTGATTTGAATTTCGTTCATCTTTTCTTTCAGCCATTGAACTGGGATGATTGATATCTGTGCTCCCGTGTCCCATAGAAGTCGAAATTCTTTCCCGTTCATGGAGCAGTCAACCTCGCATTTCGATCCAACTAGTCTGACTAAATTTTTTTTTTGTTTTGATGAAAGCTGGAATACAGTTCCTTTCAATTCACTTACAGACACTTTCCGTATACTCGGATCCTGTCTGTCTTGTTTGTCTTTGGCTCTAAACCTATTTTTACATCCGGCTTTGAAATGTTCGGAACTTCCGCATATCCAACAATGAGAACATTGTCCTCCATTTCCTGATTGTTGACATTGCGGACATCCTGGTTTTCTCTCTCGTGTGGTCTTGTTTGCCGTATGTTGTTGTTGCTGTTGTTGTTGTTGTTGTTGTGGTTTATAGGCATTTGTGACTAGCTGTCTGATTTCTGCCAATTCCCTTTTAACTTCATCCTTAAAATCTCCGAAAACATCGCTCTCTTCTGTCGCTTCTATCTTGTTTACTTTACCCCTGGACCCTTTACTTTTTGCTAATCTTTCATTCTCTCGTAACACCATCTGATTTAGTGACGATATCAAAGTTTCGTCCCGCACATTTTTATCACTCAGGATAGGTCTCATTTCTTGCCTGATGTTGTCACTTTGTATGCCTGTCATAAGACTGTGTAGAAACATAGCTTGAACTAGATCTGGATGATATTGGTGTTCATCCTCAGTTTCATTGGATGCAAACATCACTCTCTGTCTTATATCAAGAGCCCGAAGTAGAAACTCTTGCGGATTTTCTTTTTGCGATTGTGATAAATTGCAGAGTTCTGTATATAACTCTGTCGCTGTCTTTTCTCGATAATGCGCTCTAAGTATTCCCCTCAAGGTTGATAGAGTCAAGTTACTCCTTCCTTCTAAGTAATTACGTAAACTAGACCCTGCAGTGATGGACCGGATTACAACTTGGATTATTTCTCTGTCATCGTATTCTTTTTCCGTTCCTGCCTCTATTTGACGAATTAAACTAGTGAATGAAATGCAAGATTTTGAGTCGCCAATTTGTCCAGAAATCTTGAAATCTTTTCTCCATAATGAGCATTTATCCTTTAATAATGGTGTTATTTCATCGTTATTTTTCTTTTTAAAGGATATTTCGGGATCATCAACCTCTTGTTCCTCGTCTTTAGATGTTTCTTCTATTCCTTCAGCTACCAGTATTTCAGTTGGTGTTTTACTCCCGATAAGATCATTTATTTGTAATAGGGTCGTGGTGCCTTTATCTTCATCTTTCTGCTTATCTTTCAATAACTGTGTGATCAACTTTATTGCCTTTACCTTGGTTAATTGAGAAACGTCCTCGGCAGGTATTTCTAGTTCGGTAATTAGGGTCTTCAAAACAACCAACGGTTGAATGTAAATCTTTCCTGTAACCTCCAATCTAAATTCATCCTTCTTCTCTGTTTCTTTAACCATGCTTGACTTTTGTTTGATCTTTCACTTTGTTGTCATATTTGCAGCCAACATATCCCGGACGAGCCCCCAGAAAATGTTAACCGGGTCTGGTTGGTACCTGGGAAAGAATAAAGAATTATAAATACATTTTCATAATATTTATTTTACATGTGGTATGTCGGCTTGTCAGCAATATAATGATTAAGAATTAACATACTGTTCATAGGTTTTACAAATAACATAATATCTGACATAATTAATAACCATATGATTGTACCTAATGAATAATTTACTTAATACATTTCTTAAACTCTGTTATGTCTAGGAGTCAATTGAACTTAAGTATTCACTTTAATGGGTCTTAAAATACTTTTTACGCATTGAACGAACTTCATTAATTAATTTAAATAACTTGTCATGACATTTATTTAATTAACTAATCTTTCTTTTCATAAAACAATATGGGTATTTCCTTAAATCAAAGATGTTTTTATTTCTCCGAACGTACATTAGAACATTTACGGTAATCTATTTTTATCTTGGAAACTCTTCATTGATACCAATTCGTAATGAACTTGAGGGTCAATAAGGGAAAAATGAGATAAGAAAATAATACAAAATAATAACTAATTAACGGGTATAGGGCTACATAAAAATATATAAAAACTAATCTAATAACAAAGATATAAATGTAATAAAGTATTCAATGTATTTTCTACTAGAGCACAGCTCTATATCGAGGTATCACGTGAATTCCTTTGTTCTCTGAAGACACGTGTTATTCGTACATTCCCATCCATTTCAGGAGATAAACAATAATACACTAATCAACAAAACTAATACTTTCTACCGATAGTTTAAACTGGAGAATTGTAAATACTTAACGCTTTAAAATATATATATGTTCAAAATAATAGTGAAAATCATTATTAAATCAACAAAACAAACAAAGATGTAATCAGTTAAATTAATCAATTAATCAATTAAAATTAACTAAAGATTCAAAAATATCCAAAAAGTTTAGAAGAAATTATAACTTTCTTTAAAATGAAAATATAATAAAATTTAACTTCTTACCTGGGAAAGAATAAAGAATTATAAATACATTTTCATAATATTTATTTTACATGTGGTATGTCGGCTTGTCAGCAATATAATGATAAAGCCCGATGCATCTCGCAGGATACACATGATACCGTAAACCACCTAAACAACTGTATTGAAATTGTAACTATTATAATATAATAAAAAATAGGGGTCCCTACTTTTTACAAAACTTCACTGTCTCACAGGGTCATCTCCAAAAGTATAAATACTTTATCGTTTTTTATTACCTGTATGGGCTTGTTTGATACTGCTGAAATACGTTATTTATAGTATGCAAGAAAAAATCAATCGAGCAATTTAAAAAACCCAAAATTAATGTGAATTTTAATATCAATAACGTGGCATATTGAAGATAATTATAACTATACATGTAATTTTAATAATTTGATTAAAGAATGCAAATCTTTATCTTTTGTGGAAAAAAAGGGGGGGGGACAAGTTTTGTATTTTATTTTCAGAATCAACAAATTCTTGCAAAAAAATAAAGAAACAAGTTTTTTGTCCCGCCTTAACTCCCAGTGGAAACAAACTATTGTTTGACTCTAACTCCGGAACGATTTAAAAACAATTCAGAAAAAAACAATTTATTTTGGAAAATACAAGTCCCCCTTTTACACAAGATGAATGCTCGATGCTATATTTTAAAATGCAAAATTAAGATTTTGTGGTCTCTTGTCTAATAACATAAGCATTGTATGATTTGGTAGCTTTTGTTTAATACGAAAATAAGTCAGTTTGTCTCTCGACAGGTCCAGCGGGGTGGGCTAGGTCCTGCCTTTTTTTTGTTATCTCTGTCCTGTCTCTTTATTTTTTACTCTATTCGGTCCTGCATTTTTTTTTTTTAGTTTATCCTGACTTTTTTTTACATAAATTGTCATTCTGCCTTTTTTTTTTTTTTTTTTTTTGCAAAATTGCTCATCCTGCCTTTTTTGTCAAACCCCCCTCCCATAAAAATCAAATGGCAGTTTCCTAACTTCGTACTATATTTGGCCTTTTCAACATTTTTGATTCGAGCTTCAATGATGAGTTTTTTTTATAGACAAATGCTCATATGGCATAATTTTAGTTAATCCTGGTATCTATGATGAGGTGTTTGCACAGTCATCTGATTTAACCTCTAGATCAATATACTTACCCCCATTTTTCTAGTAAGCAATACAACACGATAAGTATACTTTTATATAGTCAAACACATAACTTGAAGTGGTAAGTGATGGTTTCTGTGATAAAACGTCATGTTCTGTTCCAGTAATGAACTGGAACATTGAATATATCCGGTAAAATTTGACAAATAAATTAAACCTTACTGTTTTGGTTTTATCGATACCAGTCATCAAATAATTTCTGTTCTGTGCTATATGTATTGTGGTGACCTAGAACAGACTTTTATTTTTATTTTATTTTCCTTATATTTTTTTTGGGGGTTGGGGGTCAACTAACGTCATTTGCATACTTAAGACACTCAATTTGAAGTTAATTTAATTAGCTAGATGAGTCAGATACATGTACGTAATCGGGAAGGACGTTTGTGTAAGTGTCAAATAGATATTAACTCAGTATATTTCCCTGGCTGACTTTAACCATTGAGTGTAAAGATTTGGAAAGCTAATCAACTATTTGTACATATAATGTTGAGTTAGTATTTTGTTAAAATTGTCAAATAAGCCACCGACATTCGCTTTCACGAGTTTAATAAATGCTGTTGTAAATGTGTGTATTTGTTATTTCCAAGTAAAGAAATGTTGTTCTTATTGTATTAAGAGAGTTTATATGAGTTGTCAGAAGTTATTTCTAGTATTTCTAGTATATTGAATGAGTAATTAACGTACGTTTTACTTTATGTTATTAGATGTATCGATTACGTCATATATGGCGCAAATTTGTCATGTATTATTCAGAACGTTACCGTTGGGTTAATATTGTAATCGTGAACCCAAAAGTGTTCCTTTGTGAGCTCTCAACTGGAAGAAATAATATGTCTTGATTGTTTTAGTAACAAAAGTTTATTATTATAAGTATTTTGAGTCGAGGACTTGTATATTTTATGTCAGCGTTTGACGTTATGTTTTTCTTCCTGCTTAGAATATTTACTTCCGGGAATTTCAAATAAATACCAGTGCAACGTCACGTTCGTCAGTCTTTGCTGTGTTTACATTTGGCTTGCAGCAAGGCTCAGCCCGGGGGTTTCTAGAGGTGAGAAGCAGCGCATTTAGCTGTATGCCTCGCAGTTTATATTACAAGTAAGGGTCGTAGTCTAGAGGTAAGAAGCAGCGCAGATAGCTGTATGCCTTGCATTTATTTACGTTGTCATTGTAGAATTTATTAAGATGATCCCGTTTGGTCCGTACAAAAATACAAGAGAAAGAATGTTATTTTAGTAGCTCCGCCCCGTATGTAAATTATATTATTGTTGCTCGAATATTGTACATGTATGGAAACATATCGGCTGTTCTAGAAGTTTAATAAAAGTATCATTTTCTACTATTGATTATTTATTCACGCTACCAATGATGAGAGAGAACAGACAACAGATTTGACGGCCGTATTTATTTATCCCTTAGTTTAGTCACAAGTTTTGTGAGTTTATTCGTATTTGCTGCCTTTAAAACTATACAAAAACATAGCAAGAAGCAGAAATTACAACAATGGTGGCAGCGGTTTAGTTCTCACGTTTCAAGAAATTTGGCACGTCTATTTTTAGAAATACTAATGTGTATGGAACACAAAATAACAAATATTGTGTATGGAGTGCACTTAGCTCTATACATTATACTGTAATAAATAGATTATTTTGGAAAATACAGGAGTGCATTTAGCTTCTAAAAAATTTAAAATATTTATAAAAGGAGGTGCATTTAGCTTCCTAGAAAGAAAAAAAAATTATAAAGGAGGTGCATTTTAGCTTCCTAGCAAGAAAAAAAATATAAAGGAGGTGCATTTAGCTTCCAAATAATTATTTATTAGAGAAATAGAGGTGTAGTTAGCTTCTATTGGCATATTATTGTTTGTTTTAAAAATGGATATTAGAAATAGAAAAATCCCAGCTCCAAATTTTGGAAGGGGGGAAAGTATGAAGAATATAATTATTTCACAGAGCGGAACTGTTGAGCCCTGTAATTTAATAGATTTGGGTATAGAAGATGATGTTAATTTATCTACATCCAACCCCACAGTAAGTCCTATAAACTCGCCTGTGCAGAATACTAGGACGATTGAGGAAAGTAAGACGAATTTGAATAATAACGATATTATTGCGATTCTAATGGACATTCAGAGACAATTAAAAAATCAAAATGATAGATTTTCTGAGCTCAAGACGAAAGTTTCTGAGATGAGCACGCAAGTTAAGTTAAATCAGGAAAATATAGCTAAATTAGCAAGGGGTAACCATGTGGCTGAAAATAACACCAATACGCAGAATTTCAGTCAAAATAGCATAGGCTTTAACAGGACCACAACTGAACAAAATAACCAGATATCAATGACCCAACAGTTAGAAGCTGGTCCAAGTACTGACAACACTTATACACCACGTCCAGTTAGTACAAATCATGTAAGAGAAAGTAGTCGTGTTCAGCAACTACAAAGGGAAGAACCAAAACCTAGAAGTCCATTCTTTAATGGTAAGGGGGATTTCAATGCCTTCTGGACACAGTTTATTTTACTCAGTAATAGGTTTAGTTGGTCCAATGACAGACAGATAGAGGAACTAATTCTAAATTGCTTGAGAGATGAAGCCCTAGTATATGTAAATGAGCTTCCTATGCCACTCCATAAAGATATAAAATGTATTCATGAGGCTATGTCACAGAGATTTGGGGACCATATATTACCAGAGACTTATAGGACCAACTTGCAGTTTATTAAACAGAACCACAAAGAAAGCATACAAGAATATGCATCTCGTGTGGAGAGACTAGCAGGTAAGGCATACCCTGATGTAAATGACTTGAGTTTGCTGGACCGTTTCAAAACAGAACACTTTATTAAGGGTCTACCAGACCAGTCACTAGCTTATGAGGTCCTCATACAGAAGCCAGCAACATTGCAGGATGCAATAAATATAGTCACATGGCACGAGTGTTGTCGAAAAAATGTAAATAAAAACTTTAATGTAAGACAAGTAAATATCGATGCAAACTGTATAGCACAAGAGAAAACAGAAGACTTCGAGGTATGTAGGACGGAGAATCCAACCTAATATGTCACTCATGCAGAATTTAAAATGGGCATAGATGATTTGAAAAAGGAGTTCAAAATGGATGTTGAAGACATAAAGCAGGATTTAAATGAGATAAAAGATCTGATTAAAACTGAGAAGCAAGAAAGAGAAAATTTTAATCCCTTAAATAGACATAATGTAAGAAAGAAAGACCAATTTAATACAAACAATAGTAGTAGAGTAAATACATGTTACGCATGCCACCAAGAAGGACATTTTATTAGAAATTGTCCTTTCTCGAGAGGAAAAAGAGGGAACCAGTTTGGATTTACTAGTCAGGATTATCAGAAATAGTTGGGCCTATATAGCAGATAAGCCTACTGGCCAAATATCAGAATATTTTTGTGTGGATTCGGATTTTTTATAATGTAGATATGAAACTTGTGTGATTTTTTTGTTATTGATAAAATGTAAAAAGTGATTTAATGGTTTATTGAGAAGACTTGTAATATTTGTTTATCCACTGAGTATACAGTACACTAAGCACAAATATGTATAGATTGTTGCACTTTAAGAAATATATTGTGGTATTGAAATTGTTTTTAAGATTTTAGAAAAGAGGTGATTTTTTATCAGAATCTAGAATTTGATGGTCCTATTGGCGTTGTTGTCCTTAATGCAGTAAAGATTGTTTAATACTATTTTGGTGGGAAGCTGCTTTCGGTGGGTGTATATTGACAGTTTGGATACTTATAAGGAGCCATTTTTGTTTTGGCGGAGATTAAGTTAAGGCTAATCATTAGTGTAGATTGCAATATACATTTTGGTTACACCATGGGTATGCTGAGCTATAGTCTACACCATTTTAGATATTTCTCGGGGGAATACTGATGACCATTTTTTATTAGTTGTACTTTTGTACCTATTTTTATACTTATGTTTGTATGGTGCATCAGTATCGAAGATAGTGTATATATTTATACGCGGGGTACCCTTGTGGTATAGAACTTGATAGGACATTTGTTGGCTTATGGTTAGCCTGGTGTTTAGATGAAGTTGAGCTTCATGATGTTTATAATTCCAGCGTCTGATAGAATGAAGAATCTTGAATTGAACTTTAAATGGAGTATACGGTATTAGTGCTGTAACTGGATGCAAAAAAAGACTTTTTTTTATATTTTCGATAATGACACAATGAAGAAAAATGTATATTTTGCCTTTTAAGTATTAACAGGCGCATTAGTTTGTTAACACAGACATTAGTTTTTATGACATAAACAGGCGCAGTAGTTTGTTGATGTATGGTTAAGTTTAAGTTTTAAGATAGCTGTAATATTTCCTTTTTTTTGGCAAATTAGAGATTTTTTATTTGTATAATAGAGTATTACGTACATAGCAATATTGTGAAAAGAATTTTTGAAATGTAATGTCAGAATTGACAAGACCATATTTCGAGGACGAAATGTATTCTGGGGGAGGGGCAGTGTTGTAAATGTGTGTATTGGTTATTTCCAAGTAAAGAAATGTTGTTCTTATTGTATTAAGAGAGTTTATATGAGTTGTCAGAAGTTATTTCTAGTATTTCTAGTATATTGAATGAGTAATTAACGTACGTTTTACTTTATGTTATTAGATGTATCGATTACGTCATATATGGCGCAAATTTGTCATGTATTATTCAGAACGTTACCGTTGGGTTAATATTGTAATCGTGAACCCAAAAGTGTTCCTTTGTGAGCTCTCAACTGGAAGAAATAATATGTCTTGATTGTTTTAGTAACAAAAGTTTATTATTATAAGTATTTTGAGTCGAGGACTTGTATATTTTATGTCAGCGTTTGACGTTATGTTTTTCTTCCTGCTTAGAATATTTACTTCCGGGAATTTCAAATAAATACCAGTGCAACGTCACGTTCGTCAGTCTTTGCTGTGTTTACATTTGGCTTGCAGCAAGGCTCAGCCCGGGGGTTTCTAGAGGTGAGAAGCAGCGCATTTAGCTGTATGCCTCGCAGTTTATATTACAAGTAAGGGTCGTAGTCTAGAGGTAAGAAGCAGCGCAGATAGCTGTATGCCTTGCATTTATTTACGTTGTCATTGTAGAATTTATTAAGATGATCCCGTTTGGTCCGTGCAAAAATACAAGAGAAAGAATGTTATTTTAGTAGCTCCGCCCCGTATGTAAATTATATTATTGTTGCTCGAATATTGTACATGTATGGAAACATATCGGCTGTTCTAGAAGTTTAATAAAAGTATCATTTTCTACTATTGATTATTTATTCACGCTACCAATGATGAGAGAGAACAGACAACAGATTTGACGGCCGTATTTATTTATCCCTTAGTTTAGTCACAAGTTTTGTGAGTTTATTCGTATTTGCTGCCTTTAAAACTATACAAAAACATAGCAAAAAGCAGAAATTACGACAAATGCATATCACTGTGTACACTAACTGTATCGAATGTCATTCAAATTCAATCAAAAATCTACAAAATAAGCAAAGAACTTGTAATTCAATAGAAATACTAATTTAATACGGCTACCACAATCCATGAATTTACAATATGTGGAAGCTACTTGACATTTTGTTGAAACGAATTAATTCCAAAGTGAATGAATTCACCTGAAAGTTACAAAACGTTTCAAACATTAGTAATGACGTTACTGATAGAAACGAAAATGTAAAAAGGTTTTATGCAAATCTCCTCCTAAAATTTTCCCAAAAAGGAAATCTCGATCCAACTGTTTGGCATGTGTCAATGAGATAGAAAAATAATTTTCTTGCAAATAATTTTCAGGCTTTCTAAATAAATTAGTAAAAAAATCTCTAGACCATGAAATACAGTTAGATATAATAGTGTGCTTATATATGTAATTTTACACTTTACTGACTACACGTGAATAGATCAGTAAACACAGGTTAACAATGTAGTAATAGAAATATAAAACAATTGAAGTTACCACCCTTTAATCTGCTCATTTCTAAAATTTCGAATTATTTGAAAATTAAAACATTTCTAATTCAATTAAACTGATTATTTTGATAGAAAACCATCATTAAAAATCAAAATAAAAGCACAATAACAACAAATTCCTTAATAAAAGTTAAACTACAAGAAATAAAAACTAAGAATACCATAACGAACATTATATCTATTGAAATAAAATGTTTGATAATTTTGTGTAATTGTGTGCTCTTACCTAATGAAGATAACCGAAGGTAAGAGTGCCAATCTTTCCAAACTAGTGGTAGGCAGTAGTGTCCTCCCCGATGGACAGTGCTAAATCATTGCACTGACGGAGTAGAACACAATACTGTCACAGCCATACACTTGAAACATTGGTGTATATTATTGTGGGTTAAGATTGCCCAGACGAATGCATTTACAATTAACACTCTCTCTTTTTCTCATTGTCTCTCTATCTCTCTCTCTCTCTCTCTCTCTCTCTCTCTCTCTCTCTCTCTCTCTCTCTCTCTCTCTCTGTCTCTCTCTCTCGCTCTCTCTAACTCTCTCTCACTCTTTTTCTCTTTTCTCTTTTTCTGTCAAACTTTCTTTTTCTCTCTCTCATTCTCTCGTAAATTGTAGTACCGTACTGTCATGTGCGTGAGAAAGAGAGTTTGGGAGAGAGAAAATATTGGGAGTGAGAGATGGTGTAATAGATAAGGAGAGAGGGAGTGATAGAATGTGGGAGAGGAAAAGTGTGGGAGACAGAGAGTGAGAGAGAGAGATAGGGGGAATAGATGGGAAGAGAGAGTGTCTGAGAGAGATAGAGCAGGAGAGGGTGTACTACGGGCAGAGAGAAATTAAGTGGGAAATAGTGAGTGATGATAAAGGGAGAGACAGTATGAGATGAGCGAAAGAGAGAGATAGAAGGTGTGTATGCATAGAGGAGTGAGTACTAGAAGGAAACAATATGAGCGGACAGACAGTTTGAGGGGGAGAGAAAAGGAGAAAGGCCAGTCAATGACTTAGAGTAAGTGCATGAAAAAGCGAATTGCATGTTACAGTGTGACTCCTCGACAGTGATTAAGTGCATGAAAGAATGCGTGGGTGTGTCAGTGATTTCGAATGAGTGAGCGATAGCAAATACATTGAGAAAGAATGTCAATGAGAGGGCGTGCATGAGATAGCAAATGATAGAGTGAGTCATTTTGATTTTAACAGGATCTAAAAAAGTCAGACTGTTCCATTGCAGTTAATTCAGAGCTGCATTTTGGAAAATTTGGTTTATTGTTGATGTGTACAGGTAAATTTAAAAGCATACCAAGCAAAGTTTACACAAAGACTGAACAGATCTTAATTGACTGAAAGCGATATGTCTAAATAGTACTGAAAAGTACTGATTTTACGTCAGTGGATAAGTCTAAAAAATTGACAGAAAAACAGAAAAAATACGTAATGAATTATTGTTCAGTCCTTTAAGAGCTGTTAAGATCAACATAATCATTTCAGATTAAAATTGGTGGGTCAGTAGGAAAAAGTAAATGAGTTTGAATAAAATAGTGCGTGAGTGAGTGTATGAGGGAAGAGGACAATGCTTTCGTCACTGAAAATGCAAATAGAAGATTTTAATTATTTTGTAAGCCTATGTACGATCCGGTACATATTAAAATTTCTTGTTTATGTAATAGTAGAAATAAAAATTAATATTATAGATGAAATAATATTGCATTGACAAATATTTTGACACAACAGATGTTTCTTGTGTTTAATACAATAATACAATAGTGCTTTTGAGTGTTTTGTGTTAAATTCTTAGTATTTATTCCAAAAATGTACAAGGACATTGGTCACCAAAACCAAATACTGCAGTAAGTGAAGCTATGTATTGTCTTTTGGATAAAATATAATTGATTTTGGAAAGCGATGTCCCTTGATGCAAAATTTGACGAAAAAGTGTAGAATATGTAAACAAAATCTTTCAGCCAATTATAAGACGTGTTACATTCAAAATTAAATTACATCAAGATGCATTCAACAGCAACATGAAGGTCTTATAACATTTTTATTTACCGCAAATATGTAAAATTGTTGCAAGATATTAATCGTATATGATAAAGGCTCTTAATTATCTTATTTCCGGTTTGATTTGAATACCTTTGTCCTTTGACCCTGTTAGTGAAACAAATACAGTAAACATTTGCTTTACCTCAAATGTAATGATTGATGTTTTCACACCACACGAATGACGCATGTATAACAATTTTAGCTCAGAGATAAAAATAACTTAATTTATTATATTTGATATTACTGTATTTTCTTAAATATCAACCATAATATTTGATCGTCAATTGCTTAACGTATAATGAACATTTTGTTTACATATTTAGGACGATAAAAAGGGAACAATTGAAACTATACGTAGGTAAAGTGGTTGGAACTACATAATGACGGTAAATGTAGACAGCCAATAGAAAGATAGTGTGTTTAAGTTAGGGACTGACATTTTACCTAGTATTATACACCTATACGATGTTATATCCTCTCAGAATGATAGGTCGTTGTTTTGAAGAATCAACCTGGAAGATGCTACGTTTCAGTGAAATCTGCTTCAAGGCATTAAATAATGGTTCGTGTTAGGTCATACACCGTAACAATTCATTTTTTTTTGCTTTATGCATATAAAGTTGCATTGTATAATGTAACAGAACAATGATTACTTACTTTGTTATCTTGAATAATGAGTATTATTCAAGATAACAAAGTAAGTAATCATTATTTATTTAACCTATGATTGAGCCGTTTGGCAGGTTAATACATATTAGAAAAGAATATCGCACTTTAAAAAAAAAGTCTGTTTCTTTGTATGTTGGCGTTTGTTTTTGTTGCTCTTCACTGTTGTTCCGTTGTTTTCCTTTTATAGTTGATGTGTTTCTCTCGGTTTTAGTTAGTAACTCTTAATCGATTTATGACTTTTAAACAACGGTATACTACTGTTGCCCTTATTTAAGGATTTCATGTCGTATAACACACACTCCGTACGGTCAGTCTTTCATTTGATAATCCTGACATCCCTCAATGTGTTATACGACAAGAAACCCCTTACGAAATGGATTATCTATAGCATAAGCCACATTTGGTGTGGCTTTACAACAGGGCGAGAAATTTCCGAATGACAATATTTGTATAACTATGTCAACCCTTGGGATATGAACCATGTATATCAGATATGATAATGAAGTCGATAAGAAAATTAAATCATCAAACTTGCATCACTCTTTAGATTATCAAAATGTGTAGTTAAACCCTGCTTTCTATAGGTTGCACTTTGTAAATACAGCTGTTTCTCAAACCACGCCTCTTTTGGGGAGATATATAATATTCATAGATATGTTAATTTGTTAATGTACTGGTTCCCATTTATGATCTCTGTGTTTCATCTCATAGAGACATCACTTGGGAATGTAACCAGTATAGAAAAACATGGTAGCGCCTAAATTTTAATTCTTAGGAGTTCCAAATATGAAGGTAAGGGTAGTATAGAATTTTAGTATAAGTTTAAACTCTTAGAAGTTCAGGGCATATAAATGTTGAAAATATGCCGCACAGCCCTATATTTTGACCTTTGAATAAAATAGTAGTGCATATAAACTTTCCGTTCTGGGATATTATTTTTCACGAAACTTCATAGTAAAAGTGTCACAGTTTTAGCCGCAAAGGGAGTTCCTATGGGAAATTGCATTGTCTATATTTACAGAATTGCAACCTATATAGGGTTAAAAAATAGAACATACAGAATTTCACAAAATCTGGTTTATCTCAGAGATTTTAAAGAATTTAACTCAAATATGAAGTTTTATAAATATTTCATGAAGATTGAGAAAATCCTGAGCCTTAACTATGATGACTCAGCATAAATTCACAGTTTACAGTATGCATGGTTTACTTAAAGCCCTGAATTCAAAATAAATTCATAATATATGCCTTTTTGTGATTTAAATTGTTTAGAAGTGCTTATATTTACTCTTTGCAGTCATTGCAACTCGTTGATCCTTCCTAAATAATTTTGTTAGGTTTTTTTTGTTCTGTCGATAACCCAAAAGTAAGCCGTAACACCTAAATGTGTTTTTTTGTGACCGTGGCATTAAAAAGTACAAGCTAGAATTACAAAAAGACCTCAATAAAACTTACAATAGTGTGTTCTATCCTAAATATATACTAAATACTCCACATTGCTAGAAACTGGGAAAATATTAAGGAAATGTGAGGCCCCAGGGGGCAAAAAACAGAAAAAAATGCCTACCCTGGGTCATAAAACAGATAATTTAACTTGTAAATGCTATGATTTTATTATTTTCAAGGTCTTTTGCAAACAAAACAATAACTGTGCTGGAAAGTTATGCAAAAATAATATGTAAGCAGTCACTTCTATCAAACTTTTAGTGAATTTATGCACCAGACTGATATCTTCTTAAATACAATTTTGCAAATATGGCTTTGTTTAGACACTTCTAGTTCATACATTAACTAACTTATGTTAGTTATATGGTTAGAGATGATACTGTTGTGACAAGAATTCTTAACTGACCATTTGAGACATAAATTGTGAACTTTCATTGACAAATAGGCATACAGTAAGATGTTGACTGGAGACACAGGCAGGATTGGATACTTTGTATAATCTTGAATGTTGGAATAATTAGCTACTAAACAATACATTTATAGTATTCTAAAATGCTTTCAATTTGTTATCAGAATAGTTTCAAACATGTTTTAGACATTTCATGTCAGAAAACATGCACATAGGGTAAGCTGGCAATGATTAAAGTCTTGTTTTCAAATTCTTTAAAAAACTGAAATAGGGGTAGGGGTATAAAATGTACTGTAAAAGGAAACTTAAGAGTATATGCAGTGATTTCCTTAAGGCTATAATTCTGATAAATAAGTATTGTTGTGAGAAAAAGTGTTTTTAGAAGGTTTTCTATTTGAATAAATGTTTGTATAATAGGTTGCACTTTGTAAATACAGCTGTTTCTCAAACCACGCCTCTTTTGGGGAGATATATAATATTCATAGATATGTTAATTTGTTAATGTACTGGTTCCCATTTATGATCTCTGTGTTTCATCTCATAGAGACATCACTTGGGAATGTAACCAGTATAGAAAAACATGGTAGCGCCTAAATTTTAATTCTTAGGAGTTCCAAATATGAAGGTAAGGGTAGTATAGAATTTTAGTATAAGTTTAAACTCTTAGAAGTTCAGGGCATATAAATGTTGAAAATATGCCGCACAGCCCTATATTTTGACCTTTGAATAAAATAGTAGTGCATATAAACTTTCCGTTCTGGGATATTATTTTTCACGAAACTTCATAGTAAAAGTGTCACAGTTTTAGCCGCAAAGGGAGTTCCTATGGGAAATTGCATTGTCTATATTTACAGAATTGCAACCTTTAGTACTTATACCAAGGCAATGTAGGTTGTACGGAGGTAATTCAATGCATTTTAAAAGGCTTTCAATACATATATTAACGCTGGTACAATTACCTCGTTCCTAAATAAACAAGGAACCATTATAATAATATCTTGAAAAAGAAGTCGTGATATGCATATCCTCACTTCCAAGTATCGAAAAACTTGATCCCACGTTACAACTCATCACTGTTGAGCTACTGATTAGATATGAAGGTATTCTGCTTAGTTTTCTTGGAGAAAAGTGTGACGAACAAAATTAATTTCATTCATCAGATTGAAAAAATCCAAAGTAAACAGGGAATAGGTATTTGACAGATTCAAAAAGTGTTCATGTGTTAACTCATCCACCACTGTCTATCTGCTGACCATATGTGTTTTGTAGTTTCTGAGAAAAGAGTGGCGCAAATATTTGTTTGACGAAAGAAATAACGTACTGGTTGACGAACGAACAATGTGATTGCACTGTTGCCACCACAACAAGGGTGGGTGTATACAAACGGATCAAACCGATCACAACGAGCTCTAATATGCGAAGATATTCACAGGCCTCACTTACAATACAATATCCCATCGGCTATTCAAAAAATTATTCTATTTAATAATGTCGATCTAATAAGATAATTATCCATAAATGTCAATTAAATATTTTATTCCTAGGTGTAAATTCAAATTATAAAATTAAGCTTTCAAAAAACCAATATCTATTTATCTATTTGTATATCATTACAAAAATAATGAGATCTGATTAACCCTGTGATCATTGGAGTGAGGTGTAAAATTAAGTACTAATAGTATAAACTTTCCAGAGCACTGATATTTCAAATCAAAATCAAAACTGATTTGCTGTTAGTTGTCCTCAAAATATCTTATATAGAGAACAATAAGATAAACGAACTTTGGAAATGAAGGTAAGGTTGTTTATCATTTAAAATCTTTCAGGTACGTGTTGAATAAAAAAAAAGGAATGGCATTTTATCATGTCGACAACTAAGAAAAAATTGTAAGCAAATTAGAAACAAGATCAGACTTAAAGTAGAAAGACGCTTAGTATTATAAAATTGTCTCGAAGGGAATCTCATCTGCTACATTTTGAAAAGTAAAGTAGAACAGTTCGCTTTAATGTTTGTAGAATATATAGTTTCTTCAATATATGAAGAAGTTTTTCTTCAGAATTTGAAGCAGCGCATCAAGCTTAAAATTCAAAACTGGTTAATTATCTCTTACAATTCAGTGGGATAAATTTGTATAATGAACAATTTAAACGATGTTTATATTTGGTACCTGCGCATGACAAGACGTGTGGACGAGCAAACGAATGAAGAATATATCGGATTGAGGAAAAACAAAAGAACGAAACTCAAAGCATCTACGAAAATATAATTTGATTTGCTAAAAAAATGGCACTCGTTCTAAATCATGTCATCAAATATTTAAGATATAGTCATTTATTTAATTTGTTTATCTTTAAAATATTCCCCTATTGTGTCCGATTTCTAAAGAGATGTGGTTTTTTGTATAATTGCAAATACCTAGCTGTGATTATAGAGGAATTATACCGAGGACACACATTTAACGGAATTCATCAAAATGCTATTGGTTTATTAAATTGGTGTTCATTAATTCACCCGATGAAATTCAGGGCTGATATGCATAAAAATACTTAAGTTATTATTTATTCTGAACGTACGGATTTTTCTACATGTCCTACGATGAATTAGTAATACGATCCAGTATGGGTTGAAACTGGCAAACATTTTTTCTTTTACAAGTGATTAACTCACAAGTGAGGAACAGTGGTTTGATTGCCAATTAAACAACAATCGACCAAACGACATTAAGACATACGACCTTCAGCAATGAGTCAAGTCCATATTATTAAGTAATCCATAAAATACCGCTAGCTTTTCATTACCAGTATTAAACCACCCAATAACTCTCTTGCATATAAGTATTCCTACACGGAAAATCATAGTAAATAGCCATAACTACTATAATACAATCATTTCAATTCTAGGCGACGGGATTTTGTATGTTAATTCTGGCAGATATGATGTTCTCAGTCATTTTGGGATATGGCCATTATTGTCTCGATGTGTGTGAGGAATCTCGCATGGAATGCGAAAGTAACTGTGAAGGATTCCTCGACAAACCATGTAGAAAAGACTGTAAAAGAAAAGAAGTGCGCTGTGAGACTTATTGCAATGGCAAACGAAATGCTGTCAAATTGGTTTAGTTTAAATATATTTTAATTGCCTAAATATGCAAAAGGGATGAGACACAAGTTAATCAAACTTATAAAGTCTTCTCCCATGAACAATTTATAACAATAGAATATTTACAAAGCATGCATGCAAACAATACATTATATATATTGGATATGTAAAAAGATGATGTGCGATGATGTGAATGGTTGTACACAATATACATGTATATGTACTTTAGTGTGCTATATTATACAATTAGAAACCTCTTTGACTCTTTAATAAATTCATATGCATTCTTTAAAATTCTTTCATTTTTATCATAAGTTATTGACGAATCACCGGAGGTTAAGATGTTCAAATTTAGTGGAGAGTTCTCTGGTAACCAGTTCAGATTATTAGATAGTTTGATTTTTATATTCGCAGAGCTGCAAGACGAATCTGAAATGATATTGACTCTGTTAAGATCATAATTAAAAAAAGAGGCTGAGCTTCTAAGTTGAGTCAAAATATAGTTGAGTTTACCTAAAGGAAGAGTCAATGTTGCGGGTCACCACATTAAGGTTATTCCACAGTCGTATAGATGAAGGTATGAAGGATTCTATGGGTCAATGAAAGTCAAAAAGGGTATATTATATTATTCCCATTACGTAACGGGTAAACAGCTGTACTTTGGATTGTTGGTGGAATTAAATTCATAAGTTAGGCTGGTTCATTATTATGTTGATTATTATAAAATAATTGTAACTGCCTCCTTTCTCTTCGTTCAACAAGTGTTTCCCAACCAATCTCATCATAAATAATTCTACTACTAGTAAAAATAGGAAGACCCGTTACAATTCTGGCTGCCTCAAGCTGCCTCTGCTCTAATTTGTCACAATAACCCACACCCATATTATCCCAAACTTCACAGGCATATTCGAGTAACGGTCTTATAAAAGTCAAGTATAGCTTTTCTAAGTTATTCCTTCTTAATCTGTACTTTTATTTGCTAAGTACATTTTTTATGATACTTTCCACATGGGTGTTCCATTTATCATCTCTACTAAATGAAACACCCAAGTGTTTATGAAAATCTGTAACTCAAATATTCTTACCATTGAATATGAAATTCATTTCCTGAGTTTCAATGTATGAATGAAAACGACATATAATTTCTGTTTTTTTCTGGGTTAAAGGACATCAGTCATTCCTTAGACCAATCGCTCAGCTCACTCATGTCGTGACTGATCACTGATTTTATTTGTGCCGTGTCACGACTAGAGTAGCTGAGAGATGTGTCATCTGCAAATAATCTACATAAAGAGATCAAATTTTCAGTAATATCTTTAATAAATAATGAATAAAATCGGTCCCAAAACAAAACCCTATGGGACACCAGCTGAAAAACTGTTTTTAATAACAACTCGCTGTTGTCTGTTGTTCAGGTAACTTTTAAACGAATTCAATTAATCCCCGTCCACACCGTATGACTTCATTTTATGTAACAATTCTTGATGCCAAACTTTATCTAAAGCTTTAGAAAAGTAAAAAAAAACAACACAGCTAATTTCGTTATTTTCTAGTGATTTTCAAATACAGTTGTAAATTTCTAAAAGCTGGTGAACTGTTGAACATTTTGGAAGAAAACCAGACTGGTATTCATATATTAATTTATTTTTATGTAGATGATTGAAGACATGTTTATAAACAACTCGCTCCATTATTTTCCCTACACAACTTAAAAGCGATATTAGCCTATATTTAGATGATAACGAACTATTTTCTTTTATGAAAAAAAGCAATTACATTTGCAGTCTTCCAGCTGGTGGGAAATTTACATTGTTGTAAGGATTTATTAAATATTATTGTTAAAGGAATTGCTATTTTTTTAGGACACATTTTCAGCATTTTATGATTTATGACATCTGGACAAGATGCCTTATTAGGGTCTAAATTTTTATTGTATCAACTATTTCATTTTTTTCAATTACTAAATCATTTAAAACAATATTGTTCCATTCAGGGATTGGAACACCTTCCTCCTCTAGGGAAGAAATCAGACCAGAATATTTATTCAAGAGATTACATTTCTCGTCGTCTCCGATCACTATATCATCTATGCTTTCATCGTGTATAATAATATTAAGTGGAGGTAAATCACCAAAACCTTTATTGGATTTTATGAGCATTTTCATTTTCTTCCAATAAGTGTTGGGTTTAGCCAAGTTATTTAAGATGATATTATCCAAGTTTTTTTTAATTTTTCTTTTGCAGCTTTTTTCAAATTATTTACTTTATTCCTCTGTTTTTTTGTATTTATTAATATCAGATTTTTTTTAGTTTTTAAGGCTATTTTACGAAATCGGTCTCTTCTACGAGCTCGTTAACGTTGTCAAACCATGGTCTGTCATTGTTTCGTATATAAACATGTCGAGTTGGGATGCTCTGCCTTGTGATGTCAAGGAGTTTTTGAGTAAATGTATTGCACATCTCGTCAACATCCTCAACATCAGAAAAAGTTCATTCCAACTAACAGAATAAAGTCCTAAAGAAAATATTTTTAAATCTGCTTTATCGGACAACCAAATTTCTCTTTTGAATAATTTGGATACAAATCTCGGACATTCTAAAAATATTAAAGAAGCATCGTGATCACTTATTTCAGACGGTAATTTAAGTACGTCGGCAATAGAATATTTAATGGTGTCGCTGATTATTATCGGGTCTAGCAATGTGCTTCTGCGTCCAGTCATCCTTGTCGGTTTATATATTACATTTTCTAGTGTAAAGATTCATTGTATCATATAATTTATTATTATGAATTGAAAATAAATCAGAGTTCAAATCTCCTGTTATCACAATATTTTAACTAAGCTGGTAAATCAATCCTAGTGAATAATCTATTCTTGTCCAATAGTCAGTGTCCGTCCGATCAATTTTGTATTTAAGTAAAATAAAGGATTTGTTCTGTTGAATCAATAGCAGCGTTCATTTTTATTGGTTCTGCGAATCAACAGCAAGTTGTAGGTCATAAAAATAGTTCGTCTAGAGTTCATGTTGTTTGTAATTAATTGACCTTTGACCTGCCTGTGATCACCTTTCTGATGACCCGAAAACAATATGTGACCATCAACTGTGAATCCTTGATAACTTTATGAAAAATTTTAATCCCAGTCTTGTTCAAATTGATGAATTTTGTTGGATAATCAGCTGTAAGAATTTTATATCTGTATCCAGTCTTTGGGCTACTTTCAAATTGACTTTAAATGCCTAGACTTGGACCGATGACCTGACACGTTAACAGTTTAGTAAAGGTATTACCAGCGTGTAAAAATGTGCATTTTGAAAATATGCATTTTCTGATATCCGTGACGTTTTGTGATGTATACCGAATTACGTCAGTCTTGTATGATTTTTGAGGTAACTGTGGAAAAGAGAAAAAGACGGATGCAAGAGTAATACTCCCTTGCAAAATATCATTCAGGCATTTGTCATCCACTCCTTGGATAGTTTGATTCACATTGCGCTCTAAAAACCTCCACTTTTGAGAATGATTTTGTCATAGCATCATTGAGCATTTACCTCCTTGATATTTGTTTTTAATATACACTTGTACAAAATGAATTTGCAGGAGACCAACAAAAATGAATAAATTTTAAGCGTTCGAAGCGCTTTTCTGGACTTACCTTCTTCAGATACGATATCTGCCAAGGATATCAAAGAAGCAAAACAGTTAAAGAGCTATATGCCTCAAGTAGTAGAAACCTCAGTTTCTCTATCATTTCTAAATTCATAAACAGACAGTTTTAAGAAAGGTTTGTTATAAATCATGCCAGTACAGAAGTACTGACTACTGATGTGGTGATACTGTCGGGGACGGATAGTCCACTAACAGAAGGTATCGACACAGTGCTGTAAAAAATGAAAACAACACTTTATAAATTCGTTGCGTTCGAAGCGCTTTTATAGATTTACCTTCTTTAGGGACGCCCAAAGCCTGATAATTGAATGCTCAGATTGTAATAGAACCGAAACAATGGAAAAGCTATATGACCAAAAAGGGATATAAAATGATAGCTAAATTCATTTAAAGTCAACTTTGCCTGAGGGAGTTGAAACCTAAGTTTCTTAATATTTTGTAAGTTCATGAACGGACGACAATTTTCTGGATATACCATTATATGTTCCTCAATGGTTTAATGTTTCATCAAAACCATTTAAGGTCAACATTGCCTAAGGGAGTTGAAGTCATCACTTCGAAAATGTCATTATAATATCAAAATAAGGCTAACGAAACTGTTGATGCAGAAGAATACAATAATTTTGTATTTAAGGAAAATGAAGGATTTGTTCTGCTGAATCAATAGCAGCGTTCCTTTTTACTGGTTCTTCGAAATAACAGCAAAGTAACAGCAACGCCAAATCAAAAGTATTGAATTATATATGGTATATGGTATACACCTAGTTAGATATGACATGACTATCATACAATAAAAAGGTTTTGGTACATTTAAAACGATTCCCTCATTTGCATTTGGTAAGGCTGGACAATGTCTCAGCTATGACAATCACAGATTGTTCCAATTATGATCGATTACAGAACAATTAAAAAAATTTACATTAATCATTGATAATATCTTTATTGTTGGTATCTTTTTATTGCCTAGTCTAAACAACACCATGTAAGGCATTTCCAGCTAATTACAAACAAATGCTGAGTTAAAAATACAATTTCTTTTCAAGGAGGATCATTGTAAATATCATAACTCGTAAGCATGATGAAGATAAGTGTATCTAATCATCATACAGATATAATTAATTTAAACGGGAATTTGCGTTAGATTCTACAATTGACATTTTTATTATTAGTTCTAATAATTCAAGAAGGGCTATCAATAATTTCAAAAGCGTTTTTTGACTATTCGTACACTAAACAAAGTTCATTTAAATTCAAAAATCCATACTGTTTTCGCCTGAACTACATCAACGTACTCAAAGTGGTCGAGTTTGTCCAAGCGTATAGGCTGATATCTGATTGGTTTGTCCAAGTGTTATTGAAGGTATTACTCTTGTATGCCCAAAAGTAGGAATTTCATATGATAAAATCGATTCTGAAAAAGTCAGCGATTCGATCGGCCTATTGTTCCTTAGATTTAAATCAATTGTGATTCGGGGGTCAGCCAAGGTCCATACTAAAGTGCTTCCAAATCTATTACACCGTAAATTCAAATCACAAACCATCGGATCATCAATACTATGGGTATCATATGTATAACCACGTGCTTCCGGGATGTTTAAGTTAATTGGATATTCGTTTTGGGAACTATTTCTTAATTTTGAAAAAGCGCGACAAAATGATTGTCCATTTTCATAATCGTTTTGCTTTTCGATGGATTTATTTCTATCAATGAAAATAACACGTCGTGAAAATTTTCTGTTGTAAGGAACGATGCAGGGATCGTAAATTTCATTTATACGACCAGTATGCATGAATCCAATACTATCTTCTTTTCTGTTTTTCTGTATTTCTTGTTTCTGCCTTTTCATTTCCCTGATTTGTTTTCTTCTTATAAGATGACGATCCTTCTGTGTTATCCATTGGTTGTATATTTGCAAATACTTGCTGTTCTTTTCCTTTCCGGTCTTGAAAATAGAAGATACAGAACTATAAAACTTTAATTTATGTTTGAAATTATGTACAAATTTAGAATAAATAGGTATTATATAATGATACATTTAAGATGTGAAAAAAATCCATAGTTTTTGTTTTTACTAGCACAGTAACATGGAAGCACAGGAACTGTACCACCTTCTTTGTTTTAGTAATTGCTTTGTTTAACCATATCGGCTTACTTATAATCTTCATCAGTATACAATTACAATAAATATGATTATGAATATCACATTCTTTGATTAAACCCTGGCTCATTAATTTTTTGCTCAGACACATGTAACAATTTAGAAAGTCTGAGTTGCAACTTCAAGCTCTTGAATGTTGTATGAATTAAAAAATGTATACGCCATTCGCGGGTAATGTTGGTATGAAGCTGTAAATGTGAGGAAAATTGATAATTTCAAAATCCGTCTCTTTTTTCATAGATTCTGGTACTGAGGTGACAGCAGTTGTCAAATCCGAGGTAAAAGTCTAGAAACAAGGAAGAGGAAGCTGTATCTGTGGTTTCGCTAATATTTAAAGGATTTATTAATGGGACCACAAATGAGTTTGGATTGTTAATCGAAAGAACATCATCAATATACCTTTTGTTAAATAGGATAATCTAGCTTCTTTGATTTTCCTGTTATTGGCAATTGTCTGAAGGACATCCGACTCATACATGTAATAGGAACATAAGGGAAATGTCTGCAAGCAGAGGTGCACAGATGGTTCCCATAAGAATGCAGATAACCTACTCGAAAATTATATTTCTAAATTCAACAAAACAATTGTCAATGAGAAACTGACCTCTTGTTCTTCGGTGTAGCATGTTTTATTTTCGGGCTCAATTTTAACAGTATATGTCGAACTATGTTTCAAAACAATAAATGTGAGGCGTACGGTATAAATTTTTTTGAAGGAAACTAGTTCTTTTTGTCACAACCGTGTCCTACTAGTTTGAATACTGTGTCAGGATTGTTTTTTAAGTTATAAAAAAAATCTTGGTTCTTTTGATCTTACAAATTGCATGTTTTAGATATCTCGGTTAATACTACAAATATTGGCTATTTATTGTGTTTTTAATTTTTTAATTAATCATACAACTTTGATACACTATTAAAACGTATAATTCAAATTGAAATACTATCTTTAATATTTCTTCAAGACATCGCTTCTTCATTGACTTACATTCCACATTCCCTTTGATCTATTAGTTTAATGAGAGCTGATTATTTCATCTTTGGCAGTTAATCGAACAATGAAGGTGTAAATTTAAAATTTCTTCAATTCACAGCTTGTACTTTACAAATATAAGTATTGTTTTAACACACACATTTCTTGTAGGTTACAGACAAAGCCTCAACACCCTTTTAACATTTCATTCAAGGTAATGATATTAATAATTTTAAATGTCTGTAGTTTGGATAGAATTAACTTGGTTTATCCGTGTGTTACAGTTATCATATGAAAACAATAACTTAGCACATAATTGAATCGCGACATTAACTGTCTTAAAACGGCGACAACCTTAAAAAAACATATTGTATACACAAAACAAAATTCAATGGAGTAAAGCAACTCTAGAAATCCATTTCATATGGAAAGCATAGGATTTTTATACAACGTCTGTAACACAGGGACGCACGAAAAAAAAAAAAACGAAAGAATAATCCCACATTTACAACATGAACTTGACTGTTAAAGCTATTTTAAAGAAAGCTACCTTGTTTGTAGGAAATTCGGGATAGATTTTCAATGTGTCATGTAAAAGGAGGCTAATCTGAAGGACGGTGTTTAATGGCAAAACACAATTCTAAGGTACGAACTTAAACATAATAAACTGTTTTATTTTTACAAGTATCTTCCGTTCCGTAGTCAAAAATTGTTATCAACCACCTAATCATGTAATGCTGAGAAAGCTTAAAAATCTTTACTTCCCACTCAAAAGTAACCAAAATATTTCTTAAATAGAGTTATTTCCCATTGCCACCAAGCGATATCTATAAAGTTTAAATGATATATGAAGAGTAATACGCCTTAATGTTGTGAAATTCTGACCCAGACAATTATTTGTTTTAAATAGAAAAGAGGGACAAAAGATACCAGAGGGACAGTCAAACTCATAGATCGAAAACAAACTGACAACGCCATGGCCAAAAATAAAAAGACAAACAGACAAATAATAGTACAGATGACACAACATGGAAAACTAAAGACTAAGCAACACGAACCCCACCAAAAACTGGGGGTGATCTCAGGTGCTCCGGAAGGGTAAGCAGATCCTGCTCCACATGTAGAAATATTTACAGTTAACACATACGCTGATTAAACATATGAGCACTAAACGTATGAAGACGTTCTGTCCTCTTTGAATTGACAAGTTTCAGTGGATAGAAATTGCCGAACATGTTTTTGTAAGGTAAAATTGACACGTTAGAGTAAAAAAAAATAATCGGATATATTTGGGAAGCGACGGTAGACATAATTTGGCTGTGACAGGTTTAAATAATCAGATAATCAAGAGTTATATGGTCTTATTGAAAGCCCTTAACCCGGAAATCAATGTGTTTGTCAGATACAAGTATATACAGTACAATGTCACTATCTTTTATTATGAAATTATTAAACGTGTTGTTTTCAATTTTTTAGATGTTTACAGTGTCTTAGAGGTTTTGACCTTTAGCATATATGCTGTACAGTGTTTTATTCTTCTGTGTATGCAATATACTTCCCGAGAAAAGATGTTACTTAAATGTTCCCTTAATGCCAAAAATACATCATTTGCTAATATGTTCCTCAATATAATTTATATGAAACAGTACTTTCAGATTTCTAAGGGTATTGATTTTTTTTGCAGTTTTATTGCCAATGGTATATAAAACATTATTAAAAAATATTAAAAATGAGGTAAGCTAAACTGAATTTACTTGCGTCCATCAATTACAAACAGATTTAACATGTTTAAGTCAGGGATGATAATATGTATGCTATTATACTTTTTAATTGTTTTGGCCTTTTAACTCTTTTGATTCGAGAATCACTGATTTTAACTACACATGTGATATGTGAATGTGTAGATAATATTTGTAAAGTGTTTTAATAAGACCCGAATTTCCGCAGAGGCAGTGCTGTAAAAGTATTGTTTTTCCATTTTTTATATGTATTACTTATTAAAGAGAGATTACATTATACTGTTATACCTGCAATAAGCATATAGAAGACATTTGATTGAACATGATAATTCAAAAAACCGGCCAAGGAAATATTACAGACAAAGTCATGCATATTCCAAAATGGACAAAATCAAACATGGATAGTTGTCTCATTGGCAATCATATCACATCTTTTTATTTTATATCCAGACTCAATTGAAGTGTTCCTTGAAATTTGTTCATTGATTTATTTAAAAAAAGATGGTTTGAAACGAATCATTTGAACATCACTATCCTTGAATGTTAATGTTGATGGCCGAAACTTGTCCTCTCTATTTATTTAGTCATAACGAAAATTCACCTGGACATTTACAAGACCACTAGTACGCTATATCACCTCTAAATAGACATTGAAAGAAATGCTTACTGCAACAGAACTCCTTTTTCTTATCCTGAGTGACCGTTTTAGTCATACATGTTTTGTATTAGTTTGTGTAATCGGATGAATAATATACCACCAGAACGGTAAAAATCACAATAAAGTGAAATTCTTGTTGATTTACGTACATATATGTTCATATTAAGCAAACATAGTTATTATAACATATTTGTATCAAATGAATACGGTGTTATATCAATTCATCAAAACTAAAGGAAAAAACCAACAAATTCAAAATTTAACAATGAACTACAAAAAGTTTAATGTTTTAAGAAGGCATTCCTCTACTATGGACCTGCTTGTCAGCCTTTTGCATTCGATTAAAATGCACTGATGTATCAAGTCAGAGAATATAGTCAAAATGCTCTGCAGCATGGTTTTTATTTAAAACGAAATGTTACCTGCATTTTTCTCTGTTTTCGTCCATTTACCGAAAATGTGTTAGTCAACGCGTTAACTCCATTACGTTTTCTTTCCTTTTGGTCTTTAGTCGATGGTACATCTTCAGATGGAAGAGCCTATGGAGAGCAAAAATTATAGATGTTATTGATATTCATAGTAATAATAACATTGGCAACGTTTACTGTCGTATGTCGTATATCGTATTAAAAAAAAGAAGATGTGGTATGATTGCCAATCAGACAACTCTTCATAAGGGACCAAATGACACAGACATTAATAACTATAGGTCATCGTACGGCCTTCAACAATGAGCAAAGCCCATACCGCATTATCAGCTATAAAAGGTCCCGAATTGTAAAACAATTTAAACGAGAAAACTAACAGACTAATTTATGTACAAAAAAAAAACGAAAAACAAATATGTTACACAGCAACAAACTACAACATCTGAATTACAGGCTCCGGACTTGGGACAGACACATACAAACAGAATTTGGCAGGATTAAACATGTTAGCGGGATCCCAACCCTCCCCTAAACTGAAACAGAGGTGTAATGGTACAACATAGTAACGAACTATGCAAATCAGTTGAAAAAGGCTTAACTCATCAGATGGATACAAATAGAAATACAAATTACCAAAAAACACAGAGTGGACGTGGCCGTATACTTGTACATCCCAACAACAACAAAAATGACACTAAGTACAAATCTGAGAGTACTCGCAGTTACTGACAGCTAGTCCAAAGCCAATAACAAGTAATAAAAATATCATGCATCGAAGACCAAATTATCAATCAGTACACATCCATCGTTCATTGTTTATTTTTCTTCTTAAATATACGCATATTCGTTTTAGTATGGATAAACAGGCATATCGAAGTAAATTTAAGCTTTTTACGTATATCGAGATACACTTGACGGTACCATTAGTAAACTAAAAACAATAAGAAATACTGTCTGTAAGGTAGCTGTCACAGTGTAACATTTTCTAATCCCCATCAAATCCAACGTTTAAACCTTTACAAATGAGAAACAGGTGTGATTGTGAAAATTCAAAACGGAAAGTCCGTAATCAAATGAAATGCATTGAATTTGAGCGAAATCATAGTTATTTTATATGGGTTATATACGGGATACTAAATTCCTTAATAAAGAGACATTAGACGATATAATTGGATTAAATTCAATGGGAGAATTCCATTTCATAACTACTTCCGAAATATGAAATACAAATAGGGGGTCATTGGCCTTATTTTCTTCAATTATCCTAAAACCCAAATTGTCCTATAAAAATTCAATATACTTATCTGCGCTTGATATTAAAAAATTGTTTCTGAAAATTTTTAATACACCAAACGACATTTACTTATTTTAATCTTTAAATTTTGAGTTTTAGATGTTTCTGTTGTATATTAAATGATACTTGGTGAAATATTTTACAGCAAAAAAGTCATTTCGCAAAATGTCAAGAAGAGATGATCAGAAAAAGAAATCCGGTCAACATCAACAAATTATTATCAAGTATGATGAGGACTAGCAAAACCCGTAGTATTACTCTGATTAAATTAATTCATGAGTCATACACGATGATTAGGCTTTAAAACAGGAATTTTAGACGTATTGATAAATGCGTCATTTCAAATGTTGGGGTTGGAACATTCCTAGTTGAGTTAAAACATAAAAGCGCTTCGGATGCCTGACATTAAGCGGCGGTACATTCATCATCTAACTTGAATACACCACCTTTAATAATCTAGTAATGAATGAAAATTTTGTAACTGTTACATCGGTTTTGAGGACAAGGGATATTCAGGACAATTTCTGGTATAAACACTGCATTTTAAAGTAAAGTTTACCCCTAAAATACTGAGTGTGTACTTACGTTCAGTTTTTATACTACTCATTTTAATACTTTTGAAAACGTAATAAGATTTCAACACCTTTATATTAAAAAAATATACTATCATTATTGATTACGGTTACTGTAAGATGTGTTACGTACATATACGGATATGCGATTTATTATTTATCGTGATAAAAACGAATATCAAAATGCATATTGTAGCCTGAATTTAAAATTTAGAAAAAAGATTGTTCCGTAATTTAAATACTTCATATAAGTATACCTGTATACTTACATTATATATGTATATTGGCATAATAACAAATTTTGGTATACATAAAAAGAATAAAGAATAACGTACTTGATAGCTGGATTTTCTTACCATGAAATTAAAATACCAAGTATTTAAAATTTCACATTCTCTTGTGCTCAAAGGTAAGCAGACATTTATTTCTTGAAGGGAACATTCATATTTGAATTTGTTTTCGCGAGACAAAGTATTGTTTTGTTTTAGTCTGTTTTGTTAATTTATATTCGGTTTCATTTATAATTCAAATAATACAGTAACTGAGATTGCTACCTGTATATTCTGAATACTTACATTTGTATATGTTTAGTCAATTAAAAATGTACGAATAAATAAAATGAAAATAATTATTTAATGTTTTACATGTTTTAAGAACAGTAAAAAAATTCTTAGATAATAAATTTATTTCTTTTTTATAAGTTATACCTGTCTCTTAATGTAAAATCTCGGATGCGTCATAAATAGGATAGATATAACAACTATTCTTAATTTACAAATATAAACGTCATTATTCTAGCCCCAACACCCTTAAACATTAAAGAAATATTTCCCATTGAATAATGTTTTGGTAACTATTATGAAAAAAGGTAGTAAGAGAAAACGTTGCTTTAAACATTATTCGTCTCAATAGTAAAGTGATTTGGTGTTTTTGCAGACAAAAAAGTAATAAACAGGTAGTTGGAACTTTTCAAAAAAAATCTTCATCCTTTATTCGTTTACAAAAATTAAATCAGAACATTTAAATGGATGATGACTTTGCAAAAAAATGCAATTTAATATTGATAGTTTATATGAATAGAGAAGATAATATTCACAGACATGTATATTAATATATCATTGTGTATTTTAAATGTATATGCAATCATGTGTATAATTATATATATATATATATATATATATGATTTTAAAATAGCAGAAATCGACAAATAACTTTTAAATGTATATCAGGTAACACTTAAACACACGTAATATTTTAAATTACCCACGAAATTTATTTTTAAGACGTCAATGTTGAGTGGTTGATATTTATATATATTAAGTACTGAAAGAAAACACTGCGCATGTGCCTTCTAAAATTAAAGAAATTGAATAAAACTACCTAATCCTGCCCATGTCTTATAGTTGAATATAAGAACTATTTTCAATGACGATTTTTTTTTCACGTATATTGAGGTAGTTTTTTATCGAAAAAAAATGATATCATATTCTGTGCTTATATAACTAATTGAGATTCATTATTTGCTTCCTCTTAGCTGTTGTGTTAAGAAAAAATGACCAAGCAAAAACCCAGAGATGAATATCAAACTGAAAGACATAAATACACATTATATATGTCAAATGCAAATTCTCTAGAAAACTAACTGATTATGACATGTATAAAACAACTCATTTTTCTACAAAACGGTGTTCTAATGGGATTCTCCATTTAAAATGGCGACCTAGTTTTTTCATTTCTTCTGATATTTCTAACTTTCGAAATAATTATCAAAAGTTCTGAAATAATTTTATTGCATAAAATGTTACAATTTATCCCAAGTATCGATAATTAATATTGATTTTGTGTTAACCATTGTCGTATGCTTACCATGTATGATACTGTTACCATATGACTTTACACGTTTATATGCCAGTCAATGATATCAACCATCATCCGTGAAAGATAGTTCGTATAAAAAAGGGTCGATCTAACAATTCTTTACAGAATTAATTAATATTTCGATGCAATCGAATCAACGTACTGTCAATTAATATTTCTCAAATAAAAAGAAACATGCAAAATTTCTTTTTATTGTTATATATTCATTGTAATATCGATCATGTATTACTACGCTTCGTACTGACCAGAGCAAACGGGATAATGTCATACGAGAAATAATTGGAACACAATCATGTTAATATCACTGAAAATGACATTTTCATCATTCTATATACTTTTCTCCAAACATTGTTATCAGATACTAATACTGTAACTTATTTCACAGTTTTAAAATGTTTTAATGAGTTTAAGATTGTGGCTAGGACCTATCCTACTCATTCAAGAGAAATTTAAACAAAATAAATCGCCGGGGTTGATAAGGGTCGCCCTTAAAGATATATTTTAGCCTCGAAGTTTATGACAAGCAGGTTACAGATTAACATGATAAATCATTAAAAATCAATATTTTTGTGATAGAGAAAAATCAGTTTTGTCTTTATTTTTTTAAATGTATACTTTCGGGGACCATATGATATCCCAAAGCTTTGTTTTGCAGGTTGTCATTTTATGGATTACGAAATTATACAAACAAGGTTTAAACTTCAAAGTAATAATGAATTTTTCAGAGGCATGCTTTACCAGCAGTTAAGGATGTTAGCTCCTTTTGTTTTTTATTTTATTAATTTAATGAAAAATCTAGAGGGAATCACTTCCCAACAAATTTTCAAAGGCTTATATCTTGAAAACAAGCGCATACACCCTTCATTTTGTTCTGCTTTTTAAATTCCTTTATTCATATTCTTTCAATTTATAACAGTCTTTTAAAAATATTGTTATTTGGAATCATAGAAGCGAACATCTTTAAATGTTTATTTTATAATTTAGAATAGATATATGATAGCAGAATCGGACGGTGTCACGAAATCCATTATTTTGAGATTACGTACAGCATTTTAGAACGAAAGTTCAATCATGGTAAAGAGCTATGATAATGCTCAAAACTTAAATAAAAAGTAAAGATCATGAACGCTAAGAGTCTTTCAAAAGGTGTGCAAACTGCCAGCTATATACAACGACTGACACTGAAAGCCCTTATAACCAAGGAACCTTCTAATTGGAAACAATTGTTTTAGCGCAAGTTCGAAAAGAGAGGCTATATCTGTCGAAAAACATATTTCTTACAATACAGAGAAAAACTAGCTTTTCGGAAAAAACTTTATGAAGTTCAAATGAAATCAAAAAAGGGCATTTACAAATAATCCGTAGGAACCCGTCCTTGTTTGTGAGTGTCATGGCATATTTCAGAAAATCTTATAAGCATGACCGTTTGTATCAGACACATATGAATAAACAAGAAATTATTGTACTTTCCAATCGATGATCTTTACTCATTTTAACGTTGGCATCAATAAATATCAGTCTTTATAAAGTCAACAAAACCACACATTGTTCTCATTTAAAGACAGTCATTGTATATTATTATTATCATAATAAATACAAGAATTTCATGAACGTTTATGTATCTTACAATATTTTGTTTGCAATTTTGTATTGAAAATGGCATCATATTATATTTTTTTTTCACATGTCAAGTACATTTGTGAAAATAAGGAGTAATGTAAAAAAAATCCAGTAGAATCAATAATAATGCTACATGTACCTTCTGTTTTCAGTAATATCCTGGATCATCCTAGAATTTAGTATAATTCAGAATATATCCTCAATATCCCAGTTCCTACATGCGTTTTTGGAGTACCCATTTGTTTTAGGAGGATTCATTATAAATGAATATTTGTTTAAATCCGTCGAGAGAAAAGAGTTTTGCTCTAAATCAAAATGTGCTTGAGAAAACTTTTGGGTTTGGTTTTATCATCCGCCGTCAAACTTACCCTTAACCCTTTTCGTTTATAGTACCAATATGTTGACAGTGATGTATACAATAGCCATATAAACTGTTATATAATGAATAATTTATTGAAAACATGACTTATCTTCAACATCATTTTGCGAGCAGCACTTACACTTGTCAGTTTGTTTTCGACTTATCATGAGTTTGAATATCCCTTTGCTACCATTAACATGTATAACAAATTATTTAATAGTTTTTTCTTTAGAAAGGTCACAGCGGTACAGCCTGTGAGGTTTTTTTTTTTCTGCAAACTATTGCTATAAAGTAAAGCTAATTCGGAATCAATTTTAGTTGCAGTGATGTTATCGATACAAATAATGGAGAAGAACTGTGGAAAGTAAAACGAAAGATGATGGGATTTCTTGGCTAGAAGCAGAGGAGACAGTACAAGAAAGAATGTTATGGATACAATTGGTGTAGGCGTTAAGTTGTGTTCTCCTCTTTGGTCGGGTTTTTTGTAGATGACATACTCTGCGTTTCCATTCTCAATTTTTCTCAAGGTACGAAGAGGCTTGTTTTACTACGTTTGTAAAATAATGACTTTCGTTTAAACAGTACAGTAAAATTATAACCCTTTAATTAGCTTAAAACAAATTTTTATTAGTTTTTTTTTAATCAGCAATTTTGTCGTCATATATCATGTATATTCTTCTCTAAATGCAGATAAGTCCGCATATCCACTTGCCATATTCAATAATATTTTAATGGTATGGTCAAAAGAAATTTTGAAGTGAACCGGATTAACGTTTACTTATGTGTAAGGAACTTAAAAAAGAATTATATTATTTTTTTTTAATAAATAGGTAATATATTCAAGTTAAGTATAAGTAATTCAATTTTGAAAATAGTTTCAATGAATAAATTCTTAAAATAGAATGGTTTTTTAAATATGTCATTTACTTTTATTAAATATTTAAAGTCATGATACATGTACCGTTTTAAACAACTTCGGGTGTCTGGTCATTTATAAAGTCTGATGTGTCGGTAAATTTTTATATGTAGGTTTGTGCATACATATAGAATTATATCGGTAAAATGAAGATGTAAGTATTTAGTACATATGTGTCATTTTAATCTATAATATATGTTTGCAGCTTCCCGTTAGAAGCGAAAAAGATTATGGTTGCCAACATTTATGTTGTATAGTATAACGGACACCAGTATGTATAATAGTTCTAGTCAGAGGAAACAAATATGTGGAGCGTGATTACCCTAAAAGGTAAGGACTATTTTCGTTGTCACATTTGATGTCTATCCTCTTTTCAAAAATCTATAAATTTTGAGGAAGAAATTAATTACGCTTCCTTTTTATAAAACAGTCTATGTGTGCATTCCGCGAACATGACGGAGTAACCACGGTTTTATTGCAAACAGCTTCAATTTCAAAGTTATATATTATGCAGAGTTTAAAAAGGTAGGTTGTGAATATATTCAGGATTCTTATTTTAAATGGACACTGTTTCTGTTTTTTTTTAGTATTATAATCTAAAAAATAATGGATCGTATTTCATTCCAACATTTAATTCCGTTCAATTTAACCTTCACGAAAGAATAATTTCTGCCTTTCACTCATAGGTATGACTTGCACACACTCTACGTACTCATTTTACACCCCTTTTCCAAAAATGCTTCAATTTTGAACTACTGTTGGAAATATTCATGATATTTTGAGTGAGATGAACATAATTTCTGTTTTATTTTAGGAAATTGTCTTTTGATGAATAAAATAGTGAATACCAGTACCAATGAATCTACCAAGTTGGACATTATTAACACAACACCTGATAAATTTTGTGATGGAAACACCATTCTAAGCTGTAACACATCAAAATAAACCTGTTCATAAAGTTTTTTAAACAAATGTGGATGCAGTTTAACATCTTTAATATTTTAGCACAGAACACATAGGAATTTTTATTGATGTTTCAATATTTATATACAATATACAAGTCACTCGAAATATCTAAAAGGATCACACTTTCTAAAAAAAACTGTTTTATTACTCTTGTTTGTGTATTGAAACAGTTGAAACAGTTTGAAATTTAACTTATAAAATATGCAGATTTGTTTAACATTATAAATTTAACAGACATGGGAGACTCATTAACAATTCATTATGTATTTGGTTTGCTATTATTTTTTCATTCCCAAAGACATCTAAGTTATTGATGACAGAACACACACTTCTTGCTAGATGGGTTATTCTAGCTTGATTTTTCCTATGGTGCTTGTGTTAATATTCAACGTTTGTATTAACCTTTTAATTATGAAGAGGTTAGGCAAAAATCAAAGAATTGGCCGATATTGTGTTTTGCAAGAAAAACACCATAAAGAAGGCATCAGATACTTAATAGAAAAAAGAAAACAATGTGTCCATTTATGCCCTGCTGATTTTATGTATTGTGGTTTAAAAAAAATAGACAATAAGTTGAATGAAAATTAATGAACTTCAATGTTCTGTTTAAGCCATGGTGACCGTATATGTTTGTTGGTTGTTTTGTTGGTTAAGAAAAAAACTTAATACCAGATCACACAAGGATCATTCAATTAAAATTCTGTAAAATCAACCAGTTCATGGAAGTTTCTTCAACGGCAAACTGATTAAAAGAAAACAAATTTATAATTAAGATTGATTAATATTCAAATAATGCACATAGAAATGCCTGTAGATTTCAGAATCAGCATTCAATTTAATAGTTTTCTATATTATCTGTAAAAGTTTTATTTTCGCTCTAATCTTTTAATTAATTCTTGAATGGTAGTTTCATTAAATTTTGAATGTAAATGTGCCACTTTGAAATATTACCTGAGCAAAGGATTCATTTCATTGAGCCCAGTTAGTGGGGCTATACCATTAATTTTGCGAATAAGTAAGTATTGTAAGTAAAATTAAAATTTTGATCCAGAAACGATATACATTGTTGGGATTGCTCAGTTGGACAGAGTTGGTAATATTCCCTTCGGCTGTTTCGAGAACCTTTTGCAATTTCAAGTATTTTACGCTGGGAAAGTCTTTTAATTTGAAAGTATCTGTATTTAACACCTATATAACGTTATATGTATTTGAACAAGAACAAACTTAATACTTTCCTTGTGAATTTCAAAATAATATGAAATAGTTTCGTTATGTTGAAAGGTTTATATATTACCTTTCATAACTAATTATATATTATTTATAATTCTGAAACACTGATTCAACATTGTTTCTGTTCGTTTTTTTTTTTCAGTAAATCACTATGTTGTTAAGGAAAATTGGTAACATCATCTGCTTTGTCTGACCAGACGGAATCAGTTTACTTTATTTAGAATGCATTATGCTTTAAATAAAATCATTCTTGCATTATTATTGTTGAAGAATAAAAAAGAGAGACGAATGATAAAAAAGGGATAGTGAAAATTGTCCACCGAAAATAGACTGACAATGCCATGGCAAAACAAAAACGACAAACCATCAAGTAACAAACAGCAGATTCTAATATGACGTCCTTATTACGTTTTGTAAACAAAGCCGTGTTCTAATTAGCACAAAATATGTTTGACACATGCGCACAAACTTACTGTTAACATTCTTGTTATTTTCTTTTTTATCATAATAAAATATATACATTTTAGCTGCTTATATAAATTTTATATATATTGTTATTACAACATCACATATTTACCCTGCTACTAGTTTTTAAATTTATTAATAGATATAAGAAGATGTGATATGAGTGCCAATGAGACAAATCTCCATCCAAGTCAAAATTTATAAAAGTAAACCAGTATAGGTCTTCAACACGGAGCCTTGGCTCACACCGAACAGTAAAATTAAATATGAGAATGAAATGTACATGATTCATGGGGAGGAAGCATGAATGACCAAACATTCCTAAGGTATTTTCGTACGCTTTGACATATAAAAACGCCGTTTTTATCCTATTAGAATCGAAATAAACGGAACGCTCAGTGTAAAATATCGACAAATATAATGCCTACCCATGTTAAAATGAGCATAGAGCATGACATGAAGGAATTATTTCTTAAATACAAAACACAATATACAAAACGGGAGACTGATCAACACGAGCTCTACCAAAAACCAAGGATGATCTCAAGTACCCCGGAAGGGTGAACATACAATGTTTCACGTAATGCTCATGTAAGAACAAACCCAGTGGTTAGTAACAAGACTTAGATAGCATTTACAATATTTCCTTTATATTAAGTTGTGATGCTATTGCGTCTTATATGTTTTCAAAACAAAATTCTCAATATTTGTCACCGTTGAGAACGAATTTCATTCGTTTGAGGTGTGGAGCTTTTAGCTTGATAAGGGACTTTCCGTTTTGAATTTTCCTTGGAGTTCGGTAATTCTTTTTTTTTTCTTTCATAATAACATGAAGTTACATGTCTTCCTGTCATATATATCATTACAAAGTCTAAAACTGTGTTCTTGTTTGTACTTTTGGGTTAAACATTCTAGTTACTTAATAAATATGGTATATGGGTATCTCTTGCAATTTTGCATTTATTCAATGTTGTGTTTTATGATTGTAAAAATAAGGTATGTGAGTTCACCCAGGTATAAACAAGAATACCAGATGTCTTCAATATTTATTCATAATTAAATTTGTTTGAATTTGTTAATTTTGTGCAAAGTTAATGAGAGTTAATAATCAACAACCAATACATTTAATTCAAATTTATGTGTTTACTAAGTTTAGGTACTCGGAATGCATGGATGCTCGGAAATCTTAACATTCCTGACTGTTTACAGAGGTCGAACTTACAACCCCGGTGTATGATTGCCAATGAGACAACTATCCACCAAAGTTCAAATATTAGCAATTATAGGCAACCGTATGGCCTTCAACAATTAGAAAAACCCATACCGTATGGTCGGATATAAAAGGTCCCGACATGAAAACATTCAATTGAGAAAACTAACGGCCTAATTTATAACAAAACAATTTACGAAAAACAAATATGACAGACATGAACCAACGCTTCCACTGAACTACAGGCTCCTGACTTGGGACTGGCACATAAAGAATGTGGCGGGGTTAAATATGTTTGTGAGCGCTCAACCCTCCTCCTAACCTGAGACAGTGGTGTAACAGCAAATAGAAATACATCCAACTAACCACAGAGTGGACGTGGACGGGTACTTATACATCCCAAAAACAAAAAGACACTAAGTACAGATCTGAGAGTACTCGCAGTTACTGAGAGCTAGTTCAAAGTCAATAACAACTAATGAAAAAAATCATGTATCTAAGACTAAAATATCAATCAGAAGACATCTAACAACCAATGTATTTAGTGTAAAGACGTCTTTAACAGTAAAAACATGACCTTGTACAATGCCAAACTATAGGTATCGACAAATTGTAGTACCGTCAAAGTACATATGTGTAATATTTAGTATGGTTTTAATTTACTGATAACAAAATATGTATACCAATAAAAACAAAATTCAAAGATTTAATTACAGTGTTGAATAGGTAACCTTTCAGAATAAGTTTATTTAAAGGATTGATAAGTTTACCCGGATCGTATCTAAACTTCCGGGCTCGGTTTACAAAATCACCGTAAAATTTAGGATGTGCTATTCTGTTTGAAATAAGTTAAGAACAGTTTTACCGTATAAATGATTCGGGATACAACTGTTTGAATCTGTTCTAGGGTAGAACCGTTCGAATCTGTTCTAGGTTAGAACAGTTCTTGTCCTCGAGGACTTCAAGCGCAGTATGTAGTATATTTTCTCTGCAAGACATTAATTAGATATACGGATTAAATGATACAAAATGAATAGACTTTGTCTTCTCTTGTTAAAAAGTACGTCCTTGGTCTTTGATATGTGTTAGTTCTGTTATTTATTCAAGTTTAAAAATGATTTTTTTTATAAAACATTTGCATCTGTATAGGAATACATATTTAATAACGTTTTCATTGATTATCAAAATTTGGCAATGATAGTACCGACGAAAACAATATGTAAGGATCGTATATCAGTGGTAAATTGGCAAGATTTAAGAATTAGTTTAGTCACAGGAGGGATACGTTTGCATGAGCAGTATTTTAGCTTCTGGAGCACCTGATATCACCCCAAGATTTAAGTGGGGTTCGTGTTGCTCAGTCTCTAGTTTGCTATGTTATGTTGTATGAACTGTCATTTGTCTGTGTGTCTTTTTCTTTATTAGCCATGACGTTGTCAGTTTATTTTCGACTTATGAATTTGAATGTCCCTTTGGTATCTTTCACCTCTATTAGTAAGATTTTTTTAAACGTAGTCAAACCTCAACACCATGTAGTGGTATTTACGAAAGTTTTTAATAACAGTTTTATTGCAAGTAATCTGTGATGACGAAATCACTTACCAGTGTAACCTAGATCATGTTCATTGAAATATAAAACGCCACTACAAACATATGCATAGCGAACGACTTGGTATATAAACATTCCGGAAGACGAATCCAAAGGAACGTTCAAAAATGGAAAAAGCAATAGGGAACGAACCATTGGTTCCTCGTGTCGTGTAGTTAAATTTAAGAGTAGGCAGTTATTGCTGTTGATATAACATTAATTCAAAGTAAGTTTCCTTGGATACATTTAGGAATTAAATATAGAAAATTCTTGGTTGTTAAACGCAAAATTATTGTAATCAATTTAATGGTAGATGTTTTTAAATTAATCAATTAAATAGCCAGACATTTAGACTCATCACATAAACATGATAAAGAAACAAGTCTGTCATACGGAGGGGCGAAATTGATGTCTATTGAAATACCTACAACTGTCGTTAAAATGTATTGCAAAAACGTACATGTACATATAGGGTGTCAAGGGAAATTGGGCGCTTTAATCATCTCATCACACTTATAGTAAGTACATCTAACGTTTTATTACATACATTACAGTATTATTTAAAAAGTAGAGAAAAAACATTTCTTATACTAGCATTTTAGTAAGAAGCCAAAAATACATACTAAAACCAGATGTTGGCATGTTACGGGTTATGCTTAACTTATCAGATGGATAGAAATAAATCTAACAAAAACACAAAGTGGACGTGTAACATGTTTAGCCCCGCTGCATATTTGCGCCTGTCCAATGTCAGGAACCTCTAGCATTTGTTAGTTTTGTGTTTTTTTTTAAATTTTAGCTCATCTGTTTGTTTCGGTGTTTAGTTTTGAGTCAATTTTGCTGAACTAGAATACATTATTGTTTGGGGGCTAGCTGAATCACGCCCACGGGTGCGGGATTTTGACGCTGCGTTGAAGACCCATTGGTGGCCTTGGGCTGTTTTCTGCTCTGTTGTCGAGTCGTTGTCTCTTTGCCTCATTCCCCGTTACCATTACCTATTCCATATTTTCCAAGGGAGAAAAAATGTCGGAGCTCACTCTCAGATTTTAATTACATGTTAAATAATTGAAAACAATAACCATATCATTCTTGTTTTTTATGGAAATGGCAAAGTACATGAGTCTACCGGATTGAAAATTAGGCCATGATTTAATCTAATGTAGTGAGACATAAGTGATTTAGTTTTATTTATTTAAATGTTTATACGCTATTAATATGATTAATAAAGTCACATTTCATTTAACCAATGAAGAAACAAATAAACAAAAAAATAATGTTCATTGAATTCAATTATTCTGGAATTCACAAAATTAACTTTTAGTGTTTTGGATTAAAATAAAAGAGAGGCAGAAGATACCAAAGAGATATTTTTAAACTCATAAGTCAATGTCAAACTGACAACGCCATGTCAAATAACGAAAAACGGCAAAACGACAAATAACAGTATATAAAGCAAAGTACAAAGAAAACAAAACTGAGTAACAGGAACCAAAAAAAAATCTAGAGTGATCTCAGGTGCTCAGGATGCATCAAATGTAAGACCCGTCGTATTACACCTATTCATTACTTCGATAAGCTATATCAAGTGGTCATCAAAAACCGTCGGTTATGTAAATTGTTCTAACCCTAAAATTTGACCGGATGTGAATTTTGAAAACTGAATTGAATCACGTTTTTCATGAAAAGTGATAGACAAGACTGTTCTCGGTATAACAATACAGACATTGGAAAATCAAAAGCACAAAGATCAACACTCAAAACTTAGAGCAACACGAACCCCTTTTAACAAATGTTTTAACACAATTGATCGACACATTTTTGCAGACGGTACGATTATTTACCACCTCACAATATAAATGATACTTTTTTTCAAATAAAAAAGAATTGAATTGGAAGAATGATATTGCCCCTAGTGTAATGACTCAGTCATATTTAAACTTAAATGTTAATTCTCGTCTGATAGAATCATTCCGACGTTTTATAAGGATGTCTGCTGATTATGTCGGTACCTATTTACCTCAAAGTTCCCTATAATTTATAATTCTATCAGTGCAAAAGCCTTTTTTATACTAATTTCAGTTTATTTTGTTTTTAATGGTTTTGACCTTGACTTTAGACATACAACCGGCAAATCAATGGAGATATACCTCATTTTGCCAAATATCTTTGTATAGTTTTAATTCTCTCTCAATATGATGAAATAGTTGAGGAACCATTCGAAAACCAAGATGACCAATAATCTAAGGAAGTGACAAACGGGTGCGCAAGGTGACAGACGGATTAAAAACTAGTTAACATCAGTGCTTTGTAAATAAGGATACACAATAAATATTAATAACTTTTATTGATCATTTTACAAACTTTTGATAAGTTCAAGAAAAAAAAATCAACATGCATGCAACACTATCGGTCGTTATCTTACTGACAGTTCCAACCAAGGGTTGACCTATGCTGCATTTCTAAAAATAAAATAGTTTCAAGAAAGAGTTATTTCATTTTATGAGAAAGTGCTCGTGTTTGAAGGTTTGTTTTTTACTACTTTAAATATAATTTCTTTAATGTATACTATTTTTGTTTTGTTTTGGAACGTCTATTGATTTGGCCACTTCTTTTACAGAAACACAAATAACAATGATGTACGTTGGCAATACAAAATGCCGTACAATTAAGTTCTCGGTCGAACCTCACTGCCAATGTCCAGTGTGCAAGTGAAGATGACAGGAAGGCTCTTACTGTGAGCTCCCTCCATCCCAAACCAACATACATTTATTATTAATTGTAGAATCATTAATGTTTCAAATGTTTAAAATGGTTAAATAACTAACATAATTGATGCATGTCTTGCAGAAAGCGCACCTATAATTTTAAAGTGGGTATTAAAACAAAAGATTTGACTAACTAATGTTTGGCAAATGTTCACAGTTCACAGCTGGTATGCAATGTCCTATTGCTAGTTGGCAACCTTGTTATTTTTTCATATTTGTTTTTTTATTGATTCTAAATGCGTGCACAACGATATGAAAAGATGTTACTTTCTGTAATGAAAACAACGTTTTTTTGGTCCTGTTCATAACCTACAGCCATAAATGAAGATTTAATCAGAATTAATTTGAATGATACAGTTATCCAGACCTTTACTCTTAAGGCCATTTATCAACACAATCAAGTAGCAATAATTTATCCCATTTGTATGTATTTACATTTTTCAGTTCTAAGTTGACGCTTTGCAATCAAAAATTGAAATGTTTCAGTTCCAACAAAACATTTCTCACATCTAATGCCGTTTTGACACCAAACGTCGCGTAATGTAAACCTGTTGACAATTCGTTGCATGTAATGAACACGATTTTCACTTTGAATTTATTTATGATGACATCGGTACATCGGTTTTAACTACCTGTTCACACCAATAAACTACGTGTACACGTAGTTTAAATGTACGTTACATAGAATTGAATTGAAAAAGTCTCTGTAACCCTTGTGTCAGTTAGGCGCAGATATATTATTGTAAGGTTCTATTTTTATATAGAACAAATACATTTTCTTTAGGAGGAAAGTGACAAAATTCGTCTGAAACCATTGTTTTTTATGTTAATTTGTTCTCGTCCTGAACAATAAAGTAGCGTAAGAATAACAGGAAAAAAAGATTTTGGAAACGATTGATTGATTATTGGTTGATTATCGTCCAGTGGCAATTTTTCATACATGTTCAGGACGAGAACAAATTAACAATAATTACTATACTAGAGGCCGTCCGGAATGAAGATCGGGGAAATTTGGATTTGCCATTGGAAAATGAGAGTTTAATGAAAAGGGACAGAAATTTTGCTTTACAGAAGGTCACTTAAATAAATAAGCAGTACAGGTGTAAAATGAATATATAATCAGCAAAAAATCTCCCACTGAAAATCAAATGGTCTACTAAGACTATTTAAATTTTATCATGTTTTCAACTGAGCAATTTTGAAATTATTTTTGTCATATAAATTGATAAATAACTTAATTCATAATACTTTTTTTTCTCTATTCAATATATACATGATATGGGTCATTTAAAAAAAAAATGTCGAATTTTCAGTACACCTATGTTAAAATTTTTATTTTTCATGGAAAATGCAGTTGTAAGTGTTTGAATGAAATTTTGCAGAATGTATGAGTCGGAACATCAATAATTAACCCGATTTATATCTATTTGAATAAGATTAAAATATATTTAAGTCCGATTCTTGCGTAATTTATGTGCGTACAGTGTAAGGGTAACATATTTCAAATGATGTTTTTCCTATTTTCTGATTGCCTCGATATCTGCAGAAGGAATTATTTTAGAATGTTAATGATAACTCTAACGAACTACAGGCTCTCAAGAGCCTGTGTCGCTCACCTGTATTTACTGATGCTTTGGAAATCATGTAAAATAAGGATAAAACCATAATTAATAGTATTAGATATTAGATATTATATTGATATCTAAGATAATAACAAAAAACTGCAAAGTTTCTGTAAAATTACTAACTCAGGGGCAGCAACCCAACAACAGGTTGTTGGATTCGTCTGAAAATTTCAGGGCAGATAAATCATATCCTGATGAACATTTTTGCCACCTGTCAGATTTGCTCTAAATGCTTTAGTTTCAGAGATATAAACCAAAAACTGCATTTTACCACTATGTTCTATTTTTAACCATGTCGGCCATGATGGTTGGAAAGCGGGGTCATCGGACAAATTTTTTAAACTAGATACCCTAATAATGATTATGGCAAAGTATGGTTCAATTTGTCTCAGTAGTTTCAGTGAAGAAGATTTTTGTAAAAGATTACAAAAATTTACGAAAAATTGTTAAAAATTGACTATAAAGGGCAATTACTCCTAAAGGGGTTGACTGACAATTTTGGTCATGACGACATATTTGTAGATCTTACTTTGCTGAACATTATTGCTGTTTACAGTTTATCTCTATCTATAATAATATTCAAGATAATAACCAAAAAATGCAAAATTTCCTTAAAATTACCAATTCATGGGCAGCAACCCAACAACGGATTGTCAGATTTGTCTGAAAATTTTAGAGCAGATAAATCATATCCTGATGAACATTTTTGCCACCTGACAGATTTGCTCTAAATGCTTTAGTTTCAGAGATATAAATCAAAAAATGCATTTTACCCCTATGTTCTATTTTTAACCATGTCGGCCATGATGGTTGGAAGGCGGGGTCATCGGACAAATTTTTTAAACTAGATACCCTAATAATGATTATGGCAAAGTATGGTTAAATTTGTCTCAGTAGTTTCAGAGAAGAAGATTTTTGTAAAAGATTACAAAAATTTACGAAAAATTGTTAAAAATTGACTATAAAGGGCAATTACTCCTAAAGGGGTTGACTGACAATTTTAATCATGACGACATATTTGTAGATCTTACTTTGCTGAACATTATTGCTGTTTACAGTTTATCTCTATCTATAATAATATTCAAGATAATAACCAAAAAATGCAAAATTTCCATAAAATTACCAATTCATGGGCAGCATCCCAACAACGGGTTGTCAGATTTGTCTGAAAATTTTAGAGCAGATAGATCTTGACCTGATAATTAGTTTTACCCTATCAGATTTACTCTAAATGCTTTGGTGTCAGAGATATAAGCCAAAATATACATTTCACCCCTATGTTCTATTTTTAGCCATGGCGGCCATCTTGGTTGGTTGGCGGGGTCACCGGACACAATTTTTAAAACTAGATACCCCAATGATGATTGTGGCCAAGTTTGGTTAAATTTGGCCCAGTAGTTTCAGAGGAGAAGATTTTTGTAAAAGTTAACGGACGACGGACGACAGACGCCAAGTGATAAGTACAATCCCTCTCGTTAAGGGTTTAGTATCATACCATCATAAAATAAATGAGAAGAATATAACCTGTATCATGCCAACAACATGAACAACTGGTTTTAGAATAAATGTGTTTATATCCGATGCAAAGACCCTATGAGTGAATCAATATTAATACCAAAATATGCAATCCTTACTGACTTGACAGTATTGTAACTATATCCTTCTCGAATAAAACTGTTTAAAGGTTTGGTTAGCTTTTGAGGTGAATGCCGACATTTTTGTGCTTTGTAAATTAAAAAATATTACCATAAAATACTGGATGTGAAATACCTGACTGTATAAGATGTCTAGACGTTGACTTATATTTACGAATTATTTCCTTGTACCGATGATAAAATTTTGTAAATGTTTTGACTAGTTTGCGATATCGAAAATCTTGGTGTCATAATTTTTCAGTAATACAGAGATTTCTTTCGTTGAAATCAAATACGTTGTTACATACACGAGCGAATCGAACAAGTTGAGATATATAAACACCATGAGATGGTGACAAGGGAACGTCATCATCTAAAAATGAAATAACAATAGGAAACAGGTCCTTTTAAAACAAACAAATCATTTTAACTAATTGTTATGGAATCAAAATACAATGCAATAGAGAACGTTAACACAAGCCGATTTTGTTATTCCAGACCCTCATTGCGGAAATAAACTACCGAATTGTAGAGATTATGGAGATGATGCATGCACTGGTATTTACTACACTTGGGCATTGGACAATTGTGTAAAATATTGTGGATTGTGCAGTAAGTAATAGCTGAAATTGGATCATTGCTACACAATAATTCATAATTGTGGTTGTATTAAATTATGTTTGTTTAGTGCTTATTTCACATTTCTGTCTAATCGTTCACCATAACAATAATACTTTCTACCTCAGGAATAGTTTACATTAGCTTAGGACTTTTTGGTCCTTAAAGCTCTTCAACTTCGTACTTTATTTGGCCTGTTTATTTTTTTTGTTTTTGGATTCGAGCGTCACTGATGAGTTTTTTGTTGTCGAAACGCATGTCTGGCGCAAATACAAACTTTCAATCCTGGTTTCTATGATGAGTTTATATAGAATAGTCCGATACTCAGGGGAAACAGTACATGTATATAGTGTTATGGTTTCGCAGATTAAACCTAGTATATACTAAGAATAAAACTTTAGCATCCTGATGACGTTAAGTACTACAACCATCTAACTGGTGTCATTTGGATATTGTTAGATTAGGTTAAAAGTTAGCACTTTAATTGAACAAATCAATGTATCTGTCACCCATATGATAACTTCTTCAAGTAAAAAAGGTAAAAAATATTAATCACGATTAAGATATGAAAAATACACGGATTATAGCGCATGAGTGAATAATCGCTGTTGTGTAATCGCAAATTGTATTATTTTGTGATTTTTGAATTCTTTGATACCAATTTTTTTTCTTACACCGTTTCTTCCCTGTCTTATTTCGTTATGAAGCAATTTCTTGACAAGACACAATGGTGTATGACATTATAGGAGCAACATTAAATAATTTCGTTCACGTGATAAATTATTGGTTTCATTTGAACATGAACAACATCATGTACTTTCTATTTAATTGCAACAAAAGTAATAAAAATAAGAGGCACGTCATCACGTACAAAAATGGGTTTCTTTTCTTCATTGGTACAATTATTAATCTCTTATCTTTCAACAAAAACAAAAAAATCTTTGAAAAAGTATATCAATTTATTATATTGATTGATTGTTGGTGTTTTAACGCCACGTTTGTGCAATGTCGTGGCGGCCAGTTTTAATGGTCGAGGAAAGCGAAGTGCCCGGAGAAAACCACATAACTTCGATAGGAAAATTGATAATCCTAGTCAATTAAAATTGGAGTGAAGTGCACCCACACGAGCGGGGTTCGACCTCACAACCTCAGTGTTGAATGGCTAGTGATTTTAGTAGTAGAACTGCATAGACCACTTGGCCACAGAGGCCCCTCAATGTTGTATGTTTGGTACCTACATCATTGTCATATTGTTGATTACATAGCATTCGATACAAACTTGTTATACTAATGCATCACATCACATATTTTGTTAGTTGTTAAAACACTCAATATTTCTTAAATTGCTTCTTTCAAAATAGCAGATACTACTTGGTTACCAAAAAATATGATAGACATGTGTAAATAAACCCCAGAATTTAAACAGTAAAATTTTTTGTCATATAAATTGATAAATAACTTAATTCATAATACTTTTTTTTCTCTATTCAATATATACATGATATGGGTCATTTAAAAAAAAAATGTCGAATTTTCAGTACACCTATGTTAAAATTTTTATTTTTCATGGAAAATGCAGTTGTAAGTGTTTGAATGAAATTTTGCAGAATGTATGAGTCGGAACATCAATAATTAACCCGATTTATATCTATTTGAATAAGATTAAAATATATTTAAGTCCGATTCTTGCGTAATTTATGTGCGTACAGTGTAAGGGTAACATATTTCAAATGATGTTTTTCCTATTTTCTGATTGCCTCGATATCTGCAGAAGGAATTATTTTAGAATGTTAATGATAACTCTAACGAACTACAGGCTCTCAAGAGCCTGTGTCGCTCACCTGTATTTACTGATGCTTTGGAAATCATGTAAAATAAGGATAAAACCATAATTAATAGTATTAGATATTAGATATTATATTGATATCTAAGATAATAACAAAAAACTGCAAAGTTTCTGTAAAATTACTAACTCAGGGGCAGCAACCCAACAACAGGTTGTTGGATTCGTCTGAAAATTTCAGGGCAGATAAATCATATCCTGATGAACATTTTTGCCACCTGTCAGATTTGCTCTAAATGCTTTAGTTTCAGAGATATAAACCAAAAACTGCATTTTACCACTATGTTCTATTTTTAACCATGTCGGCCATGATGGTTGGAAAGCGGGGTCATAGGACAAATTTTTTAAACTAGATACCCTAATAATGATTATGGCAAAGTATGGTTAAATTTGTCTCAGTAGTTTCAGTGAAGAAGATTTTTGTAAAAGTTTACAAAAATTTACGAAAAATTGTTAAAAATTGACTATAAAGGGCAATTACTCCTAAAGGGGTTGACTGACAATTTTGGTCATGACGACATATTTGTAGATCTTACTTTGCTGAACATTATTGCTGTTTACAGTTTATCTCTATCTATAATAATATTCAAGATAATAACCAAAAAATGCAAAATTTCCTTAAAATTACCAATTCATGGGCAGCAACCCAACAACGGATTGTCAGATTTGTCTGAAAATTTTAGAGCAGATAAATCATATCCTGATGAACATTTTTGCCACCTGTCAGATTTGCTCTTAATGCTTTAGTTTCAGAGATATAAACCAAAAACTGCATTTTACCACTATGTTCTATTTTTAACCATGTCGGCCATGATGGTTGGAAAGCGGGGTCATCGGACAAATTTTTTAAACTAGATACCCTAATAATGATTATGGCAAAGTATGGTTAAATTTGTCTCAGTAGTTTCAGTGAAGAAGATTTTTGTAAAAGATTACAAAAATTTACGAAAAATTGTTAAAAATTGACTATAAAGGGCAATTACTCCTAAAGGGGTTGACTGACAATTTTGGTCATGACGACATATTTGTAGATCTTACTTTGCTGAACATTATTGCTGTTTACAGTTTATCTCTATCTATAATAATATTCAAGATAATAACCAAAAAATGCAAAATTTCCTTAAAATTACCAATTCATGGGCAGCAACCCAACAACGGATTGTCAGATTTGTCTGAAAATTTTAGAGCAGATAAATCATATCCTGATGAACATTTTTGCCACCTGACAGATTTGCTCTAAATGCTTTAGTTTCAGAGATATAAACCAAAAAATGCATTTTACCCCTATGTTCTATTTTTAACCATGTCGGCCATGATGGTTGGACGGCGGGGTCATCGGACAAATTTTTTAAACTAGATACCCTAATAATGATTATGGCAAAGTATGGTTAAATTTATCTCAGTAGTTTCAGAGAAGAAGATTTTTGTAAAAGATTACAAAAATTTACGAAAAATTGTTAAAAATTGACTATAAAGGGCAATTACTCCTAAAGGGGTTGACTGACAATTTTGGTCATGACGACATATTTGTAGATCTTACTTTGCTGAACATTATTGCTGTTTACAGTTTATCTCTATCTATAATAATATTCAAGATAATAACCAAAAAATGCAAAATTTCCTTAAAATTACCAATTCATGGGCAGCAACCCAACAACGGTTTGTCAGATTTGTCTGAAAATTTTAGAGCAGATAGATCTTGACCTGATAATCAGTTTTACCCTATCAGATTTACTCTAAATGCTTTGGTGTCAGAGATATAAGCCAAAATATACATTTTACCCCTATGTTCTATTTTTAGCCATGGCGGCCATCTTGGTTGGTTGGCGGGGTCACCGGACACAATTTTTAAAACTAGATACCCCAATGATGATTGTGGCCAAGTTTGGTTAAATTTGGCCCAGTAGTTTCAGAGGAGAAGATTTTTGTAAAAGTTAACGGACGACGAACGACGGACGCCAAGTGATAAGTACAATCCCTCCCGTTAAGGGTTTAGTATCATACCATCATAAAATAAATGAGAAGAATATAACCTGTATCATGCCAACAACATGAACAACTGGTTTTAGAATAAATGTGTTTATATCCGATGCAAAGACCCTATGAGTGAATCAATATTAATACCAAAATATGCAATCCTTACTGACTTGACAGTATTGTAACTATATCCTTCCCGAATAAAACTGTTTAAAGGTTTGGTTAGCTTTTGAGGTGAATGCCGACATTTTTGTGCTTTGTAAATTAAAAAATATTACCATAAAATACTGGATGTGAAATACCTGACTGTATAAGATGTCTAGACGTTGACTTATATTTACGAACTATTTCCTTGTACCGATGATAAAATTTTGTAAATGTTTTGACTAGTTTGCGATATCGAAAATCTTGGTGTAATAATTTTTCAGTAATACAGAGATTTCTTTCGTTGAAATCAAATACGTTGTTACATACACGAGCGAATCGAACAAGTTGAGATATATAAACACCATGAGATGGTGACAAGGGAACGTCACCATCTAAAAATGAAATAACAATAGGAAACAGGTCCTTTTAAAACAAACAAATCATTTTAACTAATTTTCATGGAATCAAAATACAATGCAATAGAGAACGTTAACACAAGCCGATTTTGTTATTCCAGACCCTCATTGCGGAGATAAACTACCGAATTGTAGAGATTATGGAGATGATGCATGCACTGGTATTTACTACACTTGGGCATTGGACAATTGTATAAAATATTGTGGATTGTGCAGTAAGTAATAGCTGAAATTGGATCATTGCTACACAATAATTCATAATTGTGGTTGTATTAAATTATGTTTGTTTAGTGCTTATTTCACATTTCTGTCTAATCGTTCACCATAACAATAATACTTTCTACCTCAGGAATAGTTTACATTAGCTTAGGACTTTTTGGTCCTTAAAGCTCTTCAACTTCGTACTTTATTTGGCCTGTTTATTTTTTTTGTTTTTGGATTCGAGCGTCACTGATGAGTTTTTTGTTGTCGAAACGCATGTCTGGCGCAAATACAAACTTTCAATCCTGGTTTCTATGATGAGTTTATATAGAATAGTCCGATACTCAGGGGAAACAGTACATGTATATAGTGTTATGGTTTCGCAGATTAAACCTAGTATATACTAAGAATAAAACTTTAGCATCCTGATGACGTTAAGTACTACAACCATCTAACTGGTGTCATTTGGATATTGTTAGATTAGGTTAAAAGTTAGCACTTTAATTGAACAAATCAATGTATCTGTCACCCATATGATAACTTCTTCAAGTAAAAAAGGTAAAAAATATTAATCACGATTAAGATATGAAAAATACACGGATTATAGCGCATGAGTGAATAATCGCTGTTGTGTAATCGCAAATTGTATTATTTTGTGATTTTTGAATTCTTTGATACCAATTTTTTTCTTACACCCTTTCTTCCCTGTCTTATTTCGTTATGAAGCAATTTCTTGACAAGACACAATGGTGTATGACGTTATAGGAGCAACATTAAATAATTTCGTTCACGTGATAAATTTTTGGTTTCATTTGAACATGAACAACATCATGTACTTTCTATTTAATTGCAACAAAAGTAATAAAAATAAGAGGCACGTCATCACGTACAAAAATGGGTTTCTTTTCTTCATTGGTACAATTATTAATCTCTTATCTTTCAACAAAAACAAAAAAATCTTTGAAAAAGTATATCAATTTATTATATTGATTGATTGTTGGTGTTTTAACGCCACGTTTGTGCAATGTCGTGGCGGCCAGTTTTAATGGTCGAGGAAAGCGAAGTGCCCGGAGAAAACCACATAACTTCGATAGGAAAATTGATAATCCTAGTCAATTAAGATTGGAGTGAAGTGCACCCACATGAGCGGGGTTCGACCTCACAACCTCAGTGTTGAATGGCTAGTGATTTTAGTAGTAGAACTGCATAGACCACTTGGCCACAGAGGCCCCTCAATGTTGTATGTTTGGTACCTACATCATTGTCATATTGTTGATTACATAGCATTCGATACAAACTTGTTATACTAATGCATCACATCACATATTTTGTTAGTTGTTAAAACACTCAATATTTCTTAAATTTCTTCTTTCAAAATAGCAGATACTACTTGGTTACCAAAGAATATGATAGACATGTGTAAATAAACCCCAGAATTTAAACAGTAAAATTTTAAATCCAGAACTTTTTAACGAAATGCCTGTGTAACATTTTTTGTTTTCTATTGAAAATCGCTTGAAATTATTGATATGCTTGTAAAATGTCATGTGACTGATTTGTTTGCAGGTGCATTGCCTGGGACAGGAACAGGTACTTGAACAGTGACTAGCGGATCTTTTACAGGAAAAACTCATCCATTTTTTAAACCTGTTAAAAGAACGCGGAAAAAATTCCCGGAAACATGGATGTGGTCATCTTACTTAACAGGGTGAGATTCTGTTCATGTACATCTATCAGATAAGTTCGAAACCAACAGTTTAGAAAGTAAAACACTAAATATATAATAATTGCAAAGTACTTATACACAACGACCTGCAAAAACAGTTTGAACCGTTCAACGTCGCCTGAAGAAAATGCAGTTTCCATTATAAATCACCAATTCAGATTATAATGCATTCTAGGTATTATTTTTAAATGTGTACTTCAAACCGCTGATGTTGCCTAACAACGTTAAAAAATAAAGACAAACAAACGACGTGACACTGTTTTCAATTTTTTTACCTACTGTCCCTTAATTCCAGCTATAATAATTTTCAAGACTTCAATATTAGTATTAGACAACTTGGCATAATGATCATTAAGAATTATTTATCTATTGAGACCCCACAGTTTTTACTATAGATTATTTCATAAAATTGTCTTATACAATTTTAGGTACTAATATTAATAATAATACAATGCTTAATATCAGATTCCGATAAAAACAAAATGTTTTACAAAATACCAGACTCAAGGAATTTTCCGAAGCTAGCAAAGCCCCACCCCCTTCCTGTATGACAGTTCTTTGTACTAGTAATTTCGTTGTATTGAGCAAATGGTTTTAGCAACCTAGGCAGACATAACTTTGTATAATATCTGCATATAAATATACGTAGGTACGTACTAAACAGGACTTCGAGTGGAAACATTGACTATCTAAGGACCATGCAGAGTGTATTGTTGCCATTAAAACCGCTAAGGCTAATTATATTAATTTTAGATACATCAAATTGTATTAAATGAATAGCAGGATTAGGAAAGCAAATGAAAGTACACTAATCAACAACCTGGACCAATATTTACTAGTACTAACGACGCCATTCAAACTCGATAAATCATGATTGTGTTTGATGTCTATTGCTGCCGTTATCACTTTTGGACAGTAAGAGAAAATGCATTTTATTGTAATGATCAGTGATCACAGTGGTATTCAACAAAACATATCTACATAGTTTTAAATAATCAAAGATCTTATTAAATATATAAGTTCCAAATGTATAACGTTTTCGCCGCATGCAGTGTAAAGGACGACAGCACTTTTTCCTATCTTACGATTACAGCTGATTAGAATTAAGTAATGGCTTTCCTTTTTCAATCTTTACTTATATTGTCCAATCTTTAAATCTTGTAAGAGACAAGAAAGTAATAGGATTAAAATAGAAAAATATAAACATCAAGTATTCCTTAGTTCAGTCCCTACACTAAAACGTTGGATGTAGCGACAACAATTTGTAGATAGATATAGGAAGATGTAGTATGAGTGCAAATGATACAACTCTTCATCCAAGTCTCACTTTGTAAAAGTAAACAATTATATGTCAGAGTACGGCCTTCAACACGATACCTGAGCTCACACCGAACAGCAAGCTATAGAGGACCCCAAAAATGAAAAGTGTAAAAGCATTCAAACAGGAAAACCAACGATATAATCTATATAAAAAAACAAAAACGATAAACACGTATGAACCACACATCGAACAACAACCAATTAACAGCAGGTTCGTCTCTATTTCAGAATTAATGGTCATCTTAATATCACAGCTGTCCTACCTGATACTATTACTTCATGGGTGGCCAGTGCTTTTGTAGTAAACAAACTTACAGGGTTCAACTTAAGTACCTCTGCTGTAAAGGTCATTATGTATTATTTTACAATTTGTAGTAAAGTAAACCAGTCGTCATCATATTATTAACTGTATAATATAAGTGCGGACCCACATACTTTAATATATTTGTTACCTTTTTTCCCTTTTGAACGAAAACAGTTTATACGTATATTTGCAATGAATAACATGTATAGCAATCTATATAAAAAAGAAGATGTAGTATGATTGCCAATGAGACAACTCTCAGCAAGAGACACAATGACACAGAGAATTAACAGCTATGTCTTGCATGGACTTTTATTCATATTGTTAGCAATAATTTATCATTTTGGAACTTACTTATTTTAATGTTTTCCTAGTAAAGGCCGTTTCTTCAAGTACAAATTTGCACAGAAAAATATGTTCTGCAATTATTGTAGTAATAGCCATTATGGGATAATTATAGATTCGGTGAGGTCATAGACATGATAATTTCAATACACTTTGCAACAGAATGATAGTTGATACATTTGCGTCAATTCTCGACACGCAGGGTTTAATCCATTCGAAGACATTATTATTTCGATTGGTTTAAAAATTCCATGAATGTGGTGATTGGTCTGTCCGATTTACATTCTAACAAAGGACACTGCGCAAAACCTTAAGCGCTGCATCAGATCGTTACCAACACATTCACGTAGTGATTGTCAGTTAAATAAGTAAATTTTTGGACGAAAAAGATGATTCCATGTTTCCCACTATATACTTCATCAAATTGTTTACAATGAAAGAATGTCTGTGTCACACGTCATTTGCACGTGATACTATATGTGGTCGACCTGTCATGATTGTTATCATTGTTCTATGTAAACTTCCTTTTCGATTAAAATCATCACATTCCTATTATGTATAGATAAGAATTTGAGAAATATTATTGTGTAAGTGGGTAACTCAAAATCGGTCTTCTTTCATCAACATGTTTCACTAGATTAACGTAGCTGAGGTCAATAAAGGAATTAAACACGCTGAGCATATTTTTGTCATGTTAATCAGAGGTCTTCATTCTGCATTCTGGATAATATTTTCAAATGTGTACTTCAAACCGCTGAAGATGCTTAATAACGATAAAAAATAAGCCCCGACATACAACGTGACACTGTTTTCATTTTTTGGGTACAAACAATTAAATTACCTACTGTCCCTTAATTCCAGCTATATAAATTTTCAAGACTTCAATATTAGTATTAGACAACTTGGCATTATGATCACTTTTACTTATACTAATAATTATTCAATGATTCAATGTCAGTTTCAAACAGAAACAAAGTATTACAAAATACCTAACTCAAGGAATTTTCCGAAGCTAGCAAAGCCCCCACCCCTTGTAGCTGTACTCTCTAAAGGAATTGAACATCCTAAGCGTATTTCTATCATGTTTATTAGAGGTCTTCATATTTAATGTTTATTTTTTTTTCTTTCTTTTAACGCCATATTATTGTCTGTTTATTCTACTTTGCTACAGTCTACCCATTGGTACCCTCTCCTTGTCATTTTAGTATTTGCCTGTTTATACTTATTACTGTGAAAATATTTTCTCTCATTCTGTACTCATAAAGTTTTTTTTTAGATTGTGGGATACAAAGACTTTTTTCATCAGCCTCAATTTGCCGTTCTCTGTTGTCAGAGGGGAAGAAGTCGCATTGCAAGTAAATATGTTTAACTACCAGAATATGAATATGACGGTAAGGATTATATTTTTTTTCTTTTTTTTTTTTTGAAATTTTGACAAGAATCATAAATGTGACGTTTGATCTTTGCGTTTTTAGTATTAGCATATCAGAGTTATTTTGTCACAATTGTTTGTTTAAAATGTTTTCTCATAATTAACATTTTGATACACATGAAATAAGTCCTTTTGATTTATGTATTTGCCAATTTTACAAATTATATACAATTATATTAAAAGCAATCCCTCTTTAAAAAGATCTGTTTTTTGCTTTTTGTTCTGCTTGTTGTCTCTTTTACACATTCCCCATTCCATTCTTAATTTTAAACGCACTTGGATAAACCAATTAAAAATATAAAAGCCACAACATAAAGTCCGACAATCTAGTTCTTAGTTCTGGTAAAGTAGTGGAATCTATTCACGCAAATGGAGAACCTAACCGACAGCAAAATGGATTCTTTTGTTTAAGCTGATTTGATATATCTAATTTATATTGTACCAATATTTCTTTTGCATCATATTATCATTTATATTTCTTTCAAAACTCGATCAGATTTATATAAGTTAATAAAAACCAATTTAGGTAGCATCTGATTGTCGATGGTATACCTTTGATCTTAACAAATTGTATAACTACATTCATCAATTGATGACGAAAACGTGCTTACAATGTATCATGGGATGAAGTTTTTGTGTTGTTTCGTTGCATCTTATAGAAGTTACACCATATCTCATTTTATCCATACAAGTGGGTCGAATTATGGTTGACTAATTTTAATAGTCTACCGAAAATCTTCCATCACCATCAAGTCTTTTGTTGTGATAGACACTATTCATGCTATGAACGTTTAAAAGAATAAAAAAACAAAACACTTCAAAGATTCTGGCAATTTTCGTGTTTTAGGTTTTGATTGTTCTGAAGAAGAATGACGACTTCCAAAATGTTGTCAGAACAGTTAATGGAACGCAACAGTTGATGTTCTCAAAAACTCAGTCGGAGAATACATTCGTATGTACATTTAATTCTGTTAATGGATAATTCGTAAATATAAATCAAAAGAGGGGCGAAAGATTCCAGAGGGACATTCAAATTCATAGATCGGCAATTAACGTACAACGCCATGGCTAAAAAAGAAAAAGACAAACAGACAAATAATGTTACACAAGACACAAAATAGAAAAGTAATGACTAAGCAACTCGGAACCAACCAAAAACTGTAGGTGATCTCAGGTGCTCTGGAAGGATAACCAGATCCTGCTCCACATGTGGTACCCGTCGTGTTGCTCATGTTATTACAAATCCGGTAAATAGTCCAATTCGGTAGGTCACATTCATAAAAAGGGGACAGGATTGTAGACATAAGGAACATATCCGATATCATCAACGTGCAGGTATCTTGTACGTTCAGGTATTTCACATCACACCTGTTATTGTAGTATTCTTTACAAAACACATTCATGCCTTCTTTTAACTCAAAAGCTACCGAAACGTTCAAAAACACTTATTCAGGAGGAATATGTATGATATAGCTACGTTACTGTTATCAAATCATTAAAGATGGCAATTTTTAGTTGAATATAGATTCTACCACTGCATCGAGTGTGATACGATATTTATCCACTCGAGACAGTTAAATTTTCAAATATAAAACGCGAGGCTTGCCGATCATTTTAAATATTTAAGATTTAACTGTCGAGAGTGGATAAATATCGTTATACACGAGATTTGGTGGTGAAATCTGTTTCTCTAATGATTTTCAAACAATACACAGGCAAATTTATTCCTTCTTTTCGAATGATCTGCAAAAAGATGTGTTCTTTCTATGTGACGTCATCAGGCATGGTCGCCTTTTTTCATGCCGTCACAATAGGAAATTCAGAGGAAAGCAAGAAAATTCGACGTCATAATCGGATTTTAACCAATGAAGAACTGAGATCAAGCGAACCACACGTTGATTACATTTTTTTTATACAATGGGTGCAGAAAGGGATAAATTGACGAAAATTTAGAGAAATATTGATTCACTCTCATCTGCTCATAAGGTCTATGCGCTGGAAATAAGTCATGTATTCAGTTATTCAAATGTGAAATGATACGGGATATGTTCTTCTCGTGCATTTTATGATGATATAATACTTAACCCTTACGGATCGGATTTTTGAATAATTTTTATATGATGAAGACATAATCTTTTAATCAGTTTAATTGAGGTCTGTAGCTGGCTTGTCAGTAACAGTTTATAGTCCTTTGTTAAAATAATTATGTGCATCATTGAAATTTTGCTAAGTTTCTTCTGTAACCTTATCTTACACCGGAATCGGACTTCCTGTAGACTGAGTTTTACTGTGCGTATTGCTAAGCTTATTTTTATTCCATATTGGCTAAAGGTATAAGGAGGGGGTGAGATCTCAATCAAAAACAGGTTTAACACCACCGCATTGTTGCGATTGTCCCAATTTAGGAACCTCTGGCCTTTGTAAGTCTTGTATGTTCTTTTTAACTTTGGTTCATTTATGTGTTTCGGAGTTTAGTGTGACATCCATTTTTGCTGAACTAGTACATGCATGCATATTTTTAAGGGGCCAGCTGAGGCCCGTCTCCAGGTGCAAGAATTTCTCGCTATGTTGAAGTACCATTAGTGGTATTCGGCTATTTTCTGTTTTTGGTGTTGACACATTCCCTTTTCGCATTCTCAATTTATTTGGTTTATTTCTTATTTTGCTTGTTAATTCTATATAAACTGAAAATGTTGTGGTGTTCACATGTAGGTTTTAGCAGGAGAATCAACATCAGTTTACTTTCCTATCTTACCTCGGTCATTAGGACCTATATATATAGAAGTTACAGCTCAGTCTTCAGTAGCCTCAGATGGGGTTCGTCGAGAACTTCTTGTCGAGGTACGTTTAATATTATAATTTAACACTGGTTTTCTTATTGTCAGCGAATAAGTTATGTTAATGAAAGATTTCTAGTATACAATCCATAAATAAAACCTCTAACCTCTATATCATGTATATCAACAACATTGTCATTTGAAGTTTTCATGTTTTAAAGTTACTGGAGGCATTTCTATATATGTAAACATGGTAAGTTTTAAACATCACCGGCTTATATTTATGATAAACAAGTATAGCAAGAATGCTTAAGAAATAGAAAGTCAAATTGAAAACCAATTGTTCAAAGAACAAATGAAGGTCTTTCCACATCAATTTTCTAAATAATTGATAGGAAGCTACTACTGGTTTTCTCAAAGTTATTAATAGCGTCAAAGTATAGATTTCTTCATACTGATTTAATAAATAAATGGTTTCTATATACTTTTGCCTGAAATAAGTGAGATAATTGCCAACTTCCGGTTTAGAAAATGTCACTTCCGGTCTCATATGATAGCTTTATTCACACTGATTCCAAAAATATAAGTTTGTATATACTTATGCCTGTAATAAGGGAGATAATATGCTACTTCCGGTTTATAAAATGTCACTTCCGGTCTCAAAAGATAGGTTAACCTATGATCATTCAAAAAATATATGGTTTCTAGGTACTTTTCCATGAAATAAGTGCAAAAAATACTACTTCCGGTTCACTCAAGGTCACTTCCGATTAACATTTTTCAAAGTCATATGTCAACCAACAGTTTGCAAAAGACCCTATGGCTTTATCATGTTCCAAATTGGAGTAATAATCAATTAACCTTAAATTGAATCATTTCAGGGACAACTCCTATAAGATGTCATTGGATTGTTTCAGACCAAATGTATCATATCTTAATCACAATTAGGCAACATTTTGCACTTGTTCTTTAATTTGTATCTTTAAAAGTGACAGAGGAGATCAAATAACAAGGAAAAGTCAAAATTTAGAATATGACCTTGACCTTTGACCTTGGCCTCACTTTCATTTAAATGAACCAAGGAACTCAAATCAGTATACCTTAGGTCTATATTACTTACCATTCATGCTATACATTTATATATCCCTTGTGTCAAATACAGAAGGGGAAATAACTCTCATATGGAGTTTACGTATCGCTTTGGTCAAAATTGGACAAAACATCCTGAGGATATAACGAGCAATTTGGTAAAATAAATTTGTCGCTTTCTTTTACGGTTACAGAGGAGATGCAGTCACAAGGAAAACAGTGTTCGGGGAGATAACTCCTACAAAGAAAATTGTTCGGCTTAGAATTGGTGAAAATAAAAAGCGCATAAACTGTATGATATTATATAAGAAATATCTAAGCGACATCTTGCGAAACAAAATTAGGCGGAAGAAAAAAAAATAATAATCAGAACAAATACAATAGGTCTTTCCACAGAAAAGTGGAAAGACCTAATAATAACAAAAACAAACGAACTCTGGAAAAGTTTTGAACATAAGTCCGTAATCAAATGGCAACATCAAAAGCTTAAACAAATCAAACGAATTGATAACAACTGTCATAATCCTGACATGGTATAGGCATTTTCTTAAGTAGAAAATAATGGCTTAAACTTGGTTTTATAGCTACCTCGCACTTGTATGATAGTCGCATAAAATTCCATTATATTAAAAACGTTGTGTGAACAAAACAAACAGACAGAATAGGTAAAAATGTCAAAAATAAGGACACAACAGTCAACAATGTGTTATTAAAAGTCGATGGATTGAAGGTTTTGTTCTGTGCACGTGTATTCGTTAAAAAAATTATTTCTTAGACTTAACAATATTTTGATCATTTTCAATTATTGATTATAGTATCGAAAGCATATTTAGCATGGTAAAGAACCATGTTGCAACATTATTATATATCGTGAAATTATATAGTACAATACCTGTGCATACGTATATTTTTGTTGAATTAATTTTAGCCTGAAGGAGTTTTACAGGAATATAATAAACCAGTAATATTACAAGTAAATCATAGCCACTCCGTGCAAAGAAATATTTCTGTAGCACTGCCATTATCTGTTGTGGACGGTTCACAAAGAATTCGGGTATCATTTATATGTTTGTACATTATGTGACATTAATAAACATTTTTAAGTAATAGGAATTAAAAAGGTGACCGGAAATTTTTATACATAAAAAAGCATTACGACGTCAACATGCAGTCTTCAAAAATATGCAAGTGTCCATACCAGGGCACTAGCTGTCAAATTCATGTTCACCAATTTGACTCAAATTCTCATATTTGATTTATAAAAATTTAAAACATCTATCCAAATCATAAAAAAGTCTAAAATAAACAATAAACCGGGCATGGGCTCGATAATATGTAGCTTCGTTTTTGTGTGTTTTTTAGTGTAGACGCCATTTAATTAACTGTCGAGTTGACCTCCGAAGACATCCGATTGCCAAATAAGCGATATAAACATAAATATAGATAAAAATAGATACATGAAGATATCAGGCTCATGCATTTGGATATTTTAGGTCTGTTTAATATCATATTATAGATTAAGAATAAATGTTAATCATCGTTTTTATCTGTATCAGAATGATTTTTTGTGGATCGAATCAGTCAATCGATTGATTTACCTTTGTTTCACTTTCAATGTTGACATTCTTTTCCTTTAAATAATTGAACACGCACAATGCATGCGGTATCCATCTCTAGCTAAGGTGTTAAATTGAAGTTCACATGAATACGGATTCAATGCGGTCGAATTATTCACTAGCAAGTGATTAATTCAACATCAATGTTTTTTAGCTTGTTTTCACAAAATTGAACCATACTGGCTGCTTTTAGCGATATTATTTCACTATTTCACTTTCATTTATTATATTTTATATTTTTAATATATCTCGTAGCTAGTACACCTTTAAATTTTCAAAACGTCCAGACTCTAAGAAATTAAAATAATGTTCAAATATAATGTCTATGAACACTATGTTTATTAAAGGACAAATACAGTCCATTACAAAATTAGTTAAAAACAACCGAAACTACGGTTAATTTACCAGGCAAACCAATACATGATGGGGTTAAACTGGTTCTATTAGATGTAACTTATCTGCCTCTAATATTCATACGTTTGAAAACAAATATATAAAGATACTCTTCAACTTTGTACTTGTTTGGTTTTATAACTACATTGTATTTTGATCTGAGCGTCACTAATAAGTCTAATGTAGACAAAACGCGCGTTTGACGTATTAAATAATAGGCCTGGTTCCTTTGATAACTATTTACATCCTTCGAGGTTAGACATAATGAAATAGTACACAAATACTTTTTTAATACTCTTCTACTTTTTTAAAATTACCTATCTCTTTGTACTGATGTTATTCACCGACAAAATCCTAGTTGTTGTATTTATCATCGATGATTAGCTTGGAATCGTCAAGAGGTATCTTACGCTTAATATTTGAAAAAGACGACCCGAATATTCTTATTTTTAAAGTTGAAAAACGATCTTTGGTCAAATAATACACATGGTGATTACTAACTAATTGCATTAATATACACCACTGGGTGGAAGCCACTGCTGGTGGATTTTTCGTCCCCCAGGGTATCACCAGCCCAGTAGTCAGCACTTCGATGTTAACATGAATGTCAATTATATAGTCATTTTATTAAGTTTTCCTGATTACAAAAGTATGAATTTTTTGAAATACTAAGGCTTTTCTACCTCAGGAATAGATTACCTTAGCCGTATTTGGTACAACTTTATGGAATTTTGGGTCCTCAATGCTCTTCAACTTTGTACTTGTTTGGCTTTATAACTATTTTGATCTGAGCGTCACTGATGAGTCTTATGTAAACAAAACGCGCGTCTGGCGTATTAAATTATAAGTCTGGTTCCTTTGATAACTACTACTTTCAATTAAAATTAACTTTAATTAAATGAGTGAGTTGATCATTTTTTAATTGATTTTCATAGTTTGTTTTAATGTTGTAATGTAACACCACTATCCCAAGTAAGGGGGAGGGTTTGGCGCCATCAAAACCAATTTTACCTCGCCAGAGACTATATGTGCCTGTTCCAAGTCAGGAACCTGTAGTTAAGTGGTTTTATTGGTTTATGTCTCTAAAATTTATTTTACGTAAATTGTTTTGTAATAAATTGATAAAAATAGGCCGTGAGTTATCAATTGTAGCCGATTATTCGATGAGTTTTCCCATCGTTGAAGGCCGTATAGTTGCATATAATTGCTCACATCCACTTAATTTGAACTTTAGTGAATATTTGTCTCATTGGCAACCATACCACATCTTCAAGCAACCTTCAGGAATATGACATATACTTAGGCGAAGATTTTATAAAGCAACATCACAAAAAGTGCAATAAATATAATCTTTTGCAATAGTAAGCATACATTTCTAGGGAATTTATATACTAAAATAATATAAGAATCAGATAAGTCGTGATTCAAGCAATGAATAAGCAACATGACACATTTCCTTGAAAATCAGCTTTAAAGAAAGAAAGTAATAGTTACTCTCTAGATATGTTGTGTACATATTCGTTTTTCAAATAATGATCTCCAATCATACACATACTTTAACATTCTGAAATTAAAGAAGAAAGTTAAATAAAAGAATGATTATTTTAATACTTAATTTATTATTTATCAAATATTTAGTTTGAGAGTTCCTAATGAAGGTTAATTCCCCAAAAGCTTTGGATACATGACGTTCAGTGTTTTTTTTTAAATTTATTTAAGGGGATGTTGTTGGACCTACTTTACACAATCTAGATCAATTGATTCGGTTACCAACGGGTTGTGGTGAACAAACAATAGTCAAACTTGCTCTTGACGTTTATGTTGCGAACTATTTGAAAAAATCGAATCAATATTCTAAGGAAATGAAGGAGAAATTGACATCATATATGGAAAAAGGTTTGTTTTTTTGTACCATACTGAAACAATTACTGAAATATTATAGTATTTAAAAGAATCATAGGGTATAAACGGGAAACTAGTGGAAGTATTCGTTGTATAAGAAGTAGAATTATTCATATACTGTTAAACCTGAGTTGAAGACAAGAAATTTGGAAGCACTGGCAGTAAAAATACTTTTTTTAAATTATTTACCTGAAAATCGTTTTAAAAAAAAACAGTAGGAAATCTACCAGTACTAATTGTCTTTAACACAACTTGTTCTGAATTACCCAGGAAAACATACATGTCAACACCTTTCAAGTCTACAAATAAAACAAGATAATTCAAAATACACAGACTAAAACCTTTACCAACAATTAACCTATGCAAACTAATGCATGAACTATAAGCGAAATAGTTCATTGGGACAGTATCAACAAGACAGACATAAACGAAAGACTTGGTATTTCACGCAGTTAGATATTATAGTAGGGAATCACTGTAACAACGATACTAGTGAATACTATGAATACGGGTACTTAATACTTGTACATGTCTCTAATATCACGCAAGACAGAATATATTCCACAGTATTCTACATTTAAAAAAATGCTCTTCATCAAATTAAGCAAGAGTGAAAACTTAACCTGCTATACAATTTAAATTCGTTTAAGAATGTTCGTTCATCTTTTTTTATGATTTTTTGCACGATACTTGGAATCCTCTTGTTTTATCCATGCAGTGCCATCCAAACATTTTGCCCAAGAACCTCTAATTTTCTTTTCATAATTTCATTATATAGTTTCAAAAGCCATATTTTAATCTTATAAAATTCTTGTTTTTTCATCGTTTTTGAAATAAAAAAGGTGCCAATATTAAATGTATGGAAAATCGAAAGAGAATCATTTTCTGCAAAATTTCAATGGGTTATATCTCGAAAACAAGCATACGAACCCTTTATTTTTTCTGCTTATTTAGTTCCTTTATTTTTATACCAACAATTTATAAAAATCTTTTAAAAAGCTTGTTATTTTGAAACAAAGTAGCAAACATCATTTACTAATATCAAATTAAATGAATAAAATTAAATATATTATAACACTTATGTATTTGATTGGTTCCCACGAGAACTAATCTTCATATTCCCCTCTGAGTATCTTAAACCCATCTGAAATGTTGGGACTACATCATGCGACGTTACGCGCGGTTAATGTACATAGTGCGTTTCAAACCTCTGTTTTTTTTTAAATAGCGATAGCAAACTTCACTATCGTGTTCAAATTTATTTCAGACGTTTAAACAAAAAGACATAACATTAACATTTGATCCGTACTGTTTATCAATGTGTATGTCGTGTTTAGTTATAAAAACAAGTGGATAAGAAAAAAATTGTTTGCAAACTAATATTTTATGTTCAGGTAGTAAACATAAAACAGAGCGTATATGCAGTGGAATAAAACCTTATGGGAGATATGAAGATTTGCTCAGCCTCGAAAAATCTTAATTCACTCGGGCAAAGCCCTCATGTTATATCAATATTCTTGGATGAACAAATATTCATATCTCCCTCAGGCACGGGAAATAATTGTATATTGTCAGTCTCAAATGAGATAGGAATTCAGCAATGCATACGAAAATGTGTGTTTAATTATAGCCAAGTCTGTAAAGATGTAAATATCGGTGAAAATACACCTCCGTCATGTAATTGTAGTAATTCCGAATACACTTATGGCCCCATTTCCCATGTTATAACAGGAGACTTTAACATCGTTCGCGACCGAGAGTTAAAATCATTCCTCAGTAAAGGACCTAAATATCGTCCCCCGTCAATTATGAATTGGAATGAGTGTCGTAATATCATCCACGACTCACTTCGTGCTTACTGTTTGAAATGGATAAAACGGGAAAAAGCTGACAAAAAATCTTTGGACTCTGTTTTTAATTCAGTAATGAAGATAGTTGATATTGTCTATTATACTTACTTGTACACTTGGTACAATCAAAAACCTGATAATAAATTGTTCACATAAGGCCTTTGAAAATAGTGGAATTAACTACTTTTGGAGTGTTAAAAACTCGTTGGAAGTAGTTGATAAATTGCATGCATATATGGGTGATTTTGAATCTGTTCAAAGTTTTGATTTTTCTACCCTATATACCACTTTGCCTCATATTCTTATTAAGAAAAAATTCACACACCTAATTAAATGGGCATTTAAAAAGTCGGAATGCGAATACATATGTTCAAACTCTTTTAGGTCATTTTTCAGAAGCAACAAACAAAAGAGCTATGTCAATTGGACATGCTTTGATACTATATCTGCCCTTGAATTTTTGCTTGATAACATTTTTTTTCGCTTTGGAGATTCCGTATATCGTCAAGTTGTCGGAATTCCAATGGGGACTAACTGTGCACCACTTATTGCGGACCTGTTTTTGTATTGTTATGAGTTACAATTTATGACTAAAATCAGCAAAGACCCATCGAAACAAGGTCTGATACAAAAATTTAACCATACTTTTAGATATTTGGATGATATATTGGCTCTCAATAGTGACGACTTCAGTATGTATACTAAAGAAATTTATCCTGTTGAACTTACTTTAAATAAAGCTAATACTAACAATGACCACTGTCCTTTCCTCGATCTTGATATCTATATCATTAACGGGAAGCTTAATACAAAAATTTATGATAAAAGAGATGATTTTTCATTTCCTATCGTTAATTATCCATTTTTAGATGGTGACGTTCCCTTGTCACCATCTTATGGTGTTTATATATCTCAACTTGTACGATTCGCTCGTGTATGTAACAACGTATTAGATTTTAGCGAAAGAAATTTATGTATTACTGAAAAATTATTACACCAGGGTTTTCGATATCATAAACTAGTCAAAACATTTACTAAATTTTATCATCGGTATAAGGACATCATTCGTAAATATAACTCAACATGCAGACATCTTATACGTTCGGGTATTTCTTATCCAATCTTTTATGGTAATATTCTTTACAAAGCACAAAAATGTCAGTATTCACCTCAAAAGCTAACAAAACCTTTAAACAGACTTATTAAGAAGGGATATAGTTACGATACTGTTGTCAGGTCATTAAAGATTGCATATTTTGGCTTTAATATTGATTCACTTATAGGGTCTTTGCATCGGAATTAAACATATTTATTCTAAAACCAGTTGTTGGCATGACAAGGGTTATGTTTTTCTCGTATATTATATGACGGTATAATACTAAACCCCTAACAGGAGGGATTGTGCCTGATATTCATATGATAAAGACATAATCTTTCAATCAGTTTAATTGAGGTCTGGAGCTGGCATGTCAGTAACTACTAGTAGTCTGTTGTTATTTATGTATTATTGTCATTTTGTTTATTTTCTTTTGTTTCCTATTCTGACATCGGACTCGGACTTCTCTTGAACTGAGTTTTACTGTGCGTACTGTTGTACGTTTGTTTTTTCTACATTGGCTAGAGGTATAGGGGGAGGGTTGAGATCTCAAAAAACATGTTTAACCCCGCCGCATTTTTGCGCCTGTCCCAAGTCAGGAGCCTCTGGCCTTTGTCAGTCTTCTATCATTTTTAATTTTAGTTTCTTGTGTATAATTTGGAGTTTAGTATGGCGTCCATTATCACTGAACTAGTATACATATTTGTTTAGGGGCCAGCTGAAGGTCGCCTCCGGGTGCGGGAGTTTCTCGCTGTATTGAAGACCCATTGGTGGCCTTCGGCTGTTGTCTGATCTATGGTCGGGTTGTTGTCTCTTTGACACATTCTCCATTTCCATTCTCAATTTTATGTATAAATGTCTTTGGATGTTGCTCTTCAAATCGTATACGGATTAGAAAAATTGCGAATACAACTTATTAAAGACTACAAAAGATAAGCATCCGTTAACATTCTATTCAATCAAAACACGACATCATCACAAGAGACAACCAATTTGAAGTTAGAAGACAAATACAATGTTGAATGAATATTGCATATTATTTCACGGGAAAAGTTAAATAATTGATGCATCTTAATCTTTCTTGTTATGACGAAGGATACCAAAATGAATTAAGATATCAACGTACAGATGGGTCGTTTAGTGCCTTTGGTAATTCTGACAGACAGGGAAATATGTGGTACGTTATTTTTATTGTCAAATACAGGAACTAGTGGGAAAAGGTATAACAATCCAATAGTACAAAATATGAGACACAGTTTGACGTTGTTTTGTTTTCTTATTTTTTATCTGGTTCCTTTCTTTGAATAAAAAATGTTTTTCATTTCATTTATTTTTTAACGACAGAGGCTTCTTATTGAAATTCCAAATATATCATGTTTATAGGTAATCACAATTAAATTCAGTCGCATCCAAATCGATGACTTTCACTTTCTGTTATAGGCTATCAGCTTATGTCATCAAGACTTTTCAAAAAATAAAGACGCATATTTTTATTGATGATACTGTTATTATCAAATCAGTCAAATGGATCATATCACATCAGTTATCAGATGGATCATTTCCCGGCTTAATGCATACATACTATATGCAAGTAAGTTTTTTTTTATACACTTTCCAAACGTATAAGTCCTTTTTCATGATTAAAAAAAATCATATATTACAGTAACTAATAATCCGCGTTCTTATTAGTATACAAAACACCTTTTTAAGACATGTATCACACACACCAACAACACCAACAACGAATTGATGCAAACAATAATCCAGGAAATCGACACAAAAAAAAAGACAAAGCAAGATCCAAGGAATTTCTCTCAATTGTTCCAAAAGGATGGGAAGATCCTGTTCCACATGTGGCACCATCGAGCTGCTGGTATGAAGTACACATTCAATGTTAAATTTTATTTGGTCAAAATCCAGGAAAAGCTTACGGGATTATGGCTACGATAATTAAAATATTCCCGTGGCAACCAGCGCTTTGTTTAATAGTTTCATAGAAACCAGCAATCTCCACCAAACAAATCGTGATTGAAAACGCAAGTTTCGGAATATTGTGTCAACTGTGAAGCATATAAATATATGCCTAATAAAAGAGCTAATGGAAAATTTCAGAAAAGAAAAAGAAAGTTCTAAACTGCATAGAAAGATGTAGTCATCTCTTTTGTATAGATATTTTTTTCACAAAAGTAATACCAATAACGTAAATAATTTCAAGTTATTGGACCGTACAAAAGACCACAATCACCATTTGTATCTGGCTCATTTGAAAACAAATGACGAAAAAAACAAAGACTACATGTAGTAACAACGACTAAAATATTTATTTTCGTTATGTTATATTATTTATTATTTACCATTACAGCGAGTTTTAAAGAGTTCAAATACGTGTTATATTAATTTTAATTGCGACGTTAATATTATTTTAAACACATGGAGTAAAAAATATTATCTGTATTTTAGAAAAAGATTATACATTTTGGTTCCTCTTAGCTCTTCAAATCCGTACTTGTTTTAGCCGTTTTAACTTTTTCGATTCGATCGTCACTACCTAAAGTGAGTTTATTGAGTGTGACTTTAATTTTAGCTTATTCTTATTTGTGTTTTCTTTAATAGGACAGGTCAACAAATAATATTAGTCTGACTGCATTTGTGTTGATTGCTCTACAGGAAAATTTACATTTGCAAGGGGTAAGTTATTAGAGACACAATTTTGCAAAATGGTTATAGTATTATTCAAGTGCGTACTTAGTTGATGCCTAAAGAAGTAACGTTACATGTCTCAATTTTGATTATCGCTATTAACGTTGCAAAAGTTAATACTGATAAACATAGTTGTTGTCTTTCCATGAGAATCTAGTAAAAAACTTTCTCTCGGTTCTTAGAACTATAGATGATACATTTAGTATATAGATAAGATTATAAATAAAGCTATCAAGAATAACAGTAAAAATCATTCATATCAGGAATGACAGTAATATTTTTTTCTACGTTGAAAGGTATTCAAAAGTGTGGACAACATTTCGGATAGTCAAAAACATTTACAGTCATTCCTTCGGATTTAATTCTAAATTCCCTTTTTTTCGGAGTAAATCATAAAAAAAAGATGGCGTCACCGGCACCTGACTAAATCATGTCTATGAGCTGATAGACAGAAAACGTTCACCGATCAGAAAACCTGTTACATCCAAAATTATACTATTTTACGTAATATACACTGCCTTGAACAAATTGTATTGCATAGCAATTATCTTGACTATTGATAATGATTGAAAAATAAGTAGCAGTGATGGATAGTATTTGCTTTTAAGTTGTCTGCGCAAATGAAACTATCAGAAATCATTATCGTGATTATAGTAAATTAATGCTCTTCAACTTTGTACTTGTTTGGCTTTCTAACTATTTTGATCTGAGCGTCACTGATGAGTCCTATGTTATAATCCTGGTAACTTTGATAACTATTATTATAATAATAAAAATAAAATTGAGAATGGAAACGGGGAATGTGTCAAAGAGACAACAAACCCGACCAAAGAATAAAAACGGCCCTTTGGCAGAAATTGGAGTAGTAATTTTCATTTATAAATACAAATCATGTATTTGTTGTTAATTTAGTCTCTATAGCCCTAACATAAAAAATGGTGATAAAAGTTCTCATGTAATTGTGAATGTATATTGATATTTATTCATTTATATTCAAATAAAGCAAACATGCATCATACATGTCATCTATAATGTTTTACCTCAGCCATTATTTCTCAAATCAAGTAATCATGTTTATCTATTTATCTTACGAATTATGGATAGTCAATTTTGTTATAAATACACGTCTATCATCAACTTAAACAATAGAAATAAAGAGTGCCTAAGCATATTTACCAAGATAAAATGTATTGAGCATTTTAAGAGTCCTGTCTTACTTCTCAAAGATGATTACCAGCCATCACTCTAAAAGCATGAAAATCATATGTGGTTATTTTCGATTTTTTCATATGAATGGATTCGGTTGTTAGGTTGAGTAATGTTGCTTTTTTGTGCTGAAACCCGTTAAAAAGAACAATACATTGGGTTCTGCAATCAAAATTTAAGCAGCAGTTAGTGGAAAAACAAGGTCAGGTTTCAGCGAGTGTCTAGGAAAGAAACCAATAATTCTAGCACACCCGACTCCTGTTAAGTAGCACGGAAAACAAATCAACATTTTCTATAACTAAGATAAATTAATCAATACGCATAACTGATTACTGAGAAGGAGTGAATATGAATACACTGCTTAACGCAAAACCATGTATCTGTGATATAAGTTAATTTTACAGAATTTATACGAAGCCGTCTTACACATTTCTTTTTGTTTGGAACATTTATCAATACTTATTTACGCTTCTTTTATCTTATTGGTTTTACATACTGTCCATTAGTCCTATAAAATATTTCAAAAGTTTAACGAATTAATAGATCTTGGACACATCATACCATTCATTCATAGTTTAACCCACATTATATATGTTTCTATTTTGTTCATAATGCAGCTGTATTGACGATCAGTATATGAATTTCAATCTTTTAACCAAGTTGAAGCTTTGACTGCCAAGATTCAAATCGTTTGCCTTATTAGAAATAAAATTAAATTTGCCCGATTAACGATGTGAGCGCACAACGACAAGACCAAGAGTCGACTACGAATATGCAAGCTAGTCATAAAACAAAAAGGACAATAATGCAATCAAATATTCGATGTATGTCCGTATAAATTGCATAAGTCAAACATTTTACAAATACAATTTGTGAGCAATGACGTTAAACATTTGTACAGACACTTCCTCGAGCTCGTGCATTAGCAAAATACACACGAGAATGAAAAAAATTAACTGATTAAATTTTGGAAAGTGTAATCTTGGTTTTTTATTGGAGATGCAATCCTAATAAATTCAATTTGTAAATATTCTGCAGAAAGATGAATGATTATTATGAACTAGTTGCAAACGAGATCTCAAGTTCTACCGCCGACAAAAGTATCTTGAAATATATTATCGAAATATGCTTAAAAAAAGTAAGTCGTGTACACCTTTTACATTCCGGCTCGTTTTAATATCTGATTTAACCGAACAACTCATAAATGCAAAAAAGAAACATAATCTTGCTTAAGATTTCATTCTCTTTATTTTTTAGCTCAATTTGGATTAAGAAGTTAAAAAAAATCACCCTTTGAGAAATAAATATATGGGTCAAGTGAAATGTTATGCTTCAATGCAAAAGACCTAGATACGTTCATATCGGTTGTTTATTTCGAGTAATGTCATTTTATTTGAAATCTCTAGTAAGCATTAACATTTTACCTATTGTTATACATTTCATTCAAATAGATGACACATTCAATTACTGATGCGGTTACAAAGGCGCAACATTATTTGGAAACTAATATCTATACAGCAAACGACATATACTGCTTAGCCATTACTAGTTATGCTTTGGCCATACGGAACAGTTCATCTTTTGATGCAATATTTAACAAGCTTGGAACACATGCCGTTGTAAGAGGTAAGAAGACATGAAATGATTTACGTTTTTCTATCCACACCACACTTCTGATCAAAGGATCGCTGTTTGAAAACACATGTACCTGATGAAATATCACATATTATTATACCTTACATACATTACAAACAATTCTATTGGGTAAACGTTATCACGTGACATGGGAAAGTTCAGTTAATTTTCTTTTAATTGCAAAGGAGGACGAATAACCCTTAAACATTACACCAGCGGTGAATAATCCCATTATATAACGGCGAATAACCTTTTGATATTTTTAATTTGTACACGAGTTATCTCCCATGAAAATGACATCCCAGACGTGAATAAACAAAATGGCAGCGTTCACATTACAGAAAACCCATCGAGAGATGAAGAAATAATGTCTTGAACATGCATCCAGTGCTGATGATATCTTTTATAAACGGTCCTTTTCAGGGCCATCAATATTTTACAAAAAGATTCTTCCTTTGTTGTACATACGAGAAATTCTAGGACACAAATGTATTTTCAAATATTAACTTTGTGTTTGTTACTAAAGATGATTCAAAAGGCCCTTCCGCTGTAAGTTCTGTATAATAAAACAATTGTAGCCCCTTAGAATCGATAAATATCCAAAAGTGTCAACCCTTCAAAATTATTTCACTTCGGGCTGCGCCCAAAGTGAAATAACCTTCTCGTGTTGACAATTTTGGATATTCACCTTTTCTACGGGCCATAATTGTATACAGTATCTATACAAATTTATGAATCGAAATCAATTCGTTAACGTTATGAAGTCGGCATTTAAAATGGCTATAATATTTATAAACTGCTTGCAGTTTATATTTTAAATACACCAAAAACATTATAAAATTATTAGTAATGATAGTGATATTATTTTTTTTCAAGTAACTATTACATGTATTAACCTTTTAACCTCATCTTCAAAGTATAAGTTGCAATTACAACGTACTGTGTTTAGTGTTGGCGGGAAAGACAAGTTTAAATTGCCTCCTGAATGTGTAGGCCGCGCATGATGTAAATTGTTTGTTACTTTCTTATAATTATTTATTCTAATTTAGATGATATGAAATATTGGACCTACGCATATTCATCATCATCAAACGGGAATTCATGGTCATCACCTTATATCCAGGCAACTTCGATTGATATTGAGCTTATGCTCTTCTTGCATATACACAGCGCAATTTACCTTTAGATGGTTATCATGTTATGAAATGGATAATAACGCAAAGAAATTCGAATGGTGGATTTGCATCATCACAGGTATTTGTTCGAAACAGTTTCTGAAGCTCTAAAATAGTATTAATTGATTGATTGATTGGTTGGTGTTTTTAGCCACTTCTAGCACTATTGGCTATTTTGTGGTGGTCAGATTTTATTATAAAAGGATGCAAAAATGCCAGAAAAAAATTGAACGACATACATCCGGAAAACCTCTATAACTTATCAAGATCAAACCCAAAACGGGTTAATTTATATATAAGATAGCATGGGCATTTGCATTAGCTGAATAAACGAGACCATACGAGCATATCAGCACATAGATCCAAAACAAACATTTCTTTGTTCATGTTGTGATACATTCCTGGATGATTGAACTGTGTTTGACGAAATGAATGTAGCAAACATTAACATCCTTCGAGGTTAGACAAAATGATATAGTACACAAATACTTTTTTTATACTCTCAAACGTTTTCAAATTACATATCTCTTTGTACTGATTTCAGTCACCGACAAAATCCTAGTTGTTGTATTTTTCATCACTGATTAGCTTGGAATCGTCAAGCGGTATTTTACGGTATTTTTTTTTTTTATTCTTATTCAGACAACACGAATATGCTTTTTTTTAAAGTTGAATAAGGAACTTTGGTCAAATAATACATATGATGATTACCAACTAATTGCATGAATATGTGATACACTACTAGTCTTAAATAACATTCAATAAAACTGGTAAAGAATTGGTAGGAGGCTAATGCATTTTGCACAGTTGTTGTGAATAATATGTAGATCTGCATATTATTGTTTTGTAAAATTGTTAAAAGAGATTTGTGTAACACTTTTGGACAGTGTTCTGTTGTTTCGTTTCTGTTGTTACGTTGTTTTCCTCTTATAGTTGATGTGTTTCCCTCGGTTTGAGTTTGTAAACCGGATTTGTCTTCCCTCAATCGATTTATGACTTTCGAATAGCGGTATACTATTGTTGCCTTTATTTGGACAGGAGGGATAACGAGTAAAACTACTTTTCAAATTGTTTTACAATAACACGTACTTGTTTTGTTAAAAATCACTGTCTGGTTTGCCTTGTTGCAACCAAAAATAATTGATAGGTACATTATGATGTCCAATGAAATTTAGAATTTGAGAAAATTCGCCTTATGTAATATGACCTTCAATTAACGGTTAAAACTGATACACATTCTTGTTTATGGGCCAGACTCCGGGTGTGGGAATTTCTCACCGTGTTGAAGACACTTTGGTGGGCTTGTGCTGTGCTCTGCTCTTTGATTGGTTTGTTGTCTCTTTGACACATTCCCCATTTCAATTTTCTACCCAGTATTTCTTGTCATATTTCTCTCATTTTAGGATACAGTAGTTGCATTAGAGGCCATTACTGAGTTTGGATTGTTTGGTTCACAGCATAAAGACATGTTAATTTCAATCACAGCTGGAAAATTCTCCAAACAATTTACGGTCGATTCTGCAAATGCTCTGGTTTTGCAGACTATTGAGGTAAGCAGTTTCTCTAATCAGAGTTGAAACCTAGATCAAATCTTTTTGTCAATATAATGGAATTTGATGCGACTGTCATACACGTGAGAGGTTTAGCTAGCTATAAAACCAGGTTCAATCCACCATTTTCTACATAAGAATATGCCTGTACCAATTCAGGATTATGACAGTTGTTGACTTTCGTTTCATGTGTTTGAACTTTTGATCTTGTTGATTTTGCCATTTGATTAGGGACTTTCCGTTTTGAATTTTCCTCGGAGTTCAGTATTTTTGTGTTATTACATTTTTTCAATCACACATGTACGCTGCAGACAGTCATAATTTAACTTTCAATGCAATAACGTTTTCAGCTGGCTGGGAAACTTCAGAAATGAGATGAGTTTTATATCGCAGCACTTAAATGCAAAATTGAGAGGTTATTAAAAAAAAAACTACAAAAAAAATAAATTTATTGAAACAAATTAGGAAACATTTTGTATATATTAGCAGACAACAATTACATGTCCTTTTAAAAATCAGTTTAAAAATACCACAAACTGTTAACAGAAACACTCCCTTTTAATATTCAAGTATAAGAATGTTTAATTGAAATGTTTAATACATTATTAATAGTTTTCTGATGATTAGATATTTACAGCTCATATAACATGTATAATGTGAAGCCAACATAATTTTATTTCTTTCGTTACCAAAGCCATATCCACAAAATGTACTGATTGAGGCCACAGGAGAGGGAACTGCTCTTGCAGAGGTAATATCCATTATAGTTATACTCCTAAGAATATTGTACTGAAAATGTATTTGATTCTTGATAGTTATAAAACTAAAGCAAATGTTAATTATATATCTGATAATTCATGTCTAAGTCAATGTATATAAATGTATCACTACAAAACATGTGTTTAAATTGTCTTATGTTATTTTATTTTAGGTAGCTGTGCGTTATAACATTGAACAAAGTCATGGTACTCAGGCGTTTCACGTGTCTGTAAACATAGATCAGGAAACCCTTGTCGTGTTGGAGACAAATACATGTGTAAAGTATGTACATGTATATAAACATAAATAATTCGTTTGAAAAACATTGGTTTATAAATAGAATATACATTTCTTTATAAAACCATTTCTTTCTTAAAATTTCCTGTACCAAGTCAGGAAAATGGTACTTGTTATCTTATAGTTCGTTTCTGTCTGTGTTGCATTGTCATTTAGTTTTTTGTTGCATATCAATGTATTTGTTGTTTCGTTGTTTTCCTCTTATAGTTGATGTGGTTCTCTCAGTTTTAGTTTGTAAACCGTTTTTTTTTTTCTCTCAATCGATTTATGACTTCCGAACAGCGTTATATTACTGGTGCCTTTATTCAAAGACTGTATAAATATAACAACATGTTAATTTCTACATGTGTTACCATAATTTTTATTTTATTTTTGTTTTAAATAGAATAAAAGGATAATGTTTAGAATCAAGTTTACGTTAACTAAAAATAAAGCACACATTTCAAATGTTCACTTTACTTGGTGCATTTACAAACATCTGCATTTCCTTGAATATGACCTAATAACATGCTAGATACAATATAATATTTCTAATAATTAATCAAAACCATTCATTACCAACTTCATTACTATGCATTAAAATGCATAATTTACCGTGAAGAAACATTTAAATGTTCTGGCTTTAATTTAAACATCCTTGGCTTTCAGTTTTTGGCTTTGAGCGTTCGTGTTGAATATGTTCAAGGCAAATCTAGAAAAAACGCTCTCGACACATGACGTTTATATAGTATTGTTTTGCATGTTTAATTAAAGGATAAGCTAAAAAAAACTTGAGTTTGTTTTGATACATTATGTTAATGAAAATTACAATATTTAGCTTTTGTTCGAATCCATAAGCCAAAATAACTAGCATTAAAACAAAAGCACATATACACAACATGTACAGATTATCTCAAATACTCTGTATTAGTAGCGAAGATATCATTTAGCGTAAGAAACATGGCAAAGCAGTTACAGTACATGCAATAAAATGCAAAAAAGACACGAGGAAAACAAAATAAAACTTATTTTAACAAAATATTTAAGTCTAAAACTCGGAAAGTCCCTAATCAAATGGCAAAATCAAAAGCTCAACCACATCAAACGATTGGAAAACAACTGTCAAATTCCTGCCTTGTTAAAGCCATTTCCTTATGTAGACAATGGTGGATTACAACTGGTTGTATAGCTAGCTAAACCTCTTGCTTTTATGATAGTCGCATACAATTCCATTATATAAAAAAACAAAACCGGAAATGATAAGAATGTATTACAGGCATGACGTATGCAACTAAACACACTAAAACAAAGCCAGTCATAACATTAACCTGTATGTTTACTTCAATAGACATAAACCTACTACCGCAAAAAAATGTACATGTAGTTTCAACATCGACAAAAATAGGAATCAATGGCATATTTTCAGAACTTTAAATTGCTGTGCTATAAAGCAATATGTGAATATAATTAAAAGAGACTACCGCGGATCTGCCATCAACAATTTACCTAATTTTAGACAGGAATAGTATAAAAAATAAAGGCTTACTGTCTTTTAACTTCCAAGTCGATCTATAATGATGATTGTGCTGATTGGTGTTATGAAAATTCATCGATTAACCAATCTAATATTTTTACACAGCATTTACTTTATTTTATTTATTAAGCTCATGCTACTAATGAAGTTTTTATACATATTCAAAAGTATAACTCAAAAGGAAAACATAAAGGAAGACATGTATACTATTACGTTAATGAGACAGCAACTCGAAGGAAAAATACATTAACCAGTCAATACACTGTATTCCATTATAGACAAGTGTCTTTAAAAACAAGTTAAACTATTTTTACACCGACTGTACAGACCATCAGAAATCATCTGCAATCAACAACTCAAAAATTGCATTGGATATAGAAATATGGTCCCCTGTACTTCTGTCATCAAGCAGTAAAATATGATTATATGTTCAACAGATGGCATAGAAAAGGGAAAAGTGGAATGGCTCTTTTAGAAATTGGAATTCCGACTGGATTTCAAGCAAAACATGATGAAATTACTGGTGTTCTATCCCTTAAGAAGATTGAGGTGGAAAATAGGAAATTTATACTCTATTTTGATGAGATAATTTATAACTTCACTACCTTAAATGGTTAAAATAAGGATGCATGAGGCGAGTTTAAATTTGATTTTTTTTCATCTTGTTGGAAAAGCAATCGAGATGAATTTTGATGTTTTTTTCATATATTCAAAACTGTGATTGAAAACCCTCTCAGACAATTAGAACATTATTATTGTTAATTAGAAATGTGCGATTCTAATCTAAAAGCCATGTTGAATATCAAAAATCTTTTCTAAAATCGATACGAGAATTGAAGCACACTTAGGTAAAATATAATCAGGATTATGCTCTTTTGACGCGATGAAAAAAGACGTTTCCTTTGAAAAGTTCAACCTTTGTCGAGGGTGAGGAAAACATCATGCAATTATATTTTTATAAGTATAGATCTAAAACATATACATGTATGTTCTACAGGAAAAGTTTCAATCAGAGAACACATTTTTTCATTGAGATTGCTTGTGCAAAATTGTGTTCAAAATTTAAGAAAGTATGTTTATAACCTATTTTTTCTTAAATCTAATTCATGTATGTATCATATTTACTTTTTCCTTGATAAATCAAAAACAAATTGTTTGGCAGTACAAACAAATGAATCATAAAGTTCAAATTGTTCCATTGCAGCTGTACTCAGTACAGTTATCTTAAATAATATGCATTCAACCTGTCAATGGTAAATGGTTCTCGTGAGTATGCGAATTTTAGTGCAAGTTTTGTTTGCATCCTCAAATCGCTATATGAGACGAATAATTTCAATGCAATCTGAAATAACATTTTAAAGACTGCCTTATGTTTAGAATAATCCATTATTTCTTGTTCTGAAGCTACATCTAGACCTGCAGATATAAGATATTTTTTTGTTTTTTCCTACCATTTTTGAACTATTTAACAAAACTTGCATATTTATTACATTATAACCTTGTTTTATAGATATCAGGTTATCCAGTCTGCATCAAAATGAAAGCCGTTCGTACAGGATTAGTAGCAAAAACGAAACCATCTGTGGTCAGAGTTTACGACTACTATAAACCCGGTACGTAAACACATTGATTAATTATTCAATTAGTACCATTATATCAATATGTTCTTCAGTATTGTTGTTTAATCCCAAAAGTAGAAAATTATGGCCAAGAAAAAACTTTTTTATCCCATTGCATGTTATAACTCATTCTGTTTAATAAAGTTTATAAAAATCGGGTATATTTCTTTGTTTTTTGGTGTTCTTTGACAACAAAAGGCGATTGATGAATTTTAATCTATGGTATTGTCATTTTGAATAAGAATCATTGTTTATACTAAATGTATGTTAACATTTCATCAACTCTTGATAAAGAATTATTCTTTAAATAATTTTGACCAAGAAATATCCTTTTGATTTTAAAAAATTACAATTATTTACAATTTTTACAGTAGACCTATGTTTGTCTGTGTCAACTAGTGAAAAAATAGTACCTTGGACAATATTGTTTATATCCTATCGATGTGACTAGTTTTCCAATCTCAGCGCGTAATGAATCCAGGCTTTTCTATGCACTAAATAATTAAGCATTCTTCCACTTCAACTTTTCTTCCAAACGAGACAATAGTTTGTGTCGCCAGCCATCATGTGAATGTAACTTCAAGGCATGGTAAAAACGATACAGTCAGTGATTGAGTAATTATTCATTTCTTTTTCTACCACATCATATGTTTAACATGTTCAAGCAATATCATAACCACAAATGTTGATAAATCATTTTTTATATTTAGAGCTCCAGTTTACGACGTTTTACCAATCTGGTGCTCTTCAGAAGTCTAGCATTTGTGACGTTTGTAAACAGTGCAAACAGTGTAGACAGTGAGTAAATAAATATTTGATTTTAGGGTCAATATCAGAAATGTTGTTTAATCCAAACACAAATTAACAGTGTAAACTTTCCAATAAAACGGCTATGGGATATTATGAAATATACAATGAGAAATAGTGTTCTGTGTAGTAGAAAGTAAATTCACAAGAATACTGAACTCCGAAGGAAATTCAAAAAGGAAAGTCCCTAATCAAATGGCAAAATCAAAAGCTCAAACACATAAAACGAATGGATAACAACTGTCATATTCCTGACTTGATACAGGCATTTTCTTATGTAGAAAATGGTAGAAAATGTAGAAAATGTAGAAAAATTTAATTGAATGAATATTCATTGTTTTTCGTTCAATGCGGAAAAGCGTAGCGTGCGATGTGAAAATGTTTAAGTTGTTTACGCCTTTGTTATTATTTCGAGTTTTCTAGAAATATTAAAAATTACCACTCAGTAAGATTCTATCTTGATAGGGGAGTCATGAATTGTGTAATCGATAATTGTGTAATCGGAAATTTTATACGAATCAATATATTGAACAACAAATCGCACTGTCTGATTGTATCCTTCCGTATTTAGTGTTTGGTCGACCAATTATACACACAACTTATGTCATAAGTCATACATTTCAAAGTATTATGTTTCTGTACCTGTATTTCATACGAGCCATTACAATACTTGTTAACAATGGTTTTTCTATGCTGTTCTGATATTTTTCAGATGATTTACTTTAGACGAAGATGGCCTCTAACACAAACTATGTAACTGGAATTATTGGTTATAAATGGAGACAAGTTTTAACAAAGTGTTAAATAAAAAATGATTAAATGTTAGAATTTACACCTTTCATTTGAATACTTCCGAACAAAAATTACTTGTTTATTACTGCTGGAAAAGGTATACTTGTTTGACATTACCCTATTCTCCTGCCAGGTTTTTTGTTGCTTTGTATTTAACGAATGATATGCCTTCTTTGGTAAACATGCATTCTTCCACATACACAATGTCCAAATGTCACCTTGTCTATGGAAACCAATCAACAATAACTATCTCAGATAAACAAATTTCTATAGTTGACATACGTTTATCATTTTTATCATATAGCATGGCCAACAACATTTTTCATGACCTGTTTGATGAATACAAAGAATTGTTATGTATGTTTATGTACATGTAGCAAACATTATAACAAATACACATAATTCATCGTCTCCCTTGCTTATAAACATAGTTTTCCACATTTAATCTCAAATAATTTAATGCAACCTATTGTGTATTTTCCTAAAACAAAAAAAAAACAAATACTATATGATAGGGCATACATCGACACCATTTTATGCAATTTGTCTAATAAATATAAGATCCGCCTTTTGTATGTTTTTCCTCCCATACACAATTTCGGTCAATACAAATTTAAGATAGTAACACAAGCACCATATGACAAATTCAGCTAGAAAACCCATCTAGCAAGAAGGGTTTGTTCTGCCATCAATAATCTATTTGTTTTTGAGAAGTGAAAAATGGACAAATAAAATGAATGATAATTGGCGCATGAGTCTCCCATGTCTATTAAAATGTTAATATTAAATAAATCTGCATAGGATCCATTCAGAATTAAAATGCAAGGTGTTTGCACAACCTAAGTATATATACCACTGATATGACTGATGATATGTAAGTTTCGCTTGACAACTAATGGAGGAGATTGACAGACAACCGTGTTCACTACAACAGAGGCACGGACAATTTTGTCAAAGGGGATTAGACATGTTTAAAAAACCTTGTCACGTAATCTAATTCTGAATCGTTCAAAAGAGTTCAGTCATCAAATTATGAAATTGAAATTTGCATTACCATTTATAATGATCACATTTTCAATTCGCCGCAACCATGTGTATATATATACTGGTAATATTCCCAAAGTATGTCTCTATGAAATGAAACATCGAGATCATAGCTACGAACCAGTACGTAAACAAAACAAAAACATATATGAATGATATATAACTCCCAAAAGCAGGCGTGGTTTGTTAAACAGCTGAATTTACAAAGTGCAAACTATAATAATTGTGGAGAACTGTTCTACTTTAATAATGCATTCTTCGTTTGACGTGTTCTTGCTCATTTGTTTTGTTTTTCATATGTATTGACCAAAATGGTGACAATTGTCACTAAATTGAACATGAAAGGAATGACATCATATATATGTTAATGTATGTTTCCAGGGAAAGGTTCAGCTAGCTATAAAACAATGTTTTCCTACCATTTTCTACTTAATGAAAAAACCTGTACCAAGTCAGAAATATGGCAGTTGTTATCCATTCGTTTGATATGTTTGAGTTTTTGATTTTGCCATTTGATAAGGGACTATCCGTTTTGAAATTTCCTCGGAGTTCAGTATTTTTGTGATTTTACTTTCCACTGTTCTTCTTCATTATTTGAATCGATTACATCCCTGCAAGTAAAATTTATTTTGAATTAGATTTTCAATGTAACGATATTTCAAAGATAATTAATAGCTTGACATGGTGTTCTACTGTAACCTTTTGACTAGAAAAAATAAAAAGATCTAAAAGATATCTATTTTAGCTATGCAAAAGTTAAAACCCCTGTTTTAGCAGCATTGTACAATGAAAAATAAAATACGTCTTTAAATGTAAATATGTAGTGTTATCCTAAAAATGTTTGCAAATAGAAAAGCACCTTCGTATAACCAGTTTGCAAATTGGAATCGATACATATAGTGTACATATTGTTTGCATATCCACTAATGAAGCGTTTAAAACGAGGGACATAAATTCAGACATCGAAAAGGCCACACAGAACTATGTAAATGTTGCTTAAACATTATTCTATTATAAAACGTTAGATATCACTATTTTTGCTACTTAAGATTGTAAGTTGCAATGTGTATGTTTAATGACCAAACATTTGTCTCATGCAAAGTTGGATTTAAAGCTAAACTGAAATATCTAAAAACTACCTATAATAAAAATATATACGACCTATCATTACTGACATCCACTTTATTTGATTTTTTTTTATTTGGAATATTATCTCATTGGCAATTATACCACATCTCCTTTATTTCAATGTTTTTATATTTAAAAAAGATATGAATGAATCAAGATCTGTAAAACATTCATCACATGTATAAATTAAATTTCTTTATATTTTTCATATAAACAAACTTCGGGTCAAGGAAGAATATCCATGGAATAATACAATGTTTATCCCCCATTAACATGTATCTCCTGGTAAATTCAGCTACGATTCAATATTCTATATGTTACATTTGATGCTTTTATTTTATACTCTTTATAATCATTGCAATCATTATCTGAGACAAACGGCCATTGCATATGAGTTTATGTGAACTACGCCATGACACTCCCCAACAAGGATTGGTTCTAAAAGAAGATTGGGAAATGATTTTTGGTTGAATTTGAAAGGCACTCTTGTATAACAAAATGTTTACAAAAACTATTCTTAACAGATAATTTTTTTTTCAGCATCGTACTGAAATTAAAGCAGTAGTTCAACCATTAGATATTCTTGGCTATTATGCCTTCAGTTTATGATCAAATTTATCTTAAATTTTTCAGAACTTCTGTTAATTCTTTTCTTTTTCTGCCTGTCTTTGGCATTAACATATCCCATACCTGTGATTATTGTATCGTTCCAAAAAAGGTACAAAAGTTTTCATTCTCCGATTCTGCATATTTTGGTAGGACTGTATGCGATAAAATATAAATTGCAATAAAAGCATATCTTTCATGTATGTATGTGATCATATTCGTAAGTATATTTGAAAAAATTTAATTGCATTGGCAAGAGATGTGAAATGCTATGGGCTGTGTCGGATACAAATTGATTTTAACGCAAAATAAGAAAAATAAATTATTGGTCTTCATGTGGAGATGCTTATTTTAGGGTCCCTATGTCATGGAATTTGTTATTTGTTTTATTCTTTTGGTATCATAAAAGGTCTTTCAGTTAAGGAATAAGGTTTAAAAGGCAAATATTTGATGGTTTGTTGTATTTTATACATTTTTCTATTCGGGACTCAGGGTGATGAAGCGGTTCCGAAATTGAATACAGACACGATACTGTGGTGTTTTTAGAACGGTGAATACGAAAAATCTCCTTTCATCAATATCCATAGTATGTTCTATGAAATCAGTGCCTGTTTTGTTGTGGGGCATGTTGTGTTTGTTTCCTTTGTTAAATGTTTATTAACGGAAAACTAGTAGAAACTGTGTGACATACATTATCAAATGTGTGCTTCTTACAATGTTGACTCGAAAAACAAATGGTAATGAATGGTTGACAATAAAAAAGACCATGTTAACATTATAGTAATATTATCTTAAGTTATAAAGTTAATCAAATGCGTCTTTAACTTCAAAACATTTTTCCTGAAAAGTCCACATTGTCTCTCGTAATTTTTTAGAAAGTAATACAAACAATTCAGTCATGAAAGATAAAGGTGCAGGTTCTACACTGATTTACAATATAACATCATGTAGACTATTCTTCTAAATCAATATTAGGCTCTTACATTATCAACTTAAGATATTATTTATAATTAAATAGAAATAAGAAGATATGATATGAGTGGCAATGAGACAACTATCCATATAATTCACAATCTGTAAAAAAGAAACAATTATACGTCACAATATACATGCAGTACGGCCTTCAACATGGGTCTATTGTTCACACCGAACAGCAAGCTATATAGGACCCCAAAACGATTTTTAGCATGGTGTCTCTATGGTTAAATCACATTTTCTTCAAAACATTTCTTTATAAATGGTATTGATTTCTTGTTCAGCATTTCGAACATATTGATACCGTAGTTTTAGTGCATAACTTGTCTTTCTGAATATGTCCTTTAGGTAGAGATAAATAGTTTTTTTGATATATAATTATAGAGTTATGAACAATTAAAAAGTTGTTTGAAATGTTCGTCTATTCAGATTAATATATTTTCTATCTTCAAAATAATGACAAGGTTGATTTATTTTGAAAAGATACCATCAGAATTGAATTGTTCATGTTGGCTCAATAATACATACTGTATTTTTAATTTGTACATTTTTCTTTGATGTGTCCTGGCGGATTATGTCAGTATCAGTAAAATGGTCATGATAAAAAAAGTTATTGGGTCAGTTCGCAATTGACATGCACGAGTAAACCGAGTAAGAATATACTTTCCTTTCATTCACAAAATCGAGCGTTACATTGTATTTTATTTAGCAGAAATGCACCAGTTTTTTGGTCTATGACACGATGATCATTTTAATTCTGAAAAGTGAGTTTAGGTCTTTCAACGATTTTGTCAAAATTGTGTGAAAATTTAAACAGCAAATGTACGAAAACCCTATAAAATTTAAATAATTGCGATATCCGCATTATTAACTATCATTTTAGCTCACCTTTCTGTTCCGACCATAGACAGAGTTTTCATGTATAAGCAGGACTGTTAAACAGTGTAGTGCTGTTCCAATCTGTCTCCTTTTCTGTTCCTTCAGAAGAATTTGTTCAACCTGTTTAGTCACTATTAAGTGTTACAATTTATATTTAGACGCAACACATAAATAGTGAACAAAAAGGTACCGCTTTCGTATGAAAGAAGCTGAAAAAAATATACACACTTCCGACATTTTTTATTGGACAATCATACAATCAAGGAGTTGTGGTTTCATTGGCAATTTATAGATAGCAAAAACAGGTCACTTTACGATTCATATTTTTGGTCCAAATTGTGAAAAATAAATGACACGACTTTGAAAAATAACACGAAGAGCAAAAATAAGTATACCAAAGTTTAATAAAAAAATTTGGAAAATAGAATTGATAGAAAAAACAGTCAGCCTACAGACTCCGTGCCAACACTTAAAACAAAATTAAAGTGTCTTCTTACACATTGCTTTCCTAAAAATATAAATCTGATCGTCTTCTATCCGATGATAAGCTAGTTCAAACAATTACAACGTGACTGCAAAACCATAGAATAACCTTACAAGGTCTCATAATTATTTGGACTAATGATAAGCAAGTATAAAGTAAAAGATGTTCCACTCTGTGTAGTTTTCTATTTGTATCCATCTGATGATTAAGACTTTTTCAACTTATTTTTATAGTTCATTTTTATGTTGTACTGTTACACCACTGTCTTAGGTAAGGGGGAGGGTTGGGATCCCGCTAACATGTATGTGCCTGTCCCAAGTCAGGAGCCTGTAATTAAGTGGTTGTCGTTTGTTGATGTGTTTCATATTTGTTTTTCGTTCATTTTTTGTACATAAATAAGGCCGTTAGTTTTCTCGTTTGAATTGTTTTATACTTGTCGTTTCGGTGCCTTTTATAGCTGACTATGCGGTATGGCTTTGCTCATTGTTGAAGGCCGTACAGTGACCTATAGTTGTTTATTTCTGTGTCAGTTGTTCTCTCGTGGAGAGTTGTCTCATTGGCAATTATTCCACATCTTCTTTTTTATATTTGTGTAAGATAAAGAAAAATTTACCTACCGGTTTGTTACCATTATATTCTGTATAGTTGTATGCATGTTCAAAGCTAAAATAATGAAACGTATGCAATAATTCATTTGTACCTTGTTCAAGAGAATGACGTAGCCTGTGGTGTCAAGTGTGGTTTGATATTTTCAATATTATCATAATTATTAATCAAAAGGCAATTTCAATTTTTCATAATTAGCAACCATAAGAATAAAGTACTGTTTGTTCCTTCGGGCTCATTTGATATTTTTATTTTTACTTTTTCTTTATCCAACACCTGATATTTTATCTTGACAAAGTCAGTATCAAACACAAAAAGTCATGTATTTTATATTTAACACATAATTACATAATTATAATTGCATGGTTGTACTTCAGTTCATGAATTTTGTAATGATTCAGTAAATGCAATTATTCAAAAAACATCTAATATAGTTTTGTAGCATTCTGTTGTTAATATTTTTCCAAAAAAAATTATTTAAAAGAAAATCAATAAGAAGTTACATGTTTCGATTTTTGTGTGATCAACAATGTTGTCGTGTCACTTATTCCATGTTATTAAATTGAATCCAACTTCAAACTATGACAAAATATAAATCGTCAGTTATCCATTAAAAAATATTCATGATAGAAATCTTTTGATGCTCTTTATATAAGTATATAAATATTCACAAAAAAATACTGTTATAAAACAAAAACGTATATACATGACTTTTAAACATATGACAACAATTTCATTTTCTTAGCCTTTTTCTGTTTATAGTAATATTGGTAGTAAGTTACAGTCGTAATAGGTACAGAACAAAAGAAAGGAAAGGGTGAATATTTGCTCAAAACTTAAACAGAGAGTGAGTAAAAGTAATGAGTTGTAATTTTTAAATTTGATATTGTTGAATCAAAATTTTGTTTATTAATTTCTACTATGCATTTTCTATTTGATTGTATGAATGTAGGAAATATAAAATTGCAGTTAATTATGATAATCGATTATGACAAATTCAGGTATCAAACATTAATATTTAATAAAGTATGTGTATGACAAAGTAATTGACAAAAAGTTTCAATGAAAACAAAAATTGATAAATTTCGTGCGTCCAATGAATTTTTCCCGATTTTCAATAGAAAAGTTAAAACACAAATAAAAACCAAAAAATAATTATGAGTTCGAAATTAAACAATTCATTATCGCCTTAACTAATATTATCACAATTGTTATGTTACCTTTTTCAGATGGCAAAATCATTTGAAAAAAATTTAACCCTCAAATATTAACTGGCAAAAAATCTATAAAATAAAGATTGTGCATTCAATTAGTAACATAAAGCGGTTAATTTTGTGAACAAAAATTAACAACATGCAGCACATTCAGCAATTCTTTTGATGCATTAAAAAGGCTTTCCTTAAGGTGAAGCTTTAACATAATTAAGTTCATATTTTATGTCTTCTTAGAGAATATTGTTGACACGTTTTGATGTCTTTTTTCTTCTTTGAGAAACCTATATACGTGATTGACAAACACTTTGGATATTTTAAGTGTGAAAAACTGTATACTTACTTGTATTGCAGGGTGCAAGTTAAAAAGAAAGTCATGTTTAAAAGTGTTTCGATTTTTGAACAAGTGTTTCATATGTGAATTTATTAAATAGACCGACAATTGCCTAACATATCAATATCGCTGGCTACTTAAAATTAACACTTATAATCCTTTTAGATTTGATTTTATTTTGTTGTGTTTTAACACCATTTTAAAGAACGGCATTTAGGCTATTTCGTGGCGGCCAGTTTTTATTGGTGGAGGAAGCCGGAGTTCCAGGAGAAAACCACCGACCTTCGATAGGAAAACTGACAATCCTAGTCAATTACGATTGGACTCGAGTAATCCTTTTAGAAGGCATTATCCAATTCATTTAAGACATTGCTGTTTTTTCTCAAGCACGATAATGTAGAGATGTTGATTTACAATATTTAAGCAGCATAATCAAGCATTTGTAATAAACTTCGAAATGTACATGTAAAACTAAGGTAAACACCCTCATCTCAACTGCGGAAATTTAACAATTGGCTTCACAATCTTCTCTAGGAAGAGGACGAACAGAGCTTAGACCAAATCGATAAATTTAAGCTGTTAAAATTCACATTTCATAACTGTGAAAGATTTTGGAGTATCTGCATTTGTTAAAATACTAATGTTTTATACAAATTGTATCTGAAAAATTGATATTGAGTTTTAATCATTTTCAATATTACAGCATCATCCTATTTGCTCTATTGCGTAAATATTAGCGTAGTAATACATAACCAATGTAACTTTTAAAATAAATCAATGAAAAGAACTCTTGCATATTTTTTTGGTGGTACAAGTATAGATGGATAGTCAGTTGATAAGTCTGGATATAATAACCAATTTATTCAGAAAGGAATTGTTTGATACGCCCCTTTTTCAAAGGAATTATCTAACCCGGATGACGATTGATGACCACGAATAGCATATACACGTCGATTGTCTGATGGTATCCTAGACAATGGTAAGTATTCAACAATAGATAACACAAAAAAACAATATAATTTGCAAAACTTGTTATATATTGTGACATTTTCTGCAATAAAATTCTTTCGGAACTTGTGGTGATCATTTCGAAAGTAGTGATATTATTAGAAATTGAAATTGGTCGCCATTTTTTAAACAGATAATTCAATAAGAACACCGTTAAAAAGTTGTTTTATAGTCAGTAAGTGTTCATTAGAATATGCACCTCGACATTCATCGTGCGTTTTTATATCTTTCAATTTATTTTTAAACTCGTTGTAGCTTGTTTTGTTTTGTTTTTTTTATCTTTCGATACTGCAACTAAGAGGAAGAGAACAATACAGTTAAATAAATTCAAAAAGTTCAGAGAATGATATAGTGTTTTTGTTCATATTTTTTAGATACTAACTCAATAAACATGAAAAACAATCATCATTGAAAATATTTTTTTCATATTCCAGTAGCAGACATGGGCAAAATTAGTTTCGATTTGTTCGTTTAATTTTAGAAGAGACATGCGCAGTGGTCGATTTTTGTCGTTTATTTTAGAAGGTACATGCGCAGTTTGATACACATATTGATATCTTTATACCAACCATTTACATCTTAAAGTAATATTTTGAAGTAACTGAGTACGTCACTTTTGTTCACTTATTAAACTGATCCACATTTAAAAGATTGAACTTTTTTTTTATTGAAACTTATATTTCCTTCATATAAATAGATATATATAAATATATATATATATATATATACATATTACCATTCAGCATATCTATATAAATAATCATATCTACTATCAACATTGACTTTCTTTTAAATAAAGTAGTCATCACGCACTTAAATATTTTATGTTTTTAAATATTATGACGTAGTCTTTAACGAAAAGGTGAACATTTTGGAAAAGTTCCAAGTACAAACGTATGACTCAGTCTGTTTATTTCCCAAAACCCATAAAAAGTAATTTTCTGTTTACAACAAAAGATCTTTGAAATAACTATAAAAATGTGTTCTGCTACTCCTTCTTTATCACAAAAGTTGAAAAAAAACATTTCCGAAAATATAGTTTTTATTTCTTGTTTAAACGTTTGGTTTTTTTTTGGTTTTTTTTTTTTTTTGTGGTTATTTTACTTTTTTTAAGGGAGGGGGAAGTCAGTGAAGGGGGACAACGATGTTCATGTTTGGAATGATACATTAAGAACAGTCTAAATATTTATCTAAACATTTTAACATCTAAGTTTTTGCTTATATAGATGTTTTAAAGCAATTGTTAATAAACAGAAATTTTAACAAAAAAATCCTTATTTAAAAAAATGTTCTTGAAAACTATGTAATTATTCCATAAGCTTGTTTTCGTTATACAGTTTTGTATTGAATTTAAACATAAAAAGATCCGTAATATCAGAATTAAAGAAGTCATTAAAGTTTTACTTTTACTGTAATAAGTTGAAAATAAATTGAATCCGTCATACCATGACAAATCAGAATAAAATATATATGTTTTTGTCTCAAGTAAATACAATTCAAGATATTTCTTTCTGATATCATTTTTCCTATCAAAACATAAATGCTTACCTTCATGCGCAGTAAAATATGAAATTTTTTTTGTGTGTTAAATATATCTACCCAACACAAACTAATTAATCATTTACGTATATACCCGTTTTAGAAAACTTGTCAACCTTATTTACCATATATACTTACTTAGACAGGTATTAATTTACACCAAAAAGATTTAAAATGCAGGGTACAAAGTTCTTTTTGTTATCAGTTTAAATCCCGGTCACATTGTGAATATGTATATTTACTTACGGTAACTGCGATCAATCATGATACAGCATTTTTAAATATTAAAGTGTCGAAATTTATCATAATTTTCCAATGTATTAAAATTTCTTATACTATAGTAAAATTTTAATACACTTAAGAATTTTAGGGGCTAGTATTACTTATATTGTACATGCACTGTTCCTACCAACAAGTGCTGCTCTGAAAACTCGTGTATTAATTTTTACGTCTGGTCAATTATAAGGTTACACAATTTGCATATACCTCTTGATTATGAATAGTGAAGAGTGATCAAGTTTTGTATTAGCAATATTCAATAATGCGCTATTGCATGTTTCTTTCCTATATATGAATCATCATGAGATGTGATTTAATCATTCAACATGTGTATACGCTAGCTAGTAAAGAGCTTGTTAAACTTCACGGGTGCAACATGTGGAGCAGGATCTGCTTACCCTTTCGGATGACCTGAGATCACTCCCAGTTTTTGGAGGGTTTCGTGTTGCTTTGTCTTTTTTTGTCTATGTTGTGTTTTCTGTACTTTTTTTTGTCTGTTTATCTTTTTATTTCTAAGCCATGGCGTTATTTTCGATTTGTAAATTGGTATCTTTCGCCCCGCTTCCACAAACATTTGCTGAATTCTTAGTGCCGCAAAAATGTTATGATGTATTCCCCTGGTTTACATTCATTGACGTACGCCCCATACATTTCTTCATCTGACTTGCCACTTTTACCGACGCCATACTATCTAAAGTTGTTCAAGAGACTGGTTGAGTGTGGATTATTTGTTAATAAAGTATAAATTCACTTCATTATCGTCAAATGAAAAGTAACATCTTACCAATCATAGAAGCGATCTGTCTTAGAAAATTTCCGCACATAAATGTTAACAAACATATTGATAAGTTAATTTTGGTCAATGATACAGATCCTACCATATTCTAATATGAAGGGTGTTTTAATTATTACTTAATGTGGAAATTCAATTTTACTTTTCACTGCACGTTGTTTTCAACTTATTTGTAACATAGTTTTTGTAATTTTAAGTGTTCCTCATAAAAACATTCATTACTTTTCATATATATTGTGTTATCAGAACGAAGGAATATACCAGCGCATCAGTCTTTCTTAATCATATTGACATAACTCTCACATACCGGGTATTTATTTATGTATAAGGGTAGTTCTTGTATGCTTCAGGAACTATAGTTTACTACTACAATTTACAACAATAACAATTCAATCGTCTTTTGAACCTGAGTTCACTTCCTGATTTTTTTTATAACTTATGTGTTTTCATTTGGCTTTGATTGTGTATGTCTGGGTTTTTTTTAATGTTTGTATTCAACTTATGGTATCGGTGACCTTGCCATTTTTGGTTTATAATCTCTTCAGTTTGAATAAGCTTTGGATATTCAAATATATTAACCTCGGAATCATTTAAAAGACATTTGTTGTCGAAATCTGATGTTTATAATTTGATTCCGTTGATGTTGTAATTACAAGGTATAGTGTAAAAAAGATTACATTTACATCGGTGTACCTGTATTATCAAACCTATGTGCATATATTGTAGTAGAAAAAAGAATATGTTAATACAGTATGCGACTGTTAACGTTTCTAATGTTATTATGGCTTTCCATAGGCTTTTCCATCTGAAGATGTACCATCGACTAAAGATCAAAAGAAGAGAAAACGTAATGGAATTAACGATTTGACAAACCGATTTTCAGTGAATGGACGAAAACAACTACCAATAAAGGTAATCTTTTTTCAAACATTCAGCCATTTTGCAGAGCAGTTTGACAATATTATCCGAAGAGTTGATACAGATGACAGTTTTATGGAACTGTACCTATAAAGCTGGCAAGCATGTCCCTGGTCGGTTGATCCCCTCTTGACATATATAGTATAATGTCTACATTGAAATCTTTCGTAGTTCGTTGTTGAATTAATGTAAGGCAATTCCGACTTGATTAGGTTTATTTTTCGATTAATTTATAGGTTATATACATGTATGCGTTAATCAATAGGAATCTCACAATATTGTGATTTACATCGTAATGGTGGAATTATGTTTTCATACAATTGAACAATCATATCAGATATAAACATAAATATAAGATTTGGTATGATTTCCAATGAAACAACTCTCTATCTGAGACCAAATGACGTAGGATTTAACAAATGATAGTGATCTCACGGTCCTCATCAATGACCATAACCCATACAGCGTAAGAAGCTATATAAGGTCCTGAAATGACAAATGTAAAACAATTCAAACGAGAAGCCTAACAGCCTGATTTATTTTCCAAACAATAAACAAAAACAAATATGATATACACCAACAAGCGAAGGAATATATATATATATTTGACTAAAACGGTAAACTTGGATTAGAGTTGTTTGACCGTTATTGAATATGTTCAGATTGTCGTAACCACAACCTGGTCTTTTTCCCACAAACGCCAACTACCGAATTATCACCAGGGTAATTGTAAAATGAGCATCACGACAGATTTCATGTGTGAGGCCGGATTTCCTTACTTTTCCGGAGCAACTGAGATCAACACCTGATTTTTTGTTTGTTTGTTTTTTTTAATTTTTTTGATTTTTTTTTTGGGGAGGGTGGAGGGGATCTTGATGTACAGTCGTCACATATCGTTGTCTTTCGTATACCGGTGTTTGTCGTATGTTTTTTTTTCTAATTTTGCCATAGCGTTGTCAGTTTATTTTTTTCTTTGCAATTTCACCAAAAGATAAACAATTGAATCTTCCTTCTCTTTTTTATTTTTAACCTCTACTCACGACAACTAGGTTTCATTCCAAACTAAAAGCATTTAAAAAAATGGCAGACGTAGATACAAGTATCTTTTTTTAAGCAGAGTTGAGTCGTATTTTGTAAAATTAAATCACTCTGATTAACACAAAATATATCTGAAACTAGATTTGCCAAGATGCTTGGTTTCTTGATTGACAACAGATTTAATACGTTTAGTGTTTTTCAACAACCAATCAACATTAACATGGTAATCAACAGTGTTTCTATTCTTGCTGAGTTCATATGTTCATATAAGATTAACTTCATACATCATGATATTTGTAGGCAGGATGAAAAGAAACTAGCGTTATCGTTTACCATAACGTTTTGTTATATAGTTGAAGTCTCTTCTAGAAACAATAAACAGATTTTTATACAGTGTCGTCATTTGACATGTTTGGGGATTTGCCACGTTTCTGAACAGTATTAATATATTTTTTTTGTATTTAGTTATACAGATGAATGATATTAAGAAGGCAAAAAATACAACAACAAAAAAATGACTTCTGAATAAGGAAGGATATTCAGTTCCTGTCAAAATGCATATGGCACAACCACTATGTTACTCTGTAAGCTAAAACAAAAACACAAACGATATGAACGTTTTCTCACATCTTAACCCTCTTGCTGCCAGGAGTTTTTCGAGGTTGCATTTCGTATGCCAGAAAATATGACAGCTCGACGTCTGTGACGTCAGATGCCCAAAAATGACGTCATTCGATATATGACGTCACGCCATAATGACCGTTACATTTGGGACCCATTGAAGAACAATATAACACTGTTTAATCTTTGGTCTTTTATTTGAAAGAGATACAGCAATGGGGTGAAGCTTGCATAAATTAAAACATGGACATATGTGTCCCTCCGGCACAGTCGTTGTGGACACATGTGTCCCTCCGGCAGCAAGAGGGTTAAGGGTGTACGATACAGTTACAGGGAAGGTAATGACGTTGCTAACGTAAAATGTTATTTTCGCGACGTCAAACTGTGACATATCGGGAAAAGATGCATTTTCAACTGATTTTTATCGTTCAAACTGATTTAACTTGAAAACGAGTTCATGGACCCCTATTTTTTCAAATGACATTTGGTTTGATAACGTTTGAAGATTTTGTGTACCAATTTTCATGAAAAAGCAAACAATGCAATTTTTTTAAATTTGATAAATATACAGCAAAAAATTACGTTTTTTTTTCTACATTCATGAACATTTGATAACTATGATTTATTTGTAAAAATAAAATGCATAAATTTATAGGACATATATATGAAATAAAATTACAAAAAAAATATCAAAAAACAGCTTGTGATTATCTTTTAAAACAAAAAGTTATGTATATCTGTCAAAGGGAAAAATACGTCCACAAATCTGAATTTTGAGCAAATATCTTAAATTTTGACCTCATTTACTCAAAAAGTAGCACATGAAGGTATATTTTTTATTACATATTTGATTTTATCAGGTAAAAAATAGCCAATATACAAATTTTCATCAAAATTTTATTATGGGATCAAAACTGTATCGTATGCCCTTTTAGTAAAAAATGAGGCAAAAAATACCAGAGAGACGTTTAAATTATAAGCCTGGTACCTTTGATAACTACAATCAAAGTCATAAGTCGAAAATAAATTGACAACGCCATGGCAAAACAAGAAAAAAACAAACAGACAAACAACAGAAAATAACACACAACAAAAAAAACTAAAGACTGAGCAATACGAACCCAACCAAACAGTTAGTGTAATCTCAGGTGCTCCGGAAGGGTACGAAGACCCTGCTCCACGTAGTGCACCCGTCGTGTTGTTCATGTAAGTACAAACCCTGTGATAATTCAAATTATGTCGGTTAATTTCGGAGAAAAAGGGTACGGCATGGTTATGTCGATAATTGGAACATATCTGTTGTCTTATGTGAAAATGATATCAAATAAAGTGTATCATTATAGTATACCAATAAAATCTTCATCTGAAGATAAGTTCAAATATAAATATATAGTTAATAGTTCTTTTTCTTCTTTTTTAAGACTAAAAATAAAAAGAGCAGGAAGTTTTCAAAAATGGACCACCAATGGATAACAAAGAAGAATCGTCATCTCCTAAGAAGAAAACAAATTAGGGTTATGAAGCAAGAAATACAGAAAAACAGAAAAGATAGTATTAGATGCATGCATACTTGTCGTATGAATGAAATTAACAACCCTTGCAACGTTCGTTACAACGGGAAAGGTTCACGTCGTGTTGATTTCATTGATAGATTTAAATCCATCGATACGCAAAAGGATTATGAAAATGGGCAATCATTTTGTCGCGCTTCTTCAAAATTAAGAATCACTTCACAAAACGAATATCCAATCAACTTCAACATCCCGGAAGCACGTGGTTATACATATGATACACATAGCATTAATGATCCGATGGTTGGTGATCTGAATTTACGGTGTTACAGATTTGGAAGCACTTTACAATGGAACACGCCCGACCGTTTTATCACAAACGAATTTAATCTAGGCCACACCATACAATTCGAATCGCTGACTTTTTCAGAATCGATTCTTGAGTATGAAATTCCTCCTTTTGGGCATACAAGAATAGTACATTCTTTAGCAATAACACTTGGACATAGTAATCAGATTCCAGCCTGTATACTTGGACACACTCGACCATTTTGAGTAATTTTTGCAGTTTAGTCTGGATATTTTGATTTAACTGGACTTTAAATGTGTTAAGTCCACGAATAGTCAGAAAAACGCTTTTGTAAATATCGCTGCTTAAATTATCTAATATTAAAAATTTCAGCTGTTGAACATAACGCCAATTCCCTTTTAAAATATTTATTTCTGTTTGATGTTATAGTTCATGCTCACGAATTATATTATTAGCAATGATTCTCCCAGAAAAAAAAATGTATTTTCAAATAAGCTTGTGTTTATAACTTGTGAAAATGCCATACATGCTGTTGTTTTGATTAGTTAATAAAAATATAAGTTTAAAGTTATTAGAAATGATTGTCGACATTTATGTTAAAATAGTGAAAGGTTTCAACTGCATCAGACAAATGGCTCTGTATATTTTTCGTTTCTTTGACGACGGATATGTTCCGATTGTCGTAACAACAATCTCATCCCTGAATATGACTTACCGAATTAAACATATCACCGTTTTCTTTTTTAACTTAAATGAGCAACACAACATATGCCGCATGTTTAAGTCGGATCGACTTACCCTTCCGAAGCACCTGCTTTTACCCCCATTTTTGGTGGGTTCGTGTTGGATAGTCTTCTGTGTTGTTTAGTATACTGTTGTTTGTTTGTTTGTCTTTTTCTATTTTAGCCATGGTGTTGTCAGTCTATTTTCGACTTATGAGTTTAAAAGTCACTTAATATTATTTGCCTTTCTTAAAATATACATGGCTTGAAGATATTCGGCTTTGATCTTGTCTAATGACGCTAATTCTAGAGGCGCTTCTAACGCATACAATTTAAAAAGATTATTTTCATTTTACATAGCACTTTAATCCTCATTGCATTTTTTGTTCATGTTGGGCTTTATTTTTTTTGGGGGGTGGGGGGAAGGAGGGGGGGGGGGGGGGGGGCCGGGTTTTTGTTTATTACAAATCAAAACTTAGTGATGGGATATCACTCTTGCATCCGTGAAAAAAACCGTTATTTTTCTCTTTCTCACCGTTAACTCCAAAGTCATACAAGATTGATGTCATTCGGTAGACATGACAAAACGTCACGAATCAGCGAATGTACATAGTCAAAATGCACATGTTTTACGCTGGTAGGACCTAAACTAATCTGCTTAATACGTATCAAGTCATCGGTCAAAGACTATGCATTTTAAGGCAATTTAAAAGTAGTCCAAAAACTGGATATAAATACAAAGTACAGTACTGCTTATTATCTAACAAAATTATCGATTAGAAAAATTACCGGGATTAACAGTTTTCAAACAGTTTTCAACGATTCGCAATTAATGGTCAGTTTATTGTTTACGGGTTCTGAGTTGTCTTGCTGCGACAACATGCAGGTCAGAGGTCAATCAATGACGAACAACATGAACTCTTGACGAACTTATTTTTATGATCAACAACTAATGGAACACTGACACTGTTTCCAAAAACCAATTTTCTACGAAAGAGAAACATTTTTATTTTAAAGTAGTCTTATCATGAGCAGGCTGCATGTGATCATTCAACCATGAACGAATAATTACAGTGTACCTGCGTTGTGCTAATTTCCTCTGGTAAAATTTTTCACTTTGGTCTCCTTTTACATATTTACCTTTCATGACATCAATGGTTGATGGAAAATAGAGGCGGGTGATACCAATGGAATGTGTATGCTGCATGAAATTTGAAATTTTTAACAGAAACACATATAATCAAAATACTAATACAAATGTAGAAGGTTTTAATTCACGTATAAAATTGTTTTAAATAAAATTGAGAATGGAAATAGGGAATATGTCAAAGAGACAACAACCCGACCAAAGAGCAGACAACAGCCTAATGCCACTAATGGGTCTTCAACGCAGCGAGAAAATCCCGCACCCGGTGGTGGTCCTCAGCTGGCCCCTAAATAAAATTGTGTACTAGTTCAGTGAAAATGGACGTCACACTTAACTCCAAAACATACAAATGAACTAAAATTAAAAAAAACATACAAGACTAACAAAGGCCAGAGGCTCCGGACTTGGGACAGGCGTTCACTTAAAAATATTAAACAACCAATCTTTATTCAGGACCAACTATACAGCATTTCGTTTGCCATTACAATAAGTTTCACAGCGCACTTCATTTCCTTTACAATCTTTTCTTCATGGTTTGTCGAGAAATCCTTTACAGTAGCTTTCACATTCCCAGCGAGATTCCTCACACATATCGAGACAATTATTGCCATATCCCATTTTAACTGAGAACATCATGGTTGCTATGATTAGCAGTGAAAAAATGTTTGCCTGGAAATTAATTAATATATTATAATACTGGTGACTATTTGTTGTGCTTCGCCATGTAGCAATGCAAACGTGTTAGACAGTGATTAGACGGTTTAATACCGGTCATTGGAATCTCATTTGTATTTCTTGGACTTTACACATTGTTGAAGGTCGTATTTTATTTGTAGTTACAATGTATTTACATCTTTGTCTATTTGACCGATTGTTGTTCCATTGGTAATCAAACCATATCTCTTCACTTGTAAGTTAAACGCTTGTAAAAGAAAAAAAATATTTGACAGTTTCAACACAAGTGGATAAAAATATAAAATGCAAAGTACAAATTCTATCAGTTATTTATGAAGAGATGCAATTTTACTTCACAATAATGGTCCCGCTTTTATGATCTTATGGAATAAAACAGCATAAACAATTTAAGGATGTTCGCTCCTCTGGGTTTTTGAATTTTTGTCAGATGTTCGGAATCCTCTGGTTTTATCCATGTAGTGCCATTAAAAATTTTTGCCCATTAACCCCTACTTTTCTTTCCAAAATTTGATTACGTATAGTTTGAAATGTCATCTTTGAAAATCTTATAAAATCTTTGTTATTTTTTCATCGTTTTTGAAAGAAAAAAGGTGCCAATGATAAATGTATGAACAATCTAGAGAGAATTATTTCCCGCCAAATTTTCAATGGCTTATATCTTGAAAACAAGCACACGGACCTTTCATCTTTTTCTGCTATTTTAGTTTCTTTATTTATATACAACAATTTAAATCAGCCTTTTAAAAAGCTTGTTATTTTCAAACAGAGTAGCGAACATCCTTAAAAAATACTAGTATGTTCTCTTTAGAATTTCCTCGTGTAAAAAATAAAGAACAGAATTTCTTTGGGTAAAAGAAAGAACACCAATCACAGCATAGTGTTAAAATTGACCAAGTCCGTTTAATTGGTGTTCTCGATGTGATTCCCAGCCGGGTATTTGCAATCATAAAATAAATCACATCTCATTAGTAATCGGGTAGTTTGATGATAAACAAACAAGATAAACGAATGATTGATTGTTGGTTGCTTAACGTCCAGTGGCAAATATTTCATGCATGTTCAGGACGATACATAAATGGCTATACTTTAAAAATTTGACGACATGATTTAGTACGTGCGAAATGTTTTTAGCATGTCGAATAGTATTTTCGCAGATGCTTTGTGTTTTGTTCTTTTTTTTTTTTTTTTGCTCATTCCGATATACCGATATATGGGTTATGTAGAAAAGTCTACAAGTCTACATTCTTCTGCTCTACCAAACGTGTCTTGTGTTGTTCTTATGTTGTGCTGTTACACCACTGTGCCAGGTTAGAGGATGGTTTAGCGCTCACAAACAAGTTTAGCCCCGTCACATTCTTTACGTGCCTATCCAAAGTCAGAAGCCTGTAGTTCAGTGGTTGTCTTAGGTTCGTGTCTGTCATATTTGTTTTTTGCAAAAAAATATTTTGTTCTAAATTAGGCCGCTATATTTCACAATTTAAATGTTTCATATTTTTCATGTCGGGACCTTTTATAGCCGACTATACGGTATGGGTTTCTCTAATTGTTGAAGGCCGCACGGTTTCCTCTAATTGCTTACATCCACTTTTATTTGATCTTTGGTGGATAGTTTTTTTTCATCTGCAATTATGCCACATTTCCTTATTTTTATATTGTCATGGACAGGTACCAAATATATACATCTTTAACTCGTTGATGATACAAATTCATCCCACGAAACTTTAAGAGATAAATAACAAGTTTTTTAGGTTGCTGCACTGCTACAAATTCTGAATAAAAACGCAGTAAATGATTGTTCTTTATTATACAATTTAACTGCGATTTTGAGATAATTATGTCCTTATATTGCAAGAATATATTGAAAATATATATTATAGACAATTTGAAAGGAGTATTTCTTCTTTACCTTTCAAAATGAAAACAGCTTAGATTCCCTTCGATACAAATTTATAATACTTTAGTGTCTTTCTACTGTAAGTCTGATCTTTGTTTTCAATTTGCCTGAAGTTTTGCTTAGTTATCGACATGAAAACATAACATTATTATTTGTATGCGCATGTAACTGAAATATTTTAAATGATTAACAGCCTCCTTACCTTCATTTCCACTATTCTTTTATTTAACTCTCCTCTATAGGAGATATTTTGATGGCAACTAACAGGAAGGCAGTTTAGATTTCAATTTGAAAATATCAACTGTTCTGGAATAGTTATGCTTACTTTTACGCCTCGCTCAAACATGTCAAAAGAACTATGAAAACAGGATATAATCAAATCTCATTATTTTTTAATGCTATAGATAAAAAGATATTAGTCATTCTTTTAAGCTTAATTTTATAATGTGAGTTAACACCTACGAATACAATATTTAAGTGACATTTATGGATAATTATCTAATTAGAACGACATTATTAAACAGAATAATTTGTGAATAGCCGATGCGATATTATGTTGTCAGTGAAGCCTGTTGCTCGTTTTGGTTGGTTTGATCCATGTCATACACCCACTCTAGGAGTGGTGGCTACATTGCAATCACATTGTTCGTCCGTCAGTCCGTTAATTCTTTCGTCAAACGAATATTTTCGCCACTCATTTCCCAGAAACTACAAACCCATTTGGTCAGCAGATAGACAGTCATAGATGAGTTTTTACATATCAACACGTTTGGGATCTGTCAAATACCTAAATTTTATAAATATAAAAATAAAAAAGATGTGGTATGATTGCCAATGACACAACTCTTCACAAGAGACCAAATGACACAGATATTAAGAAATATAGGTCACCTTACGGCCTTCAACAACGAGTAAAATCCATATCTCATGCTCAGTTTTAAAAGGCCCCGAAAAGACAAATTTAAAACAGTTCAAAACGAGAAAACTAACGGCCTGATTTATGTACAAAATAATGAACAAAACACAAATATGATATACAGCAGCAAACGACAACCACTGAATTACAGGCTCCTGATTTGGAACAGCCCCTTACAGAATATTACGGGGTTAAACTAATTTGAAGACGCGCCGCCCTCCCCCCTAACCTGTGACTGTGGTGTAACAGTGCAACATAAACCAATTTTGATATGAAATTGTTATTTTTATCTTTACAGCTCTTAAAGGACGGAACAATAATTCATTACGTAATTTTCTGTTTTCCAGTCCAATTTCAGACTTATCCACTGAGGTAAATTCAGTACTATTCAGACATTTAGCTTGCAGTCAGTTAAGATCTGTTCAGTTTATGTTCAGACTGCTATAATTGGTATTAACCTGTACCCATAAGCATCAAACTAAATTGTCCAAAATGCTACAGAACAGTTCTGAATTGAACAGTATGACTTTTCAGATCATGCTTAGATCAAAATTACTCACTCTATCATTCGCTAACTCATACACGCCCTCTCATTGACATTCTTTCTCAATTTATTTGTTCTCGCTACCTCATTCACAATCACTGACACACTCACGCATCCTTTTATGCACTTGCTCACTTTCGCGCAGTCACGCTGTTAAATTCAATTCTCTTTTTCTCACTCACTCTAAGTCATGGAATGGCCTCTCTCTCTCTCTCTCTCTCTCTCTCTCTCTCTCTCTCTCTCAAACTATCTGTCCGCTCATATTGTTTCTCACGCTCATAATCTTTTCCCGCTCGTACTCTCTCTCTATCTTCCGCTCATCTCTTGCTGTCTCTCCCTTTATTATCACTCAATATTTCCCACTTCATTTCTCTCTCTCACAGTCGTAAACTCTCTCCCGCTCATTCAGTGCTCTCTCGGTTTATCTCGCTCACTAAATCCCTCTCCGTCTCGTACACTAACTCTGACTTACTCACTCCCTCATCTCTCACTCTCCGTCACCCGCACACTTGTCCTCTCCCGCACACTCTCTTTCCCAATCTCTGTCTCTCACGCACATGGCATGACGTATCTACCAATTACGAGAGAATGAGAGAGTGAGAGAAGAGGTATGAAGTGTAGCCACCGCACTATTTACACTCTCATTTACTTTCCTAATGTATTTGTCTGGGCTACCATAGGCCCACAAGAACATACACCAGGTGATTTAGGTGTATGGCTGTGGCAGTATTGTGTTTTACTCCGTCAGGGCTATGATTTAACACAGTCCATCGACAAGGACACCATTGCCTACCACAACTTTGGAAAGACTGTCACTACTCTCACCTTTAGATATCTTCATTAGGTAACAGCACAACACTGCTTAAAATATTTAAACGTTATATCTCATTAGATATAAAGTACGTTGTGGTATACATAATTTGTATGTCTTGCAGTTAAGTTTTTATAAAGGAATTTGTCTTTATTGTGCTTTTATTTGGATTGTTTATCTATCAAAATGTTCAGTTGAAATGAATTAAAAAAGTTTTACTTTTTAAATAATTCAACATTTTAGAGATGAGCAGATTGAAGGGTGGTAACTTCAATTGTTTTATATTTGTATTACTACAATTTAAACTTGTGTTTATCAATCTATTCACGTGTACCGGTAGTCAGTGAAGTGTAAAATTACACATTTAAACACTCGTATATTTAACTGTTTTCATGTTCTAGAGATTTTTTTATCAATTTATTTGGATCGCCTGAAAACATTTTACAGAAAATACATTTTCTTTCTTATTGGCACATGTCAAACAGTTGGATTGAGAATTCTTTTTTTACAAAATTTAAGAGGGATATGACGAAAGCCGATTAGGGTCACACAAAAAAATATTTATCTCGTAATTAGGAGATACATATCTCGTAATTACGAGAAAACTATCGCGTAATTACGAGATAATTATCCCGTAATTACGAGAAAACTATCGCGTTATAAAGAGATCATTATTTTTTTTCTCGTAATTACGAGATAATTATCGCGCAATAACGAGATAAAACAATGATTATCGCGTAACTACGCGATAGTTTTCTCGTAATTACGCGATAGTTTTCACGTTATTACGCGATGATGATCTCGTAATTACGAGATAAAAATCTTATCTCGTAATTACGTGGTAGTTTTCTCGTAATTACGCGATAGTTTTCTCGTAATTACGCGATAGTTTTCTTTTTTCTTTTCTTACAAAATTTAAGGGGGGTATTACGAAAGCCGATTAAGGTCAAACAAAAAAATATTTATCTCGTAATTACGAGATAAATATCTCGTAATTACGAGAAAACTAAAGCGTAATTATGAGATAATTATCGCGTAATTACGAGAAAACTATCGCGTAATAAAGAGATAATCATTTTTTTCTCGTTATTTACGCGATAGTTTTCTCGTAATTACGAGATAAAAATCTTATCTCGTAATTACGTGATAGTTTTCTAGTAATTACGCCATTAATTTTTCGTAATTACGCGATAGTTTTCTCGTAATTACGAGATAATTATCTCGTAATTACGAGATATTTTTTTTTTTTTTGTGACACTAATAGGCTTTCGTAGGATATTTGCGGTAGAACCTTTTTTCTTTTTCTTTCTAATAGACGTGTTAGGAAAGGGATTTAAATACTGCGCTGATGTTAAATAACAATACCGATACAGGATTTAAGTGTGGACCTTCTCAAAATGCAATTGCTTTGAAAAGTATCTCGGCTTGGTATAGTTTACGTTTGTGGTGTGTTTGATACAATATAAAGCGAACAGTTAACGTCGACCCCTAATTTTAAAACGTGTAGGGGCCTTTCGTAGATCTTCATATATTCATTTGTATTTCTTTGATTTTAGGAGGGCAAAAAACCCCTTAAAAAAATATATAAAAGGGCTAAGAATGGGAATGACGGATTTTTTCGGCCAAAAGTCTAAATATATACATTGAATGATATGAGTAGAATATATTTATAGTCAAATAACTCAGTTTGTCTCTTCACAAGTCTAGCACACAATTCAATAATTTGATTTAATTCGTGTCTTGGATGTCTCCTCAAAGTTCTGATAACCTTAAATGTTTTAAACGTCTGATGGCGTGTTCGACATAAACTTGACACTTTGAAATTCTTCTATTTAGTTTTTTGCTTTTTCTTTTTTCCCTTCTCGGTGTTTGTCTTAATTGTTGTCTCCTATACGGCATAACAATAGGTGGACGGTTTCTCGATAACTTGTTAGCTTCCGGGGGCTTCGCCCCTCGAACCCATACCAGAAGGTCCACTGCCCTGGACCCGCTGGGGGCCTTCAGACCCCTCGCCGAGGTCCAGACGTACACTTAAAAATGACCAAGCTGCTACTGGGAATTCATGATACCAAGAAAAAAAATTCCGACCCTTCACCGAAACGTAATTTAACATGCTTGAATAGTGCACAAATGTAGATATCTTTTAAAACTTAATTCGAAAACCTCTTCTGTCCGAATAACTAACTGACGAAAGTTGATAGAAAGAAAATGTCAGGGAAAATGTGAATAAGAATAAACAATTCACACATTTTAACAAGGTTTTTTTTAGGTATTGTCCCTTTTCAGCATTAAATTAAAGTGCCATTTCTAGACAAAAATAAAAAATAAAGATAATCAAATTGAATACGCTTTTGTTTCATTCTGTTATTTTTCTAATTGTCAAGTACACACATCTCCAGTTCTTTTAATAGAATTTTAAGCTACACATTTCTCTATTCTAGAAACATGTTATAAAATAAGAGAAGTGGTACAATGTATGATTGCCAAAGTAGACATCTATCCCCCAGAGACCAAATGGCGTAAATGTTGGCATATATAGGTCACCGTATAGACCTCAACAAGGAGCAAAACCCATCCCGCATAAAAGCTATGAAAGGCCCCGACCTGAAAAGCATATTTTAAATAAATTTCAAATAAACGAACATATTAAACAAAGAATGATGTAGAGTAAAAAACCGGATTCGGATGTGATTTGATTGCAGTTGTTTTATTCATCTTTTTTTTATCACTTTGTGGATTTCCTTGCAGTCGTTCAACAAAATAGTAAGAAAAAGGGGGGTGGGGATGGAAGGCAACGATCTTAAACTTCATAGATCACTACTATGAAATCATGCATTTTTATAATATTAATATTAATAATGATCGTGTTGATTTGCTGTGTCCTCGTCGGTATATTGCGGAATAAATTGTTAATATTCTATTGTTTAACAATCATCTCAGCATTATCAAACAAACCCATACAGGTACATTGTAACTATAATGAATAATTATCTGTGCTTTTTGAGATGGTCCCCACTATAGCCTATAGTAGTATTGGTATTTAACATCAGCGCCAAAATCGTATCGACTTTCCTAACACGTCTATTAGACATTTTCGAAAACTTATCGACACTGACGCTTACACCTATGCCTAGGACGACAGGTAACCTTTTTAGGTGGGGTCATCTCAAGGTGTACAATGAGCACAGGCATTTATAAAAAAATATATATATAATTTACACTTTTAATACTGTATAAAAAAATATTTTCAATGATTTGTTGATTTATTGGCTCTGCTTAGAAGCTGAGAATTGGCCGATCTTCATATTATAATTTTTAAAAAAGGGGGAAGGCTTTGTGTAAATTAGTAGAACTTTCCACAGAAAGTCAGGATTCTACTTCGTCAAAATCATCTCTCAATAACGCCGATTAATTTTATCAATCGTGAAAATGGAAGCCATTGCAGGGATGACCCCGCTGTCAACTTAGCTTTTGAAAACCGATAAATTTATCCACTTGGCATAATTACGATCCTTACATGAGAGTTGTATTTTAAAAAAAAAATGTATCTACTAGCTATAAAGTATCTCATGTACTTTTAGGTCTTTTGTCAACTAAAAACTACTGTCTGGTTGGTTGTCAGGGGGAAATTTTGAAAGTTAATAAAAACAACTAAGAAATACACTTCCAGTTTAAACATTAGAAATAGCACGAAGCTTTTCTTGTTTTATTCAAACACACCTACTCTGTTGTTATGACACATTAGAAAGGTATTTCACCTGACCCATATATTTCCTGTTTTAGTACTGTGAATGTGTAATGTTATTATATCAAAATGTAGCCTAAATATATACAAAAAATAATGGATTTGAAGCGAGACTGAAGTATCAATATTTTTGATTTATACGTATTCAGGACAAAACAATCAACTCAAACACGCTTAAACGTAAAAAGGTGTACCCGATTTTCTCTTTTGATAAGATGAATACCCATTTTGGTTATTTTACCCCAAAAACTAAATGAAATATAATTTACTGCTTGAAAAAGATCAATCAGTATAATTCGACAATTAGAAGAAAAACAGTTTGAATATCACAAATCATCACTAAAAGAATTCCAAAACTGATAAGAGGACCTTGTGTTTCTAGCTCAGATTTTGAATTAAAAATTATAGGAAACCAACTAACGAATAATGAACTTATATTTTTTTTCTACCTCTGCTGAGTCAAACAAAGTTTTACGAGGGGAGTCTTTTTCTTCTATGGGATATCCATCCTATTTGCAGGGTCGCCATATTAAAAATATATGCCTTTATTTTTAAATATAATTCACCTCGTTAATATAGTTATAAATGTTAAATTAAATTCATTTAGTGTATTTTGACATTTTAATACGGCCCCTCTATTTTTTTAGTCAGTGTAGGTATCGGTGTCGGTATAAGTGTCCGTGTAGATGACTTTTCGAAAATGTCTATTAGTCACATCATTAATGATTAAAACGATTTGTAACTTTCAAGTGAATTCAATCATAATTGGATTAAACAACATGTCAGGTAGCTTACACTTATTGTAAATACGTGGATTGTGGTAGCCCTAATAAAAAAGTATTTCTAAGAGAATTGCTAGTTTTGTGTTTGTTTTGTAGATTTTAAAATGACATTCGATACAGTTAGTGTACAAACTGATGTGCATATATTAAACTCGTGAAAGCGAATGTCGATGGCTTATTTTACAATTTAAACAAAATACTAAATCAACATTATATGTTCAAATAGCTGATCAGCTTTCCAAACCTTTACACTCAAGTGTTGAGGTCAGCCAGGAAGATGTACTGAGTTCGTATCTATTTGATACTTTTATAAAAGTCCTTCCAGATTACTTAATATCTGATTCATCTAGCTCATTAAATTTACTTCAAATTGGTTGTCTTATGTATATGCAAATGACGTTATTTTACCATCCCTCTCCCCTCTTTTCCGACACCATTCTGCTCTAGGCAGCCACAATAAAGTGATCAGAAAACGGAAATTCTGTGATGTTTTGTATCGATAAAACCGAAATAGCAATGTTTAATATATCTGTCAAATTATTACAGGATATATTCAATGTTCCGGTTCCTTTACTGGAGCAGAACATGATGTTTTATCACTGAAACCATCACTTACCACTTACAACAAATGGAAGTTTTTAACGACCTTGACTGGCTATACAGCCCTTGCACGGTCGGTTCTTACCACTTCGTGTCATGTGTTTAACTATATACAATTATACTCATCATGTTATATTGCTAACTAGAAATATGGGGTAGGTATATTGATCTAGAGGTTAAATCAGATGCCTGTGTAACTTTGTAAAATTAGCAACAACCTCATCATAGGTACCAGGATTAAAAAAAGTACGCCAGATGAGCGTTTTGTCTACAATAGACTCATCAGTGACACTCGAATCAAAAATGTTAAAATGGCAAAATATAGTACGATGTTGAAGAGCGTTGAAGACACACTGTATTTTCTCCAGCGCATTTTTTTTTTAAATTGGCTCAAAATCAATGCGACCGGAGGCATTCTGATCCAATCTCTTTTGAGCCAAGTATATCATTTTTTTTTTTCGTTTATTGTTTTGTACATTAATTAGGCCGATATTTTTCTCGGTTGAGTTGTATTTATAGCTTCGTTATATAGATACGTCAGGGTTTTGCTCATTGTTGAAGCCCGTACGGTGACTTATAGTTGATAACGTTTATGTCATTTTGTCTCCGGTGGAGAGTTGTCTCATTGGAAATCATTACTCATCTTCTTATTTTTTTTTAAAACAGCCAGCTTATTTAGAAAGTTAGGTCTAATACTTCACTTAATCACTTAAATAAAAGAAATCTACAAGGTTTATTCAGAAATAGGCAGTTACCTATATGACAAGCATGGAATCGTCCGGAGAATAAAATGATTATTATCTAGTGTGTGTCTTGAGAAAAAGATATATTGAAGACCATACTATTAGTTATATAGTGTGCTAGTGACCTAATACGGTATATATGGGGTCAGTAAATTCCATATGGGGTGAGAGCGAAGCTCGAATCCCCATATTGAATCCCCATATTGAATTTACTGACCTCATATATACCGTATTACGTCACTAGCACACTATGTAACGAATTTATCTTACCGACTATCTTAACGTGTGAAATTTAGACTAGTGACCTATCAAAATGAGCAAGTCTTCAATACCATTAGCATTAAGAAACTACTTCCATTGGTCCTACAAAAACAGATGCCAACAATAACAACTTGTTAGGTTTAAATGTGTTTTATGAATTTATTTCAATCTTCATCATCAATTTCTTCGTCTGTTGAAACCTTTAAGATTTTTTCTCAGTACCGTTTTGTTTTTATAAAGGGACGTAACACCACTACTAACCGTGTATGAAATAAGGCCCGCCTCCCTACTAACCTAATATGGAATATACACGGTCTCCACGCGGACGCTTTTAACCAATCAGAAATGTATAGGAGGTAAGATAATTATTAATAACCTCTGCTGGTATTGACCTGGTAAAGTCTATGTTTGAATTTAACGCAGATTCCAGGAAATCAAAATTTACAAATACATGGGCTGTCTTGAATACGAAATAGAGCATTTACGTTTACATTATTAGCTAAGAAAAATGAGTGCATATTTGTTAATTCCGGCTACTTAAGGGTTTAAACGATACATGGTTGGCATACACCTTGTATATACAGTAACAAATGAGAGAAAATGATTTACAGTAAGCTCAAAAAACCAAAAACGAAAAAGACATGTTATAACTGGTCTTGAGAGTTTTGTTTGTTGATACATATGCTATTATTTCCAGTTTGCAGTGCTCTTGCATGAAGGGAGGCTAAATTAAAACCAACTGAAAAAAAGCTTTCTTTACATTTCAGATTTTAACATACGATCGGATAATTTGGTCATTTTTTGAATTCAGGTATCCATAATTGTGATGACAGATTCCAGTAGCCAGTACGGCGCGAATAGATTTGTTATAAGTCTTATATTAAACTTCTTGTAATTGATAATGTTAACAACATTAATTGACAATTATTTTGTCATTTGAGTTAATGAATTGTATTTTGCACTATAAGTCGTACCGAATACAAAACACACACAAAAAACTTCGTCCTAACAGTGATAGACATATAAGTACAGTGATTCTGCATACCAGTCTACATGGATATATGAAGATGTGGTATGAGTGCCAATGAGACAACTCTTCACCCAAGTCATAATTTATAAAAGTAAACCATTATAATTCAAAGTACGGTCTTCAAGATGGAGCCTTGGCTCGCACCGCACAGCAAGCTATAAAGAGCTCCAAAACATACTAGTGTAAAACCATTCTAATTCCTGACTTAGGACAGGTGCAAACAATTGCAGCGGGTTTAAACGTTTTAATGGTACCAAACCTTCATCTTTATCTAAAACAATAGTGTAACATCACAACATAGAAAGACACACTATAAAATATCAATTGAAATGGCTTAACTCAATCAAAAGACATATTAACACAAGTAAACATACATTGAACGAATAAATTTGATCTATGATACATGTATGTTTATAATCCAGTAAAAGGTTATACTGTGTGCAGTAAACCAAGTTATCACTCCTTTGAATGACCTTTGTAGTCGATTGGATGGACGGTGATGATTTTTGGTTGCTTAACGTCCAGTGGCAAATAGTCCATGCATGTTCAAGACGATGGATGGGTTATCAGTGGCAATATTACTCGCATACTCACGACTAGAACACGTTAAAGTGAACGGTATGATACTAAACTCTATCGTAAAGAGTACACACATTTAAGAATAAGAAGATGTGACATTTTCTACATTAGGAAATGCATATACCAAGTAAGGAATATGACAGTTGTTTGATGTGTTTGAGCTTTTAATTTTGCAATTTGATACGGGACTTTCCGTTTTAATTTTCCTTGGAGTTCGTTTTTTTTTTTTGTTATTTTACTTTTTTTGACTTGATTGCTAATGAGATAACTACCCACCATACATCAAGTTTCCCCAAGGGGCACTGGGGAATAGAAATATTGTCTCTCTTAGTCTACCTCCGACCGGCAGTAAAACCCTTGCCAAATCGGGCCGTCCGTTTGGCTGTACGGGATATACAAGTACGCATCCACGTCCAGTCAGAATGGGGACGTTAAATCCGATGCCTCATTTAGACAGAGTGACATGCTCTCTGCACTTTAAGATCCCTGGCAACAACTCGTTGAGTGATGCGTAGGTGGACTGTTGCATGGCTCAATTTCTGTCCTTATCCAATCTATCCTCATTTTCCAGTGGCAGTCTAAATTATCCCCGACCTTCATCCTAGACGGCCTCTATCACAGGACATTACTTTTGTATTTATTGTTAATTTGATCTCGTCCTGAACATGCATGAAATATTTGCCACTTGAAGCAACCAACAAATCAAACCATATACAAAGTGAAGTAGTTGTAAGCAACGATAAGTCATCTTAATAGGGCCTTTAACAATGAGCAAAACTCATACCATATAAAAATAGTAAGTTATTAAAGGCACCGACAAGACAAAATGTTAAATAATTCAAGCTTTCAAAGATAAACTGATATATTCAAATTATCGATAAATGATTAGAAAAAAATAATCCGCAAGTGAAACGTTAATTTTTTATTTTTTTTTAAAACATGACTATGGTTTGTAAATAAACATTTATCATGTATCATGACTGACATGTTCGTCAATTTTTGGTTGACCTACATTTAAAAAAAGTGCTGGTCTGGATTTTCACGGAAAAAAAGTGCAAATCAATCCAAAACACTTTTAATAGATATTTTTTTTTGTAAAAATAGCTTACATGTAGTCCGGATGATTATGCCTTGATTGAATATTTATTTTCACCTATTGCTACGCATGCTTATTTTGTTCCGCTACTTCGCCCCGCGGAAATTTATTTTCCCTTTTGTATACATTTGTATCCTGATCTATCCTGCATTTTGTAATGTAGAATATTCATTTGCAGCCCGTCTTGTGCAAATTTATTTATTTTCGGTTCTTACCAGTCCAGAGGCCTGTTTATCGATGCAGTCTAAGGATTAGGACGTGTCCTAAAACCAACTTAGGACACATCTTAGTCCTAAGTGGATTTATCAAACATGTCGCAACTAAGGATAATCCTAGGAATTATCCTAACTTTAGGATACCAATTTTGGTGTCTTAAGATGGTCTTCGGATGGTCCTAACTTTAGGATATAACTAAAATTTAAAAAAAAACATGGCCGCCCCATATATACGTTTAAGAAGAAGGGCAAATAATATTCGTAGAAACTTCTTAGGGACTATGATAATCCACTGGACTATCTGGATGACATTGACATTATACGCAATTATAGATTATCACGTCTATTGAATCTAGACCTATGTAGATTGTTTGAAAATGATTTGCAAGTAGATTGTTTGAAAATGATTTGCAACGGCCTACAATGAGATCACGAGCATTCCCAGTATCATTGCAGATTATGGTGGCTTTGCTATTTTACGCAACTGGACCTTTCAGCTCGTAAATGCAGATGTTCACAACATATCAAAGTCAAGTGTCTCAAACATTAACCGGGATGTAACCCAATGTTTAGTGAAAGTTTGTCAACAGTATGTCGTAATGCCTACAGACCCAGTAGAGTTACAAAGTGTTATGCAACGGTTCTATAAAGCAGAAAACTTTCCAAATGTTGTGGGTGCAATAGACGGCACACATATTAAAATTACATCCCCGTTGGTAGATGAACATATTTATGTGAACAGGCAGAATTATCACTCCGTTTACGTTCAAGGTGTATGTGATTCTGGTATGAAGTTTATGAATATAGTTGCCAAGTGGTCAGGTGGTACCCATGACGCATTTATCTGGGCCAACTCTAACATTAGTGAAATGTTTGAAAACCGAACAATAGTACACGGGTGGCTATTAGGTGACAGTGGGTATCCATTGAGGCCTTGGCTTCTCACCCCTGTTCTTAATCCAGGGACCAGACAACAACAAGGCTAAAACGAAGAGCACAGAAAGACAAGAAGCATTGTGGAGAGAAGCTTTGTTTTGCTGAAATCTCGATTCCGATGCATAGACACAAGTGGTGGCACACTATTGTATACCCCTAAGAGATGTTGTGACATTGTCATCGCTGTTGTCGTATTACACAACATGTGTATATCACATAGATTTCCATGACCTGCAGACAATTTTGAAGATCGTGGACGTCTTGGCAGACAACAATACAATGGTAATTTGAACGACGGAGCTGCTGTACGTCAGAGGCTGATTAATGGCAGATTTTGATGCAAAATAAAACATTTCTGAAAATTAGTTTCCATTCTCATTGTAAAAAGGTGGAGGGTGTTATCATTCCCATATTAAAGTGTTTGTTCCAAGTCAGAAAACTTGTTATTAAATGCATACACATTTTGTCTTTTTTTGTCTTTCCAATAAAGTATTTTGTAGAGATATTTTCTGCAAACACATTTGATATAGGGAAAAAGTGGTTAAACAGAATATGAATATAACATTTATTCATATATCTGTATTTTTGCATGTTTGTTTATGAAAAGCATGTATTAAATTGAAACTTTGATTCACAACAGGGATTTACAAGAGGGATTTACAAGAGGGATTTACTAGAGGGATTTACAACAGGGATTTACCAGAGAGACTTACAACAGGGATTTACAACAGGGATTTACCCGAGAGATTTACAACAGGGATTTACCAGAGGGATGTACAATAGGGATTTACAAGAGGGATATACAACAGGGATTTACAAGAGGGATATACAACAGGGATTTACCAGAGGCTAGAGTGAAATAATTAACTAAATACATATATATATGACATTATCGTGATGTATTTGTATGCAAAACATTTCTACAACACTGAAGCACAGAGTTTTATCTTGACGGATTGTCTTTCTCTACACTGGTTGATGATGGACCTGCTACATGTCCACCCATCTGTGTCATACTAATGTTAAGCTTTGCCATATATAGTTGATGCTTTTGTTGCTCAGTGATTAGTCTTTCTTGGTAGATTTCTAGTCTAAACTGTTCTATGTGTCCTCGCTGTTTTTCAATATGGAGACGTTCCTTTTCTACCTTCAACCTTTCATTTTCTATTTCTATCAATCTACAATCCGCTGGTGATGGTTCACTATATTTTCCCTTTGAATATTTTGAGGATGAAGCACCAGAAGAAAACGAACTGCCACAAAAGTTTTCTCTTGTACACCTTGCTTCACCTAATGAGCAGTAGGAAATGTCTGAAAATAAATATCTTAAACGTCAAAATAATGAATAATACCATGCGTAGTTCCTCCATTTGTTAGGTCGACATGCAGAAGTTCACTGCTCAAAAAGGGGGGTTGTCAAGATCAATCGTTGTGTGTGATTAACAGAAACACTGAAAAAACATATATTTGTCGCATGCAACAACAAAAATAAAACAAGAACGGGGTAAGTAGGAAATTGCAGTCTCTTAAAGACAAATATTCAGAACTAATTAAAACAAACACCTATATAGGATTGATTGATTGATTGATTGATTGATTGATTGATTGATTGATGTTTCTTTTACACTGCTTTAGCGCTAAATCGAATCAACACACATAACGCACTGTGGTTTAGTTATTGATTGATTGCTGTTTGTTTTACGTTCAGTGGCAAATATTTGTTCAGGACGAGTGGTATAAAGAATAGTGAAATGTTTATTATAGAATTATTATACAGAAACGAGTATGAAAATTAGTATCTTAAAAATGATTTCATGCAATGTACAGATATAATATGTAATGTACTACATAAAAGTATGTACGTTCTTTATTTTTACTTTCATAACTTTTTCTATGTTATAAAATAAGATTACCATTTTCATTTGAAGAGTCAGAATCTCTTGTCTGGGTGAGTTCTTCAACGCTAGGACACGTGTCAATCCCACCTTCTATTCCATCTATGGGGGTGTTGCCTATAATTCCTAAAACTTTATCCTGAAAGGGAGTCAGCTCTTCAAGAGGCGGTCAAACGCTAGTCTTCCTGGATTCTCTTCGTATTCGGGCAGCCTGCTTTTTAGCATTACTCGTGTACGTGCTCCATTTCTTTCTAATTTCATCCACGGTTCTTTTGTGGTCTGTGCTGGTTGCATTAACTTTACTGCATATTAAGTCCCAAGCCCTCTTTTTTGCATCATTGGTTGCAACATTTGAAAGTTTACTAAAATGCAAAGTTTTACTCTTTACCACTTCGTCAAGGAGAGTCTGTAGTTCTGCATCGGTAAAATTCGGATTTCGTCTCTTGCTCATATTCACACGTATTTTATTTCAGCCTGTAATAAAATAGTTGAAGTACTCCGTATTTATATGAAAGATGCACGAGATTTGCCTTTGAACTTTTTAAAGTATGAAACCGTGACACTTCGAATTCAACTCATTCAAAATATATAATGATTTTTACCGATTATATATCTAGTTTTAACTATTTACAATTATTTTGTTCAATTTTTATATAAAACGTAGCTATAATTTTTTGTCCTATGTTTTGTCTCATAGAGTTTAAATGTACAATTATTAATACACATTTATTACCTTTAATTTAAAACTAATAATTATTTTCTAATTAATAATCTTTTAAAAATTATAATTATTGGTTAAATTTGATACAGTATTTTATTTTTTTTCATTTTTTATTTGCTATTTTCTTTTACGCCAATACTTAGGACAGCGATTAGGACATCCTAGCTAAGATAATCCTAAGATAGCTTCGATGTGCATGCTGAGACATGTCGTAAGTCGGTCCTAACTTTATCCTAATTTCTGTCCTAAGAAATTCTAAGGACCGATCTTAGGACACTTACGATAAACAGGCCCCAGGTTATTTATTTTCAAGATCCTCCTCCCCCTCCCAACAGACAATCAAATGGTGGTCCCCTTACATAATGTATAGCAAGTTTAAGTTTAATCCAATGTAAGGTTCAGCAAGTGAAATATTTCCTTGGTGTATCAAATGGGCCTGTTTATCGAAACTGTCCTAAGATAGGTCCTAAGAATTTCTTAGAACAGAAATTAGGATAAAGTTAGGACCGACTTACGACATGTCTCAGCATGCACATCGAAGCTATCTTAGGATCATCTTAGCTAGGATGTCCTAATCGCTGTCCTAAGAATTGGCGTTAAAGAAAATAACAAATTAAAATGAAAAAAATGAAAATATTGTATCAAATTTAACCAATAACTATAATTTAAAAAAATAAGATAAATAATTAGGAAATAATTATTAGTTTTAAATTAAAGGTGATAAATACCTTTTATATTATAAATTAATTGTACATTCAAACTCATAAAACAAAACATAAGACAAAAAATATAACTACGTTTTATAAACAAACGAATTGTAAATAGTTAAAATAAAATATAGAATCGGTAAAATCATTATATGCTTTGAGTGAGCTGAATTCGAAGCGCACAGTTTCATACTTAAAAGTTCAAATCTCGTGCATCTTTCATATAAATACTGAGTACTTCAACTATTTTATTACTGCAAATAACATGCGATGATACGTGTGAATATAAGATACGATATTCGAATTCTACCGATGCAAAACTACAGATTCTCCTGGACGACATGGACAAGAGTAACACGTTGCTTTTTGGTAAATTGTCAAATGTTGCAACAAATGGTGCTGAAAAGAGGGATAGGGATATGTATTAAGGGAACTACCATTTGATTTTTATGGGGGGGGGGGGGGGGAGGGGGCTAGGTTTAAATTTGAAAAAAAGGCAGAACAGGAGTTCGGAGTAAAAAAAAGGCAGGATGAGCAACTTGGCAAAAAAAAAAAAAGCAAGATGACAATTTATGTTAAAAAACGTCAGGATAAACTAATAAAATAAAGGCAGGACAGGTGTTTGGAAGTAAAAAAAAATGCAGGATGAGGAACTTTGCAAAAAAATGCAGGATGACAATTTACATGTATGTAAAAAAAAGTCAGGATAAACTAATAAAAAAAAAGGCAGGACCGAATAGAGTGAAAAATAAAAAGGAAGGACAGAGATTACAACAACAACAAAAAAAAGCAGAACAACATTTTTCATCCTAGGCACCCCCCCCCCCCCCCCCCCCCCCTCACTCAACCCACCCCGTCATAAAAATAAAATGGTAGTTCCCTGAAGTAAATGCAACCAATACAGGCCATATTTGTTTATAAAACAACCATCCTAAATATATCCTAAAGTTAGGACCACCCGAAGACCATCTTAAGACACCTAATTTGGTATCCGAAAGTTAGGACAATTCCTAGGATTTTCCTAAGTTACGACATGTTTGATAAACCCACTTAGGATTAAGATATGTCCTAAGTTGGTCTTAGGACACATCCTAATCCGAAGACTGCTTCGATAAACAGAAAATAATATTTTTCCCAACAGTTTCAGATGTTGACGACGTAGTCTTATTGTTCAGAAATTTTTTCCATATTTTGTTGAGTAAATTACTCCATCGCAAAGACAATATGGCGTTCACGTATTTAAAACATTATCTGGTATTTTTGTTAGAAAATATTAAAATGTGATTAAATTTATGTTATTACATTTTACACGTGGCAACGAGATACGATGAAAGATTTTAGAATTCAGCCTATGGTCACTGTAAATACATGTATGTAGATTGCAATCAATTGATAACTACAAACCTTTTGGTGTTCAGTTGAACAGTACTGTATAAATTATGATGTATTCATTGGGTTATTCCAAAATATTAACTTGTCATTTCACTCGTACTTAAAGGTTATTTAAAAATAAGATAAGTGACTAACCTAACTAATAATTATGTTAAGTACACCAGTACTATGTTTGGATTCAAGTTCATGTTGGTTAATCCTAAAGATAACATTCGTTTTTCTTTGTGTATTTCCGTTTTTTTTGTTTTTTTTTTTTTTTTCTATTATTCATGTTCTGTTTATCTTATGCCTACAACTGTTCAAACTCTGTTATTTCAAAAATCCAGACGTCAAAAATCTCAGAAAAGCAAAACCACTTTACTCTTAAAAAAAATCCAGAACGTTAGATAGATAACAAAAAAAAACAACAAAAAAGAATGATCCAAGATACTGAAAGCAAACTCAAAATATTGAACTTCCTGATAAATAATTGGTCGCTTTCACTCTAATATCGGTTGCTGGACTGTTATATTTCAAAATTAGCAAATAATTAAAAACGTTTTGTATAAAAACTCTTATTTCTTTATATATGTTTTCTTTAAATTTTGTAATGCCCCGCATACGATTTCCTTGCACATTTTGATTTTTTTAGGCATTTTTTTGTAACAATAAAAGTAAGAAGGTGTGTTATAATTGCCTATTTGACAAAACTCCACCAGAGACCAAATTACATAGAAGGTAACAACTATAGGTCACCGTACGTCCTTCAACATTGTGCAAAACCCATCCATTGTGCATAGTCTGCTATAAAAGGCACCGCAATGACAAATTCAAACGAAAAAATAACGGCCTAATTTAGGGAGTTACCATTTGATTTTAATGGGGTGGGGAGATAGGATGAAAAATGTTGTCCTGCATTTTTTTTTAATTGTAATCTCTGTCCTGCCTGTTTATTTTTCACTCTATTCGGTCCTGCCTTTCTTTTATTAGTTTATCCTGACTTTTTTTACATAAATTGTCATCCTGCCCTTTTTTTGCCATGCATGTTGCTCATCCTGTCTTTGTTTTTTACTCAAAACTCCTGTCCTGGTTTTTTTTTCAAATTTCACCCTAGCCCCACTACCCCCCCCCCCCCCCCCCCCCCCCCCCCTCCATGAAAATCAAATGGTAGCTCCCTTATGTACAAAACAATGAACGAAAAACAATTACAATATACAGCAACAAACGACAACCACAGATTTACAGGTTCCTGACTTTGGACAGGCACATACATAATGTTGCGAGGTTAAACCTGTTTGCGGTTGCCCAACCCTCCCCCTAACTTGGGACAGTGGTGTATGAAAAAAAATATAAAAATCTGTTGAAAAGGTACAGTTTGTATTAGTTGCTGGATTTTTTACATGAATATCATATTTGTTTGAAAATTAATTTATTTTTTAAACTTCATTATAACGTTAACGATCCTGTTGTATAGCAGTACGCAAACTGGTAACCAAGGCTCAAATAGGAATATCGGATTTTATTCATTTTCACTTTCCATGAAAACCTGTAATCTTTCATTCAAATGAAACGTGAAGGGGGAATTTGTATCCAACTCCGACATAAATAAAGTCAATTGAGAAATTAATATAATTCAAATTGATAAAAAAAATAAAATAAATAAAAATATAACTTTATTGATTGATTGGTGCTTGCTGTATGCCGCCTAGGCACAACAAGACTTTATAACGGCGATAATTATACATTCAAACCTATATAAGATGTGAAAATTTACGAAGATGTAAAAAACAAGCAATAACAGTATCTGTGGTTGTAAGTAGGTGTCACGTTGAATTTCAATATGTATTTCATATCAACATGTTCATTTAAAATACACATGTTCAAATTGGTTATGCAAGGGTCCGAACATCATATGTTCCACGAAATAAAATCTGATTGCGCCATATGTGTAACGAGTAATCACCTGTCCTTTGTTATCTGTTTGGTCTATATACCCGTATGTCGCAAGGAGGAGAGTACCATCTGTCTAACGAATATATGCACTATCATTTATCTTTATTAGTTAATTATTTCTGGAAGGTATTACAGTTTTAAGTATAAATATTTAAATGAACTATATCGATGTATTCTGTTTCATTTACGATTTTAAACAGATACAGTTGTTTATTTCCCAACACAGAAAATATGCAGGTAAGTTTTGAATTAGTTAAATTATTAACTTTTAATTGTTTTTATAGTTATTTCAAAACTCGACACTCAAATACTGGCTGCTAATATTTAGAGAATAATCAATTAAAATAATAAAGAAAAGAGAATAAAGGCCTAAAAAATTTAAGAATACAGAAACAGACCCCCTTCCGTCTAACCTTAGTGTGTTTCTTTTCACTTAAATTTGCTATACTAGTGTATACTTGATATACTTGATATATTTAATCTGAATGAATATCATTCGATAAAATCGTCTTATTATTATTAACTGCGTATTATTGTTAATTTCTGTGGGATTTTTTTTTTTTAATATTCGAAATTTGTTAAACATCAAAATTTCAGTTTTAAGCCTCACTTATTTTTTTATTATTTGGTCAAATAATCACAAATATGCCATCATATTGCTGAAAACTTAAAGTGCATACACGAAGCAATGATATTAAGAGGGTTTTTTTTATGTCGAGGCCTTTTATGGCTGACTATGCGGTATGGGTTTTTCTCATTGTTGAAGGCCGTACGGAGCCAATAATTGCTCGTGGTTTGAACTCTGGTGGGTGGTTGTATCGTTGGCTATCACACAACATCTCCTTATTTTTATACAAAAGTTTGTTTTATGCGATTTTTTTAGTGGTTTGCCTAATAAACTTTTGACCTCGACCATTCTTGATGAAGGTTAATCGAGCGTATATTTTGAAGATTGCTCTATGTTGACTTTTTTCATAATACCGACTTTTTATTCCGGAGTTTATATTTTTCGACAGGTTACCTTCTCTGAGGTTGGACATCCTGGTACTCGGACAACTTAAAGAAGTAAAATCAAGCTTACAATCGGTCCAATTTAGGGGGGAAATTTACTGATTTATTTTTTCTATGCACGACAAAATCATCGGAAACAGTAATCTTTCCCACCAAATTGCACCAATTATATGTTTGATTTTACTTCTTGTGGTTGCTCTTACTTGACCGAGTATAGGATGTCCTACCACAGATTAGGTTACCTGTCGCAAATTATATAATCCGGAGTCAAAAAGCGGTAATATGAAAATAGTCTATTGAGCAAATAAGTTGTACCATAATGTTATTTAATCCAAAGAATTAACTTGAGTGTAGCAATGAGCTACCCATAATGTTTTCCTTCTGGCAGTAAACATATGCTTAAGAGAGGCGCTATTTTATCTAGGCGGTATGTATAAGCACGCAGTCGCGTCCAAATTTATTGAAAACTTTTTTATTTTTTGCCTTGCGTAGAAAGAAAGTCACGATTTATGCACGTTAAAAAATAGTTCAAAAACTCCTTGAGCGGTCCATAAGTGGTCAGTACATTTTGTAGCAGGGCGAAATTTCTGTCATATCAAATACACCATTTCTTTTCCATCTTGCTTTATAAAACGAAACTGTATTCTGGTCAATCAATTTTTCGGATCCGTCCTGTTGCATAAATTATTAATTTATCCATATGCATGTAATATTTATCGTTGGATGATATGGCAAGATATATACGTAATTTGGCGGTATATTACATTTTTTTTTAAAATTTCGAATGCATTTAGAAATTTTAAGTGCTGTCTGCATAATTTCTTTGATAGTCAGATGCAGTTCAACGAGTTTTAAATGTATAACAAATCTCATTAAAAATCAAAATACCGCTTTCAGCAAATGACAATCAATCGTATATTATCTTTATTTCAAAGAGAGGCTGACAGTAATTACAATCGATATTCAATTTGTACAAATAAAAACGCCCGGGTTTTGTAAGGACATTTTTAATTTCTAACAACTAAAAACAATTGTTCAGTAAAAACGAATGTTCGAAAAGTAAAATAATTTCGGTCCAGTTTTAGAAAAAGTGTATATATGACTTGTATGACTGGTATGGAAGTTTCCGAGTAGACAATTATTTTCAAGTTACGAGATAGTTTCCGAATATTCAAGTAGTCAGTGGTTTTAAAGCATTTATTTGTTTAGTTATTTAATTTGTATACACATGTTGACTTTCACTCGGTTAACTTACACTTACACAGGCAAATTTTGCTCACGTGAACTGCACATGAATCTGACACGAAATTCACCACAAACGAGCCTATACGTGAAATTCATGTGAAAATTTTCACATTAATTTCACAGGAATCTCACGTAAAATATTTCACGTGAATTTCACGTAAACATTAGTATTTTTTTCATGTTTTTAATCAAATTTGAAAGTTTAGATATTATTTGAATAACTTAATTTTGATAAATTCAAGTGAAATTAACGTGAAAAATATCCATGTGATTTTCACGTGGAATTCATGTGGGTTTCATGTGAAATCAGTTCATGCGAGTTTCACGTATAAGCTCGTTTGATGTGAAATTCACGTGAGAATCACATGAATCTAGATTCACGTGAATTTCACGCGAGTGAAATTTCCTGGTGTACATTGTACCTCAATTCCAATATATAGACTTTAAAAAAAAAGAAATTAACTATTTTTACCACTATTGTTAATTGTCATTACAAATATTGAGATCAATTTATGAATAAGTAATTATATAAATAAGAAGATGCAGTATGATTGCTAATGAGACAAATCTCCACCAGAGACAAAAAGACATAGAAGTTAAAAACTATAGGTAACCGTACAACCTTCAACAATGAGTAAAACCCATACCGCATGGTAAACTATAGAAGATATCGAAATGACAAATGTAAAACAATTCAAATGAGAAAACTAACGGCCTGATTTATGTACAAAAAAAAACATAAATCAAATATGATATACAGTAACAAACGACAACCACTGAATTACAGGTTCTTGCCTTGGGACAGGAACATACTGAATATGGCGGGGTTAAACATAGCATACAATTTCAGCCTTTAAATCTTTAGAATCATAATGATAATGTTTGAATGATTGTTTGTTGTTTGCTTAATGTCCAGTGGCGCTGTATGTTTTCATTTTAGCAGTAATATTTGGAAAGACATTCATACGTTACTGTTAGACTAGTAACACAATGTCTTTGAATAAGGTTCTAAACAGGGCTGGTTTTTTTGGGGAATAATGTACATTTCTCGATAGGTTGGTGGAATGTATGCATAACATCTACATTATATTTGGTCTCTGGTGGATAGTTGTCTCCTTGTTAATCATACCTCATCTCCTTATTTTACATATGTAAATATGGACCTTTACAACAAAAATGAATTATGGAATTATTATATATGCATCTCATTACAGACTAAAGCACTCGTATTGGTCCTGGTAATAGCCATTGCAATGGTGTCAACAGTGAGGGCCAGTAAATGTAAGACGATTTGTAATGATGAGGTTAGAATCTGCAAGTTGGAGTTTTGTTTAAGCCACAGCGACAAATCTTGCAAAAAGAAGTGCAATAAGATCAAGAAAGACTGCATGGCGCTGTGCAAATTTGATAAACGACGTAATGTTCATGCACCTTATGAGGTCAAAGAGGATCTTGATGATGAAGATAACGATGAATAAACTGTTCATTGATACATTTTATGTTAATCATACGAAATAAATCAATCTGTAAATCATAGCTTGTTTTTATTTGTTTGTGATTATTTATGTTACAAATTAGAGTGTTACCCATCCGGAACACCTGAGATCACCCCCAGTTTTTGGTGGGGTTCGTGTTGCTCATTCTTTGGTTTTCTATGTTGTGTTTTGTGTACTGTTGTTTGATTGTTTGTCTTTTTCTTTTTTAGCCATGACGTTGTCAGTTTTTTTTTTCGACTTGTGAGTTTGAATAGCCCTTTGGTATCCTTCCCCTCTCTTTAACTTTTTTTCCGCTTTGATTCTCTATATTTCAATTTCAAGAATTTAGACGAAAAGACCACTTTATTCATGCGTTTGTTAGAATTAAGTCAATGAGACAGCAATCTAACGACAAAAACAGCCAAGAGTCTTCTATAAAGTAATATTCTACCTTCAACATCAGACAGCTGAACATACAATATATCATGCGCTCAAACTCCAGAATGCGAGAACAAAGGATGCTAATTCTGCTTCGGCTCGAACTATTTGTATAATGATTCATATTTCAGAAGTGAGAAGATCTGAATAGATCATTCCTTTCTTGCAGATCTCTTAGGTAACTAAGTTTCTTTTCATCTGACCTTAATTTTATTTTCATGGTTCATTGTTCAATGATAAGCGTTTGTGGTTCGATTTGTTTCTCATTTACTATAAGCAAAAGATCAGATGATTTTTTTTATTTAATGATTGTAAGGTGTACATGTCCGTCTAGCAGTTTTCATCTGATCTTGACTTTTTTTCATGGTTCATGAGACCATGTTATGTTTATGTGATATATATTAAAGTTACAGCTTTATCTTAAAGAGTTTCAATCATGATCATAAAGCAGTATTCTCTATACGTATGTACATTTAAACCTAAGACTATTCTATAGCAATGTTTTAAGGTCTTTTGGTTATATAGCTCTTCAACTGTTTTGGTTCTTGTACATCCTTGGCATCCTTGGCATCTTTGAGCGTTCCTGATGAAGGTAAATCCCGAAAATCGCTTCGGACGCATGAAATTTATAACGTGTTGTTTTCATTTTTTACAGCACTGGGTCGATACCTCTGCTGTTGGACTATCAGTCCCCGGGGATATTATCAGCTCAGTAGGCAGTACTTATATACTAACATGATTTATAACAAACCGTTCTTAAATTGTCCGTTTATAATTTTTTTGGTGTCTTCCTCCTATTCCCACTTTTTAAAAATCACTATTCCTTCTATTCCCACATGCAAATAACAATAGATGTTTTGATAAATAATTTGTTTTTATAACAATCAAGGTTAATTAAAAATCACCCAAGATTTACCTGTATTTTTTAAAAGGAAACATATTTCTTACACTGTTTAAGTATATTATTTAAAAAAAAAACTAAAATTGATGCAAGCAATAATTATTATATAAATTTATCCAGTCAGTTCTAGTGATTTTCTAGAATATATTAAAATATCACCAGGAATGAAGTATTTTTATTCCTTAATCAGGTGGAGTAATGTCTGATATGAATTACATAAGGATTTGGAATATGTGGATGTTGGGCTACATTTTAATTTTCACTGTTTATTTGTAAAAGGTTTTTTTCTTCTTCAAAGAATTACCTTATAATAAAGAATAAGTCAGATAAACAGAAGTAATATACGATTAAAAAATCATTGAATTTGTAAACCTCAAATTTTTTCATCTGAACACATAAATTAATGATAGATAATATAAAAACAAACTTTCCCATCTTGCAAGATTTCCATGTACATAAAACGCAAAACGAACCTACCGGTTTTACCCATTCTTGCTAACAGACGACAACATAGTTTGGTGTGTAATAATCTTCAGAACTCAAAAGAATCTAACTCATTAGCAGTAGCAGATATCATAAACTAGTGTGGTAAATATACATTTTACTCCTGTCCAAGGGTATTTTTCAAAATTTCAATGAGGAAGTCACAACAGTACAGTTTGGTGATGCAGCCTTTCACCTATTTACGTTCAACAGATTAATAAAAATGCAGCCTCATAATTTGTGTTATGAAAGAAATAAAATAATTAACTATATTTGTTTCCATTTCTTTCATATTTATTTAAATTAGAAACACAGAATTCATATACATACAAAAATAACCTATTACCTATCATAAAAAACACTAGTCAATTAAAAGTTGATTGAACAATGTTTATACAGTATAATCCTTTGTTTGTACAAGTTTTCCTCCTATTCCCACATGAAATTTTAACTTTTCTTACCAGATTTATAAAAAGTGGGAATAGGAGGAATGAACCATTTTTTTAATTATGAAGAATTCCGAACTAGGGTTTCAATTCCCTCAGGAAAAGTTGACCTTAGATGGATTTCGCTATTGTTTTTATGTCTTTTTGGTTATAAATATCTTCAATTGTTTCGGTTCTTATGCATCCTTGGCTTTCAGATATTCGGCTTTTAGCGTTCCTGATGAAGGTAAATTTAGAAAATCGCTTCGGACACATGCAATTTATAACGTTTTGTTTTCATTTTTTTCTATAGCTTATTATGTAAATAAATAACTCAACTACAAACTTAAGTTTGCTGACTAGCTTGTATCTTTTCTGAGCTGCCGCTTTTATTACAATATACAGCAATAACGACATAACATATATACAAAGTACTATTTGCTATCATCTCTCAAAATTTCAATATCCAAAAAACACAAAATACTGTTTCGTGGTCGATCAGGAAAAATCTAATTCGAAAACCTGCGTCCTTTTGTCATTGCCAAGCGAAACTAAAGTGTAGGATCTCACTTAAAAAATGTAAATACATAAGGAATGCTGAATATTGCTAACAATTTGAATACAAAGAGTTTAGTCCTAAGACTACGGCTATAAAACAAATTTAAAATTGCCAAATTGAACATTCTTCATGCTGATGAAAAATTTAATGTACACAGTACGAAAGCAAGATTTGAAGTAATAATCATTTAACTACCTATTTACCACTATAATTTTTGGCGCAAAAAATGCATATTACGCCTCGATCGGAAATACTTTACCGAGAAGACAATAAATTCCCGTTTTACTGCGTGTCGCGGGAATTATCTAGTCGATACATTTTAGTGTGTGAGCGCTTGTATAAATAATATGCCGTATTTATTTATGTTGAAAGATGCAAGTGACGTTTTTTTTACCATATCCGATTACTTTATCCTGTTTGCGAGACTCAATTCTGAATTCTTAGACACATTTTCTTTGAATTTCAGAACAGTATATGTTCCTTTTTATGTTGTAATGTTACACTACTGTCTCAGGTTAGGGTGAAGGTTGGCGCCTGTTAAAACGTTTAAACCCGCTGCATTGTTATGCACCTGTCCTAAGTCAGGAGCCTGTTATTCAGTGGTTGTCGTTTGTTGGTGTGGTTCATAGGTGTTTCTCGTTTTTTATATAGATTAGTCTACACCGTTGGTTTTCCTGTTTGAATTGTTTTACACTAGTCATTTTGGGGCCCTTTATAGCTTGCTGTTCGGTGTTAGCCAAGGCTCCGTGTTGAAGTCCGTACTTTGACCTATAATTGTTAACTTTTTATACATTGTGACTTGGATGGAGAGTTGTCTCATTGGCACTCATACCACATCTTCTTATTAATATAGATCTCACAGCTGTGTTAGCAGTCAGGATTCTACTTTGCCAACATTATCTCATCATTACGCTATCTATTTTTTTCAATCATGGAAGCCATTATAGGGATAACACGCCGTCAATTTAGCTCATGAAAACCGATAAATTTATTTACATAGGATCATTACGATCCTTACATGGCAATTGTATTTTAAAAGACAAATGTATCTACTAGCTACGAAGCGTCATTTAAGGGAAAAAAATATTCTGATCCCCAATTTGACGAAAAAAAAAAATTATTCTGGTCAAGCAAATGACAAAAAAAAATATTCTGAATTCCGATTTTGCCCATACCTTATAGTATTAAATATTGAAAAAAAAATAATTTGTTTGATAGCGTTGGAAAACTAAATAAAATTTATCGCGATAATTTTTTCTGACTCAGACAAAAACCCATACCCCCCCCCCCTCCTTGAAGTTAAATGGGTGCTCCCTAATGTAGTTTTAGGCTTTTTGTCAACTTAAAACTATTGTTTGGTCGGTTGTCAGGGGGGATTTTCGAAAATTAACTCTAATTAAATATTTCGCGGAAATATTTCGTGGAAAGACTAAAAATTTTCAGATGTTGAAGACTAAATAACCTAGATAACACACACACATTTTTTTGGAAGTTATGCATAAATAAAAGACCCAAAAGTAAAGACTGACGTCAAGGGCTTTCAGTAAAATTTTAAGGCGGTGTTAGCGAACGGTGTGACGACTTTTCTTCTTTTTTGATACATCTAATGAATAAAATAATAAATATATACCTAAATTTTTACTTGAAAAATCAATAAAATAGATGAAATGCACCTCAATTTGAACATTTGATATAGCATGAAACTTTTTGTTTGTTATTCAAACACACCTTCTCTGTTGTTACGACTGGGGTTGCCCCGATATTCCGACACCCCACTAGTCCGACAAAAGAAGGTACATTACTGCCGTAATAAAAAATCTATTTCATAGAATCGTTGTTGTCGTGGTATTCGAAATACTCTTTCATAAAACCGAAACAGATAATACCATACTACCCATCATATGCATATAAAGCAATCGAGAACCTTGCAAGTTTTGGTTAACTAATACACGGTGTGTTCCATTGGAAAATACAACTCGACTATAAAGAAAATGTAAAGAACAGTCCTCAGTAGTGCAGTCTCTCATCGTTCACGTAATTTATTCTCGGAAAACTGGTATTACCGAAAAAGTATCCTTTTACCATGCGAAGAGAATATTTTTTCAATGAATGATGATTTCTGTTCATCTACACTGTACACGAACTTATAGATCGAAAACTTTCAAAACTGAAAGTTTTCGAGTTGTTAATTTTTATTATAATCGAAAATTAGTGAGTTTAAAAGTTTGTTCAATCAATGTTAATTGGTTCTATATATGAAAACTTTATTGAGGTTGAAACTTCGATAAAACGGATGAAATTTGCTGTCAAAATGAACTTAGTCTAGTATTTATTACACATGAAATATTTTCTACTGGACATTAAACAAAAAAAAATTCAATCATGTACGAATAGCCATAGGAATCTACTTTTAATATCAGCGATTAGATTTGTAATTGCATATTCATAAAACAACAAACTCTTTTTCTGTACATTGTTATTTCCATTGGTGTTTTATTTTTCCTATTTATGGCTTTTCTTTCCGCTTTACAAATAATCGATCACCGGTCAAATTGATTGCACAACACAAGCAAACACGTTGTGCGAAAATAACTCTAGCAACCCACAACACTTATCTGACATTGACACAGGAATGCAATGAGTCGGATATTAAGGTGCATTTTTCATTGTATTTCCGACTTTGTTGCAGCCAGCCTTTGTTCTTACTAATAAATATATTTTGACTTTCAATTTTCGGCTTTGAGCGTTCCTGGTGAATCCAGAAAAGCATTTATAAAGTGTTGTTTTAATTTTATAAATGTCACTTGATAGTCGGCAGCACTGAAATACCAACTTTTAAGCATGTTGTTGTTCTCTTTCGTCTTTTTCTCGTGCAGTAATTATCTTTGCGGCATAATTTTGTTATATTTTTAATATTTGGCACGTTGAATATATGGCATGTCACAATAACTGATGTAGACACAGGCACTTGTCTCCGACATTTTTATCTAAATACATGTTTAACCCCGCCGCATTTTTGCGCCTGTCCCAAGTCAGGAGCCTCTGGCCTTTGTTAGTCTTGTATCATTTTTAATTTTAGTTTCCTGTGTATAATTTGGAGTTTAGTATGACGTCCATTATCACTGAACTAGTATACATATTTGTTTAGGGGCCAGCTGAAGGACGCCTCCGGGTGCGGGAGTTTCTCGCTGCATTGAAGACCCATTGGTGGCCTTCGGCTGTTGTCTGCTCTATGGTCGGGTTGTTGTCTCTTTGACACATTCCCCATTTCCATTCTCAATTTTACATATAGGTAAAATTTTTCAGAGACAAGTGTTTGCGGATTATAGCCTTTTATTTTGACATTACATCATATTTTTGGTGAAAATATTATCAGGTCTTAAATTCCTTGATTTATTTGCATGGTACATATCAAAATAAATTTTCTTTGAATTTGCCTTAGTGCCCTAATTACAAAAGAGATAGCCTTTGCTTCATATCGTTTAATTTTTCTATTAGTTTTTGTCTGCTCTAGTTTGATAAATATGGCATTCTGACATGTTCCTATGACATATACAGTCACTAGAAAAGCACATAGAGATTGGTCCGCTGGGATCAGAAGTGGTTTATTGCATAGCAACATACGGATTTCATACAAAACTCTATAACCATCTGATCTCCCAGTTTGTTAGGTGTTTATAAAAGGATAACATTATTAAATTGGTTACCCAGTTCATTTGTTGTTTTCATTAGGGCCCCGCCCTATAGTGATCAAGTCTGTCCGTCCGTCCGTAACAAATCGTGTCCGCTCTATATCTAGAGAACCGTTATGATTTCAAAGTTTATACTTGACATGTATATTAACCAACACCAGAGGGTGTGTCATAATGTATGTTCAACTTCCTAGGTCAAAGTTCAAGGTCAAAAACTTTGGTTTTATTTGACAACCCCATGTCCTATGGTAAAGATCGTGTCCGCTCTATATCTTGAGAACCGTTATGATTTCAAAGTTTATACTTGATATGTATATAAACCAACACCAGAGGGTGTGTCATAATTTATGTATAACTTCCTAGGTCAAATGTCAAGGTCAAAAACTTTGGTTTCATTTGACAACCCCATGTCCAATGATAAAGATACAAATTTTTTAACACACATTGTTCACAGCGGGGCCCACAGAGATGGCTCCCATCTCAATGATATCTAGTTATTACTATTTACCAATTCGTATATTGTTGTTTTGAACTCGTATAGTCAAACAGATTTCTTACGGAGAACACGTCAAACTTAACAGAGTTCTATTTGTAAGGTATTAGAGCCTTGATTTTTGTTATTCTCTGCTTTGGGAGAGATACACAGTTACGAATCTGCATTCAAGTAATTCGACAAAAACTTTACAAATTATTATCTAGTTTGTGAAATGTTCACTGTGGATATTGTGTGGCTCCAATATGGCCAAATCTGACCTGCCACCTTAGGGATTAGGTTGGCGAATCTGCGTCTATTTTAAAATAGCCTAAGACTTTTTAAAAAGAATCTTAAATTTGCTTAAAAGTGAGGCAAACTGATGTATTTATTTAACGCGACCTAAAGGGGGGGGGGGGGGGGGGGGGGGGGGGTATTCTACTGGGGTCCCGTATTGTGATGCGTTAACATACACTGTACATTTTACAAGATATTGTCAATAATGGTAGTAGTATCTGTTTCCTTCAATATTCGCATTATGAAATTGACCTTCAGCATCACACGCTTTTTTAAGAGACACTGACGCCAGTTTACTCCAAAATAAAAAAAAATCTATACATTAGTGTTATGCACAGTCAGTTTGTCTCAACAATTTTCTTGACTTAACCAATGAATGGTAGACAAACCAAGCGTTAGTCCAGGAGAAGGGAAATCATTCGACAAAGACACATGCGGGACAAGAAAGACACACAGTGTCTTAGATACATAATTTATTAGTTGTTATTGGCTTTGAACTAGCTGTCAGTAACTGCTAGTACTCTCAGATCTGTACTTTGTGTTTTTGTTGATGTGAGGGATGTATAAATACCCTGCCACGTCCGGTCTGTGTTTTTGTTAGATATTTTTCTGCTTTGTATCAATCTGATGAGTTAGCTCTTTTCAACCGATTTTTATAGTTTGTTCTTATGTTGTACTGTTACACCACTCTCCCAGGTTTGGGAGAGGGTTGGCGCCTTCAAACATGTTTTACCCCGCCACATTCTTTATGTGCCTGTTCCAAGTCAGGAGCCTGTAGTTCAGTGGTTGTCGTTGGTTCATATCTGTCATATTTGTTTTTCGTAAATTCATTGGTTATAAATTAGGCCGTTAGTTTTCTCAATTGAATTGTTTCATATTTTTCATGTCGGGGCTTTTTATAGCCGACTATACGGTATGGGTTTTTCTTATTGTTGAAAGTCGTACGGTTGCCTTTAATTGCTTACATCCACTTCATTTGAACTTTGGTGGATAGTTGTCTCATTGGCAAGTATACTACATCTCCTAATTTTTATTTAACACAAGAACAAACAATAGACACTTAAAACTAGTTAAACCAATGGATATATATTGACCTCCATTAGATTTTGTTTTGTTATGATTGTTTTTCACCAAAATATAAAAATGAAAAAAAAACAAAAAACCATTGTAATACATACAGCCATGCATTAAGACTAATGACCCTTGGTTGTGGAGGCTCCGTTTACATGTTTTCAATAAAAAAAATATACTCTGAATTTACGACAAATTACCCTATTTCTCCTATTTTTTTGTCTTTCAGGAAAAAATACAACATTTTTTGCTACGGATCCCGGAACAATTTGTGCATAAAACTATATTGATGTTGTCAGAAAGCTTTGGATTCAACTGTTTCGGGGCATGATGGGATTCTTGTATGACAGCCAATCAAATTCAATAAAGGAATAGTCCCAGTTTGCAATGGTCCAAGTTTATTATGGTCAGAGATGTCTCTTGCTCGAAATAATCCGCACCAAGAATATCTTATGTCTCCGTTTTTTTGCAGTAGAAAACGGGAATACCATGGCATCGACCATTCATCATTTGTGGGGGGCATAGTTTTTTCTAAAGTAATTTTTTTTGCCAATAAAAATACAAAGCAAAAAAGGTTTTTAAATAGTTAGCAGAAGCAAACGTTTATTTAAAATCATTTCAAGAAAATAATATTTTTTTGACACTATTTATTCAACAGGTACACAGCTTTCAAATTAAGCATTTTTTTGAGGCTTTGTAAATTTATGAATCAAATATTTTTTTTTTCAAATCAAACACTTAAGAAAAAACATGACCTTTCACAAAAGATAAATGGTCGGTGCCTTAAAGTATGTACATGTTCGGGTGAATTGAAATCTACAACCCAAAAAGGCTCTTATTGATACCAAATGCTCACAGTCAAAGTTGTATTATTTCCCATTTTCGAAATGCACAACATAGATTTCTCTCTTAAATTTAATCGGGAGTTAAACTGAGTAACAACACATATTTAAAAAAAAGACTAATTTGATTTTATTGTAGTCATGACGAAAACGCCCGTTTTTTGGTTCGTCAATGATATCTGTACATACTATAAATGAATGTTTCGTTGGTGTAGACTAATGGGACTAAGCTACCTGCATGTCTCATATAAGTGAATGATAAACACTGTAACGGTTGCCCATTTTACTGAAATTGCGCGACAGTGTATATCATTGCGTTCAAGTATTGTTCAATATTTCTGTTGCCAGCTCTGTAGGTGGCCTGCAATCGTACAATCCGCGATTGTAAGCGTCTGTATTTCAGCCTCCGGGGAAGATGATTGTCACCGCTGTCAGAAGCCTTTATCTGGATAACCAATATGTGTTCTTCTTTCTTCACCTTTTTTATGATATACCAAATATTTGGGTGTTTCCTCCCTACGGTTGTATTCCATCTATGGTTAAAACATGAAAAGAAGAATAAAAACGAATGTTTACCCGTTGTGTTAATGTATATACAATGTACATGAATTCACGGCACCGGGTATCCCGATATAGTGGACTCCGGTCGTAAGATAGATGCAGTTTTCATATTACTACATATTGGACGTTTAACAAGTATAGACAATTACCATTTGTCTTGTGCTCAGTGAATTCACGCGTAATACGTTTGTCGTGTGTTCAGTGAATTCGCGCGTAATACGTTTTCTTATACGGTTTGGATAGAACTTTTTAGTAACAAAACTCGTCCGTTCACACACGTGTTTATACGTTTCTAAAACGTAAATTTATTGCCTAATACGTTTTCTTACGCGTATTAGTTTTTTAAAACACAGTCCAGGAGGTCAACACTTTTAAGGATATTCGCTGGTCATCTTAATGACTTTTGTCAGATGTTTGGAAATCTCTGGTTTTATCCACCCAAGTGCCATTAAACATTTTGCCCGCTAACCTTTACAAATATTTTAAAAAGCCATTTTTTTTAAATCTTATAACTCTTTGTTATTACTTCATTTCAGCTTTTGAAAGAAATTAGGTACATATACCAATGTTAAATATTTTAACAATCTAGATAGAGTCGTTTCCCGCAAAATTTTCAATGGCTTATATCTCAAAAACAAGTGCTCTCACGCTGACCTACATGTATCTGTTTTTCCACCTTTTCCTTTTATTTATGAACTAACAATTTATAACAGTAATTTAGAAAGCCTGTTATTTTGAAACTGAACAGCGAACATTATTAACATTGTAAGAGGTAGCACTTTCATCGTCTTAACTTAATATGCAGATTAGTTCGGTCAATAATTGACCATTCAAATTCCGTGATGATTTTGCAAAGGAAAGAACCTTTGTGAGCACGAGGGAAACCGACGATCTAGTAAAAAGAAGGTAAATCAAGAGACAAAAACAAAACCGGGGAGTAGAACAGCACGGAATGACAATTGACACACAAACGCCGAAATATAAAGACAAATAAAATACCCGGACCTGTAAAACAAAAAGGGGAACGTTGATAAGGACTTAGCAGTTGCAATAAGCATGTGTATTAATTCCAAGGCACTGAGATAAATAACCCGCATGAGAACAATAATCGGATTCTAAACGGACAACCTAAAATGTTATCGAGAACGGATTTGGTCTTTTAGAAAAAATTTACCAATACACTTATGTACCCCCAGTTTTTGCTGGGGTTCGTGTTGCTTAGTCTTTAGTTTTCTATGTTGTGTCTTGTGTACTATTAATTGTCTGTTGGTCTTTTATTTTTTTAGCCATGGCTTTGTCAGTTTATTTTCGAGTTATGAGTTGCTGTCCCTCTGGTATCTTTCGCCCCTCTTTTATGACATATGCATTGTCGGAAAAATGAGGTATCGGAATAATGGGATGCCGGAGTAATGGACTATCGGAATAATGGGATGTCGGAATAATAGTTGTCGGACTAACGAAATGTCACCGATTTGATGAATTAATTCGTCCAGAATAGTATAGACTAAAGTATTTTTCTGACTGTCTGTCAATGAATGAATGTATGAGTAAATGATAGTTAATATTGTAAACACAATGTATAGTATATAGTAAAGAATACTAGCTTTATTCTTTTGATAAATTGATACGGGGACACAACCTTACCACATCTTCTTATTTCTACATCATTACATTATCAGTACTAGTTTAGTAAACAGACAAACATCATAATGTTATAAAAAATTTATGTAAGTGCATGCTATTTTTATTCCATTCAAACTTAGTTCGAAGATGAGTGCAGTAAGATATACTTATGGCATTCGCAAAATAGGGTTGTATCTATACCCTGCCACGTGCAATCTGTTTTTGTTAGATGTGTTTCTGCTTTGTATCGATCTGATGAGTTAAGCCCTTTTCAACTGAATGTTATAGTTTGTTCACATGTTGTGCTGGAACACCACTGTCCCAGGTTGGAGGAGAGTTCAGCCCTCACAGACATGTTTAACCCCGCCATACTCTTTATGTGCCTGTCCAAAATCAGGAATCTGTAGTTCAGTGGTTGTCGTTGGTTAAAGACTGTCATATTTGTTTTGCATAAATTGTTTTGTTATAAGTTAGGCCGTTAGTTTTCTCAACTGAATTATTTGATATTTTTCATGTCGGGGCCTTTTGTAGCCGACTAAACTTTTTTTTCTCATTGTTGAAGGCAGTACGGTTGCCTATAATTGCTTACATCCACTTCATTAGAACTTTGGTGGATAGTTGTCTCGTTGCATGGCAATCATAACACATCTCCTTGTTTTTATATATATGTTTTACTCCCTATTTCGAAAAGTTCCCGTTTGCAATAAATCTTAACACGACAAGTTTGTTTTACAATAACATATATATTCAATTTCTTTCTACGGAACCGCCTCCCTGGTCTCGTTTTAGCTTGTTCACCTCGAGTGCGAGAGGTCGTTGGTTCGAACCCCGGCCGGGTCAAACTACAGACTTTAAAATTGGTATTTGTTGCGTCTCTACTTAGCATGCGGCATTAAGGAGTAAGAGCAAAGACTAGTCAGCTCGGAGTCAGAATAATGTTTCCGGGTAAGGTGACATGTCTTCCTGCGGATTGTTACCTTGTGAACAAGCACGTTGAAAATCCGACTCAGCGTGTCAGTCTAGTACAAAGCAGGGTTCATATTCATATTACATTAACATGCTCTCGTCCTGAATTTGCATATTAATTTGGCGCTGGACGTTTAGCAGCCATCCATCATCATCATCCTCCTACAGAAAATGTTCAGATCCTTGTTGACATTGCTTTTCATAAATTGGTGGTTTCAAAACAAAACAAAACCGCGTCCTATATAAGGACAACACCGGTTCCTGGTGTAGTAAACAACATTGACAAAACCGGTTCCTTCCATTTTGACATGACCCATTTCTTTCGTTTTATGCATAGAAATACACATACTGAGGTACTCAAAGTTACTAGTCTTGAAATCTCCATGTTTATAGGGGCCTGTTTATCAAAGCTGTCTTAGGATTAGGACATGTCCGAAGACCATCTTAGGACATGTATTTGTCCCAAGTTGTTTTAGCAAACGTGTCGCAATTTAGGATTTTTCCTAGAAAGTGTCCTAAGTTAAGGACATCTAATTAAATTGTTGTAAGATGGTCCTTACTTTAGGATATATTTTATGATACTTAATTTGTATCCAAAACTCCTTTTTAGCACTATTGGCTGCAATATTAGAAATTTGAATGAACAGTGAAGATTTCTGCTTTCAGAAAAGCCTGATGTTCGGCATTCGTAAAGTTATGATTCTTTTGTTTATTCATATTCACTCTTGTATATTTTGGCAGTACTAAAATAGTTTAACCACTCTGTATTTATATGAAAGATGCACGAAGATTTGCCTTTGAACTCTGTTATGAATGAAACTATGAGACTTTGAATTCAGCTCACTCATTATTTTTACCGTTGTAAATATTTACACTTAAATTGGTCAATGTTTATAGAAAACGTAGTTATAATTTTTGTTTTGTGTTGTTACGTAAAATATTGAACGAACAATTATTATATATATTTTTTACCATAATTATAATAATACTGTTAATAGTGTTTTTATCTCATTATTAAAATATCATTATTCTATTCACTGGTTAAATGTTATGCATTTTTATCTTAATATAAAGTTTATTTTTTTTATTAACACTTAGGATATCGGTTAGGAAATCCTAGGTAAGATAATCATAAGAGAGTTTCGATGTGCATGCTCCGTCATGTCCTAGGACATTCCTAAGTCCATCCTTAATAATGTACTAAGACATATCCTAGGACAGTCCTAAGTCCATCCTAAATAATGTCCCAAGACATATCCTAGGACTAGGATAGTCCTAAGTCTATCCTAAATAATGTTCCAAGACATATCCTAGGACAGTCCTAAGTCCATCCTAAATAATGTCCCAAGACATATCCTAGGACAGTCCTAAGTTCATCCTTAATAATGTTCCAAGAAATACCCTAGGACAGTCCTAAGTCCATCCTAAATAATGTCCCAAGACATATCCTAGGACAGTCCTAAGTCCATCCTTAATAATGTTCCAAGAAATACCCTAGGACAGTCCTAAGTCCATCCTAAATAATGTCCTAAGACATATCCTAGGACAGTCCTAAGTCCATCCTAAAAAAATGTCCCAAGACATATCCTAGGACAGTCCTAAGTCCATCCTAAATAATGTCCCAATACATATCTTAGGACAGTCCTAAGTCCATCCTAAATAATGTCCCAAGACATATCCAAGGACAGTCTTAAGTCCATCCTAAATAATGTCCTAAGACATATCCTGGGACACCTTCGATAAACAAGCCATCTTTTAATTAAATACGTGACTGACGAATTTATGTTGAAAAAAACTTTCAAATGTAAGTTATGTAAATTAAGAAATAATTGATTTAAATTGATAAAAAAAAAACTAAAAACGAATACCTAATTGGTTGATTGATGCTTGGTTTACGCCACTTCAGCACAAAAAGCGGCGATTTAAAATTCAAAACTATATTTAGAAATGAAACTTAACAAAGATGTAATCAACACGCAAAATTAATATCGGTCAATATCGGTTTCCTTTAAACATATTTTTTTTGCAAAAGTAATATCGGTCAATATCGGTTTACTTTAAAGATAGTTTATTAGCAAAAGTAATATTGGTCAATATTGGTTTCCTTTAAACATATTTTATTTGTAGAAGTAATATCAGTCAATATCGGTTTCCTTTAAACATATTTTTTTTTAAAAAAGTAATATCGGTCAATATCGGTTTCCTTTGAACATATTTTATTTGCAAAAATAGCAAAAGGGATTGGACACAAGTCGTACTAACAACATTAGTGATGTCCTCTCCCTGTATATCGGTGGTTACAAGTACATGTATAATTTGAATATGTATATCAATTTAAATATTTTTATTAGAAATAAAGATCTTCGAAAGGGTTATGCAAGGCTCCGAAGGTCATCTGTTCTACGAAATAATATCTGATTGTGCCATATGCATAACGAGTAATCACCTGTCATTTAATGTGTTTTGCTTAGATACCCGTATGTTGTAAGGGGGGAAGAACCATCTGTTAAACGATTACATGCATTATCATTTATCTTTATGGGTTAATTATTTCTGGAAGGTATAACAGTTAAAGTATAAATATTGAAATAAATTCTAGTCTTGCATTCCATTTCTTTTACGATTTTGAATATTTCACAACACAAAAACATGCAGGTAAGTTTTATATTATTTATTTCAAATTTATTTCAAAAGTTATTTCAAAACTCGACACTGCGTGCTTACATGCAAATGTTTGTTAATAGCCTTAGAGGGTTTGTATGGGCCGATTTACAGAATAGAGAAAATTTGGCAAAACAAAATAGCGAATTAGGGAAAAAATGGACAAAAAAATAAAGCAGATGACAATCAATCATATATTATATTTATTTCAAAGAGAGCCTGACAGTAATAACAATCGATGTTCAATTTGTACAAATGTACACGCCAGAGATTTGTTAGGACATTCTGAATTTCTAACAACTAAAACAATGGTTAAGTAAATACGAAACGTCCGAAAAGTTTAATTAAAATTGAGAAGAATTTGAAAAAGAGTCTACAATTAAGATTAGTATGAAAGGTCCCGAGTAGACATTTACACAATACGTATATATGTCCCAGTTATTATCCTTATACGAGATAGTATTCGAATATTCCAGCAGTCAGTGGTTTTAAAGCATTTATTGGTTCAGTTAACTAATTAGTATACAAGTGTTGTTTTTCACTTGCTTAATTAACATTTTTATCCAATTCCAAAACATTGACTTTTTTAAGAAAATAAGAAAATAGAATATGTTTACCTCTATTGTCAACTGCCATTACAAATATTTTTTAATAAGTAATTGCATAAACTATACACGTTTATAATGTGTGGTTCTTGTTAGTATTTAGCTAATTTTAGCCATTGAATCTTTAGAATCGTTAATCTATGTGTTTGATTGATTGGTTGGTGTTTGATAAATGTCCAGTAGCGCCGTATGTTTGCGTTTCAGCAGTTATATTTTGATAGTTATTCGTATGCTAGAATATAAACTAAATGTCTCTGAAAAGGGTTCTAAATGGGGTTGCATTGTAGGATTGAGTAAATTTCTTTAAAAAAAAAATGTGAAATGTTTGCATGTACATTTTGAAGATTGACTTTTAAGGATTTTCCTTTGAAACTCTTTAACAGTTCGAATTTGAATTGTAAAATGATATTCATAATCAGAAATCCCTGATTTCTTTGATTTTTTTTAAACATTGTGTTCTTGTTTTTGTATAAATATATCTATTCATTTACTATTTAACGGGGAAAATTTCCACATTTATTCGTCAATTAAAAGATGTTGAGTATATGACGTTGAAACAGCAACCCATCAACGCAAAAACACAACATATATCTAACTTTATGTTGATCAAACATGAATGATTCTGTCATAAATAAGTAGATTCAAATTCCTCTTGAACTAATCTAATACCATATATTTTGAAAAATTTCCTCCTAAAATATTTACTAAAATTCATAAAAAAGGCAAGCGTTATCAGCGTTCTTTGGTGCTATTTCAATATTGTGGCGTTTTTTAATCGTGTAAACAAATTTAAAAGATTTCCCAAAACTGTAATGTTGATACATTTTGGCAATTGTGAGTAATTTTAGTTAAAATGAATAACCATGATATTCTTAATCAAAACTAAAATTGGAAGTTATGTAATCTGTTGTCTATAGGCCTTATCGCTATTTGGGGATCTGCGACACTTGAACAATTGGCGTCATACAACAATAACTTTTCCTTTGTGGCGTCAGACATTTTCTCTTGTAACGTCAAAATTTTACGGGAACTTCTGTGATAAGTAGCGATAAGGTGTATTAGATCGCATTATTTGATGTCTGTTAGAATGTCTTATAAGGCAATTTTTTTACAAAAACATATAATTTGCAACATTGTCAGCAAAAACAATCTAAAGTGCTGAATAACATACTGATTCATATGAGTAAAATTATTGTAAATTCAGTTTTTGTATGATGCTTTATTTAGACTCTTCAATATTCAATTCAATTAGGTTTGAACACTTTAGGTTTGAGACCGTGCGACTGATATCAATTCATGGGAAATAAGCTCTACCTCTATTTGACCCTCAAATTGTAAAGTATCTTCTACTGACACAAATGTGCTTATTTTCTAAAATTCTAAACTACATTCCTCTAATTTTCCAAATTATTTTTAAACACTACTATAATTGCAAATAGCATACAGAGAACGAAGTTGTATTTCTTATTTCAAAAATCGTCCATTTTCTTGTGATGTATAATATTGTTAAACAATATACTGAACAATCAAATATGGACCTGAACATTAAAACTGACTTATGGTTGTCGTTCAACTTGGTTCTTGTGTCATATTAGTTTTCCGTAAAATGTTTTGTTTTTAATTAGACAGTTAGTTTTTCTCGATTGAAATGTGTCATATTTTTTATGTCGGGGCCTTTTATATCCGACTATACGGTATGGGTTTTTCTCATTGCCGAAGGCCGTGCGGTTGCCTATAATTGCTAACATCCACATCATTTGAAATTTGGTGACTTGTTGTCCCATTGGCAATCGTACCACATTTTCTTTATACTTATATTATTTATGCATCTCATTACAGACTAAAGCACTTGTATTAGTCCTGGTTATAGCCATTGCAATGGTGTCAACAGTGAGAGCCGGTGAATGTAAGATGATTTGCAACGATGAGGTTAGAATCTGCAAGTTGGAGTTTTGTTTAAGCCACAGCGACAAATCTTGTAAAAAGAAGTGCAATAAGATGAAGAAGGACTGCATGGCGCTGTGCAAATATGATTTTAAACGTAATGTTCATGCACCTTATGAGGTCGAAGAAGATCTTGACGATGAAGATAACGATGAATAGACTGTTCATCAAAACATTCGTTAATACATTTTATGTTTATCGTATGTAATAAATCATTCTGTAAATCATAGCTTTCTTTTATTTGTTTGTTGTTAAAAAATGAAAACAACACGTTATAAATTTCATGCGTCCGACGCGCTTTTCTGGCTTTACCTTCACCAGGAACGCTCAAGGCAAATATTTGAAAGCCAAGGATGTATAAGAACCGTAATGTTGAAGAGCTTTAGTTTTGTTAAATATTAGAGTGTTCGTGCTTTTTTGAAAAAAAGTTGTTATAAATTTCGATGAAAATACAACTTACGTGCATATATTGTTACAGATATTTGACATAAATTTTGGATATAGATGACGTTACAATTATTCCTTCGATTTTATGTTTATCACGTTTTATATTATTGTAATAGAAAAATGCAATTTATTTTATTTCATGCAGTATATTGGTTAATGTATGTAAGATCTACTGTGTAAAATATTTTATATAAAATTATTGTTTAACTGTTCTATACTTTGAGAGGTGTAGGATGTTTCAAATGTGTCAGATAAGTACTCTAATAAACTATTGAACTTATCTGTTCAATAAAACTTCGGCTGAGGCCAGACTGACCTCCGGTTGTATGTCTGGCAGAGTTTAACATAAGGTCTTAGAAGTTAGACAGCGGTCAACCTGCGTCAGCAACTTTATTTATAACTCATAAAGCATAAATTCTTGTGTTTGTTGCAATCAGTTAAGGGTTACTAGGACATTCAGAAATTAGTATATAAACTGATCAAGCCGCTATAATATTAATAGCGAGTTTCTTGATATTCTAGGTAATAAGAAGTTGGTTGATATTTGCGTAATGTAACATGGGTCTGATTACTGTTCTTTTCCCTCAGACTCTCAACAGACGAACTACATCTGTGAGAGCTGGTTCTGATTTTTACATGTTCGGGGGACACTAGCTTAGAACAATGCCTTTGGTGGTGTATGGCATTGCTGCCGATGTAAAAGCAGGCCGGGCGTTGTTGCCGATATAGAGGCAGGCCGGGATCGACTGACACCTAGAATATCAAGAAACTCGCTATTAATATTATAGCGGCTTGATCAGTTTATATACTAATTTCTGAATGTCCTAGTAACCCTTAACTTAAAATAAATTGCATTTTTCTATTACAATAATATAAAACGTGATAAACATAAAACCGAAGGAATAATTGTAACGTCATCTATATCCAAAATGTATGTCAAATATCTGTCACAATATAAGAGTACTTATCTGACACATTTGAAACATCCTACACCTCAAAGTATAGAACAGTTAAACAATAATTTTATATAAAATATTTTACACAGTAGATCTTACATACATTAACCAATAAACTGCATGAAATAAAATACATTTAGTTTGATATAAATACATTTGTACACGGAAGATGCTAGGTAAACGTCAATGAGACTGCAACCTAACGACAAAAACAGTCAAAAGACCTCCAGAGGGTAAAATACGACTTTCAACAACAGGCAGGTGTATAAACAATATGTCATTGGCTCAAACGTCTAAATGGGCCAAATTTATGAATATGATTATTTTGAGGTCCGTTTTAATCATACAGCTCCAAACATTTTTATATATTTTTTCAATTCCTGGATTTCAAATGTTTCGGTTCGATCGTTCCTGATTAAGGAAGAGATATAATTTTTTTATAAAAAAAAACGCGCTTCGGACGCACACAATGCATTAAGTGTTATTTTCATTTAACCGGCTTTTCTTTTTCTCCTTTCTTGTTCTTTACATTTGCTACATGTAGTAACAGTATGTAAAATTGTACATTTAGGACCAACATGTTGGCATCAATTTTGAAGGAATTTCCATTCATGAATTTTGATCCTCTATTTGGATTTGAAACGTTATCCTATATTCTTAAATGGAAAGCCAAAATAAAAAAAAAGATACTATCTTTCAGTGGAATTTTATTTTGATCCAAGTCCAGAAGTATGTGCTTAATTTATTCTAATCTTTTCAAAAAGTTACTTTAGATATACATCAGATGTATATATGCATTTATGATGTATTTGGACACTAGTCTATATGGACATGTATCTATAAAAACTAAGTTGACGTCAAGACGATTTTGTATATAACAGGGTTGTTTGTCTTCTATATCATTGATTAGTTCCTACATTTCGAATTTTTACTTACATACATGACGGATGCCACATGTGGAGCAGGATCTGTTACGCTTTCGGAATACTCTGATATTACCATGTGAGTTCATGTTGCTCAGTCTTTATGCTTTTTTGATGTGTTTTGTAGACTGTTGTTTGTTTTCTTTTCGTTTTTCGTTTTTTGCAATGTCGTTGTCAGTTCCGTCTTCGTCTTTTTGATTTTTATTATTCCCTTGATATATTTCGCTTCTCTTTCTTTTATACTTCCAATGTTCTTAACTATAAAAAAAAATATCTGATTTATCATATCAGCACTAATTTTCCGTCTGTTGATTGACTGATAACCTTTATAAATATAACCAATGGAAAGCAAAGATTTGCCGTTAGGTTGTTGCATCTAAATGACAAATGTGCGACCAAGACAATAATTTCTACAATTATAAACTATAACATTAAACGGTGCCAATTGAACTGTATCAGATGCACATTTCGAAATAAAATTCTTTTCAGTGAAGCTCGAGGCCAAACTATTCGTAAAAACCAAACCCTATACAATAGTTGAAGACCTATAATTTAACCGAAACGGATCAAAAGTATAGCAAAACGAGAGCAATGAGTAGCAGTTATGCTTGAAGAAGATACATTTCTATGAATATTAGTTACCAGGTGCGATCCAAGACAAACTTTAACAATCTGACATGGATGTAGGACGACCGTAATAAAAGAACATAAAAAGTTCTACGTACATTTGTAGTTTATTTACGTGAAAGATGTTTATCTATTCGATGGCCGAAATGGGATTGTAAAGCCTGTAATTCAGTAATTTTCCTTTGTTGCTGTATATAATATTTGTTTTTTTGTTTGCTTATTGTTTTGTACATAATTCAGACCGTTAGTTATCTCTATTGAATTGTTCAACATTTGTCTTTTCGAGGCCTTTTTCAATGTATAGCTTGCTATGCGATTTGCTCATTGTTGAAGGTCGTATGGTGACCTATAGTTGCTAGCTTCTACGTCATTTTAGTCTCTGGTGGAAAGTTGTCTCATTGGTAATCCTACCACTTTGTCTTATATATAGATATTCTATATTTTGTAGGTATTATTAGAAAGCGTTATCTTTCACAACCTTGTCAAAGGTCATAGTTAAGTATCAAGAAACAAGTAAATGTATTGAAATATTATAAACAAATCAAAGACGTTTCAGATTTGTCGTTCAAATCTTTCATTTTGGCTTTATAGGCCAAAAGTTAAAGATTATGATCATTCTGGTTTTGTTAAATCATTGCTGAAGATTTTTCGAGGGATTAATGTCTTTTCTCTGTGATTTTAAGATTTGAAGATTTAACAAGACTTTTGTTTTGATCAGGACACAAATCCTTACACTCACTCGACAAACCTCACAGAAAAGAAGCAGGAATTTAATTACAGTTCTTCTTTTAAAAGTTACAATTTCGTGGCGGTCAGTTTTTTGTTGGTGGAGGAAGCCAGAGTGCCCGGAGAGAACCACTGACATTCGGTAGGAAAACTGACAATCATCCTAGTCAATTAAGATTAAAGTCGAGCACGCCTGCCACGTGCGGTAATCAAACTCACAACCTCAGTGTTGACAGACTAGTGCTATAGTAGTTCGACTACTTAGACCACTAGGGGTCCCCTACAATGCATTAAGAAGCTTTCAAAACTGAGCAACACCAACCCCACGATACGAATACGAGTTTGCTATAAAAGCTTTCAGTAACTGAAAGTATTTTTCACACGGCATTTGCAGAATATGTCAATGAGACTAGTTTTGTTTGACATAATCCTGTGTTTTTGTTTTCAATAGAATTCATATAATAACGTAAAATGTCTATCCTGAACCGATTGTATTGTATTTGACTAATCAAAAGTTAAAAAATCATTTAGTTAAACAACACATGTTTCTGCGCAAGATCAACGTCCGAACATGGTGTCATTTTTGCTTTGTATTCTTTTGGGGAAGGGTTCGTGGGGGATGGATACTTTTAGAAATAATTAACGGTACCGTTGATCTATGATAGTCTCTGTACATTTCTTAGACTTACATTATTGTTCAAAAATAAACGTTTTGTTTTTGTGGTTTGGTTAACGTCTCATCGATGTGTATCCGCTGTCTTCTTTTTTCGAATATGATTTATCATGATTTGTCAAATTAAGTTAAGAAAAACAACGTACATCCAAATTTATTTATTACTTTGCACTTTAACAGAAACTTCTAAATCATGTTAAACAATGATATTATACTACTATATAGTTTCTAATAGAATGAGTCATTCTCATCCTCAAATTTATTTTCCAATGTACGTTTTACATCATCGTCGACTGAGTTATCAAATGGAAATGACGTTTCACCATCCTCAAAACTACTTTCCCAGGTACGTTTACTTTTGCAGTATGATTTGCATTCTTTAAACTTGGTTTTACATTTGTTTAGACAAGGTTTGTCTTTTTCACTGCTGCAATGACATTGACACTTCCGGCTTCCTTTCTAACAAATCTCTAAACCTTTCTAGTCATCATCGCGGGCAGATACCAGTACGAGCACCATAACAATAATCAATGCAATATATTTGATCTGAAAAAAAAGATAAAAATATTGTTCCTATAATATCGTTGGTACAAGTTTGTATGACAGCTCACTGAGTTTGTTTTGTGATGAAGGTGTAAGAAGTATTTTAAAGGCCACTGAAAGCTCTCCCGCTACAGCTATTTATAGTCACTCAATAACCCTATTTGAGGAGCAATATATTTTATATGTAAAAGAAAAGTCTTTAATATACGAGTTTTTAAGAATTTTTAGCAGCTCAATGACTTTGTTAACAATACTTTGTAAAGAGGGCTTTTAAAGCACGTATGTTAACCAGACTAGTACATTTTCCCATTTTTTTCTGAATTACGGTGCCCTCCGCAAATTAGTATTTGTCTCTTTTAATGCATTACTGTTGATTTATTATTATTCGGGAAACTCTACTTTTAATGCATTACTGTTGATTTATTATTATTCGGGAGACTCTACTTTTAACGCATTACTGTTGATTCATTATTATTCGGGAGACTCTATTTATACATATGGTAAAGGTGAACCACGCATTTAACATGTTTAAATGTTTAAAGAAATACAGATTTCTTAAAGGAGGTAAACTTTATAAAAACTAAGAAACAAAATATCCATGTAAATGATTTTTTTCTCGAATGTACGAAAATTGGTACAAAAATAAACGAATCTACAGTACTTAAGGTGGTACCTAACACTACAGGGAGATAACTCTATAAAAATCAGCTAAACGTTGTAATTACGTTGTATTGTTAAGGAAATATTAAGCTTCTCAATGATCAAAATTAGTGTTTGTCAAACTGCTATATAACCAATGAAATTTTTCTGATAAAGTGGTTGGTTCAAATTTTTTGAAATTTTTATATTTTTGTCAAAGGGTCAAAGTAAACATTTTTTCAAAATTTTATGAAAATTAAACGAGCCAAATTAATATTAGTCAAGGTGTTGGGTACCACCTTAACAAAAGAGCTTATTTCTGTAATTCCTTTAGCTATCTGTGTTGAAATATTAATTTTGTTTTACCTACTCACTACGATGGTATCGCTGAGTCCGAGCCCGGTCAATTCTTAATTCTAAAAATATTGCATTTTTTAAATCATACATTTTGTTCTCAGTAAATATCGATTTCATAATTCCTTTGAACTAAAAGAAAGGTTCCGATCCCTGACGCATGGTTTTTCCAAGAAGGCCTTGGTTGTATTGTTTAAGCCCACTTTTTGTTGCTGCACAATGTTTATGTTTTTAAATTTCAAAATTTTTGGAATAATGCAGTTCCTGTTGTAGGTTATTTCACAAACATATTAGGTTATACGCGGAATTCGGTATAGGATAGCTGTATATATTAAAGCAGATTTGTAGGACCTATTAATCATACTTTTGTTAAAGTGCAAAGTAAAAAAACAGCACCATAAAAATTGACTTTATTAGGTATGAGTATGATAGTCTTAATGACACTTAAGAGTCATACACAAACAAAGGAAATTCTTTGCAATGTAAAACTATTCTTTTTTTTAATTATTTTTAGGTAGCATAAAAATAGCCTTAAGTTTTTGAACTTGCTATAGTAACTGTTTATACAAAAACAAATTGTGTTACTAACATTAATAAACTAAATTGTTGGTGCATTTATATTGGAATAGGCGTGTTAAGATGTAAAATATTTTCCACGGGAAATGGAAATTTGAAAACAGAACAAACCCGTTGTACGCTGATGTAATTTCTTTTTGAGTATACAATTTCGATTATATTATATGAAAAAGATTTACAAAGTCGCAGAGTGTCCCATATATGTGTTTGCCAGGGACTTTTTTGACAGTAGGTACAGTGATCGTATTTTTCTCTCTCTCACGTGAATTGTTCGGATTGTTTTTCTGTAAGACGTGAATCCGAAGCTTGAAATAAATATATAAGATAAGTAAGTATATGTGATAGAAAGTATAAAATCGATTTGATCGCATGTAATTTAACTTTAAAAAAAAAACGCAAACCGATTCAAATCTCAACCCGACAATATACCTACCGTATATATTGCTTAGTTAACGTGCAATTGTTCTACATATGCAGTTTCTAAATCAATGAATAACTCGTTGTAGAACAGTTTTCTCTGTGAACACTTAATGTATGATCATATAAAATACTTTTATTGCAAAAATTAAAAAATAACATAAAATATATAACGTTAACTTACCTGCATTATTTATTTAAGATTTAAGTTTTACTGTCTATAGCATGAATGAGAATTAGAAATATACTAGTCTTGTATAACATTTTTATACAGTTTTATTTACATTCGATTAGAGCAAAACTTGACCTTGTGGGACAAAATATAATGATGCAATCTTTCCATATATAGAAGTTGTTATAGATAGTTTTATCAGTGTTAACAGAACTGTAAAGATTAGAAGTTACTAAAAAAGAAACACCCATGATCGAAATATGAGCAACACATATGCAAAAAGGAAAAAAAAAAAGAAAGAAAAAAAAAAAGAATAGAGAATAATGTGGTGCTGAAATATAACGAATAGACACAGAATAATGGGCAAAATAAATTAAGAAAATAGAAAAATGGTCCAAAAAAATAAAAGAATAAAGCAATGATGGAACCCCATCCTACAGACCCTCTTTTATATACTATCACTTATTTCTAGATGGTGTAAATATGACTACATTGTTAATGCCGTGCAATTGTTTGAAGTCCAAAACATATTTAAAAGCATGTACACAATTCCAGACAGAGGAAATTATTACAAGAATCGTTATCATTTACTATTTGTAACATTGTCTATGTGTACAGTATACGTACGGACACTGATTTAACGTTTAATTGGGTTGTTCCCCTTTGACACCAATCTTAGTTCACGTGTGTAAACCGCGTGTAAACCCAGCAGTTTGGTTTTAGTTTGAATGAATACAAGTGAATACGTTGCTTCTATAGTTCTTGTCATTTTTGCCATACAGTGCCAGTATGCAGCCCCAAGAATATTACAGTATATAAAATAAGGAGATGTGGTATGATTGCCAGTGAGACAATTATCCACCAGAGACGAAATGACGTAGATGTTAGAAACTATAAGTCGCCGTGTGGCCTTCAATAATGAGCAAAACCCATACCGCATAGCAATTAGAGCTATAAAAGACCCCGATATAAGACGATTCAGATGGGGTTTACAGTATAGAGAGTAATGTGCAAAAATAAAGGAATAGAGAAGACGAGCAAACGAGGGTTTGGTAGGGGTTTACAGATTAGAGAGTAATGGGCAAAACAATCAAGGAATAGACAATATTGGAGTGGAGAGGTATAACAAATAACTGTTGAAAATAAATGATTTAGGTAAATACAGAAATAAAGTAAGTACAAAATAAAGTAAGTACAAAATAAAGAAATCATATAATTACAATAAATTTAAAAGTAAAATGATTGTCATGTGCATTTTTTATAAATGATTTACCGTTTTTTTTTTAAGATAAAGAAAACTACCCCCTCCCCTCCCCCCAAATCCCCAACCCCTAGGCCATCCTCCCAAAAAATTAAATTAGATTACAGTTAAAAAATACATTAAATCAAATCAAATATGTTATTGTCGTATAAACTTTACAGTTTGTGACCAACATTTATTAACACAATAAACATATATAAATACATCAAAATACATAAAATCAAACAATCTGTAAAGAGTCCCCAAGTTACGCCAAAATTGTATATCATAAGGTTCATAACACTTAATAGAGATATATCCTTGCTATGGATAAAGGATGCAGATAAACATTTAAGAGGCAGCAACCCAGCAACACAGCTTTAGAGAACAAATAGTAAAAAGTCAGTATCAAAATTCCACAGATGTGCGTCACTTACTGTGAATATAGTATCAAAACTTAAAACTTAAAATTTCCAACAATAAATATTAATAACTTTTATTGATAATTTTACAAACTTTTGATAAGTTCAAGAAAAAAATTCAACATGCATGCAACACTATCGGCCGTTATCTTACTGACAGTTCCAATCAAGGGTTGACCTATGCTGCATTTCTAAAAATAAAATAGTTTCAAGAAAGAGTTATTTCATTTTATGAGAAAGTGCTCGTGTTTTTAGGTTTGTTTTTTACTACTTTAAATATAATTTCTCTAATGTATAATATTGTTTTTCGTTTTGGAACGTCTACTGGTATGGCAACTTCTTTTACCGAAATACAAATAACAATGATGTACGTTGGCAATACAAAATGCCGTACAATTAAGTTCTCGATCGAACCTCACTGCCAATGTCCAGTGTGCAAAATAAATAACATAATTGATGCATGTCTAACAATACAGCCTTGCAGAGAGCTCACCTATAATTTTAAAGTGGGTATTAAAACATAAGATTTGACTAACTAATGATTGGCAAATGTTCAGAGTTCGCAGCTGGTATGCAATGTCCTATTGCTAGTTGGCAACCTTGTACATTCGTGCCATTTCCCTCACTGTTTATCCACTTTTCAGACCTACTAATTGGTTTTATTCTGATAAAAAAATCCCACTTTTCATTAAAAAGATACAGGCATCTGTGTAGATAAATTAAAAAATTGAAATCGGCCAATTTTAGCTAAGTAAAATGTTTGCTCACGATATAAGCAAAACGCGACAAGATTCATCATGCATGTATATTCTTCCCTTATTATCTGTTCAATTTACAGATATTTATTTTTTCATATTTGTTTTTTTTATTGATTTTACATGCGTGCACAACGATATGAAAAGATGTTACTTTCTGTAATGAAAACAGCGTTGTTTGGCCCTGTTCATAACCTACAGCCATAAATGAAGATTTAATCAGAATTAATTTGAATGATACAGTTATCCTGACCTTTACTCTTAAGGCCATTTATCAACACAATCAAGTAGCAATAATTTATCCCATTTGTATGTATTTACATTTTTCAGTTCTAAGTTGACGCTTTGCAATCAAAAATTGAAATTTTTCAGTCCCAACACATTTCTCACATCTAAGGCCGTTTAGACACCAAACGTCGCGTACTGTAAACCTGTTAACAATTAGTTGCATGTAATGAACACGATTTTCACTTTAAATTTATTTATGATGACATCTGTACATCGGTTTTAACTACCTGTTCACCTGTTCACTACGTGTACACGTAGTTTAAATGTACGTTACATAGAATTGAATTGAAAATGTCTCTGTAATCCTTGTGTCAGTTAGGCGCAGATAAAAAAATATTATCATTGTAAGGTTCTATTTTTTTAAGAACAAATACATTTTCTTTAGGAGGAAAGTGACAAAATTCGTCTAAACCATTGTTTTTTATGTTTATTTGTTCTCGTCCTGAACAATAAAGTAGTGTAAGAATAACCGGAAAAAAGATTTTGGAAACGATTGATTGATTATTGGTTGATTATCGTCCAGTGGCAAATTTTTCATACATGTTCAGGACGAGAACAAATTAACAATAATTACTATACTAGAGGCCGTCCGGGATGAAGATCGGGGAAATTTGGATTTGCCATTGGAAAATGAGAGTTTAATGAATAGGGACAGAAAGTTTGCTTTACAGAAGGTCACTTAAATAAATAAGCAGTACAGGTGTAAAATGAATATTCCATCAGCAAAACCTCCCTCTCCCACTGAAAATCAAATGGTCTACTAAGACTATTTAAATTTAATCATGTTTTCAACTGAGCAATTTTGAAATTATTTTTGTCATATAAATTGGTAAATAACTTAATTCATAATACTTTTTTTTCTCTATTCAATATATACATGATATGGGTCATTTAAAAAAAAAATGTCGAATTTTCAATACACCTATGTTAAAATTTTTATTTTTCATGGAAAATGCAGTTGTAAGTGTTTGAATGAAAGTTTGCAGAATGTATGAGTCGGAACATCAATAATTAACCCGATTTATATCTATTTTGATAAGATTAAAATATATTTAAGTCCGATTTTTGCGTAATTTATGTGCGAACAGTGTCAGGGTAACACATTTCAAATGATGTTTTTTTTCTATTTTTTGATTGCCTTGATATCTGTAAAAAGAATTATTTTAGAATGTTAATGATAACTCTAACGAAAAATTACAGCTTTCTTATTATTCTATGTAACATTTTTTCTACAAACTAAATTGATCTGCAAACATCCTGTTACCTACACTAGATCAACTATTAAATTGTTTCTTCATATAATATATATAACTATTCAGCGATGATTTCAAAAGTACGAAGCATCCTAAAAATTAACACAGTACGTTTCTTGCGTAAGAGTGTAGAGAAAAGAACATTTAAGACAGTTAGTGAAAACAAAATGCAATACTGTTATCGGTAACAGGATAGACAAAAAGGATAACAGGATAGAAGTTGATATGATGATACGTTCCTGTTACCAAAACAAAAACGGCAAAAGTAAACCAACATGCGAGAGAATTACTTGATGTTGGATTTATTAGAAAGAGAAAAAGAAATGCTGAACATTATGAATTGCTACCTTAGAATATCGTTGCTGGTAGTTAGTTTTATCAACTTTGAACACCATTTTTTTAAGGTATTTTTCAGTACAACATGGAAAATTGACAAATAATCTATTATTACACAGAATGAAAATATCTAGAATTTTTTGCTCTTGAAAACTATCTTATTGACCATGAAAAACAAGCTTTAAATTTCACCTAAATCTTTTTTAAATAACTCAAATATCTTTTGAACATGGTAACAGGAGAGACAAAATATTGCGACACCTATCAAAAAAGGTTTACATATATTCTTGTAAGACATGTATTTCCAGATTAAACTATCAATCGGTTCACATCAGTGGTATGAAATGGGCTCAGTCCCCCACAATTCCTCCACAGGAAGCCACGTCACAGCTAATCCTCTTAACTATGACGTAGTATCCGGTCTATAATCTCTTAATCCTCTTAACTGCTACTTAACATCCGGGTTATAATCCTCTTAACTGAAGTGGATTAATCTCGTAATCCTCTTAACTGCTACTTAACATCCTGGTTATAATCCTCTTAACTGAAGTGGATTAATCTCTTAATCTTCTTAACTTGTACTTAACATCCTGGTTATAATCCTCTTAACTGAAGTAGATTAATCCATTTTTAGATGGTGACGTTCCCTTGTCACCATCTTACGGTGTTTATATATCTCAACTTGTACGATTCGCTCGTGTATGTAACAATGTTTTAAATTTTAACGAGAGAAATTTATGTATTACTGAAAAATTATTACACCAGGGTTTTCGATATCACAAACTAGTCAAAACATTTACTAAATTTTATCATTGGTATAAGGACATCATTCGTAAATATAGCTCAACATGCAGACTTCTTATACGTTCAGGTATTTCACATCCAATTTTTTATGGAAATATTCTTTATAAAGCACAAAAATGTCAGTATTCACCTCTGAAGCTAACAAAACCTTTAAATAGACTTATTAAGAAGGGATATAGTTACGATACTGTTGTCAGGTCATTAATGATTGCATATTTTGATATTGATTCACTTATAGGGTCTTTGCATCGGCACTAAACACATTTATTTAAAAACCAGTTGTTGGCATGACACGGGTTATGTTCTTCTCATATATGTTATGATGGTATGATACTAAACCCCTAACGGGAAGGATTGTGCCTGATATTCATATGATGAAGACATAATCTTTCAATCAGTTTAATTGAAGTCTGGAGCTGGCATGTCAGTTAACTGCTAGTAGTCTGTTGTTATTTATGTATTATTGTCATTTTGTTTATTTTCTTTGGTTACACCTTCTGACATCAGACTCGGACTTCTCTTGAACTGAATTTTAATGTGCGTATTGTTATGCGTTTACTTTTCTACATTGGCTAGAGGTATAGGGGGAGGGTTGAGATCTCATAAACATGTTTAACCCCGCCGCATTTTTGCGCCTGTCCCAAGTCAGGAGCCTCTAGCCTTTGTTAGTCTTGTATTATTTTTAATTTTAGTTTCTTGTGTACAATTTGGAGTTTAGTATGGCGTTCATTATCACTAGTATATATATTTGTTTAGGGGCCAGCTGAAGGACGCCTCCGGGTGCGGGAATTTCTCGCTGCATTGAAGACCTGTTGGTGACCTTCTGCTGTTGTCTGTTCTATGGTCGGGTTGTTGTCTCTTTGACACATTCCCCATTTCCATTCTCAATTTTAATCTTGTAATCCTCTTAACTGCTACTTAACATCCTGGTTAAAATCCGGTGGTGGAAAATTAACGGAAGTGTTTTTAATCCCCCTACCCTCCTACGTATGATCTTGTAAACGTGGCATACACGTTGACCTATCCACGTTTACATCCTGAAGTATAATCTGAATGCAATCAGTTTATAAACTAAGAAAAACGTTTACTATATATCATACATCAACAGTATTTCCATAAGAACAAACAATATGAATCTCCAAAATTTTAATATGTATACACTTTTAAGAGAAAGAGAATTGACAGGAAAGATCAGACGATCGCGAAGAGGTCCAAAAAAGACTGCAAATTTGATTAGGAACAGGGTTGATAAACTTCTTCATGAAGAACTATCTCGGTGTCCAGTAGAAACATGGCTTCTAAAAAACGGTTACATTGTTTGTATTCTATACAACTTTGAACACCACCCAGAGTTTATTGAAGATCTTTATTTTTGTGGTTGTTACTTTGATGCAGTGTTAGCAGACTACAAGTTTATGGATTCTGTCAACTACCAATAAAAAAAATCCATGTATATCTTTTACATGCGTACAACGGTCCTTTTTAGGACCAACAAATCATTCAAAAAGAGTCTTTTATTGTTGTACATGATCAGTTCGAATTTCTTCTCCAACGATTATGAAATATCTACAAAAGGTTCACAACTCGTTTATTTTCGAAGAAAAGAAAACTAGATTATATATTTTAATACTTTCGATTGATAAACACACATTATTTCAACTAAAACAGCATTATGATAACAAAAGTTTTCATATTGAAAATTGGAAATTACACCTTCTTAATGAAATTCTCCTATAAAATATAGATATATATTTTTGTGTATATGAAAAAAAAAAATCATTTAAGTTGAAATGTTAGAGAGAATGAGCACAGAAAACCCTCAAACAAAGTGGTGTTTTTTTCGGGCAGAATGTACCAAAAGCAGAGATCGTGTATTTTTGTCAGATGATAATAGTTTTCATAACTGTTATTGCAGCAGTTGTTAATTTGTCAACACAAAATGGAAGTATAGAAATATGGGTTAGTTTGTTAAGTGGTTGTACTCGTTACATTTTACCAAACCCCTCTATAAATAAAATATAAATGATATTCATATTAAAAGGAGGAAAAAAGTGTGTTTTAGTGACCCTCCTCCCCCTCACGTGACAGAAACGTTTACCATACGTTTCTTTATTTTTTTTTATGAATCATCATTAAACATTTAATCCGCGACCACAACTATAAAAGTACACAATTATATCAATGGCACAGGCACAGGTTGATTTATCTAAGGAGGTGTACGGTTGTGACTTTGAACATTTGCATACTGATTTATTCAAGAAACAGATTGAATGTTTAATTGATGAAACGATAAAAGTGGTGGTGAAGAAAAGCGGAAAACATACCCGATTACAGCTTGTTATAAAAGGGAAAAAGACTCTGATCAGTAAAGAAAATTGGACAAAACTGTGTAATCTAAAGGAAAGCATCTTATTTCTTTATTCATTTATAGACGAACACTGATAATATAATGGTGGACATTAAAGACGTTATGGGAAAAAGGCTACTTTCAACTATATTATTGTTTTCTTTTGCTGAATTATTAGAAGAAATGGTGCAACAATTATGAAAGAAGTTTTGCCAGGGATGCAAAGTTGAACATGGATCACAACATAGACACGATTGTTTGATGGATAGTGAACTGGATAAACTTGAAAAACATTTTGAACAGGCGTATTGTGAATTTAAATACAGTCACATACTAGGAAAATACAGAGAAAATGTGAGAACATTGAACTTAGAAAATAGTGTCGTTTTAAAATTTTTCATTCTTTATGTGTTGTTCCTGGATACACTTCGATCACAAAAAATGAAAGAGACTGTTTATAATTTAATGGAAAGGAAAGTAAAACTTGAAGGACGTTTCACACAATAAGATTGTATTATAGATAAATACATGTATATTTCATTGAATAAATTTGTATACTGATATGAAATTTTTTCGTTGTGTATTTATTTTTTAATGAAAAAATTATATTTCTGGTAAAGATTAGAAATGACTTCATGTTCGTTTATATCATTTCGATTGTTTTCGTAATCATTCGTTTATTTCCGTATGTATATTTATTTCCGGTAATAGTCGGAAACATTCGTTTATTTCCGAATGTAAAGTCATTTCCAATCATTTCCGGAATCGTTCGTTAATATCCGCTTTTTCATTCCGGAATCATTAGGTTCCATCCGTATTTTACTTCATTTGTTGCACTTTATTGTGTACTTGGTTCTTTTTTTTTTCAGTTGTAGTATTTTGATTCTTTTTTTTCTGGTAATGTATTTTGATTCTATTTTTTTCTTTCTGGTGGTGTATTTTCTTTCTCAAATAAAAAAAAAACTAAAATAAGTTAGAGATAACAGTATATAAAACAAACAAATACCTTGAAAAATAAAACATAATCCATAAGACAATTAAGGTTTAGACAACAAACAAACAAAAATGTGTGAAGACCCGGAGAAAGTGCTTTTGCCGTTTCAATCACCGTGTTGTATACAAATAGTTGGACCTACTCAGTCAGGAAAAACCATGCTTACATATAAAATCCTGGCTCAATCTGAATACTTGTTTACCAAAACACCAAAGAAAACCATTTATTGTTACTCTGCATATCAGGATTTGTTTTCAGAGATGGAAAAAAAAGTTAGAAACATAACTTTTCACGAAGGTTTACCAACCAGTGAGGAAATTGATAAATGGTCAGAAAATAAAGAACATATGATTCTTTGTCTTGATGATTTATTATGTCAAGCTTCAAACTCTAGTGATGTATTAAATCTTTTTACCGTCAAATCTCATCATTGTAATATAACAGTTTTGTTTCTTATGCAAAATCTTTTCCCTCCTGGAAAATGCATACGTACTATTTCGTTAAACGCAACATACATAATATGTCTAAAAAACCAACGTGACAAACACCAGTTATCAGTTTTAGGAAGACAGATTCTCCCAGGTCAATTAAACTATTTCATGTCAGCTTATGAAAAGGCAGTTTCTAGTAGGTTTGGTTATTTGATTATCGATTTGTCAACGCATACAGATAAAACATATTTATTGAGAACAAACATTTTCAAAGGAAAAAGTGTTTTTGAGTTATTGTCGGACATGTTGACGACGGACGGACAGACGGACAACAGTATACTATAATACGTCCCGTAAACGGGCGTATAAAAAGTGTGCAATTTCATCTATGTCATTCGTTTTGGAGAAATATACCCTACATGTATTTGGAGATATTTTTATGAAATTGCAATCCCATGGGTAGATTCATTTTACATCTTAATTTATGTTCCGTTTTTTGCTAGATCCTAGTCCTAAAACACAAACCTTGTGTGGCGATATTTACATTTTCTTTCATTTTTTCGTATTTTCTTTTTTCATTCATTTTGCTATTTGCTATTTTCAACTTATATTATCAAGCTGTCACAAGCTCAAAATAAAAAAAAAAAAGCAAGAAATGAAAATATCAGCTTTAAAGGGGTATGAGCTACGAGATATGGAAAAAAATACTTTTCTATTTTGTTCAATCATTAATGAAAGTGAAATAGTGAAATGATAATTCGCTTTTAGCAGCCAGTTTGGTTCAATTTTGTCATAATAAGCTAAGAAACATCGCTGATTAATTATTCACTTGCAAGTGAATAATTCGACCTCATTAAATCCATTTTTATGTGACCTTCAATAAAACCCCTTAGCTAGAGATTGATTAGGCATAAACTAGGCATGTTCAGCTAATAAAAGGAAAAGAATGTCAACATTGAAACTCAAAAAGTGAAACAAAAGTAAACCATTTGGTTGACTGATTCGATCAACAAAAACTCATTCTTATACAGGAAAAAACAATAATTAACATATTTTTTTAACCTACAATATGAAATCAAACAGACCAAGAAAAATCCAATTGCACGTGTTTGCTATCTATTTATATCTGTATTTATGTTTATATCAGGTTACATGACCGTCGGCAGTCTTTGCCAAAAATAATCTTCTTTTTCTTCTATTTGCCAACGGACTTTATGTTATGAATTGTAGTTTCACTTTCCATATTCGGTATTTATTCTAATTTAAGCTCCATGTAGTAAAAATCACGTGATTCAGGAATATAGTATCTTGGTGTTAGACTATTTCTTTCTTTTCGGGCGGGGACTCCAAGCAATCAACATGCATGTGTATAACGGCACTGTAGATTTTCTTATTAAATAAAAAAAGTTGCCGTTCCGGTACATGAAAAGATCGGTTAGAAATCAAAGTTTTAATTTTAATTAGATTAGAGGGTTAAAAATAGAGAGCACAAAAAAAGGGGGGGGGGGGGTCCACAGGTAATATTTCCTTCTTGTGAACTCTACATCTGAAAGGTTTATTATTTTTTTTAATTGAAAGAGAGAAAAACAAATGTAAGACAAATTGTGAATGGTCTTTCTTCCTTTCTCCCATGCCAAGAAATTGCCTCCGTTGAAATTTTGCAAACATCCCATAGAGCAAATTACATGGATGATTAATTTTGACCATTTGGTATATGGCTGTGTTTTAAGTGAGACGTACACGCGGGTCATAAATTAATTTATTGAATGAAATCAAATCTTTAACTACTAATGGATGCCGTAGGAGGTCGACCGGAATTTTTAACGTGGATTTCTTGGCATGTAACAGATAGAAAACTCAGGGTAAACATTCATAGAACCGAGACAAGGGGCAGTGGCAAATATTTCATGTATATTTTGAACACAAAGAGGATTACCCCGGTACCCTTTGCCAAAAATAATTTTCTTTTTCTTCTATTTGCCAACGGACTTTATGTTATGAATTGTAGTTTCACTTTCCATATTCGGTATTTATTCGAATTTAAGCTCCACGTAGTAAAAATCACATGATTCAGGAATATAGTATCTTGGAGTTAGACTATTTCTTTCTTTTCGGGCGGGGACTCCAAACAATCAACATGCATGTGTATATTGGCACTGTAGATTTTCTTATTAAATAAAAAAAGTTGCCGGTCCGGTACATGAAAAGATCGGTTAGAAATCAAAGTTTTAATTTTAATTAGATTAGAGGGTTGAAAACAGAGAGCACAAAAAAAAGGGGGGTGGGGGTGTTCCGCAGGTAATATTTCCTTCTTATGAACTCTACATCTCAAAGGTTTATTTTTTTTTTTATTTAATTGAAAGAGAGAAAAACAAATGTAAGACAAATTGTGAATGGTCTTTCTTCCTTTCTCCCATGCCAAGAAATTGCCTCCGTTGAAATTTTGCAAACATCCCATAGAGCAAATTACATGGATGATTAATTTTGACCATTTGGTATATGGCTGTGTTTTAAGTGAGACGTACACGCGGGTCATAAATTAATTTATTGAATGAAATCAAATCTTTAACTACTAATGGATGCCGTAGGAGGTCGACCGGAATTTTTAGCGAGGATTTCTTGGCATGTAACAGATAGAAAACTCAGGGTAAACATTCATAGAACCGAGACAAGGGGCAGTGGCAAATATTTCATGTATATTTTGAACACAAAGAGGATTACCCCGGTACCCTTTGCCAAAAATAATCTTCTTTTTTTTTCTATTTGCCAACGGACTTTATGTTATGAATTGTAGTTTCACTTTCCATATTCGGTACTTATTCGAATTTAAGCTCCATGTAGTAAAAAATCACGTGATTCAGGAATATAGTATCTTGGAATTAGACTATTTCTTTCTTCTCGGGCGGGGACTCCAAGCAATCAACATGTATGTGTATAACGGCACTGTAGATTTTCTTATCAAATAAAAAAGTTTCCGGTCCGGTACATGAATAGATCGGTTAGAAATCAAAGTTTTAATTTCATATAGATGAGAGGGTTGAAAATAGAGAGCAGAAAAAAGGGTTGGGGGGGGGGGGGGGGGGGGGGGATGGGGGTGTTCCACAGGTAATATTTCCTTCTTATGAACTCTACATCTGAAAGGTTTAATTTTTTTTTTATTTAATTGAAAGAGAGAAAAACAAATGTACGACAAATTGAGAATGGTCTTTCTTCCTTTCTCCCATGCCAAGAAATTGCGTCCGTTGAAATTTTGCAAACATCCCGTAGAGCAAATTACATGGATGATTAATTTTGACCATTTGGTATATGGCTGTGTTTTAAGTGAGACGTACACGCGGGTCATAAATTAATTTATTGAATGAAATTAAATCTTTAACTACTAATGGATGCCGTAGGAGGTCGACCGGAATTTTTAGCGAGAATTTCTTGGCATGTAACAGATAGAAAACTCAGGGTAAACATTCATAGAACCGAGACAAGGGGCAGTGGCAAATATTTCATGTATATTTTGAACACAAAGAGGATTACCCCGGTACCCTTTGCCAAAAATAATCTTCTTTTTCTTCTATTTGCCAACGGACTTTATGTTATGAATTGTAGTTTCACTTTCCATATTCGGTATTTATTCGAATTTAAGCTCCACGTATTAAAAATCACGTGATTCAGGAATATAGTATCTTGGAGTTAGACTATTTCTTTCTTTTCGGGCGGGGACTCCAAGCAATCAACATGCATGTGTATAACGGCACTGTAGATTTTCTTATTAAATTAAAAAAGTTGCCGGTCCGGTACATGAAAAGATCGGTTAAAAAATCAAAGTTTTCATTTTAATTAGATTAGAGGGTTGAAAATACAGAGCACAAAAAAAAGGGGGGTGGGGGTGTTCCACAGGTAATATTTCCTTCTTATGAACTCTACATCTGAAAGGTTTATTTTTTTTTTTTATTTAATTGAAAGAGAGAAAAACAAATGTAAGACAAATTGTGTCTTCCTTTCTCCCATGCTAAGAAATTGCCTCCGTTGAAATTTTGCAAACATCCCATAGAGCAAATTACATGGATGATTAATTTTGACCATTTGGTATATGGCTGTGTTTTAAGTGAGACGTACACGCGGGTCATAAATTTATTTATTGAAAGAAATCAAATCTTTAACTACTAATGGATGCCGTAGGAGGTCGACCGGAATTTTTAGCGAGGATTTCTAGGCATGTAACAGATAGAAAACTCAGGGTAAACATTCATAGAACCGAGACAAGGGGCAGTGGCAAATATTTCATGTATATTTTGAACACAAAGAGGATTACCCCGGTACCCTTTGCCAAAAATAATCTTCTTTTTCTTCTATTTGCCAACGGACTTTTTGTTATGAATTGTAGTTTCACTTTCCATATTCGGTATTTATTCTAATTTAAGCTCCATGTAGTAAAAATCACGTGATTCAGGAATATAGTATCTTGGAGTTAGACTATTTCTTTCTTTTCGGGCGGGGACTCCAAGCAATCAACATGCATGTGTATAACGGCACTAGATTTTCTTATTAAATTAAAAAAGTTGCCGGTCCGGTACATGAAAAGATCGGTTAGAAATCAAAGTTTTAATTTTAATTAGATTAGAGGTTTAAAATAGAGAGCAGAAAAAAAGGGGGGTGGGGGTGTTCCACAGGTAATATTTCCTTCTTATGAACTCTACATCTGAAAGGTTTATTTTTTTTTTATTTAATTGAAAGAGAGAAAAACAAATGTAAGACAAATTGTGAATGGTCTTTCTTCCTTTCTCCCATGCCAAGAAATTGCCTCCGTTGAAATTTTGCAAACATCCCAAAGAGCAAATTACATGGATGATGAATTTTGACCATTTGGTATATGGCTGTGTTTTAAGTGAAACGTACACGCGGATCATAAATTAATTTATTGAATGAAATCAAATCTTTAACTACTAATGGATGCCGTAGGAGGTCGACCGGAATTTTTAGCGAGGATTTCTTGGCATGTAACAGATAGAAAACTCAGGGTAAACATTCATAGAACCGAGACAAGGGGCAGTGGCAAATATTTCATGTATATTTTGAACACAAAGAGGATTACCCCGCTACCCTTTGCCAAAAATAATCTTCTTTTTCTTCTATTTGCCAACGGACTTTTTGTTATGAATTGTAGTTTCACTTTCCATATTCGGTATTTATTCTAATTTAAGCTCCATGTAGTAAAAATCACGTGATTCAGGAATATAGTATCTTGGAGTTAGACTATTTCTTTCTTTTCGGGCGGGGACTCCAAGCAATCAACATGCATGTGTATAACGGCACTGTAGATTTTCTTATTAAATTAAAAAAGTTGCCGGTCCGGTACATGAAAAGATCGGTTAGAAATCAAAGTTTTAATTTTAATTAGATTAGAGGTTTAAAATAGAGAGCACAAAAAAAGGGGGTGGGGGTGTTCCACAGGTAATATTTCCTTCTTATGAACTCTACATCTGAAAGGTTTATTTTTTTTTTATTTAATTGAAAGAGAGAAAAACAAATGTAAGACAAATTGTGAATGGTCTTTCTTCCTTTCTCCCATGCCAAGAAATTGCCTCCGTTGAAATTTTGCAAACATCCCATAGAGCAAATTACATGGATGATTAATTTTGACCATTTGGTATATGGCTGTGTTTTAAGTGAGACGTACACGCGGGTCATAAATTAATTTATTGAATGAAATCAAATCTTTAACTACTAATGGATGCCGTAGGAGGTCGACCGGAATTTTTAACGTGGATTTCTTGGCATGTAACAGATAGAAAACTCAGGGTAAACATTCATAGAACCGAGACAAGGGGCAGTGGCAAATATTTCATGTATATTTTGAACACAAAGAGGATTACCCGGTACCATTTGCCAAAAATAATCTTCTTTTTCTTCTATTTGCCAACGGTTTTATGTTATGAATTGTAGTTTCACTTTCCATATTCGGTATTTATTCTAATTTAAGCTCCACGTAGTAAAAATCACGTGATTCAGGAATATAGTATCTTGGAGTTAGACTATTTCTTTCTTTTCGGGCGGGGACTCCAAGCAATCAACATGCATGTGTATAACGGCACTGTAGATTTTCTTATTAAATAAAAAAAGTTGCCGGTCCGGTACATGAAAAGATCGGTTAGAAATCAAAGTTTTAATTTTAATTAGACTAGAGGGTTGAAAAAAGAGAGCACAACAAAAAGGGAGGGGAGTGGGGGATGGGGGTGCTCCACAGGTAATATTTCCTTCTTATGAACTCTACATCTGAAGGGTTTAATTTTTTTTTTATTTAATTGAAAGAGAGAAAAACAAATGTAAGACAAATTGTGAGTGGTCTTTCTTCCTTTCTCCAGTAACAGATAGAAAACTCAGGGTAAACATTGATAGAACCGAGACAAGGGGCAGTGGCAAATATTTCATGTATATTTTGAACACAAAGAGGATTACCCCGGTACCCTTTGCCAAAAATAATTTTCTTTTTCTTCTATTTGCCAACGGACTTTATGTTATGAATTGTAGTTTCACTTTCCATATTCGGTATTTATTCGAATTTAAGCTCCACGTAGTAAAAATCACATGATTCAGGAATATAGTATCTTGGAGTTAGACTATTTCTTTCTTTTCGGGCGGGGACTCCAAACAATCAACATGCATGTGTATAACGGCACTGTAGATTTTCTTATTAAATAAAAAAAGTTGCCGGTCCGGTACATGAAAAGATCGGTTAGAAATCAAAGTTTTAATTTTAATTAGATTAGAGGGTTGAAAACAGAGAGCACAAAAAAAGGGGGGTGGGGGTGTTCCACAGGTAATATTTCCTTCTTATGAACTCTACATCTGAAAGGTTTATTTTTTTTTTTATTTAATTGAAAGAGAGAAAAACAAATGTAAGACAAATTGTGAATGGTCTTTCTTCCTTTCTCCCATGCCAAGAAATTGCCTCCGTTGAAATTTTGCAAACATCCCATAGAGCAAATTACATGGATGATTAATTTTGACCATTTGGTATATGGCTGTGTTTTAAGTGAGACGTACACGCGGGTCATAAATTAATTTATTGAATGAAATCAAATCTTTAACTACTAATGGATGCCGTAGGAGGTCGACCGGAATTTTTAGCGAGGATTTCTTGGCATGTAACAGATAGAAAACTCAGGGTAAACATTCATAGAACCGAGACAAGGGGCAGTGGCAAATATTTCATGTATATTTTGAACACAAAGAGGATTACCCCGGTACCCTTTGCCAAAAATAATCTTCTTTTTTTTTCTATTTGCCAACGGACTTTATGTTATGAATTGTAGTTTCACTTTCCATATTCGGTACTTATTCGAATTTAAGCTCCATGTAGTAAAAAATCACGTGATTCAGGAATATAGTATCTTGGAATTAGACTATTTCTTTCTTCTCGGGCGGGGACTCCAAGCAATCAACATGTATGTGTATAACGGCACTGTAGATTTTCTTATCAAATAAAAAAGTTTCCGGTCCGGTACATGAATAGATCGGTTAGAAATCAAAGTTTTAATTTCATATAGATGAGAGGGTTGAAAATAGAGAGCAGAAAAAAGGGTTTGGGGGGGGGGGGGGGGGGGATGGGGGTGTTCCACAGGTAATATTTCCTTCTTATGAACTCTACATCTGAAAGGTTTAATTTTTTTTTTATTTAATTGAAAGAGAGAAAAACAAATGTACGACAAATTGAGAATGGTCTTTCTTCCTTTCTCCCATGCCAAGAAATTGCGTCCGTTGAAATTTTGCAAACATCCCGTAGAGCAAATTACATGGATGATTAATTTTGACCATTTGGTATATGGCTGTGTTTTAAGTGAGACGTACACGCGGGTCATAAATTAATTTATTGAATGAAATTAAATCTTTAACTACTAATGGATGCCGTAGGAGGTCGACCGGAATTTTTAGCGAGAATTTCTTGGCATGTAACAGATAGAAAACTTAGGGTAAACATTCATAGAACCGAGACAAGGGGCAGTGGCAAATATTTCATGTATATTTTGAACACAAAGAGGATTACCCCGCTACCCTTTGCCAAAAATAATCTTCTTTTTCTTCTATTTGCCAACGGACTTTATGTTATGAATTGTAGTTTCACTTTCCATATTCGGTATTTATTCGAATTTAAGCTCCACGTATTAAAAATCACGTGATTCAGGAATATAGTATCTTGGAGTTAGACTATTTCTTTCTTTTCGGGCGGGGACTCCAAGCAATCAACATGCATGTGTATAACGGCACTGTAGATTTTCTTATTAAATAAAAAATGTTGCCGTTCCGGTACATGAAAAGATCGGTTAGAAATCAAAGTTTTAATTTTAATTAGATTAGAGGGTTGAAAATACAGAGCACAAAAAAAAAGGGGGGTGGGGGTGTTCCACAGGTAATATTTCCTTCTTATGAACTCTACATCTGAAAGGTTTATTTTTTTTTTTATTTAATTGAAAGAGAGAAAAACAAATGTAAGACAAATTGTGTCTTCCTTTCTCCCATGCTAAGAAATTGCCTCCGTTGAAATTTTGCAAACATCCCATAGAGCAAATTACATGGATGATTAATTTTGACCATTTGGTATATGGCTGTGTTTTAAGTGAGACGTACACGCGGGTCATAAATTTATTTATTGAAAGAAATCAAATCTTTAACTACTAATGGATGCCGTAGGAGGTCGACCGGAATTTTTAGCGAGGATTTCTAGGCATGTAATAGATAGAAAACTCAGGGTAAACATTCATAGAACCGAGACAAGGGGCAGTGGCAAATATTTCATGTATATTTTGAACACAAAGAGGATTACCCCGGTACCCTTTGCCAAAAATAATCTTCTTTTTCTTCTATTTGCCAACGGACTTTTTGTTATGAATTGTAGTTTCACTTTCCATATTCGGTATTTATTCTAATTTAAGCTCCATGTAGTAAAAATCACGTGATTCAGGAATATAGTATCTTGGAGTTAGACTATTTCTTTCTTTTCGGGCGGGGACTCCAAGCAATCAACATGCATGTGTATAACGGCACTGTAGATTTTCTTATCAAATAAAAAATGTTGCCGTTCCGGTACATGAAAAGATCGGTTAGAAATCAAAGTTTTAATTTTAATTAGATTAGAGGGTTGAAAATACAGAGCACAAAAAAAAGGGGGGGGTGGGGGTGTTCCACAGGTAATATTTCCTTCTTATGAACTCTACATCTGAAAGGTTTATTTTTTTTTTATTTAATTGAAAGAGAGAAAAACAAATGTAAGACAAATTGTGTCTTCCTTTCTCCCATGCTAAGAAATTGCCTCCGTTGAAATTTTGCAAACATCCCGTAGAGCAAATTACATGGATGATTAATTTTGACCATTTGGTATATGGCTGTGTTTTAAGTGAGACGTACACGCGGGTCATAAATTAATTTATTGAATGAAATTAAATCTTTAACTACTAATGGATGCCGTAGGAGGTCGACCGGAATTTTTAGCGAGAATTTCTTGGCATGTAACAGATAGAAAACTTAGGGTAAACATTCATAGAACCGAGACAAGGGGCAGTGGCAAATATTTCATGTATATTTTGAACACAAAGAGGATTACCCCGCTACCCTTTGCCAAAAATAATCTTCTTTTTCTTCTATTTGCCAACGGACTTTATGTTATGAATTGTAGTTTCACTTTCCATATTCGGTATTTATTCGAATTTAAGCTCCACGTATTAAAAATCACGTGATTCAGGAATATAGTATCTTGGAGTTAGACTATTTCTTTCTTTTCGGGCGGGGACTCCAAGCAATCAACATGCATGTGTATAACGGCACTGTAGATTTTCTTATTAAATAAAAAATGTTGCCGTTCCGGTACATGAAAAGATCGGTTAGAAATCAAAGTTTTAATTTTAATTAGATTAGAGGGTTGAAAATACAGAGCACAAAAAAAAGGGGGGTGGGGGTGTTCCACAGGTAATATTTCCTTCTTATGAACTCTACATCTGAAAGGTTTTTTTTTTTTTTTATTTAATTGAAAGAGAGAAAAACAAATGTAAGACAAATTGTGTCTTCCTTTCTCCCATGCTAAGAAATTGCCTCCGTTGAAATTTTGCAAACATCCCATAGAGCAAATTACATGGATGATTAATTTTGACCATTTGGTATATGGCTGTGTTTTAAGTGAGACGTACACGCGGGTCATACATTTATTTATTGAAAGAAATCAAATCTTTAACTACTAATGGATGCCGTAGGAGGTCGACCGGAATTTTTAGCGAGGATTTCTAGGCATGTAATAGATAGAAAACTCAGGGTAAACATTCATAGAACCGAGACAAGGGGCAGTGGCAAATATTTCATGTATATTTTGAACACAAAGAGGATTACCCCGGTACCCTTTGCCAAAAATAATCTTCTTTTTCTTCTATTTGCCAACGGACTTTTTGTTATGAATTGTAGTTTCACTTTCCATATTCGGTATTTATTCTAATTTAAGCTCCATGTAGTAAAAATCACGTGATTCAGGAATATAGTATCTTGGAGTTAGACTATTTCTTTCTTTTCGGGCGGGGACTCCAAGCAATCAACATGCATGTGTATAACGGCACTGTAGATTTTCTTATTAAATTAAAAAAGTTGCCGGTCCGGTACATGAAAAGATCGGTTAGAAATCAAAGTTTTAATTTTAATTAGATTAGAGGTTTAAAATAGAGAGCACAAAAAAAGGGGGGTGGGGGTGTTCCACAGGTAATATTTCCTTCTTATGAACTCTACATCTGAAAAGTTTATTTTTTTTTATTTAATTGAAAGAGAGAAAAACAAATGTAAGACAAATTGTGAATGGTCTTTCTTCCTTTCTCCCATGCCAAGAAATTGCCTCCGTTGGAATTTTGCAAACATCCCATAGAGCAAATTACATGGATGATTAATTTTGACCATTTGGTATATGGCTGTGTTTTAAGTGAAACGTACACGCGGGTCATAAATTAATTTATTGAATGAAATCAAATCTTTAACTACTATTGGATGCCGTAGGAGGTCGACCGGAATTTTTAGCGAGGATTTCTTGGCATGTAACATATAGAAAACTCAGGGTAAACATTCATAGAACCGAGACAAGGGGCAGTGGCAAATATTTCATGTATATTTTGAACACAAAGAGGATTACCCCGCTACCCTTTGCCAAAAATAATCTTCTTTTTCTTCTATTTGCCAACGGACTTTATGTTATGAATTGTAGTTTCACTTTCCATATTCGGTATTTATTCTAATTTAAGTTCCACGTAGTAAAAATCACGTCATTCAGGAATATAGTATCTTGGAGTTAGACTATTTCTTTCTTTTCGGGCGGGGACTCCAAGCAATCAACATGCATGTGTATAACGGCACTGTAGATTTTCTTATTAAATTAAAAAAGTTGCCGGTCCGGTACATGAAAAGATCGGTTAGAAATCAAAGTTTTAATTTTAATTAGATTAGAGGTTTAAAATAGAGAGCACAAAAAAAGGGGGGTGGGGGTGTTCCACAGGTAATATTTCCTTCTTATGAACTCTACATCTGAAATGTTTATTTTTTTTTTATTTAATTGAAAGAGAGAAAAACAAATGTAAGACAAATTGTGAATGGTCTTTCTTCCTTTCTCCCATGCCAAGAAATTGCCTCCGTTGAAATTTTGCAAACATCCCATAGAGCAAATTACATGGATGATTAATTTTGACCATTTGGTATATGGCTGTGTTTTAAGTGAAACGTACACGCGGGTCATAAATTAGTTTATTGAATGAAATCAAATCTTTAACTACTAATGGATGCCGTAGGAGGTCGACCGGAATTTTTAGCGAGGATTTCTTGGCATGTAACAGATAGAAAACTCAGGGTAAACATTCATAGAACCGAGACAAGGGGCAGTGGCAAATATTTCATGTATATTTTGAACACAAAGAGGATTACCCCGGTACCCTTTGCCAAAAATAATCTTCTTTTTCTTCTATTTGCCAACGGACTTTATGTTGTGAATTGTAGTTTCACTTTCCATATTCGGTATTTATTCTAATTTAAGCTCCATGTAGTAAAAATCACGTGATTCAGGAATATAGTATCTTGGAGTTAGACTATTTCTTTCTTTTCGGGCGGGGACTCCAAGCAATCAACATGCATGTGTATAACGGCACTGTAGATTTTCTTATTAAATTAAAAAAGTTGCCGGTCCGGTACATGAAAAGATCGGTTAGAAATCAAAGTTTTAATTTTAATTAGATTAGAGGTTTAAAATAGAGAGCGCAAAAAAAAGGGGGGTGGGGGTGTTCCACAGGTAATATTTCCTTCTTATGAACTCTACATCTGAAAGGTTTATTTTTTTTTAATTTAATTGAAAGAGAGAAAAACAAATGTAAGACAAATTGTGAATTGTCTTTCTTCCTTTCTCCCATGCCAAGAAATTGCCTCTGTTGAAATTTTGCAAACATCCCATAGAGCAAATTACATGGATGATTAATTTTGACCATTTGGTATATGGCTGTGTTTTAAGTGGAACGTACACGCGGGTCATAAATTATTTTATTGAATGAAATCAAATCTTTAACTACTAATGGATGCCGTAGGAGGTCGACAAGAATTTTTAGCGAGGATTTCTTGGCATGTAACAGATAGAAAACTCAGGGTAAACATTCATAGAACCGAGACAAGGGGCAGTGGCAAATATTTCATGTATATTTTGAACACAAAGAGGATTACCCCGCTACGCTTTGCCAAAAATAATCTTCTTTTTCTTCTATTTGCCAACGGACTTTATGTTATGAATTGCAGTTTCATTTTCCATATTCGGTATTTATTGTAATTTAAGCTCTACGTAGTAAAAATCACGTGATTCAGGAATATAGTATCTTGGAGTTAGACTTTTTCTTTCTTTTCGGGCGGGGACTCCAAGCAATCAACATGCATGTGTATAACGGCACTGTAGATTTTCTTATTAAATAAAAAAAGTGGCCGTTCCGGTACATGAAAAGATCGGTTAGAAATCAAAGTTTTAATTTTAATTAGATTAGAGGTTTAAAATAGAGAGCACAAAAAAAGGGGGGTGGGGGTGTTCCACAGGTAATATTTCCTTCTTATGAACTCTACATCTGAAAAGTTTATTTTTTTTTATTTAATTGAAAGAGAGAAAAACAAATGTAAGACAAATTGTGAATGGTCTTTCTTCCTTTCTCCCATGCCAAGAAATTGCCTCCGTTGGAATTTGGAAACATCCCATAGAGCAAATTACATGGATGATTAATTTTGACCATTTGGTATATGGCTGTGTTTTAAGTGAAACGTACACGCGGGTCATAAATTAATTTATTGAATGAAATCAAATCTTTAACTACTATTGGATGCCGTAGGAGGTCGACCGGAATTTTTAGCGAGGATTTCTTGGCATGTAACATATAGAAAACTCAGGGTAAACATTCATAGAACCGAGACAAGGGGCAGTGGCAAATATTTCATGTATATTTTGAACACAAAGAGGATTACCCCGCTACCCTTTGCCAAAAATAATCTTCTTTTTCTTCTATTTGCCAACGGACTTTATGTTATGAATTGTAGTTTCACTTTCCATATTCGGTATTTATTCTAATTTAAGTTCCACGTAGTAAAAATCACGTCATTCAGGAATATAGTATCTTGGAGTTAGACTATTTCTTTCTTTTCGGGCGGGGACTCCAAGCAATCAACATGCATGTGTATAACGGCACTGTAGATTTTCTTATTAAATTAAAAAAGTTGCCGGTCCGGTACATGAAAAGATCGGTTAGAAATCAAAGTTTTAATTTTAATTAGATTAGAGGTTTAAAATAGAGAGCACAAAAAAAGGGGGGTGGGGGTGTTCCACAGGTAATATTTCCTTCTTATGAACTCTACATCTGAAAAGTTTATTTTTTTTTATTTAATTGAAAGAGAGAAAAACAAATGTAAGACAAATTGTGAATGGTCTTTCTTCCTTTCTCCCATGCCAAGAAATTGCCTCCGTTGGAATTTTGCAAACATCCCATAGAGCAAATTACATGGATGATTAATTTTGACCATTTGGTATATGGCTGTGTTTTAAGTGAAACGTACACGCGGGTCATAAATTAATTTATTGAATGAAATCAAATCTTTAACTACTATTGGATGCCGTAGGAGGTCGACCGGAATTTTTAGCGAGGATTTCTTGGCATGTAACATATAGAAAACTCAGGGTAAACATTCATAGAACCGAGACAAGGGGCAGTGGCAAATATTTCATGTATATTTTGAACACAAAGAGGATTACCCCGCTACCCTTTGCCAAAAATAATCTTCTTTTTCTTCTATTTGCCAACGGACTTTATGTTATGAATTGTAGTTTCACTTTCCATATTCGGTATTTATTCTAATTTAAGTTCCACGTAGTAAAAATCACGTCATTCAGGAATATAGTATCTTGGAGTTAGACTATTTCTTTCTTTTCGGGCGGGGACTCCAAGCAATCAACATGCATGTGTATAACGGCACTGTAGATTTTCTTATTAAATTAAAAAAGTTGCCGGTCCGGTACATGAAAAGATCGGTTAGAAATCAAAGTTTTAATTTTAATTAGATTAGAGGTTTAAAATAGAGAGCACAAAAAAAGGGGGGTGGGGGTGTTCCACAGGTAATATTTCCTTCTTATGAACTCTACATCTGAAATGTTTATTTTTTTTTTATTTAATTGAAAGAGAGAAAAACAAATGTAAGACAAATTGTGAATGGTCTTTCTTCCTTTCTCCCATGCCAAGAAATTGCCTCCGTTGAAATTTTGCAAACATCCCATAGAGCAAATTACATGGATGATTAATTTTGACCATTTGGTATATGGCTGTGTTTTAAGTGAAACGTACACGCGGGTCATAAATTAATTTATTGAATGAAATCAAATCTTTAACTACTAATGGATGCCGTAGGAGGTCGACCGGAATTTTTAGCGAGGATTTCTTGGCATGTAACAGATAGAAAACTCAGGGTAAACATTCATAGAACCGAGACAAGGGGCAGTGGCAAATATTTCATGTATATTTTGAACACAAAGAGGATTACCCCGGTACCCTTTGCCAAAAATAATCTTCTTTTTCTTCTATTTGCCAACGGACTTTATGTTGTGAATTGTAGTTTCACTTTCCATATTCGGTATTTATTCTAATTTAAGCTCCATGTAGTAAAAATCACGTGATTCAGGAATATAGTATCTTGGAGTTAGACTATTTCTTTCTTTTCGGGCGGGGACTCCAAGCAATCAACATGCATGTGTATAACGGCACTGTAGATTTTCTTATTAAATTAAAAAAGTTGCCGGTCCGGTACATGAAAAGATCGGTTAGAAATCAAAGTTTTAATTTTAATTAGATTAGAGGTTTAAAATAGAGAGCGCAAAAAAAAGGGGGGTGGGGGTGTTCCACAGGTAATATTTCCTTCTTATGAACTCTACATCTGAAAGGTTTATTTTTTTTTAATTTAATTGAAAGAGAGAAAAACAAATGTAAGACAAATTGTGAATTGTCTTTCTTCCTTTCTCCCATGCCAAGAAATTGCCTCTGTTGAAATTTTGCAAACATCCCATAGAGCAAATTACATGGATGATTAATTTTGACCATTTGGTATATGGCTGTGTTTTAAGTGGAACGTACACGCGGGTCATAAATTATTTTATTGAATGAAATCAAATCTTTAACTACTAATGGATGCCGTAGGAGGTCGACAAGAATTTTTAGCGAGGATTTCTTGGCATGTAACAGATAGAAAACTCAGGGTAAACATTCATAGAACCGAGACAAGGGGCAGTGGCAAATATTTCATGTATATTTTGAACACAAAGAGGATTACCCCGCTACGCTTTGCCAAAAATAATCTTCTTTTTCTTCTATTTGCCAACGGACTTTATGTTATGAATTGCAGTTTCATTTTCCATATTCGGTATTTATTGTAATTTAAGCTCTACGTAGTAAAAATCACGTGATTCAGGAATATAGTATCTTGGAGTTAGACTTTTTCTTTCTTTTCGGGCGGGGACTCCAAGCAATCAACATGCATGTGTATAACGGCACTGTAGATTTTCTTATTAAATAAAAAAAGTGGCCGTTCCGCTACATGAATAGATCAATTAGAAATCAAATTAATTTTAATTAGATTAGAGAGTTGAAAAAAGAGAGCACAAAAAAAGGGGGGTGGGGGTGTTCCACAGGGAATATTTCCTTCTTATGAACTCTACATCTGAAAGGTTTATTTTTTTTATTTAATTGAAAGAGAGAAAAACAAATGTAAGACAAATTGTGAATGGTCTTTCTTCCTTTCTCCCATGCCAAGAAATTGCCTCCGTTGAAATTTTGCAAACATCCCATAGAGCAAGTTACATGGATGATTAATTTTGACCATTTGGTATATGGCTGTGTTTTAAGTGAGACGTACACGCGGGTCATATATTAATTTATTGAATGAAATCAAATCTTTAACTACTAATGGATGCCGTAGGAGGTCGACCGGAATTTTTAGCGAGGATTTCTTGGCATGTATCAGATAGAAAATTCAGGGTTAACATTCATAGAACCGAGACAGGGGGCAGTGGCAAATATTTCATGTATATTTTGAACTCAAAGAGGATTACCCCGGTACCCTTTGCCAAAAATAATCTTCTTTTTCTTCTATTTGCCAACGGACTTTATGTTATGAATTGTAGTTTCACATTCCATATCCGGTATTTATTCTAATTTAAGCTCCACGTAGTAAAAATCACGTGATTCAGGAATATAGTATCTTGGAGTTAGACTATTTCTTTCTTTTCGGGCGGGGACTCCAAGCAATCAACATGCATGTGTATAACGGCACTGTAGATTTTCTTATTAAATAAAAAAAGTTGCCGGTCTGGTACATGAATGGATCGGTTAGAAATCAAAGTTTTAATTTTTATTAGATTAGAGGGTTGAAAATAGAGAGCACAAAAAAGGGGGGTGGTGGTGTTCCACAGGGAATATTTCCTTCTTATGAACTCTACATATAAAAGGTTTATTTTTTTTTTATTTAATTGAAAGAGAGAAAAACAAAGAGAAAAGACAAATTGTGAATGGTCTTTCTTCCTTTCTCCCATGCCAAGAAATTGCCTCCGTTGAAATTTTGCAAACATCCCATAGAGCAAATTACATGGATGATTAATTTTGACTATGTGGTATATGGCTGTGTTTAAAGTGAGACGTACACGCGGGTCATACATTAATTTATTGAATGAAATCAAATCTTTAACTACTAATGGATGCCGTAGGAGGTCGACCGGAATTTTAAGCGAGGATTTATTGGCATGTAACAGATAGAAAACTCAGGGTAAGCATTCATAGAACCAAGACAAGGGGCAGTGGCAAATATTTCATGTATATTTTGAACACAAAGAGGATTACCCCGGTACCCTGTGCCAAAAATAATCTTCTTTTTCTTCTATTTGCCAACGGACTTTATGTTATGAATTGTAGTTTCACTTTCCATATTCGGTATTTATTCTAATTTAAGCTCCACGTAGTAAAAATCACGTGATTCAGGAGTATAGTATCTTGGAGTTGGACCATTTCTTTCTTTTCGGGCGGGGACTCCAAGCAATCAACATGCATGTGTATAACGGCACTGTAGATTTTCTTATTGAATAAAAAAAGTTGCCGGTCCGGTACATGAATAGATCGGTTAGAAATCAAAGTTTTAATTTTAATTCTGACAGTTTCTTTCCGACTGATTAAAAAAAAAAGGATGTGCGATATACTGTATATCTAGGTTGATGGAAATATCATAAGATTCTATATTTTTGTCCAGTTTCCAATGTCAAAATAATTTAAATGAGAAGATATTTCCCTCAAAGCTTCATTTTCCGACGATGCTGAAATGTTTAATGTTATAAAACTAACACCTCGTTCAAATAAGATGCAAATACATGAAAGCTGAACGGATAATCTGTCCTGCTTGAACTACTGATGTCATGCAACAATCATTTTTCAATTGTGGCATCAGATATTTTGTATTGTGACGTCAAAATTTTACAGGAACCTGGGTGATGTCCAGTAATAGCAGACAAATAGCAATAAGGTGTAGAGGAAAACATGACCTAACATCTCGTTCATATAAGATGCAAATACATGGAAGCTGAATGGTTGGATGTGTTCAATATGAAAATAATAGTTAAAAGGTTAAAATCACAAAACAGCCGTTGGACTATGAGTATTACTTTAGAGCAAATTTGGAGGGAAATGGGGCGTAGAGGGGGTCGAATAGTGTTCAATGGAAGCAAATTCTCTTTAAATTATGCGTGTTTCAAAAATTGAGGAAAAATTACAGGGAAAGTTGGGTCATCTTTTCAGACTTAAGTCAAATAATGACTAATGTATGAGGGGCGGACAGGATAAAGGGAGACATTCTATATTTTTATACGACCGCAAAACATTTTGAGGTCGTATATTGGTATCACGTCGTCGTCGTCGTCGTTGTCCGAAGACATTTGGTTTCTGGACAATAACTTTAGTATGAGTAAATAGACATCTATAAAATTACAACACAAGGTTTATAACCACAAAAGGAAAGTTGGGATTGATTTTGAGGGTTATGGTCTTAACAGTTTAGGAATTAGGCGTTAAAAAAGGGCCCAAATACGCATTTTTTCTAGTTTCCAGACAATAACTTGTGGAACGGTGTATGAATCTCTCTGAAATTATACCACAAGTTTCCATACCATAAAGGAGAATGGTTTGGGGGGTTATGGCTCAAACCGTTTAGGAATTAGGGGCAAAAAAGGGGGAAAAAAGGTTTCCTGGTTAATGGACAATTTAAAAGCAGTGTAAGGGAAATAATCCAAACACATTTAAAGTACAATGTTGTGTATGTTTGGATTACCTCCGTTACACTGCTTTTAAATTATGTATAAAGAAATGTTGTATTGTCTTGATGTGATTAGCTGTCAATTCATATTTAGAAGTTACTATTAATTAATTTTAGCCATGATTATGTATGTCATTTTCTATTTTATGACTTTTATGATGTATTTAAATGGGTAATTATGGATGCAAATTCCATTGGAAATTTGAATTCAGATTATGACCACATCTTGAGGGAAAGAATTTGTATTTTTGGAAAAAAAGGGGGGGGGGTCTATTCGCAACATCATAGTGTATTGCACAATAGCAAACAATTGAATATAAATTCAAATCAAATAACCAATTCTAAGTTCTTTGACTACAGTTATTCTGTGTCAGAAACCTATTATGTGTCAAATATTTAATTACAATCCAAATTCAGACCTGTATCAAGCGTGAATATTGTTTCCATTTCTGCCCCAACTGTTCAGGGTTGGACCTCTGTGGTCGTATCCAGCTGCGCTCGGCGAAGCAATTTATAGTTATATGTATTTCTATTTGTATCCATCTGATGAGTTAAGCCTTTTTAACTGATTTTTATAGTTCGTTCTTATGTTGTACTGTTACACCACTTTCCCAGGTTAGGGGAAGTTGGGGATCCCGTTAATATGTTTAACCCACCACATTCTGTATGCATGTATCTGTTCCTAGTCAGGAGCCTGTCATCCAGTGGTTGTCGTTTGTTGCTGTGTTACATTTTTGTTTTTGGTTCATATTTGTACAGTAATAAGGCCGTTAGTTTTCCCGTTAGCTGACTATGCGGAAAGGGCTTTGCTCATTGTTGAAGGCCATACGATTATCCATAGTTGTTAATTTCTATGTCATTAAGTCTCTCGTGAAGAGTTGTCTCATTGACAATCACACCACATCTTCTTTTTTATATGTATAGAGACACATGTCAAAAGTGGGACTCGGTGGCCAAGTGATCTAAGAAGTTACTACTGTAATCACTAGCCAGTCAACACTGAGGTTGTGAGTTTCGAATCCCGCTCATGCGGGTGCACTCGACTCCAATCTTAATTGACTAAGAGTGTCCGTTTCCTATCGAAGGTCGGTGGTTTTCTCCGGGCACTCCGGCTTCCTCCACCAATCAAAACTGGCCGCCACTAAAATTATAGCTCAAAAGCGGTACTTAAAAATGGCGTTAACAACACATAAATCAAATCAAACACATATCAAAACCTTTTTTTTTTAGACAAATTGCTTCAAAATTGACTGATATGCAAAGATTTTGACAGAAAAGGGATGTCGTGACTGAATGTAGAGTAACGTTATTTTTACTCTGAGGTATTGAAAAAATATGTAATGGGATCTGAATGGTGTTTGTTATTTTGTTGTCATTTCCCCTGTCCAGTTTCGTAAATTTCTTATCAATTTTACTGATTTGATTTTATTTCGACCTACATGTAACTGGGTGCACATTCAGCATAGAAAAAAAAACATATCTTCAACTTAACCCTATCAAACTAGACAAAGGTAATGCTGCACCCTATTTTCATACAAGGATAAAGTGCTTTAAAAATTTGATTAAGTACACTGTGATTTTCAAGTAGTTTGAATTGATTGATTTGAGGTTGCAAATTGTCCGGAGCAAATATTTCAGGCATTATCAGGACGATACAATACAATTTGAATTAGTTGTGTCTAAAAGACACATTTAATTTAATGCAGCCATCAAAAAAGGTTATTTATAAAAACATTCCATCAGTTGTAAAAGTGATAAATAAAATAATACATATTTTTATTATAGTATTCACTCTGTATGATGTAAACGTGTGAGCTGTGTGCGTAGTTGTGGACTATATGCATGTAAACAAAAGTGTCTCTTTAATTTATTTTTTGCGTTCGGAGCGCTTTTTGGGATTAAACTTTATTAAAGCACCGATTATTCATTTATGTTCTTATTCAATACTTCAAACGAACATAAAGCATTTACAAAGTAAAAACTCAACACAGTTTTTGGTTATCAGCTCGCCCCGACAGCACAGAAAGCTTATTTTATTATAAACAATAAACAAATGTCCAATTTGCTGTCATCGACCGCTGCCATCACATATAAACACAATCTACAATAGAAAAATGTTCTATAAGTTGAAGAAAAAATCATTTCGATTTACATACATGTATTTTATCAACTATTTTCTACATAACATACTGATTCACATTCCTATGAAGTCTTAATAAAAGGGGTGGGTGGGTGGGAAAACGAACCTTTCTGTCGGATAGGCGAACCTCGAATGACAATTCTAGATATCTTATTATAATTTTAGCGCTAAAATTCTAGCATGAAGTTATCATGATTGATATAACTTAAACCGGTAATAACTTACTGATGGTCCAATCAAATTAAACATAAACATGTTTTGATTTAAACACACGTGTTAAAAGTAAACAAATACACGTGTTCCCGAGTAACCTTTATAAATACATTTATGTTCTTATTCAATACTTCAAACGAACATAAAGCATTTACAAAGTAAAAACTCAACACAGTTTTTGGTTATCAGCTCGCCCCGACAGCACAGAAAGCTTCGATTGATAAAGAAAGGGACATAAAGAAAAAGGGGGGACAAACAATATAAATTACAATCCTAAATTCTTAGATACTGACAATCTGTTGAGTATACTCTCTTTAACATAACCATCTTTGGCTTTATCACTTTTCCATCTCCCGTGTTTCTTAAACAACCGGTCATCTATTCCAGCTTCTGCCGCGGCAGTAGCTCCTCCTGACCTCAAACTATGTAAGCCAAACTGTTTTTTATCAAGACCTAAACTGTCAAGTGCAGATAACAATAACTCTCTGGCTCTGGTGTAAGAAATATGACTACTCTTTCTAAGTTTGTATATATTCAAAGATTTACAATAACAAATAGATCTAAAAATAAAATCATTCGATTCTTCAGGAATGTTAGCTAACTTTAGATAACGCTGAAGTACATCTACCGGGCATGTAATATTCCCTGTTTTTGAAATGACAACATCTTTCCCTTCCCTATATACATCAGTTTTACTCTTGACTAAATGAAGTGTAAGGTAAGTAGGGGAAAACTGTATATCAGACCTTCTCAAGTTAGCTAACTCGGAGAATCTTAAAAAGCCAGCATAGGCTAATAAACACATACATGCTATTCTTACATCTTTTAAATTACAAGTATTATTAGCATATTTACATACAATATTTTTCAAAATATGCGGTGTGATAGGTTCTTTTTTGACAACTGAATGACCTATTTTTCTATGAGCCCCTTCAAGAACAGATGCAACTAGATTATTTTCACTGGGATCAGCAACGCCAGCTAATTTATGTGCCCATTTTATGGCGTAAAAAGCATCATTTAATTTTGAAACCGATTTTGCAGTTTCAGACAAATGAATTAAATATAAAGAAATATGTAAATGAGATGGTGGCAATGGTGAAAAAGAATATTGACTAGTCCACTTACACCATGAATTGAAGGCATATCTATATTTCTTCTGAGTACTCGCAGCCTTGGACGAAAGAAGGAATTCTGGTAACTGTTTGAACAAACTGCTGAGATCATTATTAGAGGCAACTTGTGAATTAAAGTCTGACCAATGTCCTACTGAAAAAATATCTGAAAAACGTAAAATTGCAATAACATTTTATATACATATACAGAGGACGAATTATTAGCATATTTCAGATTTCTATACACAGTAAAATATAATATATATTCAAATATTTCAACGCCAGCTACAATATCTTTATAGATACTAGGGCCATAAACTGTAAAACAAATTACCATGCCTGCTAAAATATCATTATAGATACTAGGGCCATGTCAAATAAAAAACCAAGCCTGCTACAATATCATTACCGATACTAGGGCCATGTCAACATAAACACCCATGCCTGCTACAATATACATATACTAGGGCCATGTCACAAACAGACCATGACTGCTACAATATATCTATATATATATTAGGGCCATGTCACAAACAGACCATGCCTGCTAAAATATATCTATATATATTAGGGCCATGTCTAAGATGCATCTAGCAAAACAGCCAAAACTGGCGAACCAAACGGTTCAATTCCGAATATCGTATTCTTATTCGAACCTTGCTTATAAATACCATCAGTATTTTTAAACACAATAACATCTTTTACGTAATCTTGATAAATCAGATGTTTATCGAATATCAAAGGCCAGAATGCAGCAGAAATCCACTTAGGCACAACTAACGTGCCTCGAGCTTTACAAGCTATAATGTGTTTAATCGATCGTATCACAAGATTAATTGGTGGAACTAGCCAATTATTTTCATTGGTCCAAACTTGAGAAAATGCATCAACTGCTTCAGAATCAGGTTGCCAAAATAAGGAGTTAAATCTCATAACTTTTCTATTTTCGACACTTGCAAACCTGTCAATCGAATAAGGACCCCACATATCATTTAAAAAATTGAAAAATATATGTGTGACTCCCCAGTCCTCGAAATCAACCATTTTGCTGATATAATCAGCCTTTTCATTTTCTTTTCTGGGAATCCATTGAATGTCAATTGATATTCCTTTTTGAATGCAAAATGAAAAAATAGATTTTGCTATAACATGAAGATTTTCTTTCATACTTCCCGAATTAACAATTTTGACACAATTTTGATTGTCAGTAAACCACTTTATAGTTTTTCCTGTGAAACTATTCTTAAAAGAAAAAAGGGCCAACTCTATAGCTTTCAGCTCTCTCCATGTGGAGCTTTGTACCGTTTCACTACATGTCCACATCTTATGGAAAATCTTATTTTCTAATTCAACGGTGTATGCACCAGCGGCAATATTACTAGCATCTGAGTATATGACAACAGAAGATTTACTGTAATGACATAAATTACGATAGTTAATCATGGTGACATTTTCTAACCAGAACTTTAACTCTGATAAAACCTCGACGGGTTTGTACCCTGTAATGGGAATATCCCACCCAATTCTACTTTCAATTTCCATGTAACAGAACTTTGACATAATTCTAGCCACATTTCCGATTACGGGAGTCATAGAAATAATTCTACCTACAACCTGAGCTAAAGATCTAGCTGTAACATAGGGAAATTTAGCCAAAATTACATTCAATGAGAAAATCAAATCGTCAACTCGACGTTGAGTAATAGATAATTTGTATTCTTTCGAGTTCCAAACTATTCCCAACCATTCTAACTCGGTAACAGGTTTAAAAACAGACTTCTCCTCGTTAATAAGGAAACCAGCATCAATCAAAGACCTTTTTACGAAGGACGATTGCTCATTACATGTATTTTCATCTGGACTCATGCCAAATCCATCATCTAAATACAAAACAACTTTTATACCGTTTCCACGCCAAAATTTTACTAGTGGCCTCAAACATTTAGTAAAAATGTACGGACCGGTAGTAATTCCGAAAGCTAAAACAGTATAGCAATAAAATTGACCTTCCCACTGAAAACCTAAGAAAGTCTGTTGCTGTGAGCATATGTCTAAGTGAAAATAACCAGATTTTAAATCAAACTTAAACAGATACATATCTTTGTCAAAATATTGTATAGCTAACTTCCAATCCTCAAATTTTATTTTTTCGCGCTTTATGTGTTTATTCAATTGACTCATATCTAAAATAAGTCGTTTCTTACCGGACTTTTGAGTAGCAACACTCAATGGATTTACCACATATGGTTGAAAAGGCACTTTAATTACGCAACCTATTTGAACTAAATCTTCAATTGACTTTGTGACAAATTCAGTATTCTGCCGTGCTGATCTATTATTTCTGTGGTACATTTTAAAAGGTGTATCTATAAATGGAATAACATAACCATTTTTTATTGTATCAAGCACAAAAGGACAAGCACCTATATTTTCCCAATACTTTACATGACAAGCTAATCTACCTTTCACCCCTTTAAATTTATCATATGACTGACAATTTTCAAAATATTGAACTTGATCTAAAAAAGATTCTATATAATCGTTATCAACAAAACATGTAGAAAATTGGTCATTAATAGTGTCTAAATACTTATCATTCACAATGACTGGAGAGTGACGTTCAGGCCCTACTTTACTACTTCTGGTAGGTTGTGGAGTTGCTGTTGGATGACCTGAGACTGGCGAGAAGAGGACAGTTTTTTCTCCAGTGGCCTTGTTGCTTGCAGTAGTGGCACGTGTCGATTGAGCAAGGCTCACGCCTTGCGAAGCTCCCACGAAAGGGCTGTTGCTGATTACGTTGATAATGCTGAGCGTAAGCAGGGTTACCATAAGATTCCGCAGGTTGTTGACGAGGCGGATTTTTTGGGTAAGGTTGCTGGCGAGATTTTGACTTCTCCTTGGAGGTACGGATAGCTCTGGTCTCAGCTTGTCGTATCTTTCTCTCATCTTCAGAATCTGAAGCCACGGCATTGGATTCGTATTCCCTAACGGTTCCCCAACCAGCAGGGGAAGCATCAGCTATGCGTATTTTCTTATTACGGCTTTTGATCTTATCAGTTATGTCAAGAACTAATCTATAGGCTTGAGTATTGGAGTTAGGGATGAATTTTGAAAGTTTATTAACAGTGTCTAATAATTCCTCGTTAAAGGTGTACTGAATTCTGTTTCCTTCCCCCTTAAATTTTAGAGTGACGTCCTCCTTAATTTTTCTCTTAAGGCAATCTTGTTCTTGTATGAGTTCAGATTTCAACTCACCTAACTTGCTGTCTAAAATTGTCTTAAAAAGCTCTACAGTATCTACCAAATCAGACGACTTATCAGCTGCTTTATGAATATTAGGTGGCGGTAAACTATTATCTCCTTCGAGTAGTATGTCTTCATTCAATTCCAGACGTGGAGAAGATTCGGACATTTTACCAAGTGGCGATTTAAGAAAAAACGAACCTTTCTGTCGGATAGGCGAACCTCGAATGACAATTCTAGATATCTTATTATAATTTTAGCGCTAAAATTCTAGCATGAAGTTATCATGATTGATATAACTTAAACCGGTAATAACTTACTGATGGTCCAATCAAATTAAACATAAACATGTTTTGATTTAAACACACGTGTTAAAAGTAAACAAATACACGTGTTCCCGAGTAACCTTTATAAATACATTTATTGTTGGCCACTGTTTTTTAATGAATCGTGTGATTGTAAATTTCGAGAAATAATTTGTTTTGAAATACCGAATTGAAAGAAAAATATGTAATGGGATCTGAATGATCTAATTTTATTTCGGCACATCGGGTGCACATTAAGTGTTGACATCCCAAAATGTCAAGCCTTTGTTAACTTTTGCCTCATTCTGATGTTGCTCTCCTGTGTAAACTACGCTTAGCGCTTATACGATTACAGAGTTGGCAATTTATTTTATACAAGCTTCCGGAACCATATTTTCTGTACAGTCCAATAATGTTCAGAAACTGGTTACACTTGGAACATAGAAAAAGCTGTGCAGCAAAATTACAAAGTTCAGAGACAATTATTCTTCTTTGTTAATTCCATTCAATTAAACCATTTTCTGTCTGAATTTCCACGGCTGCTTGTACTATGCATTTTCGCTAAATTATATCCGTACAACTATTCTTTTCCAAATGAATTCTATTTTTCTATTTTGCAAGCAGTGTTTTAAGCAACCATTTTAAAACTAATGGGTGTCTTATCCAAATTGCACAAATAGTGGCACAACAATTCCCCGTATTTTCAAACATTATCCAGCGTTTCTATAATTTGGATTTCTATTTTGAAAAAAAAATCATCGGGAAACAGCGTGCATCAGACTTACAAATTCATTGCAAACAGAAAGCTTAACATTTAGTGAAAAATTTATTGAGATTCTTGAAGCAGAAGAAACAACACTTCAATCTCGTGAAAGGACAAGACGGGGACGAGCCATAAAAACAAGACATTTGATCGATTTTTTTTTTAAATGAGCTTCCTATACATTAGTTTTTCATGTTTTAGAGCGGGAGACAAGAGAAGAGGGGCGGGAGAAAGGAGAAGAGGGGCGGGAGAAAGGAGAGAGGGGCGGGAGAAAGGAGAGAAAGGGCGGGAGAAAGGAGAAAGGTACCCCCTGTCCGCCCCCTCGTGTATACTTACCTTCTAATTCTATAATAAAAAATCACAACTCAGAACAGGAACAATAACACTATGTCTATTTTACTTTGACTACTGATCTGCAAACCTACAAACAGACACAAAAATATCATAAAATAGTGAAATATAAGATTGATTGCACTTTGTAAGGATAATTGTCACACGTGTTACATGGGGAGTCCGTTTGTTTACAAATAATAATGTCACGTGATCGCGCACTGACGTCACAATTTTGCATTGCCCTTACAATACACTACACAATTCACACATACATAACCCATTTATCATGCACACATGCAAAGTGAAAATGATTGGTTGTCAAATAATTGAAAAATATTGCATGTCCAGTTAATGAAGAAATTAGTTCATCAAATAAGCTAGATGAGATTATCACTCATGACAAAAATCGACTGGGTTGACATTTCTGTCATCGGGGATAATTGATAAATTGGATTAAACTGACCGTCAAGAAGGTCTAGAGAACCACCTCTGGAGAACCTTAACATTAATAAGTAATACTTACCAAAATTACTCTATATTATTAAACGCTATTTAAATGAAATGTCAGAAAGATTACGATATAATACTGATGCAGGCGGGGATGCAGGTTATTTTGGCGCGAAATATATTCTTACTCCTATTGCTTGACGTAATAAAATTTGTATAGAATCAAATTTAACTAAAGTTCAGCGTAAACAAAAGTGAATATGCAGAAGCATGACAATATATTAATGATAAAATGTGTATATATTTCTGTAAAAGAAGTTGCCAGTATACTTCACTAAGAATTACATTTGAGCGCAAGGAGATCTCTATTTGTGAATTGGGTTATTAACGCCGGTTGAACCCGGGGTCGAAGTTCAACATGTTAACATATTAACGGAAATTTACCTAATTGCATTCGGAATTCTCATGACTTTGGATACCTTCAACGTATTTTGCATTCAGAATTCTCATGACTTTTTATACCTTCAACGTATTTTCCAAATCTTTTATTTATTTAGTATATTTATATATAATTTTTTTATTTATTTATTTATTATTTCTTTTGTTTGTTCATTTAATTTTGTTTGTATTTATTTATCATAATATATATGTAACACTCTCAAACATGTCCGATTCCCCCAAACGTGTCTATTCTGCCCAAACGTGTCCGTAATATTCAATATTGCCCAAACGTGTCCGATTTCATAAACCCAAAACGTGTCCAATAATTGTTATTCGCCAACACGTGTCCACCGTTAAACGCCAGAACGTTTCACGTTTAATCTGCAACATATGAATTAACTTTTCATGCTGATTTAGAGCGAACATACAAATAATTTTAGAACAATTGAATCAATCGTTTACTAAGTGAATTATTTAGTATTAATAAACTCCGATGATGCCTTTTATATTAATCCGAATATTGCACGGCGGGCTTTCCGCAGAATTCTTCAAATCATAAACTGTTTATCAGGTTTTTTAATAAATTTTAGGTTTCGAGCATCACTGAAGACACACAAACAAGAGACATAACGTCCAGTGCCAAATATTGCCAATGGGTCTTCAACACAGCGAGAAAATCCCGCATTCGGAGGCGTGCTTCAGCTGGCCCCTAAAAAAATGTGTACTAGTTCAGTGATTATGGACGTCATACTAAACACCAAAACATATAAATGAACTAAAATTAAAAATCATACAAGACCAACAAAGTCCAGAGGCTCCTGACTTGGGACAGGCGCAAGAATGCGGCGGGGTTAAACATGTTTTGGGAGATCTCAACCCTCCCCCTATCACGTCTAGCCAATGTAGAAAAAAAAAACCAAACACACAGCAATACGCACAGTAAAACTCAGTTTACAAGAAGTCCGAGTCCGATGTCGGAATAGGTAACAAAAGAAACTAAGCAAAATGACAATGATACATACATTAACAAAGGACTACTAGCAAAAAACAGGTCATTAAAAATGCAAATGATACATAAATTAACAAAGGACTACTAGCAGTTACTGACATGCCATCTCCAGACCTCAATTAAACTGATTTAAAAATTATGTCTTCATCATACGAAAATCAAGCACAATCCCTCCCGTTAGAGTTTAGTATCATACCATCATAAAATATATGAGAAGAACATAACCCGTATCATGCCAACAACTGGTTTTAGAATAAATGTGTTTATTTCCGATGCAAAGACCCTATGAGTGAATCAATATTTATACCAAAATATGACATCTTTAATGACCTGACAACAGTATCGTAACTATATCCCTTCTTAATAAGTCTGTTTAAAGGTTTGGTTAGCTTTTGAGGTGAATGCCGACATTTTTGTGCTTTGTAAAGAATATTACCATAAAAGATTGGATGTGAAATACCTGAACGTATTAAATGTCTTCATGTTGATTTATATTTACGAATAATGCCCTTGTACCGATGATAAACTTTTTTGACTAGTTTGTGATATTGAAAACCCTGGTGTAATACTTTTTCAGTATTACATATATTTCTTTCGTTAAAATCAAATACGTTGATACATACACGAGCGAATCGAACAAGTTGAGATATATAAACACCATAAGATGGTGACAAGGGAACGTCACCATCTAAAAATGAATAATTAACAATAGGAAATGAAAATCATCTCTTTTATCATACATTTTGGTATTAAGCTTCCCATTAAAGATATGGATATCAAGATCCAGGAAATGGCAGTGTTCATTGTTAGTACTAGCTTTATTTAAAGTCAGTTCAGCAGTATAAATCTCTTTAGTATACATACTGAAATCGTCATTATTGAGAGCTTATATATCATCCAAATATCTAAAAGTGTTATTAAATTTATGTATCAGATGTTGTTTCGAAGGGTCTTTGCTGAATTTAGTCATAAATTGTAACTCTTAACAATACAGAAACAGGTCCGCAATAAGTGGTGCACAGTTAGTCCCCATTGGAATTCCGATAACTTGACGATATACGGAATCTCCAATGCGAACAAAAATGTTATCTAGTAAACATTCAAGGGCAGTTATAGTGTTAAAGCAGGTCCAATTGACATAGTTCTTTTGTTTGTTGTTACTAAAAAATGACCTAAAAGAGTTTGAACGTATATATTCGCATGCTGACTTTTAGATGCCAATTAAATTAGGTGTGTGCATTTTTCTTAATAAGATTATGAAGCAAAGTGGTACATAGGGTAGAAAAATCAAAATTTTAAACAGATTCAAAATCACCAATAAAAGTATGTAAATTATCAAGTACTTCCAACGAATTTTTGACCCTCCAAAAGTAATTAATTCCACTATTTTCAAAGGCCTTATTTGAACAATTTATTATCTGATTGTTGATTGTACCAAGTGTACTAGTAAGTAGAATAGACAGTTTAGTAGCAGGTATGTAGCGATTTACATTGCAATGTAATGCAGTATATTACAATTATTTTGACAAAACCATGCATTATATTACAATTACAATTACATGCATTTATCAAAGTAATGCATTATATTACAATTACTTTTGCAAAGTAATGCATTATATTACAATTACTTTTGCAAAGTAATGTATTGAATTACACATTACATTTGTAAATTTTATTATCAAGTGAAAAGAAAAATCAAACATTTTAAAAAACAACATGAAGTCACAAAAGATTCTAGCATATGCAGTAACTGTTCTATGTATTGAATTTAAGTATACATGTAAACAGTCTATTCAATACGACTATTACATTTTAACATCATAAGGGTTTCGAAGGTTTCATGATGAATAATATTTCTGACTACCCGACTGTTTCACAAAAACTATCAAAGTAGATTGCTCTTCTATCATTGGTTTTAATGTTTAAAGGTAGACATCTCTGTGTTTTCTCAAAAAAGAAATTACAGAGATGAAATTTAATAGTTAGTTTAACTAAATGTTAACTTTACTTTTATAACTATGCATTTTTTTTTAATTTCAATTAAAATATTTACTGAAAATGTCTTTCCTGATTATATAATAAACATAGAGCTTAATTTATGGCCAAGTGTCAAAATGGTGAAAAGATTGATTGTAAAACAAACAAATTAGTGTTTTATGACAATGTTCAATTATCTGTTATTTAATCATGTGATCTTTTGATAACAATGGAACACTTTTACAGTAATGCTTTTCAAATATCAATATTTTTATGCAGGAAAATGTATAAAATAAAATGTAACAATTAAAAAAAAACTTTACCTGATACACAGTGTTGTGTTATTCATTTAGAATTGTAATTTGGTCATTCTAGTATTTATACCACTTTATTTTTTTTTCTTTTCAAGTTCTACCTGGGGCAAGGCTTAATCTCCGAATTCCCTCTAGTAATTTATGTAAAGTGTGAAAAATAAATAAAATAGAAAATCAATATTCAAATGTACAATTACAAATTTGCATTACTCCATGCCTGTAATTAGTAGTGGGACAGTGGCTTGAAGACGAAATAAATCTATATTTGTACGGTGTTTTGTGCAACTTCGGAAGCCACTACATAGTTGGAACTTTCACTGTATTTGGTTCTGCTTAGAAAAAAGTAGCTAAAAGTTTATGTTTTTTACAGATGTCATTTTCCGAAAATGGAGTCAGTTGGAATGTTGGTGAATTCGTGATTTCCTGTTGCAGAACCTCAATGTAAAATTTACGTCAAACAATAATGATATTATTTGCAGCCTTATCAGCCGAGACAAAAACAAATTCCTTGGCGAGTTCTTTTAGCTTATGTTTGATACGAGAAATAAGGTTATTATTGTTGTTGTTAGGAGTAAAATGTTTTTTAAATGTTGTATACGTATATCAACTATGTTCATTACTGAATTAAAAAAAGAATATAAGGATTTCTTGTGCGCTTTTCTCGTTTTATCCATTTCGAGCAGTAAGTACGAAGTGAACACTCTTTCAAAGTTATAGAACACTCTTTCAAAGTTTTTTTTTCAAATGTTGTTATGTTGTCTTATTATTGCAGTTGTACAACAATTGATTTTTCTAGACCAACAAAGTAATAGCATAAGTATTATTATATCAATTCTAGTGTTCATTGTAATGTAAGTACCATTGAACAACAAACACAATGAGAGCTCATGTTCTAGACTTTTTCCAATTATTTTTATTCAATGATTATCTCCCTTAGATCATTACTTTTTTTTTTATTTCTTGTATTTATTTATCAAAATATTATATATTTCTTTCTTTCTTTCTATAATTTCAAAACGAATATTTCAGGATATTATTGGTACTTTATACGATTATTAAGGACGGTTTATTCTATTTGTAATTATATTCGGCATTTATAAATACTTCATTTATTTCATCAGATTTATGGATTATTGTTAATAACGTAAGGTATACATATCATTAGATATGACTATTTACTGATATTTTGATAAATCAGGTAAACTCAGGTTACCATCACCCCCCCCCCCCCCCCCCTTTCCCCCTTTCCCCCCTTTTGGAAATATATAAACACGTGGTAGTGAATATTAAACTGCATAATTGTCGATATAGAGGATACATATTTAGCTGAAATATTAGAAACATATTTTTGCTACTGCTGTATGATTATTGCGACCTGATGATGCAAAACCATTGTGATATATTGTATACACAAAAGTGTTTTATTAAGTTATAACTGGAACACTCTTTCCAAGTACCTGTATTTTTTTCGATTTTTTTTATGTTGTATTATTTAATAGATTGTACAACAGCGAAATATTATTTTTCTAAACCAACACAGTGATATCATACGTATTATCATGTCAATTCTAGTGTTCATTGTAATGTAAGTACCTTTGAACAAAAAACACATGAGAGCTCAATTTCCAGATTGTTTTTCTAATCAATTTTATTTAATGATTATCTCCCTTAGATCATTACTATTTTAGCATTTATTTTTATAATATTGTATTATTGAGATAACCCTTTGTTCATGTGGAAAAGGTTGTAACTCGTGCAATTAAATATAGAAGGTGCCTTACTTATGAATGTCAAAAGTCGTATGTGTTGTATACAGAGAAAACTAAAAACAATCTTTTTTTTCCAAGTACATGTATAGTTATTTTGAAGTATATATTGGCAAGGTCATCTTTCTTTCACCATGTACAAAATTGAATTTAAATTTAAAAACATACCATATTTTTCTGTTTGTACTTTTTTTATTCATACCAATCTTTATTTCAATAAAAGAGCTGCGTCGGATAGACATTGACCTTATGTAAGGGCACGTATACATGTACCTGTATAAAAATTTGATTGATTTTGGAACATTCAAATACGAAATAATAGATGAATTTTGGTCTGACTTGTAGGGTTCTTTTATCGATTCAATTTTCAAACCGTTACAGACTTTGCATAGAGATGTTTTCAACCCAAAATTAAATTAACAGATGTATTGATATTTATTTGCATAAGGTCAATTTCTTTCCAACGCAGCTCAAATAATACTTCTGCTTTACAGATATACATTGTAGTTCCATCAAATGAACTGAAAATATTTACAATAATTTGTATGTATTAATTATTTCCCTTACACCTCTTACACTTATGATAACTAAGCAATTATTTATTCTATTCATTTAATGACATTTCAGCACAAATATTGATTCAAAAGAAATTCATCAATGAATAAATTGATATTGTTTCAAAGACTTCAGAGACCGATACAAAAATGTACTAGGAAACATAAGAAAAATAATCTTCTCTGTATGTTCGATTTTCTTATAAAACGACATTCCCTTGCCTTCTGTTAAAATGTGTATAAATATTATAATTGTAAATATATATTTCTAAATCTGTTGTTTTCTACTACGTTTACTTGTACAGCTCAAGTTTGATAAAAATTTTAAAAACATGGTTATGAGGAAATGTGCCGTACAAATAGAGCGATTTGCATACGTTTACATAAATCTTAGAGTCTTCACCTTAAAAGAGTGGTAAAGATACCAAAGGGACATTCAAACTCATAAGTCGAAAATAAACTGACAACGCCGTGGCTAAAACACCATTACTAACCGTATATTAAAATAAAACACGATCACTTACCCCATATTAATTATACAGGGTCTCTATGTGTTCACTTTTAACCAATGATATTCCTAGAAATATATAGGAGGTAAGATAAAGTATCTTACATATATATTTTTAATTGTTTGTTGGAAGCTTATATATGTGGTCGATGCATATGCAAAAATAGAATATTCCTTTAGACTTACCTAATAAATGTACTCAATGCTATATTAGGAAAAATTGTAATGCATCAGCAGTTATGTTCTTGTCTTTTTGTCGGTCCTTCGCAAAGACGCCAATATTACTGCTCAATTAAGAAAAATGAAATACTTGTTTAAAAATGCTTCAAGTAATGCAAGTTTCCATAGATGAGCAGTCAATTCATTCTGATTAACCAAGATTTTTAACTCCTATAAAACTAGGAAAACAATCATGTTTATAACGTTTGATTACATTCTTTTATTTTTTTCAAAACATAAATATATGCTTATATTGAATTTGATATCAACACACGTGCCTATATCTTACTTAAACTTTCATCTCCTTGACGTCCAGGTATGATTTTTTTTTCCATATTTTGATAGTGTGACAAAAAACAACGATATCACCTACAACAAATTATTTTGTTCTTTATGTTGCTACTTCATTGATATGTATCTATTATCATTTGTAACTGTTGAAAGAGGCATTGAATGCTTTATAGGTGTTCTATTGACCAAAATAAGACACAACGTGTGATGTTCTATATGTTTGGCTTTCACGACTTTTGATCACTACCGTATGTAATAAATTTTATTCAAAAACAAATTGTTGAAATTGTGGGCAACAATAGTTTCGGTGATTTGGGTCCTCATTAATCTTTAACTTTGAACTTTATTTTGGCCTTTTGTACTCTTTTTCGAGCATCACTGCGTGTCTGGAGTACAATACTAATCCTGGTAGCTATGATGAGTTTATTAACCAATATTGATGGCCGTATTATGATCTACAGCTAATCCCACTTCATTTGGTGTCTGGGCGATAGTTGTCTCCTTGTAAATCATAGCATACCTCCTTATATTCATACTGATAAATGACGTGAGTGAGTGTGCCATTATCATAAGGGCATGCTGAAAACCGTTTTAACAGATAATAGGATTCCAAAAATTAATTACATATAAATAATTGAACAATAAACTTATGATACTATGCAACAAAATAAAGAGTTCCAGAAAACGCCACACAGAGAACAATTGATAGAACAACACACATCTTTCAAAAACTAGAAGGAAACAATTTTATGGAATTATATGCGACTGTCATAAAAGTGAGAGGTTTTGATAGCTATAAAACCAGGTTTAATCCACCATTTTCTACATAAGCAAATGCCTGTATCAAGTCAGGAATATGATAGTTGTTTTCCATTCGTTTAATGTGTTTGAGTTTTCGCCATTTGATAAAGGACTTTCCGTTTTGAATATTCCATAGTTCGGTTTTTTGTTATTTTACTTTTTTCAGATGTATTGAAAACGTAAGCAGTTTCAGTAACACTCGTCAAGCTGCCATTGACAATTTAAAGGCTGATTATAAGTTGCATCTGTTATTGTCATTGGGTGTTTTCTTAATTTGTTATGAAACAAAACAGCAAAAATATTTGTTTGCGCTTTCGCAATCATTCGACAGATAAATATTATAGGTCTTATCTTAATTCATAGGATGTATAGCCGTCGTTTTAATTAAGAAAAACCTACCTGTGCATGGTTTTGACTTTTAGGTCTGTATATGCATAAGCTACATCAACTATTAATTGTTGTGTCCTTTAGAACTTACACTTCAACTCTCCTTTTCATGTGTCTGAATGGCATCCTGAAAACATATAAATAGACAATTGACAAAAAAAAAAAAACAAAAACAAAAAAACACATGGGATACCTTTTTGATTAAAAGAAGATACAGGGTTTATGTATATGTTACAACAATCCTTTACCATAAAACAGTTCTCTCTACATTGAACTTTTGCATATAATTCGCTTCAGCATGCACATCAACTAAATGTTGCATTGTTTCAGGAGAACGAAAATGTACATTCTTACGTAGATGCTAATGTTTTGAACTATTGTGACATTTAGAATGTTTGGCGGTAAAATTTTATTCTGAAGACGATCAGAACTTAATCTATGTTATCAATATTATTAGTTGTTTTACTAAACACAGCAAATACCAAGGATAAGATAAAGTTATGTTTATATATACAGACTAGTTTTTGGAACAAGCATTTAGATGCACATCATGTGGGCAATTTGATGGGAAAATGAAATGAAATAGTGGTACTCAATTATGGTTTCTATGATCTAGTAAAAAAATGAAATGTTTCGTGCTGTCATAAAGAAGGAAAACTTATTAAAACTCTATTGTTTTATATATTCATTTACGCCTGATTTTGATCAGGAATAAGTTAATATATAACACAATAAAATATTCGTATACACTCAATACCTTATGAATGTTGTCAATGAAAATCAAACCAAAATCGGGAATTGATCAGCGTAGGTCTTCTTGTGATTTTGTCGGTCCTTATCAAATATGTCAAAAGTGGTTAAGAGCACTGCTCAGTTGAAAAAATGAAATACTTGTCTTAAAATGCATCAAGTAATGCCATTTTCCATAAATGAGTACTCAACTTGTATCATAAATCGAGATTTTTAATTCTGCAAATAAAAATGAAGAAAATATCTTGTATAATATGTTCCATTATTTTGCATTTTAACTGTAGCCAGGGAATAAAAATCATGATTGGTGAAAGAATTGGGCAAAAGAAATATAACGGTTCGACTTCGTCCATCTTGTTAATTTTGTTCCAGGTTTCTCGGACTTTTTCCCTCATCAGACAATACTCAGATTTCACCTTGAACTTGTCATGTGTATCGATTTTGACAGAAAATCAATAATAAGCTGATTACATTTGATAGCACTCGGCAACAATGGTCTAATTGATAAAAGTGTTAAATTTATTGTTTAATGAAAACATGAGGTAAAACTGCATTACATGTCACCTAAAGGATAGTTTTAACAACTTTGATAAAAATATTTGTTTTGAAGAGGTTACTTCACATCGTTTTAGCGGCGCACCTGTTTTAAGTAAGGTTGTACGTCGAAAATTTTACTTTTAACGACGGACGGAAAAGAAAACTTTTGTTTGGAAGAAAGGGTTCAAAAGTAAGAAAAATCTCTAATCTTATTCCTTTTTTTTAACTAGGCAAGACGTATCTAATAATCTGAAGATAAATCTTGTGTTCCAAGGAGTAACATTTTACTGTTTCGTTTTGTTATCTCTTGTGTTTAATTATGACAATGTAGGTTATAAAATAGATATGAAGAATAATAATAAAAGAAATAATAATGTTGCAAAAGAGGGACGAAAGATCCAAGAGGAACAGTCAAACTCATAGATCGAAAACAAACTAACAATGCCATGGCCAAAAATAAATTGCAAACTGTAATTGTTTGTAGCAAGAAGGAAAACAAGTCCTAAAAAAATCTGTTAGTTGGCCGAAAAGAAATTTAGAGTGGCGAATAAAATATTGATTTGGGAAAGAATTGCGAGAAAAAAAAATGATTCAGGAGAAACCCTGCCACCAGCCCCAAATTAGCATGCCTTTGCCCAATAAGCTTCTATTTGCCGTTTATTATGTTCATCAATTTTGTTTGTTTACATTTGAGATGCTACGTATACAGTTATATGCAAATGGCACAGATGATGATCAGATGATGATGTAAGGCAACAACAACATACGGTTGTTGTTGACGTATACCCAGAATAACCAAATATTCTTAGCCTGCATTTGTTGTATACATGTAGACAATAACGATATATATGTTTTCTATTTCATTATTTCAAACAGCGATAATTAACATAACGTGAAATGTACAATGTCAGCTGGATCATATTAGATTGTCAGTCAATGTTTACACTTTTTTTTGCTCTATGATACTTTTAACTTATTGACGCCTGTTACTCACCCCTCTGCTTTTATCCCCGGATAGTTTTCGTTAACAAAATAAACTGTTGAAATTCGCTGTTTTTACAAGTAGATATCTACTTATTGAAAGCCATTTTCTACTTCAAAGTTTACATCATATTTATTTTTGAATTGAACTCTGTTTACCTGTGACGAAATATCAATCATTTTATTCCGTATATTGTATTTTTAGATTTTATGACTAACTTCCGTATACGTGTACACGTGTTTCTCTTAGGTTTACACGCGATTTAATACAATCTCATCATGATTATTCATCATTAATTATTAAAAAATACATTGAATTTAATTATAATTATTCCTTTTGTAAATGCCGCAACCTTTTTTTTTACTTTAAATAGCTGAGTGGTCTAAGTAGTTCTATGCGGAAGTTGACTTCGTCCCCAATTATTATTGCAAATTTTCCTGGCAACGGTTGGTAATTTTCTCCGGACACTCCGCTTCCTTTCACCAATTAAAACTGGATGCCACAAACTAACCAATAGTGATGAAAGTGGAGTTGAAAAGCGAACCACTAATTATTGAATAAATCTTTGCTTTTTACCTTCTTTTTCTTTGCACAAGTTCTCCGAAAAGGAAAGATATATGATACAATAGGGTAAATATTTTTTAAAGAGTATTTGCATAAAAATTGAAAACACCAAGTGCCTAAAAATGTTTGTTTACATGTCAATATAAAGCACAAATACGCAACGCCATAACTGTTTGAAATTTTATCATAATTTCAGTTTGGAAATAGAAATGATCATAAGAATGTCAATACTAAGAAAAAAAATAAATATAACATTATATGTTCCATTTAAAAACGCCCCCTTGATCCAATAGCACGCAAGAAGTTATTTTCAGTTAGCTTGCTTGCATGGTCAGTTAAAAGTTTGATAAACTTATATAAAAATATTAAGTGTAATTATATGTCCTTTAACATACATGTATAGTTCAAAGTCCTGAATTATTTCCGTAAAGGTAGATACATTTAAGAGGTTTATCTAGCTCTAACATCAAGTTTAATCCACCATTTTCTACATAAGGAAATGCCTATACCAAGTCAGGAATATGACAGTTGTTTTCCATTCGTTTGATGTGTTTGAGGTTTTAATTTTGCATTTGATAAGGGACTTTCCGTTTTGAATTTTCCTTGTAAATCGGTATATTTGTTATTTTACTATTTATGTAATGTCAAAACTTTTAAACAGTTATTATGAAAACTAAACTTGAAGATTTACATTAAACACACAATGTTTACTGCTGTACCCCAATTTTTGACATTTTTACGTATTATGTCTCAATGTTTGTTTTGTGTACACTTTTTTGTCAATATAATGGCATTTTATGCGACTGTTATAAAACCAGGTTTATTCCATGATTTTCTACATAGAAAATGCATGTACCAAGTCAGGACTATGACAGTTTGATTTCCATTCGTTTGACGTCTTTGAGTTTTTGATTTGTCCATTTGATAAGGGACTTTCCGATTTGAATTTTCCTTGGTGTTCGGTATTTTTGTTATTTTACTTAACAATTAACAAAGCAAACTCTTTCACTTATTTTCATACAAAAGAGATCAAATTATTTCATATTTGTGACCGCGAATGATCAGTGTTTCCGTTAGATACATGGCAATACTATCTAGATGTAATGTTTTCAATTAATAATATTTAAATTACATGTATCATTGTTTATGTAAACAATATGTGTATTACATATTTCATAGTACACAGGACATGCTTACCTTTTGTAGCAATACATTTCCATAGCAGATACTTAAACAGCATAAAGACAAGTTATGTAATGTGATGAAGACGAATTGCAATCAACAGCTAATCAGCTGATTCTTAGGATGAATCATTTCCGTATGTACTAACCACAGAAAATGGAATTGTTTTACTATTTATTTTTCATAATTTATTTTTTATTTTTACTTAATTTTAGTACATTCAACCTTGACAATCGGTTGCATGAAACTTACTCCGCATATTTTACTATCCGTTCACAGTTTCGGCAAAAGTATGCAACCAGAGTAAATTCAGGATACACATTTTATATCTGTAGGAATACAAACTGACAGATATAAATCATTTAGCAAAACATATGCCTTTTGTAATGTTTTCATAATCAAATAATTTCAGCTTCTGTTTGTAACTTCAAGATAAAATAATTCCTATGCATTTGAACAAAAGGGAAGCTATAGTGTATAGTAGTTTAAACTGTGACGTTTTACAAATCCAAGTGCTTTAATCATAAACGTGATCAATTCATTTTTATCAGGTCGGGAACACTACCTTTTATGGATATGCATATATAAGCAATCTTATGTCCTCGCACATGTAATTGTTTATTTACGTATGACGCAATTTTTTTTACCTGGGTTTTTGACCAATCCACTCAATGAGTAACAATGCATGATGAACTACTACGTGTTTACAATCAACCGAGAACACGTGTTATTTACTGAAATACAACACATTTTTTTCATGAATTAACAATTTTGCTTAGTTTTTCATTTTTTTTCCACATTTATAGTCCATGATATAAAGTATTCGTTACATGCTCATATAAACGAGTTGTTTCTATGCGAAGAAACGAGTGTTTGAATTACCCGAAATATAGCCGTTAATATGATTGATGATGACACGGAGATTTCAGGTATTCTTCCACAACACAGCAACGAAATAACAGTGAAAAACACAATTACCCATAAGAAAAACTTTCATTCAGATAGTTGAAAAAATAAGGGATCCTTAAATTTTGGGTTCGTAAAAAAGGGGGAAGACTTAGAGTATGACAAATATCTGTTGTGGTCACTAAAATTTCTCAGCTTTTCACAAAATCGATGTTATGATATTGTACCTTATTTTAAGATTAAAAAGTCTTTTAAATAGATTTATAGAAGGTACGTATTTATTAATTTATCTTTAAGAAACAAACACGTGTAATCATCAATCGGGGCCATTTGTAGCCGACTATACTGTATGGGTTTTTCTCATAATTGAAGGCCTTACGGCTGCCTATAATTGCTTACATCTACTTCTTTTGAACTTTGGTGAATAGTTGTCTCATTGGCAATCATACCACATCTCCTTATTTTAGATACAAACACCTTTCAGAAAGACTGGTTTTCCATTATCTTGAAAAGAGATATATACTGTAGAATACTGTGTAATATTTGTATATTTAGAATTTGACAGGTACAGAACATGTATAAAGCCTATATTATCTATCATATTTCATCGAAACTGCTCAAGACATTTCTTAATTCTTGTCTGACAATGTTAACAAAATCTATAAGTATTGAATTTTTGGCATATTTCAGTTTTTTGGACTTTTTTTTTTATTTCAAACTGTTCCCTTTGTTCTGAAGGTAATGAAGCAATATTTTTCTCATTCATTGCAAGCAGCTGTAGTTTCGTTTTGTTTTCGTCTTTGCAAAGTTCGTTTTCTTCTAATGTAGATATTGGAATTTTTGATATGTTTAACAGACTCAGATATTTGCTAATTTTAATAAAATCATTTATGATGCTAATCATGTTGATGTGCGACAAGGAAATGAACTTTGATATATTTTGTGAAAATTGCAGCGCTGGATCTACTCTAGTCATTTTTGGTCCCGTGATAGCTCATTGTTCATCGTTGAAGGTCGTCCTGTGACCTATGATTGCTTACTTTACTATATTGTGTCTTGAATGGAGAGAGATCTTGTTTGGCACTCATACCTCATCTTTTTATTTCTGTATACAAAGCACGTTTTAGAAAACCTAAATGGGCAACATAGCACCCACTATGAACCGGAGGATTTAAATGATTGAAGATATTGCACATAAGTCAACAGGACAGCAGCCGAACGTTAAAAATACATCTTAGGTATATTTTTGGACTTCATCGATGGACAAAAGTATACAAAATATGTTAAACTATTTACCGTCCCCGCTTTTTATAACAATTGTTTTTGAGAATACTGAATATTATAACAGTAGTCACTTCATTGGAAATTTCACTGTTTCACGCCGTGAAATTAATGCACAGGTACAATGCATTAAATGGACAAAACCTGTTCAACTACTTTCACAAGGCGAAAAAGAAAGTCGAATTGTGAAGACAGTAAACAATATTGTTTTAATCTGAGCATGCAAATTGAGGATTATGTTATACATTTTACATTAAACACATTCGTTGAACAAAAACATTTATAACGAGAATCCCAGACACTATATTAGTTGACAGTTTTCCCACTTATTCAACGTGTTTTTAAATGATAGTAAACTCGTAGTAGCCCACAATGCATTGTAGTTCATTGAGTCGATTGGTCAATTTTTCAAGGCCATGTTTACCTTCTATTTGGGAAATTACTATGCAAATGTATTCTGACATCATGAATCTAAAGTTCCCGACTTGTTTAATATTAGAATAACTCGGACTTGAGTTAAACGAACAATTGATAGTTTTGCTTGGTGATATGCTATTTTATAGCTATTACTTTTTGGTAACCCCTGTCTTTATTTCTATGTTTTTTAAAAATATTCGTTACTTCGAATAAATTTGATTATAGCACCAATACTAGAATTGACGAACATATTATATTTGCAACGTACAGTTTTCACTGGAACCATATTTGTGTTTTAGTATGGTTTACGTTGTATTTACAAACAGTGCATCTGAAAGTATTTCCATGGAAAGATTTTGACTTAGCAAGCCAAATAATTGTATATACTACCTAACATTATATACTTGTATAAACATAGGCATTTCTTACTGTCCACGTATGAAGGTCAAAGTTGCCAAGTTTTTCCTGTTCGACGATATAACATTTGTGTTTCGGATAAAACTAATTGAAAATGTTTAATTTTAAAATTGTGTGTTTTATGCATAATTTTCGTTCTAATTATGTATCATTATGGATAAAACCTATCAACCTGACGCACAAATTTTAAAACCTAATAATCGGACATTTATTGAAGTAAATTTTATGTGGGAAACAAACAGGTTAACATGTTACATACTCATTGTAGCATTCTCCCTAGATACAATTTGTCGTCACGTTTAAATCAATAGCGAGTTGAACTATCCTTGATCGTTTAGTCATTTCCGCAATCGTGTGGTTAACAAAAACTATAATAAACAAGTTATTTATATGCTAGGGTTGATTTAAAATTTTACATATTGTGTAGACTTCTTTTTGTTGTTGAGGACCTTATTTTATTAATATTGTTAATTTGTGTGTTGTTGAATTTCCTTTTTCGATAAGAATTGTGCAAAACAACGGCTTAACATATGATATTGATTTGATTCTTTTTTTTTCTGTTTGTTCAAAGGTATTACTGTCTTGATTTTATTCAAGCGTTGATTAAACATTAATTGAAAAAATAATAATAATAATAATAATAATAATAATAATAATAATAATAATAATAATAATGTGTCATCAAACATGAAACCTTTGAAAAAACAATAATCGAAAATTCTTTATGAAAATTATTATTTTTATATCGCTTATAACATATTTCTTTGTATTCTGCTTTTTTTTAAAGACAGTTCTCAGGTTTTTGCCAAATTTTACTGTAGTTCTTCTTTCGTCTTATTTTGCATATTACTTTTCTTTTCCAAAAGTCTTATGTAGTACAAAAGAAACTTAAGATTTCATCAACATTTTAACAGTGCTGTTTTTCCAGTTGCATCTAAATTCTGCAAATAAGAGAAAAAGTTTTATGTATTTGTAATTTAGTTGTCAATTCCATAGCAACACAACGACAAGTTCAAAACAAAAACAAAATCAAAAGTCAAGATCTATGTTACACAGAAAAAATCATTTTCATGTTAACACCAAAATAAGTCCATTATTTTTTGAACATCTGTACACTACTGATTTCATATATTGCACACGTATTTACTAAAACTTATTATTCGTGAAATGAGAGTTTTTGGAAATAGTATTACGGCTAATGTATGCATATATATATTTTCTATCGATACCACGTGCCTGTGTTAGGTTCACACAATACCGACAGTTTTTAGTCCTTTGTTTGTCTTGTTTTTATATATATGCTACTAATTTATTAACCGACTGTGATGTCGGAGCGTGAGAATATTGATAACAAACAAATATCATAAGATTTACCCAGGAACCACATAAGGAATAAACATATATAGTTTGGAAGTGATATCAGGATATAACCTTTGCTTAAGAAAAAAACTCAGTAGTCTTTTTTTTGGTACAAATTAATCGAATTGTAAAGTCTTGGATTGTATACTTGATGTAAAGATTTTCCTTTTAGTATTTTTGTCACTGTAGGACTTTTTTTTATATCGATTCAGAAGTTGTACAATATTGGAATCTTTAGACATGTTCCTTTTGAAGTGAGCTCTGTCTAGTTTATATAATCGAAATGAAATGACATTCCATTTCGGTAGACCTTTGATAAATGCGAAACATGTTTTAACTGACCATTTATCCTAGTATATACGATGAATATTCTGTATTTATTTTAGGATTTGTCAGTCGGCATACTTATATGCTAAATTAAACTTTTCTTCAACGTTTGTTTTAGGTTTTGGATTTTTAAATAGTTTGGCCTAGACCATCATTAACGATACATTAACTGTCAAAATGTGCTTCTTGTGAAATGAATTTGCTACCGTCAATAAAATTACACGCTTAAAACATCACAAAATGAGTGATGTACCTTTTGTAGTGAACAATTTTGATCAAAATTCATAGAATTTGTACAAGTTCTGCATCTCTACGTATACTTTAATCAAATAACTTCTAAAAAAATAAAACTATAACACCCACTAAAGACATTTTAGCAATCTTTTTTTTCTTTTTAAATGTTGGATGGATATTAAAGACTATTGTATGTATCTTATATTTACCTTTCGGATTGGAGTTGTATTTCCAAGTTTTATGTGGATCTCATTGGGTATAATCCATAGGAATGTCCCTTCCCTGTGGTTCTTGTGTACAGAGTTAAACTCATCATTGGGTATAATTGGTATTGTTCCGCCAATTCTGATAGACAGGCTGTTTTTCAACCCTATCAATCTTTTCTCACAGAAACAGTTCCCATTCTGAAAAAAGAAATGTATGACGCGGAATTAGGATCATAAATATCGAATTTAGCATATGCTTAAATCATTTTAGCATATGCTATATTATAATTTAGCATATGCTATATTATAATTTAGCATATGCTAAAATGATTTTAGCATATGCTTAAATCATTTAGGGTATGCTTAATTCATTTTAGCATATGCTAAATTCAATTCAGCATATGCTGAATAATTAAGCTTATACAGAAATGTAGGCGCGGAATCAAGGTCATAATTATTCTACAAATCTATTTCAGCATAAGCTTAACGCATTTCAGCATATGCTAAATTCATTTCAGCATATGCTAAATTCATTTCAGCATATGCTAAATTCATTTCAGCATATGCTAAATTCATTTCAGCATATGCTTAATTCATTTCAGCATATGCTAAATTCATTTCAGCATATGCTTAATTCATTTAAGCATATCCTTAATTCAATTAAGTATATACTGAATTGCTGAATTTAAAGAAAATATCATCCAATGAGTGCATCCGTTTCATAAGGGGCAACACTTTGATTTCTAGGGGGTGGCAGGAAGAATTTTTATATCCGAAATATGTATTCTGCTTTGTTTTCGCTCTATCTCTGGAAGGTTTTTCTAAGATAATATCGTGCTTTTTTTTGAAACCTGCCATTTTGTTTTGTCCAATATTCAGGTCCTGCCTTTTTTCAATTTCATCATAGACCCCCCTCCTATAAAAATCAAATGGTAGCTCCCTATATATATGAATGTTGAAATTCACTGCAAACCTTGAATAACCTTAAGACGATCACTGTAGAGCGTTTTATCATCTAAACATTTAATGTTGTTTCTTAATGTAAATACATATATAAAAGGGGGACTAGGGTCCTCTGCCATCCCGCTAAATACGCCTCTGCTACCAATTATTAATAAGTCGATTTTGTATAAACATTTAGCCAGGTCTCGCATGTCGGAAAATTTATTGACACGTGTTTGTTGTTTAAATAAAATTCTATGTGTAATTTTGTATACATTGTATTCGATCTTTTAACCCTTAACGGTGCTTTAGATAAACAATGTGTACATTTGTGGCCGATCGCATGAATGAAAATGTCACTACTGTGTGGGTTTAAAAGGGTCGTATACAATGTATACAAAATTATACATTAAAATATAGATGACAAGTTGAGATTGGAACAAATGATGTTTTTAAATCTTGTACAATGATTATAGCACTATTAGAAATACAAGTCAATTTCTATTTGCAGCACAATCCCATTTGTATTTTTCGAGTAGTTCTGTTTTTGATCGTTTTTAACTTTTGCCACCCCTTTTTAGGGACTTATCATTTTTTATCTGGGAGGGGGGGGGGGGGGCTGGTCAAAATGCAGGGGGGATCAAGTTTTTTTCTGTATGTGGAAAAGGGGGGATTAATTTTTTTTATAAATTCAATGTGGGGGATCAATTTTTTTTGCACATAAAAATAAGTAGTTCACATACTTCAACGGAGACAAAATGTCAAGAAGAACATTACAACAGTCAAATCGAAATATATTAACACCATTCATATACAATTAAGTAAGACATCACAAGACTTTAGTGATGTAGGATCTGAAGCTGCCATTTTGTGTCATTTTGTCCCATATAAAATGCATAGGTGCTTCATAATCCGAAAAATTTAGTCGTTATATTTCACTCACTTCGATCACTAAATTAACAAGCATTACTGCCAAGTTTTGTTATAATCAGCTTAATAGTTTGAGAAAAATTAAGAATAAATTAAAACGAAATCTACAGCGATTTGTGCAAAATTTGTCCAAAAATACAAATCACGCCGCATCATGGAAGAATATAGTGTAGAGCAATAAATTCCCCAATAAATGATTAAATATTCATCTAATCTGCATACAAACAGTTGAATATTGATACAACAGATGATTCTGAGATGACGAACAACACTAATGTATCTTTTTGTTTCATTACAAGATCTCTTTGGGTCCATTTATACCTCTCACTCTCTCAACATTTGTACTTTTTAGGCTAAAAAATCAAAATTTGAGGTTACTATCAAACATTTATGAATGAAATGTGACAATAAATGAGTAATTGAATTGTTCAAGCTGTAAGCATGAACTATCCATATAAAAGTTTAACGACTCAATGGAGGTTTCAATAGATGGGGGGATAAATCGAGTCGAATTCAATTCGAATTAAAAGTACATTTTGTGTACGTGTGAACGATCGAGGCATTAGACAGTGACTGGATTTCCTACTTCGAGCTTACCTATTACCTTCAACATGAAAAAACTTAAAAACAAACCATATGATGAGCTTCCCGGCGTTATATGGCTTTCATCTAGACTATTAGGATGTTAGCAATTATAGGCAACCATACGGCTTTCAACAATGACAAAAACCCATTCCGTATAGTTGGCTATATTTTTTACAAAAAATAAAAAATAAGTCGACAGACATGAACCAACGACTACCACTGAACTATAGGCTCCTAATTTGGGACAGGCACATACAAAATATGCATGCAAATAGAGTTAAACATGTTTGTGAGCGTTCAACCCATTCCTGAACTTTGTCAGTGGTGTAACAGTACAACATAAGAACAAACTGTAAAACCAGTTGAAAATAGATTAAAAGATCGGTACAAGACCCACAAAAAAACACACACACACTAACATTTAGACAATAGCTAAAGACACAAAGCATCGAAATAAGAGTATGTACAATTACTGAAAGTTTGTCCAGAGCGTATTACACTAAGACTGAAATAAATCTTGTTCTATCAGACTCAAGTATCAATCACTACACAACCAACAGATTAAGGCATAAACAGTCTGAGAAACGCCATGACCTTGTATTCTACAATTCAGATTTTCGAAAAGTTGTGATCCGAAGGTTTTTGACCATCGAAATTTTGCAATAGAAATAAAAGTTAGGACTAGCAGATTTTCTTTAAGGGCCACCATCATCTACATATCATATACAAGACAAAAGTCGACAAATTATTGAAAAGTTTAAGATTATTCCTGAAAATCAAATGGTCTAGGCTTTAAGTCCGATTGGTTAAGCAAAATTTAGTTAGGAAAGCAGTTAGAAAAAAAGTCACAAACACAGCGATTTCTTCCAACCAATTGACTTTGTTTTCACACTTATTGTATAATTACATCAAATGCCAAAAACAGAGCACAGTTCCAATGGGCCAAAAGGCCCAGGTGGTACAACTCATGGTTTGTCTTCACCATAGGTACGAACTTGTGTCTACAGGGTCTAACATGCCTACCTCTATTTTTTAAAAGTCTGACAAAAAATCCTAACGGTAAATCATTGTTACCCACTAGGTACAAATGATAGGTAATTGTCTAAGGTTCAATGGGCCTAAAGACCCAGGTCGGACAATTCATGGTTTGTCTAACCATAGGTCCAAAGATAGATATTTTTAAAAATGCCTAGCCCCAATTTTTGAAAATGTGTCAAATTTTCCCTACGGCAATACTTTTTTACCCACAAGGCGCAATTTATGGGTCATGGTCTAAGGTCCAATGGGCCAAAAGTCCCAGGTGGGACAACTCATGGTTTGTCTTCAATAGGTCCGAACTTGGGTCTAAAGGGTCTAACATGCCTACACCGAATTTTTGAAAGAGTGTCAAAAATTCCCTACGGAGATACTTTTTTACCTACTAAGTGAATATGATAGGTAATAGTCAAAGGTCCGATGGGCCAAAAGGCCCAGGTGGGACAACTCATGGTTTGTCTTCACCAAAGGTCCGAGTTCTCGACATAGGCTAGATGTAATTTATGTATGATTTGCATATCCGACAAGAAGTGGCAATCTGACCTTGACCTCAGTTTCATAGTTTATTGGCCAATTTTAAGTATTGGTGATTAAAGGTCTGAATATCGGATAATAAATTTAAACATTCATGAAAGATGCCAAGCAGATGTATAACTGTTTTCTCCAAACTCGCGTTTTCCTACAAAGGATTCATCAGTGACGGTCGATTAAAAAAATATGGAACTAAGAATAATTGGTAAGATTGCCAATGAAGCTACTCTCTACAAGAGACCAAATGTCTTTAGTGATAGAGACTGCATGACACCATACGACACTCAACGCGGAGCAGAAATCTTCACCTCATAGACAATCAAAAACGTGAAAATCATCGGCATTATTTTTAAGGCATAAACCGACAAACCGAAAAGATAGCGTTGAAATAGATATAAGAAGATGTGGTATGAGTGCTAATGAGACAAATCTTTCATCCAAGTCACAGTTTGTAAAAGTAAATCATTATGGGCAGCCCCGATATTTCGACACCCCATTAGTCCGACACCCCATTCGTCCGACACCCCAGCAGTCCGACACGCCATTAGTCCGACACCCAATAGTCCGACATCCAATAGTTCGACATGTAATAAGCCTGCAATCGAAATATATCAAAAAATGTATTTTTTTATATAAGAAATCTTAATAAACTTTTTAATGTTCGTTCAATATTAAGAACAGGATATTGGCCTTCGTGGGAACAGGTGATGCAAGCTTGGTTAATGTATTAGAACTAAAGTAGCAGAATTTCATCACCTTTAGCTGATAGCACAACCTATACTGTGTTAAATCTTGGCGAATTTCTTCAATACCTCTCGATATAGTATCTCAGTAATACAGATTTAAGAAGACGCAGTAAGAAAAAAAATCAAGGTATATGGACCTACATGGAAAAGAAATAAGGAAGATTGGTCGATAGAACGATTACGAAATTATAATGAGCCTTTGCGTGATTGAGTATTTGAAATAGATGATATAATGAAGGCATATACCCACGCTTGCAGTATTTGATGTTTAAGAAAATAAAGGTACATAATTCTTGAACTGTAAAAATGAAAGCTTTAATGTTCGTTCCTATCAAAATAGTTACACGCTTCCGTTAGCTGCAAGTATACCAATTGGTAAAAGAATTTTTTTCTGATTATTAAGTCTTGTCAACCTTTACCTTTCACGATCAAAATAATGCGTTGCCTGATCTTTCACAATCAAGTTTGATGAAAAATCAACAAAATTCAAGGTTTTCATAAGCAAATGACGGATTTCATGGGAAGAGCATACTTTTATTTTACTGTACTATCGGACACACCAAAGATTAAGTTTCAAATATATCATGATATATTGGAATGTGACCAGTACATGTATAGGTACAAAAAACGTGGATTTGTTAATGAATCCCATAGACATGTATTGCGACTTTTGTGTTTTCTCATAAAGTACTGCATACTTTCTTTATCTTAATGCACAGTATTGTTTAGAAAGTTGAATTATTTTGACAAACATATTTTTTGTTCCGCGTTTTGAAAACACAGCGATTTTTTTCACGGTTTTGAAGAAGAATTTACATTTAATTACATTCACGATCCGGTACCAGATCTTTCACGATCCAATCGCAATGATTGACCACCGTTAGATATTCTTTCACGATCATTTCTCTCGATAAACCGAATGACACCCGTGCATACCACATCATCTTATATCTATATAGTAAATTAGTTCCTTAATACATAATTACTGCATTCTTCAAGTTCTGTTTTTTTTTCTAAATCTAGAAATGTATAATTATATTTATAATCACTTTTTGACGTAACTAATGTATATAGTAAAAGTATCGGGACATGTTATTAATAGACTGGTTTTTTTTCTAAATTTTTATGTTGATGATTAAAAACATGAGCACGTACAATAAATTCGACATAAGAATCGATTTTGCTAGATTTAATTAAATTGTTACTAAACATTAGCACAAGGCAATTGGGTCATAATAATGTATCCTGCCCTTCCCTCCAGCTATTTTTTTAACTTTTAATATATAGTTTACCGATATAAAAGTAGAGAACATAGCTAGATAGTAATACGGCACAAATAAGTAAAAATGTGTATAGATGGCCAGGAAATAGAAAGATAAACGTTACATGTAATTATATAAAATGACTTGCAATCAGAACTTTGACAAAATATTGCCTCTAAAAAAGGAGGAGGACAGGATACATCATCATGACCCAATGCACTTGTGTAAATGAGAAGATGTGGTCTGCTTGCCAATGAGACCAGTCTCCATCCAATAGTTGTGTATTGATTTTTGCTATCGGATTAACGTATTTTAACACAATAATCATGTTTAACCCCGCCACATTCTGTATCTACAGAATGTGCCTGTCCCAAGTCAGGAGCCTGTTATTCAGTGGTGGTAGTTTGTTGATATGTTACATATTTGTTTTTCGTTCTTTTTTGTACATAATTTAGGCCATAAGTTTTCTCGTTTGAATTGTTTTACATTTGTCATTTCGGGGCCTTTTATAGCTGACTATGCGGTATGGACCTTGCTCATTGTTGAAGGCCGTACAATGATTTATGGTTGTTAATTTCTGTGTCATTTGGTCTCTTGTGGAGAGCTGTCTCATTGGCAATCTTTTTTATATCTACATTGTATATATAATTATTATACCAAGACTGTCTGGACACACTGAAACGTCTTCCCTGTTTTAGTGTTTATAATATTGAATTTATTTCTACTACAAACATTAATTCAATGATCAATAAACATAATGTCAAGGTGAGATAAATCTTTTCATGGCCGTATCATTTCATTCCATGCACCAAATTAATGTAATAAAAATATAATTGCTTAGAGGAGCACTAGCTACGAGATAAATACAAAATTTAGATTATGATTTTTGTCGAGCCTGCGACTTTTGTCGCAAAAGCGAGACAAACCGATCCTACATTCCGTCGTCGTCGTCGTCGGCGGCGGCGTCCACAAATATTCACTCTGTGGTTAAAGTTTTTGAAATTTTAATAACTTTCTTAAACTATCCTGCATTTCAATCAAACTTGCACATAAGCTTGTTTATGGTCATAAGATAGTATCCAGAAGAAAATTTTGTAAAAAAAAATCCTGTTTTTCCGTATTTTACTCATAAATGGACTTAGTTTTTCTGCCAGTTAACATTACATTCACTCTGTGGTTAAAGTTTTTCAAATTTTAATAACTTTCTTAAACTATCCTAGATTTGTACCACACTTAGTCAGAAGATTGTTTATAATCATAAGAGAGTATCCAGAAGAAAATTTTGTAAAAAAAAATCCTGTTTATCCGTATTTTACTCATATATGGACTTAGTTTTTCTGCCAGTTAACATTACATTCACTCTGTGGTTAAAGTTTTTCAAATTTTAATAACTTTCTTAAACTATCCTAGATTTGTACCACACTTGGACAGAAGATTGTTTGTGATCATAAGATAGTATTCAAAAGTAAATTATGTTAAAAAAAATCCTGTTTATCCGTATTTCACTTATAAATGGACTTATTTTTTCTGCCAGTTAACATTACATTCACTCTGTGGTTAAAGCTTTCAAATTTTTAATTACTTTCTTGAACTATCCTGGATTTGTACCACACTTGGACAGAAGCTTCATTATGATCAAAAGCTAGTATCTAGAAGGAAATTTGGTAAAAATTTATTACCTGTTTTTCCGTATATTACTTATAGATGGACTTAGTTTTATTCCAGTTAACATTACGTACAGTCTGCAGTTAAAGTTTTTAAAACATTTATTAGATTCATAATCCTTCTTGGATTTTTACCAAACTTGAACAGAACTCCTTACAGTCAAAAGATAGTATCTAGAGGAAAAATTTTTAATACTTTTTTCCCCATTTTTGTTGAGCCTGCGACTAACAGTAAAAGTAGGCGAGACACTGGGTTCCGCGGAAACCTTACGAATTTTTTTTGTTCAATCATTAATGAAAGTGAGATAGTGAAATAATAATAATTCGGTATTAGCAGCAAGTATCATGGTTTAATTTTTTCAAAATAAGCAAAAACACCGATTATGAATTATTATTATTAGTAGTAGGGTGCCCAATACCGAAAAAGTCGTCTAGTTAACGAGTTTAAGTTAAGGGATAACACACGGCTATATCTATATGCAAACTATTGGAAAATCATTATATTTTCCAATCATGAATGTCGTCGTAAGCTTCTGTGGTTTCGTTTTTCAAAATCTTGTGGTTTCTTAGGGTATCAGATACTCGCATGATTTTACATGCTATTCATGTAAACAAAGAGTTCGGTATGAAAGGAATCAAGGGTAGGATAACAATAAAGTCACAAAATACAAATTTACTGATCTTATACGTTCATTACTTCCCCTCCATGCAGCATACGCATAAGCTATGGTTTTAAACTGGCACTACAACTTGCACACAAGGTTTGCGCCGCTATATACCTGTCCACGAAATATGTAAAAGTCTCGGGTCTGTCATCTGTAACATTCTACCAGCCGCACATGCTGTAACAGAATGCTATACAACGTCATCCCTGTTTGGGATCGGTAAGCGCTCTGTTTTTAAAGTCTTGCAGGACAACCAAGAAAATTTCACCTTTCGAATTGTGACATCGATGAATCTATAGATGCAGCTCGAAATCTTGTTGTTAGGTTGTATGATCTCAAGTCAGAACTCATAACAGATCATAGTGACATAAACAAATTGAGGGTAAAATTGGCTATTATTAAAAATTTCTCCCTTGTGAAAATTCCTCCTTGTGAATCTACCTTTAAACAACATGTAATAATAGCATCACTCAAAACATACGTTTGGATGTTTTCCCTATATAGCAAAACTACCCTCACATTCTCATCATAGTCATCTGTATATATAGGATGGGGTTGTTTTACCTGTTTCTAACAGACGTTTTGTTTTCATAACTTTACCCCCTCCGTCTGCAGTAATATTCACTTCTGTAAAGCAAAACTATACAAAGATCTTTATATTCAACCAATTCGACGTTTATGTTACACAAATTTCGAAATAAACCAATAATATATACGCTTTCACACTCAACAACAGAAATTTGATATTTATCTAGAAATTGACGAACTCCTTACTATCAAAAGACGTGAAAAACACATTTCGTTTTTCGACAAATTATTAAAGTTAAGATCTAAAAAACATCTTTAGATCTTACTTGTAACGAATTGAATATACAAATTCCAAATTTTGAAATTAAAAAGAGTCAAGGTCACTGTTATTTAACAGATGTTTGAAAATTTCAATTTAAAGTCATTTTTGGCGACAAAAATATAAAATAAGTTCTAAATGTAAAAACGAAAGATATTTTTCTTTAAATTAGTTATAGTTATTTTGCTCCAAACACATATGTGTAAGAGAAACAAGCTTTCTAAATGTGACTCTGCATTTTCCGGGAATTTTTGCTTTGACCTTTGACCCTGATAAAAAAAAACGTGACCACTGCAGACAACGACGACATCAATATTTCGATGAGGCTTGTTCTCCTCTTTCCAATGATATAAAATATAGCCGTGTGTTATTCCGTTAACCCAAATCGATCAAATTTGTTGATTGGGCACCCTACTATAAGCCGGAGTGCATAGAGAAAGCAACGATCATCGCCATGTAGATAACTGATTATGGCAATCCTAGAAAATAGAGATCGTAGTTGAACGCCCTTGCTACGAGCGGGGTCTAATTCACAACCTTGACATAATATAGTAATTACTGCATGCAGATAAACTCTTAGATCACTCGGCAAAAAAGGCCTAGGCATTTCTTTAAATAATAAAAAAAAATATAAAAAGATGTGGTACGATTGAGACAAATCTCTACCAGAGACCAAATGACATAAAAGTTAAAAATTATAGGTCATCGTACGGCCCTCAGCAATGAGAAAAACACATACCGCTCAGTAAGCTATAAAAGGCACCGAAATGAAAAAAAAACAATTCAAACGAGAACATCACGGCCTGATTTATGTATAAAACAATAAACAGAATACACAGCAAGAAAAGACAACCGCTTAATTATAAGCTCCTGACTTTGGACAGGCACATACAGAATGTGGCGAGGTTAAACATGTTTGATGGCGCCAAACCCTCTCCCTACCCGGGAACAGTGTTTAAACAGTATAACACATACACTCGCACATTCCAAAATAGTATCATTTTCTTCTTCATGTAAATTCAATTTGTCTCTTTTAAAGAAAACTTGTCAGATATTTTCTTTTCAAATACTTAAGTCAACTTTGTAGATTTTTAGGTCGATATGTCAGACAATCATCTGACAAGTTAGGGGCAAAGTTTGGTGTTGTCTCACATAATTCTGTTATTCGTTTAACTCATAAAACATTGCTTCTTGATTTAAAATTATATAATGAGCAGAAGTATTTTCAAACGCATTTTACCGATGTTTACTGAGTATGTACTGTAAGTCTATATTTATATTAATATCAATCAAGAAAGTATAACGTTCAATAAAGAATATGGCAACGTATGGAATATATCATTTATAACGATTATTTTGAGCATTTTAACACAATTTCATCCTTAATATAGGAAATTAACTGACAAATTTACAATGTAACGTGACTTTTGTATTTAATTAAAACTTTTAATTTCAATTATTCTTATTAATTCTAGATTTGAGTGACAATTTTCTTAAAATTAGACAGACCGCGCACGTACAGATCGTATACATAATTTGAAATGGGCATATGTTTACTTTTATAAATTGTTACTTGGATGGAGAGTTGTCTCATTTGCACTCATACCACATCTTCCTATACCTATATATGGTCTGGAACATCCGTACATAGCAAGTGGTTAAAATTTGATATAATTAGTAAGTAAACTACTGAAAAATGTAAAAAAACCTTTTATATTATAGAGTTATGTAGATTTTTACAAAAAGAAGAACAAGTTATACTTTCATTTATTTAATGCAGAATGTCTGTTTATCAGTTAATTGCTAGTTATTATAAAAGGCAGTGTTCGATTTTTTACACGAATGAAATAGTTCGATAAGAATTCTTAGAAGTGTACACTCAATTTAGTTTTGAATTTACCTTCTTCCAAAGCCTCATATGAAGTACACGATTGTTTGACTGAGAATGTGTAGGGTACAGGGTCCTTAGCATGTAGATTTCGGTATAAGATTATAAGTAAAGGGTTATATCGAAGCCACTACTGTACGGTTGAAAGTCAAGTTAAGTACATGACCTGGTTGGTAATGTAAGCTATGTTAGATGTTAGATTATCCTAAGAAGCTTCAGTAGGGTGGCCGTGAAGATTTTAGTTTGAAGAAATTCATGCCCTTGGGAACCAAGCACTATAGGTCCAAAGTATAAAATACGCTTCAATAGAAAAAGCTTCAATTATGTGTTCCTTAAAACCAACAATGATCATATTTAGATCAAGTGAACGATAAAAGCTTAAGATCACATGATCCTCTAGTTTAATAATATTAAGATATGTATATATGTTGTACAGAATTTCATGTAATTTATTAAATTTCAATGTTCATTCTATATATATATAAAAAGAGATGTGGCATGATAGCCAATAAGACAACTCTCCACAAGAGACCAAATAACACAGAAATTAACAACTATAGGTCATCGTACGGCCTTCAACAATGAGCAAAGCCCATACCGCATATTCAGCTATAAAAGGCCCCGAAATATTTACATTTTTGTAATGATTATCAATTCCCGTAAAACCAGAAAAACGAAAAAAATGTTGATAGCCTTCCCTATCTTTGATACCAAACAAATCAATGGATGGAACTAGACACGAGCAGCCACTTTGTTTTGTTTATAGTCTTTCCTAAATTTCCTTAAATGTTTGCCTACCAGGTTACTTGGATCATCGTTCGACCTATTAACTGGTTAACCTGTAGTAAAGTGGGTGGTCAAAGTACTACAGATGCAAATTCATGGTTTTTAGATAATTTTCTCATCTAAGAGAAAGAAGCCCCACAGAAACAAGAACACAGAACCACCATAAAAAGTAAATTTCCAGATAACGAAAAATATTCAGATATAAAATGTTCAACCTCTGACATGATCCTAACATGGGATATGGAAAACATTTTGTTATCAAAAATAACAGAAATATCCAGACTATAGACAAGCTTGTTTGTGAGAAGAATTAGAACACCAATAACAACAACGAGAAGAGTTCACAGTAAAACAATAGTTCTCCGTTAAGATACATAATAACGATATTTCATTATTATTTTATATCATTTAATCCATGCGTATTTCTTAGGACGAACAGAAACTATGGTTAATCCATTAATTCAACTCTTAGTTTCATCATTTCCTCAGTCAGAATGAACCTCCCCTATATTTATAAAATGATGTCTGTCCAATTTGCAGACAATAGCAGGCGTTATTTTTTCCTGATAAAGTTTCAATCCAATTGCCTAAATGATAACATGATTTCAATAATTTTTCAATTTGTTTGCGGGGCATTATTTATTGTGACAGGATTCGGTAATTTCCGATAAAATTTGTCCGAAGTTTACCATCACATACATCAATTATCATCATCACCATCACTGATCACCACCTTCATCAACAAAACACGTATAATGTTGTGACAACTGCATATAATGTTGTGACCACTGCATATAATGTTCCGACAACTGCATATAATGCTATCACGACTGCATATATTAAATGTTGTGACCACTGCATATAATGTTCCGACAACTGCATATAATGTTGGCACGACTGCATATAATTTTGTGATTACTGCATATAATGTTGTGACCACTGCATATAATGTTGGCACGACTGCATATAATTTTGTGATTACTGCATATAATGTTGTGACCACTGCATATAATGATGATCATCAACATAAGGCAGTCATGGTGGTTGTGCATCGTTCAACACGATCTCGTAAACATACTGTTCGTTTTCAAATGTTATCTTTGGATACAATACAAATTCGTGGACAAGAACGATGAATTTACGACCCAATCAGACACTTATTATAAAGTGAAGCGAATTTTATCTCAACGGAAAAGAAATGGAAAAACAGAATACCGTGTGCAATTTAAAGGCGAACCGACACAGAATGCATTATGGATACCATTCGAACAGATTAATTCACACACACAAAAGATAGTACAAACAAAATAACCGCCATGTGCAGACTAGTAGTGTATTTTATTATGAACATTATTGAATTATGTTTTGTGACGTTTTATGACAATGTTGATTTGTTTATCGTAATACGCAGATGTTATTTTGTGACAAGAAATATTTGAAGTACTGAATTCTTTAAAAGAACAATGTGTCTGGTTTTATAAAATTTGTCTAAAAGTAATAATATGTGTATAAATAGAAAGTGATAATTTTGTGAAAAAAAGGAAGTAATTGACAATGTAATGGGTGTCAGTTAACGAAAAGGTGTTTTGAATAGATTTGTTTTATTATTAAAATTTCGAGAGAATATTTGCTTCAGTATTGCTATGATAGCAGTTTTCAAAAGATTTTTATTTTAAATTTACTGTTCTTAAATTTTTATTGAAGTTTTATTCTTCAATGTATATTTTTTTCAGGCTTACGATTTGAGTGAAGAGAAGTTCATTTAGTAGTAAAAGTTTTAAATTTTAGTAATTCATTTTGTTGAATATGAAATCATATATTAACATTAGAGATTGCTTTATTTTTTGAAGTTTGATAAATACCAAATATTGCATTTAGGCAATTAAAGAGAAAAAATACTGCATTTAAAGTGTTGTCATTTGTAATGACGGACTGTGTGTAGAATACCAGAAATAACCTATTTTAATGGTTGTATTTGTTGAGGCAGCGTATATGGCTAGTGTGTTGCTTTAATATAATTCCATTTAATAAGAGCCAAGGTCTCTGCTGCTGTCATCATTTATTAAAGTTTGCTCTGTATAACCAATTTTACAGTGGAATATGCAGTAGATAGTGATTTTTTAGTATAGTATACAAATATTTGATATTGATTGAATAATAGATTGAAGACGTAAAAAGGCATATTTGTTTACGACATTATTGAATTTTTGATTTATTTTAAAACATTGAAAACAAGCGGGGTGTGTTTATTTGTTTAGGGGAATTTTATATGTCAGTTTGGTATGGTCAAGACGTTTGGACAAGTTGGCATACTTTTAAGAGAGTTATCTCTCCTTTACCAATTATTGGGTTATGTGTATATGCGGATTGCAGTCCGTAATTGAATTGTATATGAGTTTGATTTGTTCTCTTGATTTATTGTTACCATAGATGTACATGTGTTGTGAAAAATAGATTATCATAATTCATAATTATCGCTTTTAGCATATGCTAAATTCATTTAAGCTTATGCTGAAATGATTTTAGCATAAGCTAAACTCATTTTAGCATAAGCTAAATTCATTTTAGCATAAGCTGAATTCATTTTAGCATAAGCTAAAATCATTTTAGCATAAGCTAAATTCATTTAAGCATAAGCTAAAATCATTTAAGCATAAGCTAAAATCATTTTAGCATAAGCTAAATTCATTTTAGCATAAGCTAAATTCATTGATTGTATATGCGAAGTTTAATATTTATGACCTTGATTCCGCGCCAACATTTCTGTATAAGCTGAACATTACAGCATATGCTAAATTGATTTTAGCTTATGCTAAAATGAATTCAGCTTATGCTAAAATGAATTTAGCTTATGCTAAAATGAGTTTAGCTTATGCTAAAATCATTTCAGCATAAGCTTAAATGAATTTAGCATATGCTAAAAGCGATAATTATGACCCTAATTCCGCGCCATAGAAATGTAAAGAATCATTTTGTGAATGATATATAATGAGTGCTTTAAATTGTACTTATCGAAATATACAGTTAAAAGCACAAATATATTTTGAACGAATAATTTGATTTTGTATTTGTACTTATCATGCTAATAAAAAAGCCTATACATCTTATCGTAAAATTCGTCATTGTACACCCAGCGGATATTTTATTTAGCGTCTATCCCTTTCAAGTCCACTTCGCAGCGATTTCATTTCGCGATTTTCTAATTTACTTGATTTAGTTAAATAAATATTTGCGTTATTTTTCTACTCGCGAAAGTCGCGAAAATTAATCGCTCGCGAAAATAAGTTGGTTTTCAGTATACGAGCATGACATATAAGGGGAAGGTATGATGGGTAAGGGTAGTTACCTAACCCTTGATATTGCAGAAAGAGTAAAATTCACAAATTCTTTCTATACTTTAGTAAAAACATGTAAACGAAAATGAAAATAAAGAGTTTGTCATTTTACACCTTGTCTATTATGGTGGTAATAATGCTTTGACCTCAATCTTTAGTGTTGTATGTCATCCTAATATTTCTCCGGCACTCCGGCTTCCGCCACCAATAATAAAAACTGACCGCCACGAAATATCATAATAGTGCTGAAAGTGGCGTTAACAACAGATCAATCAATCATGATTATAAACTTGAGATTGATAAAGTTTTTGCCTACTTTGATCTGAAGATCTGTGCTTACATTTTAAACTTTTGCGTTCGATCATGTAGAAATGTAAAAAGGAAATGTTTCAATTGTTTATCGATTAAATTTGTCGTTTTGTATTTTTGTTTCCTTCTTCTGCCATGGCAGTGTCAGTTTGATTTCGACTAAAAGAGTTTGAATGTCCTATTAGTACCTTTCGCCTCTATTTAAATTCATTTACAAATCTACTACGGTGTGATCGCTTTTTACAAAATGTAACTTATCAGCGGATTTCATGGTGTTCTTTTTTGATTTTGATTAATTGTTCTAGCTTAGACTTGAGAAAACTCTCCACAAGAGACCAAATGACGTAGAAGTTAACAATTATAGGTGTCAGTACAGGTTTATTTGTCGATATGCATTTCTGCATTTTGATGCGGATCTGGATTTTTACACTTTTAATTTGTGAGCATTTTTATTAGAAGAGCATAATAATTTGTGAATTTCACGTTTTCAAAAATTTTAATCTATTATCATGATTATGTCTATATTTATATAAAATGATGTTAGTTTTGTTTATTTTAGATATCACAGAATAACTAATTCAGCAAATTTTGTTTATATTTTACAGAATTATAAAATGAAATTGCAATGTTCATCCAAACACACATGACAAAAGAGAAACAACTCAAATCAATATATATGAAATAGTTATTAAGCAACACAAGCTAGTTGTGCTTGTTTAGCCTTTAGACGTTGCTGTTTTAATTGTATATGGTTTGATTATGATAATGAGCTGTAAATATATATCTAAATAAAGATAGTTTTGATGCTCATAAGAATATATTTTGAAATGTTACATTTCATGAACTAATTCTTTCTGTTGCTTTAATCCAAGGAGTTTAAGATTTAAACTTTTAAACAATATTTCCAGGCAATTCAGCATAGTGTAATATCCTTTAGAAAACAGCAAATTATGCAAGGTAGGGGTAGATGTAGGATTGGTCTAGGGTTATTAAAAGCAGTACAGAACACTTGGTCCAATCACTACCATAGCGGGCGTTCAAAATTGCTCCCGACACTTTTTAAATTAGACAAGATGCACTCCTTAGAATATGTAGTAAAAGTCTTTCAACAATGCAAACTTAACGCATGAAACCGTACAATGTAATTTGTGTCTGACAATATAATATACGTTACAACAACACAAGCATAAATCAGATATATTATCATTTACATCTTGTTAAAGTTCAAATAAAGTGTAAGTTCTTATCCTCTGTAGTCCAGTTTGTACTAATTTGAAATAACAAGAATTCCACGTGTTACAATGGTTGATTGGTTGATTGGTGTTTGGTTTATGTCAAATTGCAAATATTCATGCATTATCACGATGAAAACAAACATGACAAGTAAACAAAATGTTGGTCCTGTAAAAATATTACCTCGGAATAGACTACCGACAGATCCCTCAAAGAGTTGTTGCAACAGTACTTAACTTGCAGGGTATTTGCCACTCCCTCTAAACGAGGCATCGGATTTAAAGTCCCAATTGTGATCTGTTGTGACTTCGTATTTACACATCCGACACAACCAATAAGACGCCCAAGTTTGTTAGGAGTTTTACTGCCGATCTAAAGAAGACCACAAGTGACAAATTTTCTATTCCCCAGTCACCCTTGGTATACTTTGTAACAACAGTTGAAATATATGACGACCCCAGTCATCCTTGGTGTTCCGTGAAACAACAGTGAAAATATATGACAACTCAATTGTGATGCTAATTATACGAGACAGTATATATGTAAATGTCTTGGAAATAAATGTATATTTACCATTGCTGCTGGCAGTGTATGTATGTCTGATGTAAGGGTTTTCCCCAAAATTCGCGCGCTTTTGAATGAGTACTCTGCAGCAAATGAAACGTAGATGGTTTACCGAAAAAAAAAATACAAAAGTAAAATGAAATATATTCAAGAATATTTAAAAAAAAAATAATTTATCAAATGCAACTTAAGAAATGTGTCGTATTCACCATGTTTACTATTTGAAAATTCTAATAAAAAGAGGGCGCCACTTGCATCGAATACTACCAATGGACGACATGAAAACACTCGGTCATAAAAACAAAAGAAGATACTTGATTTTCATTATAGTTTCAAATATTTCAGTCTGGTAAGTAAGAAACATTTAACCATAATTTGTTAAAGCATTCAATGCTATTATCAAAATAGAAAGTTGAGGTTTCTGGTGGAGTATTGGCACATTTTCATCAAAAGGGGGGATGGAATCAGACTTCTAATCGATGAAGATGGTACTAGTTTTTACATTAAATACGATAAAAATGAGTATGGTTAGATTAAATGACTTAAACAATAACCTTGCTTTTGACATGTAATTCTCATTTTATGGTATTTATTTATTTCTCTTCAATCATTGATCCAAGCTCAGCTCGCTTGATAAAATTAAGAACTGAATGTAAAACCTAATAAGCTTAGAATTGAAATTAAATATTTGCAAGAACGGTTGTAGGCAACAAAAATCAGACACCAAACCCAACAAATGAAGTCAGGAACAGAACAAAAACCTTTAAGTTATGGAAGAATAACAAAACACAGATTACTACATGTATTACTCGAAACACCCACATATTAAATTGATGCCTGATGATAAAAAAACATGATTACCATTTTAAGGGGGAAATGCTGCCAGGACCTTGTTTCAATTCTTATTTTTTTTTATTCTAGCATCAGAAATTAATCTCTCATTGCAATCGAAATGTACATGCGACTTAGGATGACAAAACTATATATAAAAAATGATACAAATTATATATTTATAAATTCAAACTGACGGAAATACACATTACCATAGATATTTGTGTACATGATGTAATACACAAGGTCAAAGGCTAAATGTATCTATTTGAAATTTTAGTTTAAGGTGTGAAATCTGATTGTAAAATTGAGAATGGAAATGGGGAATGTGTCAAAGAGACAACAACCCGACCATAGAGCAGACAACAGCCGAAGGCCACCAATGGGTCTGCAATGCAGCGAGAAACTCCCGCACCCGGAGGCGTCCTTCAGCTGGCCCCTAAACAAATATGTATACTAGTTCAGTGATAATAGACGCCATACTAAACTCCAAATTATACACATGGAACTAAAACTAAAAATGATACAAGACTAACAAAGGCCAGAGGCTCCTGACTTGGGACAGGCGCAAAAATGCGGCGGGGTTAAACATGTTTTTTGAGATCTCAACCCTCCCCCTATACCTCTAGCCAATGTAGAAAAAACAAACGTACAACATACGCACAGTAAAACGCAGTTTAAGAGAAGTCCGAGTCCGATGTCAGAATAGGAAACAAAAGAAAATAAACAAAATGACAATAATACATAAATAACAACAGACTACTTGCAGTTACTGACATGCCAGCTCCATACCTCAATTAAACTGATTAAAAGATTATGTCGTCATCATATGAATATCAGGCACAATCCCTCCTGTTAGGGGTTTAGTATACATACTTTATTCTTGCAAACAATGAAGCAATCATGATTTCATCTTTTTAAGAAGGAAAAAAAATATAAACGAATATGTTCATGTGTAGCTAAACTTAAAGCATGTCTACCCTTTTCACTTATATAATCAATCAATAGCAAAGCTGATATCCATATTTAGTTCGGCACCGAATGCCGACTTTGGAAAAAAAATAACACCACAATAACAATACAAGTTCCACTGTTATGTTGGTTCTGATCAGTGTTTCACGCGACTCATGTCATTTCATTGCACTCTTATAACTTGAAATATTGGTTTTTGCAATTATATAAATTTTAAGATGATCTTTCTATTTCTAGTTTTTATTTCCATAGTACTTACACATTTATGTAGAAATTGTCTAGTGAAACAAAATAACAGCATTAACATTGTATGTCTTTTCCGTCTTTCTTTTGCTTCCTTTTACATACAGACTAAGTTTTAAGAATGTGGTTAAAATAATATTACATTATAGACATTTCCCCAGATTATTCATTGAATTATTTCTCTTTGATCGTTAGATACAAAAACATTCAAATCAAATCCTACAAATTACAACACTGCTTCTGGGAACAACAATAATCGATAACACGACTGTGAAAAAGTTCAACAAATAAAACTGAAAAAAACTAGTTCTTTCAGTTGTTTCATAAAGTAGTATTTCTTCTTTCGGAAAGAAAATGAAACTGGCTACCTCCTAACAATTTAAGTTCTTTGTGTAATGAAAAATCAGCAGTGACTTCACTGACTTAAGCAAATAATAATTGTTAAAACAAAGAAATGCAGTAGTTTATAGTGGACCAGATCACAAATCTTCGAACTACAACAAAACCTGACTTTATTCCAAAAAAATACGCTTATGGTTTGCTGATAAAAATAATAATACACGTGTGTAATTCATATTTTCAAATTTATAATGTTACAAATATAATAATTTTTGTATTTGTTTTTGAGAAATTTTTTTTTAGGAAAGGAAGTTATAGTTAGATAAGTCAATAGAGATTTCAAGGATTTGAATTTTCTATTTTAAAGCAATTGTGTCAGGTACTTTTGAGAGTAGTATTTGTTTGTATGCGTTTTCTCCAAAAGATACAAGCACCTAACGTGCAAGTATAACATGGTAAATTGAATTTGTTAAACTCATTATATTTGCAATAATTATTAATAAACCGTCCATAAACAAAACAGCTAAATCATTAAATTGAAAAAAAGTAAACACTACAGTCAGAAATAACAAACCAATGATTTTGGATTAATTAATCAATTCATCTTTTAAAAATAAAGAAAGATGTGGTATGAATGCTAATAAGAAAATTATCCACAAGTGACTAAATGATACATATACTTTCATGTAAGTTATAAGTTTAAGCTGATAAAAGTATATTCTTACCTTTTGTGTGTGTTACAAGCTATGACCGCTTATTATTTGAATTCTTATCTATGTCATAATGTATATTGAAACAATCGTTTTGATTGGACGATACAATTTGATGCACCCACATTCAATTTACCAATGTTTAAATTTTTTCTTTTCTTTAAAAAAATAATCCTGCATATCAAAGAGTGCATCTCAATTTCTACGAAATAGTCCTAATTTGAATTCATTGATTTAACAATTGGACATTTGTTTTTGTTGCGTGCATCAATTATCACGACCTTTACCCTTTTTTAGCATAGATATTGATGACGCTGGAGTTCATATAGGAGGAAGATAACATTATAATACAGAACATTGAAAGCTAGGTTTTCATTTTTATTTTATACGACAACATTCATAATCAAATTGATGTATGTTTATTTTCCATACCAAATGATTATCAATAATAGAAAATGCTAATGCGGAAGCCAATACACGTCATTAATGTTTAAAGGGAAACACATAACAGCTAGGAACAGTGCCAATCCCTAGCAATACAAACAGTAAAAATTTATACACATACTTTTGATCAAAAATTTTCACACCATGTTAAAACGTTATTCAAATCAATAAAAACTTGCAGCTTCAAGTTGTGATATTCCCATACTTGTTGTCATTGAATACATATAAAAAAGTATTTTTTTTTTTCAATTTTTATTAACCTTTATCATTTGTCCTCTTACCGTGCTTACCGTTAATGTATACAATTTCCTTGATAAAAATTTCTAGTGGTTAAATTTCAATTACAATTTAAAAAACTCATCTAAGATACTTGAGTTTAAATATAGGTACGACAGGCGCGCTTTTCGTCTACATAGGACTCATCAGTGGCGCTCTAAAAAAATAGTTGCAAAGCCAAATCGTATATTACAAAATTAGATAATATAATAATAAGATAAGAAAAAAATATTTTGATTCGGCATAAGTCAAATATACAACACAAGCTCTAAGGGGCTTTTGACCGAATATAAAAACATTTCTCTTATTCTTCGTCAATTTATCCCTTTCTGCACCCATTGTATAAAAAAAATTTAATCAACGTGTGGTTCGTTTGATCTCAGTTCTTCATTGGTTAAAATTCGATATGACGTCGAATTTTCTTGCTTTCCTCTGAATTTCCTATTGTTACGGCATGAAAAAAGGCGACCATGCCTGATGACGTCACATAGAAAGAACACATCTTTTTTGCAGATCATTCGAAAAGAAGGAATAAATTTGCCTGCGTATTGTTTGAAAATCATTAGAGAAACAGATTCCAACACCAAATCTCGTGTAATACGATATTTATCCACTCTCGACAGTTAAATTTTAAATATTTAAAACGCTCGGCGAGCCTCGCGTTTTAAATTTGAAAATTCAACTGTCTCGAGTGGATAAATATCGTATTACACTCGATGCAGTGGTAGAATCTATATATACATAACATATAAAACAACCTGTAATAAAAAGTTGAATCTCACACACATAGCATGCAATAAAAATTAAGCAAAAAATTCAGAATGAAGTAAAACATTGTTTACCTATATAAAAGTTTAAACTTGAGATTAGAAATATGGTAACTATTTAAATAAATAGATTACTTTTATAAAAATCGAAGTTTAGAACTATAGTATATGCTTTGAGATCTAGAAATTTCAAAGTACAGAATATTTTCAGCATGAATTGATTACCCAATTTCTTGAAATATGTGTCAGAAATTAAAATTTAAATATAAAATAAATCGTGAAGAAATACATCAATATTAGTCCAAAGCAACAAAAAGCAACATAAATACAAAACAGCTCAAGAGTTATCTGCAAGCAGAACAGCGACATTCCAAACCGTTCCAGGACTGAACAAGTCTTTTAAAATGAGAAAAACTATTTTCAGTCCTGAAATGGTTTGGAAGGCTGTTCCATAAAGTTGCGGCAGCAAATCGGAAAGATTTTTTACCGTAACGGGTTGACTTTACCTGTGGATCAACCAGAATATTTACATACCTGAAAGAATACTTAGATGTTTTGACACTCACCAAATTTTGTAAGTACACAGGAGCTATATTGTTCGTAATCTTAAAAGTTTCTGGAGCCATTGTTCTTATCCGTCTGATGTGCAAGGAGGGCACCTTAGCTTTATGTAAGAGGTCAGCGTAGGAGCAGCTAAAATATTTGTATACAAAACGGAGTGCTCTTTTCTGCTCCTTTTCTATTTTTTTGAATTTTTCTCAGTGCAAAAATGCCATGCCGAAGGGCAAAAATCAAAATTACTAAGAATAAAAGTATGAAAAATAGTAAGTTTATTAAGTCTATCCAAAACAGAGCCCAAACGTTTCAAAACATTTAGTCGCTGATTGAGCTGATATGAACATCAAAATATAACTGATAGTCAATTTCAATGCCTAATAATTTTACTGTTTTTTCACATGTAAGGTTCGAATTTTGAATATGTATAGATGGGTTTTCTTCGAATGTCTTTTTGCCAACAGCCAAAACTTGAAACTTGTCGGGTTTGCTTTGAACAGCATTAATAACCGAAAATTCCATAAAGATGTGGTCAATACGGCTAATATAAAATTAGAAGATGTGGTATAATAGCCAATGAGACAATTCTCCACCAAATGACATAGAAGTTAACAACTATAGGTCACCGTAAGGCCTTCAACAAAGAGCAAAACCCATACAACATAGTCAGATAAGTCAATCTATACTTTTGAGTAGAACAACCTAATCTGTTTTTTTTTTATTTCAACATTTTATAAACAGAAAATAAACATAATAATTATATTTCATGTCAGTATAAAAGTGCTGACTACTGGGTTGTTAATTATATCATTAGTCTGATACTGGTATTTCGTATTGCGTTCTAACATATATTACAATGATGTTTAAATTGTAAACTTGCAAAAACGATTTCCCTTTTCAATTATAACATGTATAATTCGACTCGTCACATCAAAAGTGTTATTTTCATTTTGAAGGCAAAGGTTGTGACATGTTATCAAATATAATTTACGTGTAGTTAATGTATCAAATGCATAATATTAAACCAGATATTACACCAATGGTGTATGGAGTTTAAATACAATAGAGAGATTTTGTCTCCCATATTCCGTTAACAAAAGTATTTACAAAAATATCGAACTCCAAGTTAACTTAAAAAAGGAGGAAGTCCATAAAACCTGATCAAAACTTAACGCTCGGCTATATATCAATCAACGATATGATTGAACGACAACTAACATATTCCTGACTTCATAGAGGCAATTTCCTAAGAAAGTATTGCAATTTAAAAAATGGCCTCTTACGAACGGTATTTTTACTTAAACAAAAATGATTTAAGATAAAGTGTACATGATGTATGTAATTTGCTTCACCAGACATGCATTTCTTGTACATAAAACTCATCAGTGGCTAACGTATTAAGTCAATTAGAAAGACAAATCAATTACAAAGTTGACGACAATTGAAATTTGTTACAATCGCTAACAGTGTGTACCAAATGTGTTCGGAAGTAGAAAAGCCATACACTGCTGTACCCATATTTTTGAAATTTTTACTTATTATATCTGTTTGTTTTGTTCACACATTGTTGTCAACATAATGGAATTTCATGCGACTGTCATACAAATGAGAGGTTTAGCTAACTATAAAACCAGGTTTAATCCACCATTTTCTATATAACGAAATGCCTGTGCCAAATCAGGAATATGACAGTTGTTTTCCATTCGTTTGATGTGTTTGAGGTTTTGATTTTGACATTTGATAAGGGACTTTCCAATTTGAATTTTCCTTTCAGTTCAGATTTTTTGTTATTTTACTTTTTTTGAACCTTAAAATACGTAGGTTAATTAAGATAAATGAGCCAATAGCTTTTTGTAAATATTTTGTTTTTAATCGTGCTATGACACGGTTTTTCATATTCATTTGGAAGGCGTTTCGCGTGTTTATATATCGATTTCTTCATATACTGAGATATGAACGCTAAGCATAATTCATGGAAATTGAGGCACTAGCACATATAATTTGTTCGACCATAAGCTAATTGATATAATATTAACTCCATTGTTGCAAGAAATACTTAAAATTACACACAATAATTACAACTTTGCGAGATCTAATATTTGTATATCGTTATTTTGGTATTTCCACTGCATATATAATGTCCTGTTCAATTATTGAACAATTAAAACGCATATAGTAAACGTTTCATGAAATATTAAGTTCCTCATAATATAAGTTCCAAAGGAAAGAAATGTCAGAGACTATTAATCCACTGGAACAAATATTACAGTCATATATTACAAATATTACAGTATTTGTTTCAAACGGAATTTAGTGTATAGAATACAGGAACAGATATTATGGCATTGTTTTTAACAAAATTTCTAAGGGAACTTCTGTTAGGTGGAACAGATATACGTTTACAAACGGAATGATACGTAATATCACTGGATATGTTAATGACAATAGTTAAGATTGAAAGAGTTTAAAATATAATCATGATAATCTAAAGATCTGTAGCAGGTACAATAATTGGAAACCAATTAATGAAAATATATCTGATACGCGTGGGGATGAACAATCTATAGTACATTAACCTTAGAGTATAATTAGTTTGTAACTGGATTTATAAAGTGTCTGTCAGATGTTGATGTTATCCTCCAAAAGAAATATTCGTGTCTTTAATTTTTACATTTAATAGTTATTATCATTATTATTGTTAATTGTATGTTGATCGAAGAGATTTGACCTTTCTGTAAAGGGCATAACCCCAGTTAACGGTTTTTGAAAAGATAAAATTAGCTTTAACTATAAAACCAGAGGTCCTAAATCCATGGGGTTGTTAACAATGACATCGGGAACCAATGCCCTTTACAGGAGCACTTGCTATATAATGAGTGGTTGGGGTGAGCCGCTGGTTTCATGCTCCATGATATATGAAAAGGGTGAGAAATTCAGATTAAATATATCATTAGGTTGATAATTTTACTTGCTTGATTATATCATAAGTATCAGAAACTAATCAGATGTCAGTATATATTTTTGATGCGGTTAAACCACAGTCGTAAATGCATCAGCTATTTGTCAAACCAATTAATCTCTATTTATCTTCTAATGTGGTATTTCCACTGATGCTATTTATAGATGCTATAAATCCGATTATTTTGACATTTGCACCTAATTAACATTCAAAGGTTTGTATACACATCAAATGGGCTCACAAGGAGCATAATATAATATCATTATAATATAATTTTTACAAATATAATAAACAATACAGTATACATAGTTACAAACACAAATAAGAAACAACAGTTTTCACATATTCGTATATATATAGGAGTATATAAAAAACCTTCATCTCAGGCACACCTCTAGAAAGTAACAAAAAAAAAAGAATTCTGTGAGTAGACTAAATATATCTAGCTTAACTGCAGAAGGCACCAAGGGACGGTGCTATATGGCATGGTGGGTGCATATTAAAATGTGTATCGGGACATTAACATGATTAATGATATGGTAAGATATTGTAAGAAGTTGCACATAACTGGTATGGCATCCTCGTGCCTGGTGCAGAGGAGTCAGTACTACAGCACGACTTATTGTATAATGACTTGACCATGCTTACATTTTGTAAATCTCATTACATAGTCAGTATACATGAAACATGATAACAATTATTTGAAGAAATTCCATAGTTTCAGCGTCCTTCAAGAGGGCACGGCAATGGAACTTTTTATCAGTTTTTCATTTATATAAAACTGAAAGTGTTACTCTCTGGGGTGTAATTATCTGACCAAACATATTTTATAAGAATTGTCTTTTGAAATTGAATTTTCTTCATACTGAAAGACATAAAAGAGGGGAAAAAATCGCTATACTAATGTACCAGAAAATGAAAAATATCCATATATATCTATAGGTCTGTTTTTTGTTAATTGATATATGACAGGGTATATATTTTTGATAAACCAAATATATGAAGAGTGTGGGGTACTTGATGTCTCAGGTGCTCACCACTACCAAAAAAAGATTGAAGTGCACCCCCCCCCCCCCCACCCCCTGAGAATGCATGACATTCAAAATGAGATTCTATGTTCTAATCGTTATATTCTCCTATACGACATTTCTTAGATTTGAATAAGTATACATTTGCATAATTTATTGGTACTAAACTGATAAGAACACACTCTTATAATCAAATTCTAAATTAACATTACAAATAAAAGATTTTTGACAACAACCTTACTAAAAATGTCTCGTTAATATCTAAAATTTGGTTTTTTTTGCCGAAAAACATCAAAGACAAATAATTATATCTGCATTATATACCTCATATGATTTTAAAAGAAATGAAAATATCTAAATAACAAATACAGTACAAATTACATCTAAAAATATTTGTAGTAAGACGGAAATGATTCAGTTGATCACGCCAGGTTTCAGTTCTTAGTCACGTGATTTCAATTAGTCGTTATGACATTACGTAACTAACAGATATATAAATAGTGTTGAACATATGTTGTGGATAAATTATCATCTATATCGGTAAGGTTTTGTTTTACTTATTGTATAAAGACTTGACCATGCTTACATTTTGTAAATCTATGACTTATAATATGACACCGGTCTGATACTAACCATTCTTCATATACATGTAATATCGAAGTTGTTTTATACTGATGCCATTTCCTTCAAAGCCTTTTGTCGTAAGATGAAAAGTTGGTGAATGAGATAATGATTCATAATTTACGAATAATGCAGTTTGTATATTAAATATTAAATGAAAAGTATTCTCACAACATCATTTTACCGGACGTTTATATAATTTATAAGCTTATTTGAAAAGGGTATGAGGTAAGCGTTAATTAGTCGGGATCCAACCAATATGCATGTAGTTAGTCGTGCTGCACATAAAATGTAGATTTTAAACCGAAATTCTTCATTAAATAAATTTTAATGAATGAAAAATATTTTTAAAAGTATACACTTTTTATTATGACTAACATCATAGTATAGTTATATACATATACACATGTATGTGTTTAGGAAGTTTATTCTGTCAATTATTTGGGGATATCTAACATGTCTAATTGTCTGTTTTATAAATAACATTGATGATTCATAAATTAGTAGGAATGACAGTTTTTGTAAGAATCTTATCACATCACAGCTTACCAATAAATAAAATCTTGCTGTGAATGTAAATTTCGGTGAAAAGAAAACAAAGTATGTTAAAGAAGATATTAATAAACAGATACATTCATCTTATTTTATTTACGGAAGTGATTTATTGTCATCAGAATGAAATGGCTAATACTATCAAATAAATTTCTGCAACTGATATTTGTTTACATCAGCATGATTTTAATTCACCATGGCTTCATTTAATGTTGTTTTCATTCGCCTTTTGCAACATTGTTTATTCTGTTAACTGTTAGTGATAACTGTGTTGAAATTTTCGACATTCCTTCTTTCTAGTTTCTAGACGTTAAAGTTGTATTGTTATGATAATTTGTTTTAATTAAGTATATTATATTTTAAAGGACAAATATTGATTATGACATACGTATATACACCATTATAAACAAGTCTAAATTGAAAACAACGTTCAAAACTATGATTGAATTGGATAAAAATCGCAATGTTTACACCAGTATAAATACATATATGTGAGTGTGAATTTGTTTACAATGTACACTTTGTTAACATTTTAAGTAGATCGATAAAAATTATAACAGCTGCATTTCCGCTTTATAAATAACTTGATGAAACATAATCAAAAATGAATGACAGTTTTATAAATATAATAGCACACGAAATTTCTCACGGTAATTAAATATGGTCTATCTTTATTTGTTTCCATACAACTCCGTATGTATTAAACAAAATGATTTTCTTTACTACATGTATGTAGTATACAAAATACTGAAGAAATTTTGATATCGATGTGGTACTATATATTGAATACTTTTATCCTCCTTAACATGAAAATCTCATTAGTAAAATTATCTTCCTTAAAAAAATAATTCGGAAAATATAAAATTAATTAGATAAATATAGATTGTCGCTTATTTGATAGGCGGATAAATTGAAAATGACTGATATATATATTTATATTAGTTTTCATCATCATACATTTACTACTTTGAAAAATCAAAACTTTTTATACAACAGACTTTACAAGAAATAATATATGTATAACTGGGTCAATGAGGTCATAAACTTTTAATTTTCAATCTATTAAATTCTGTGTAGAACTCAATCTGGAATAATTAATTCTGATTTATGTGATAAAGATTTTTTAAGTTTCACATATTAATGAATAGTAAAATATATGTAAACAATTAAAGTATGCTCATGCATTAAACTTATTTATATTAAATTACAATATATCACAGAATACATTTATCTTATTATACAAATTTGACGCTAGCTAGTTTACTTTGTCTTTACAATTCAAATTGCTCTAAATACTGTCTTACTGTTGTTCACAGCACTTGTTTTTAACATAAAATCCACTCTATTTTAGTAAGTTGTTTTACAACTACTACATGTTTTGTCAAGTGGAATTGCCTGATAATGCAATGAAATAATGAAAATATACGCTGTGCCTAATTGTTGGTTCTTGAAGAAAATTAACATGATATATTTTATCTTTTATTCGATTTTAAGTGGTGTTGTATAGGATTTATCTTAGAAATGCAATTCTATCAACCAATACTACAACAACTTTAAATAACCGTTTGTTAAGGTGTCTATGATTTGGACACATTGATTTGTATCACTTTACATCAGTATAATAACCATCTTAAAAAACAAATCTCTACTTTAACATCCCTTTTCCCGAGCGAAACTGGTTGTAGGAAAATAAATAACTGTTGAGGAAAACATAATTAATCTCAGTAATATATTCCTAGATGTACGAGGCACTAGCTAAATTTTCACTTTTTTCATACAAAATTATCTATCTTTAATGATGATTGAAATTTGTTGTTTTGTCGGGATTTGTATTTTTTTATATATTCAGCAAAAGTTATTCAATGTGTAAATTGTTGTATTTGTAAATGAACATTAGCTAACATATGTTCGGCAAAACAATTCATATATCTACATTTAGTGTAAATATATGGTTTACAAAAACGAGTTCCAACAGTTTCTTTAGATAATATATTTGTTTAAAAATTTTGTGAAAATAGTAATACTGCAGTAATGAAAGTGTTAATTGAATAACTGTAATTTAAATAATCAAAATCAATCCTTAAAATATGGTTTGTTTTGTCATTATATAAAAGTGGTGTTACTGATTCCCATGTGTGATGCTCAACAACCCTGTATCTGGTGTATCTGTCACTTTAAGATGTCGTATATCATTATTTGTGAAATAAACAAATGAAAAACATCCATACACGGTTTATAAAATAACTAAATCATATGTGGTACAATAATTGTATATATATATATATATATATATATATATATATATATTTGAATAAATGTGTGAAATTCAAATACGGAAATGTATGCATTATTGAAATTAATAGAACAAAAATCAAATTTTGTGTAAATTATTGAAATTGGAATAACTGTGTATAGATTTTGATAATAATAAAAGATGTATATATTTCCTGAAAAAGCGTAATAATTAATGTAATAAAATGTTGAATTTGTATCTATGATTATGAACTAAAATATATAAGTATCGAAATATTCAAAATCAAATATATGTAAATGTAAATGTAAATAATAACGGTACTTTTCTACTGACGTTAATGAAATTCTTCGTAAATATCAAATAGTTATTTCATCATTTCCTTTTTCTTTTACCCCTGCTGACTCCTGAAACCTATGATATCTTCCCATAAATTATGAAAAACTGTACTGAAGAAAGACATTGTCCACCCCTCATTTGATCGATGTATTAAAATTAATTTGATAGATTTTTCAAAAAAGACATGAACATGTTATCATAGTTTTTGTCGAGTATGCAGTAATACACCCACATTATATAACACGCATTTTCACACCGGAAATAAAACTTTATTTTAGGACTCATTAAACTTGTTATGATTGTTGTGCTAATGTAAGACTAAATATGAATAATGTCTGGTTGAATTGTTTTTATCGCTCTTTTCAGTAACTCAGTTTTTTCTGTTGTTTGTCTGCGTCATTTTTCGTTTTTTTGCCATGGTATTGGCAGTTTGTTTTCAACTGAAGAGTTTGAATATCCCTTAAGTATCTTTCGCATCTGTAGTATACGACAACTAAATATATCTATATATATTTTTCTCTAATTCTTCGTCAATTTATCCCTTTCTGCACCCATTGTATAAAAAAAATTTAATCAACGTGTGGTTCGTTTGATCTCAGTTCTTCATTGGTAAAAATCCGATTATGACGTCGAATTTTCTTGCTTTCCTCTGAATTTCCTATTGTGACGGCATGAAAAAAGGCGACCATGCCTGATGACGTCACAAAGAAAGAACACATCTTTTTGCAGATCATTCGAAAAGAAGGAATAAATTTGCCTGCGTGTTGTTTGAAAATCATTAGAGAAACAGATTCCACCACCAAATCTCGTGTAATACTATATTTATCCACTCTCGACAGTTAAATTTTAAATATTTAAAACGCTCGGCGAGCCTCGCGTTTTGAATTTGAAAATTTAACTGTCTCGAGTGGATAAATATCGTATCACACTCGATGCAGTGGTAGAACCTATATATAAGTAATGCCTTTCCAAAATATTGAAACTTCGTCGGGGAATAGTTCCTATACAAATAAGTACAACCTACCATATTTTTTTCATTTACCCAACATGATCTAGATTTCTATGTACAGCTAGCGTATATGCTTATTACAGAAAGCACAAACATATGTATATGTATTGCACTAGCAATGAGAAAAAAAATATATGAAAATGTCTTCTGTCTAATAATATCGCCACTCAAGTGTTTTGTTTTGATATCCGTTGAAAAAGGTTTTTCTAGATATTACATAGACATCTATCTCAAAATTCGTTATGAATGAATTATAAGAGATAGTAGAAGGACGGAAATTAAGCTTCACAGTTTTAGTCATTACAACATATATGTGCTTATTAACCGACTAAGACATGCATATAGGTATTATACTGTATTATGTTATATCAATGATGAGGTTTACGCCAATGATACATGAACTAAGCAACAAAAACATATCTACATAAGATATAAACAATATTTAAGGTATATACAATATGTCAGGTTCGTGAATTACACTAGGTTTGAAAATTAAGGAATAATGCTATGCAAATGTAAGTCTATAAGTTAAAAATATTAGTATTGATTAATATTATATTTCCATGTCTGGCTTTAAATACTTTTAATTGATACTGTAAGACTTGTATATCCCAATTTAACTGTTTAGCATACTTGGATAAAGAAATATGATACCTATATCAGAAGGCTACCATGAACAAATCCCCTAAATACATAATCACAATTATCAGTCACATCTTGTTCGCCTATTTGGAGACCAACCATTTATGAAATGCAGATTCTAATGAAATGTAATTTTTTTGAAAACGACGAGGGATACAATCTAAATGTAACCGATTTAACTTCAATGTTAAAAGATGTGGCTCACGAAAGACCAAAGACAAGTACAATACTATATGTTCCACCCAATTTGATTTTCATATTTAGTAAATAATGACCAACAGTTTTGTTTTTGAATGCAATTTAGACAATTGCATAAAACAAGACCATGCTCATTATAAATTCGATAGTAAAACAATGTTCACAAGTTGAAAGGATCCAACAGAATGTGCCTTCTATATAGAATACACATTCAATAACACCTAACAGTAAATTGTGTATATTTGTAATAAAAAAGCTTTTCATGTCAACAATGTAGACTTAATGTACCTGTAATCAATCAAACTAATGAATAATCTGAGGTTTATTCCACAGATTTATTGCATGGGAAATGTCTGAAAAATTTTATTTATTCCTTATCAAACTATTATAGTTTAAGACTTTTCTGATTTAAATATTATATCAATAATACAATATATTCGAAAGCAGTTTTTCCATTAAAACTATATTCATTGATTAGTGAAACTCACCTTTTCTATATCAATTTCCTACGTGGTTAGTTGTTTACTTGTTTTGTTGAAATGATACTGCTTTGCATTGTTGACAGCTGTACCCCAATTTTCTACATTTTCCCCTATTATATCTGTTTGTTTTGTTCACACATTGTTGTCAATATAATAGAATTGTATGCAACTGTCAAACAAGTAAGAAGTTTAGCTAGTTGTACAACCAGGTTTAATCCACCGATTTCTACATAAGGAAAAACCTAAACAAAGTCAGGAATATGACAGTTGTTTTCCATTCGTTTGATGTGTTTGAGCTTTTGATTTTGCCATTTGATAAAGGACTTTCCGTTTAGAATATTCCTTGGAGATCGGTATTTTTAATATTTAATTTTTGCATACTCGTTTGAACTATTTCGGTCACATCCATCGAGAAAACTCCTAAGAAAAAGATTCATTACTTACAAAATGAAGAAATAATAAGGGTTATAACCATTGAATGATAACTAATAAGAAATAAGGAAATCATTTTAGGCGATAATATTTGATATTCACCATCCATAACATGTTCAAAGAACACAAAGAGTTTAAGTTTACTATTTTACTTCATATATTTCTATTTGTAATTTTATATAATAGATGCCTGTCAATACTAATAACTTTAGCCACTTTTTCATTTCAAAATTGTGACGTCATATTATTATTTAATCTTTATTAGACACACAATTGTGTCTGTCTTCATGTCTGACCTGTCTGTTGTTATACTTTGTATAGTTATATTGTAATTACAAAATCTCATTATATAAGTAAGACACCATTCCTGACTGACATAACAAATCAATGCTGTGTGTCCCTTCAGGTCTTGTATGTTTTCATTTGCAAATGTAAGATAGAACACATATGCCTGGAAAAGGGTCTATATAATCCAATCATTTCTTCTTGCTTTTTGCAGATTTCCGTAAACAGTCTATATGAGAAAAATATCAATTGCTCATCTCGAGAAGAAATATAGTACTTGATACTTTCAAAGACGAGTATTTATTTTTTCTTACCTGGGCAGTTTTTTGAACAACTATGAGGAACAACTGAGATGACAGGTGCGCAGCAGTTCGATATAAATCAATAAAGTAATGCCTTTCGAGAAGAAATACTATTAATCGTATTCCTGTATTTCGATAAAGGTAAGCATTGTATTATATAGTTGAGTAACAACAATATATATGTTTGTTTATTTTGATACATTTCAAAAACAGTTCCCCTCAAAACCTTTAATTTATCATTGCTTTAACATTAACTGAAAATGACACTTAGAATTACGTTTGAGTCACTTTTCTAAATTTTAGTACAGTTGTTTCGATTTGAATTTACTGTCCGTAGAAAAAAAAGCCAATTTTATTCATAAATTTCATTGACAATGGATGTAATGTTCAATCCTTAAATATTGCAAAGGTAAGAAATCAGTAGGAAGGTAAACCCTTCTTTATCCTTTGACACACTTGGCCGTATTTAAACTTTTTAGTCCACAGGAAGACATGTTAAACAAGCCATATATATTACAATGACTTCGAACCGACGAGTACTTGCTCTCGTTAATGCCACGTGCTAAACGGGGGAGCAGCAAATACTAATTTTGAAGTGTTTTGTTGAACTGGCCAAAGATAGCACGGTTATTTGAAACCTCCAAGTCAGTTTAGACTTATAGAGTATATAAATTGAATATGTTTACTTTGGGGGCACATACCACTTACCGCTTACCTCTTATAATTATGTTTGAAATTACACTAAATATATCTTATAATGTCATTTTTATTGTCAATAACCTACATTTATTTGACTTCAAACATCCACGCGAGATATTACATGGAAATTAAAGTATACAATGCATTAAAAATCTTTGTAAAATAATGTACGGTTTAGCTCAATTAGATTATTCTGAAAGATGTAAGACCAATTTCCCCTGAATTAATTTCACTTTAAATTATTTAAGTTAGATTGGCCTTTAAACCAGAGCCATTTTGAAAAAAAAATACAATAAGGACTAAAATCATATTTTCAAAGATTCCGGTAAGATTAGAAACGGATGTGTGGTTTATCTTGATATGACATTAATTGAAATGTTTTTAGAAATAGCTGCAAACTGAAATTTTCATAGATTTTTCCAATTCTTTGGTCTATAGAAAATATGCACATATATAAATAATACATAAAAAGGTTCAAACCCCAAACCAATATACACTCGCACATACACATTGTAAGACCTATTTTCATTTTGGTTAGTAATGATTTCCGAGGAAAAACATTACCTCAATGGGGTTGGTTGTCATGTTTTATTTCAGCAAGAGTAAACTCAATTTTATAATTGGGTCAAGTTTGCAGATCTTTATCCAGCGGGATCAACCTCTTTTTGATCAATGGGACAAATTTTCAAGATTTGTTTTGGTGATTTGTTTAATTTTTATCAGTGGGGCGATATTGAAGATCTTTATCCCTCGGTATTTTCTTTTGATAATTGGGTCGACTTGCTTATGAGTGTTTATGAGTGGAGTGAGTTTGTAGAAAGTTGACTTGTTTTTATGCTCATATGAAGAACCTTCCCAATCAATTACCAAAAGAGAAAGTATCTTGCGAAGATCTTTAATTTCACTTTCATTGGTTATATCCCGTCACTCAATTACCCACATTTTGATGAGTGCTAACATCTCATATATCCCAGTGAACTTGATAGAAAGGATACTACTAAATAAGAAGTGTGATTCATTGACGACTTCAAACTAGAATTTATGACAAACGTGATGATTTCAATTTTCAAATTGTCAACTTCCTATTTCGCAGTAGTAATATACCCTCTGTTCCGTTTTTAGGCGTTTACTTATATCATGTCATACGTTACGTTCGTACATGTTCATACAATGCGAACTTTATTAACAGGGGTATGCTCCTTACATAGAAAATACTCCAGCAAAGTAATAAGGAAAATATGAATCGACATATCATAATATTTACGGTCCCCATCACGAAATGATTGACTGATACGGTGCGTCCTAACTCACTAGCGACATGTTTTTGCGGCCTTAGATCTGTATATACAAGAATAGTAATTTTGCCGATTGTGTACTATTTACGACTGGAATATTTTGACTGAGTGTGTATTATCATGGCGGGTAATGTTAAACGTGCCGATGTTCCTAGTCTTGCTTTTTTGAAGTTCATATGGATACTCTATTTGTTACTTAGATTTGTCTATTCTAAGACCGATAAACTGCTTTCGCCTAAATTAAAATCATACAAAAAGATGTTATTCAGCATCATACTTCATGTATATAAAACTGTTGAGATGTGATTGTCCGTGAGAAAACTATTTACAAGTGACCATAGAACAAGGATATTTTACAGAAACATTTCATCGTCCGGTCTTACACAATGAACAATGCCAATACCATATAGTAAAATATGCTAAATTTAAGAAAATTCAAACGAAAAACTAATAGCATGAATTATGCTGAAAACAATAATCTAAAAACTGCTATGATAGACAGCTACTAACAACAAACATTATTCTAAAGGCACCTGACATTGTTGAGACGAACAGAGAATGATTAGTTGTACATATATTTATATAGACTTCCAAAGATCTTAAAAAAGGGGAAAAAAAGAGAGATACGCTTAGAGTTAAAAACTGTAATATCTAAAATTACATGGGTATTTTAGCATGTTTAGAACCAAAAGGTTTTTTTATTATGTATTCATCAACAAGAGATGTCTGTGGAATAACACATTTGTATTTTTCAAATGAGTTTGTTTTTAGCATAGAAATTCCTTGTTTCTTTGAGGATCACAGCATAAAATCTGCCTAATTCCAATTATATACAACACTACCATGCTTCAAGGTTTCTTTATTTTGAATGTTTACATGAAAACAATATTAATGCATGTTTCACTTGCAAAATGAAAAAGACTTTACAGATCTTTTTTTGAATAAAAGTTATCAACCTCAATCTCTTATAAAATATTAATATGAGATGCGATATTTAAAAACTGAGAACCGATAATTGTATTTTATTCTATTAAAAACTCAAACAATTTCATGTAAACAAATGATTCTATTATTTGAGATAACTCCTTAAGTATCGACAGAATAATTTGTTATTAATTTAATCGTTTATATTTCCTCGGTTAATATAAGTTGATACAAATATAATAATTCTTTTCATTATTTAATACATAATGTTTCTTCTTCTTTCATCTTCTTCAACATTTTTCGTCATGTTCATTTTTGAAAAAAAATGTAAAATTCAGCGGAACAGTTTTTCTCAAAGAATACAGATTCACCTTTCATTTCACTTATCATTTTAGAACAAATATTCTGAAATGACTTTTTTAATCTGTACAATTTGCCATCAATTCAGTACATCTGGCATACATATCATCTTACGATTACTTGAAATATCAACAATGTTTGGGATTTCATAAAATATGGGAACTGTATGACCAAATTTCATGTCTGATGTCCACTTATCTGCTATTGTATTGCCAAGTCTTGGTATGAGAGAACCATCGAATTTTTCCTTAAGGTGATGACTGGGGTATGCATGATAACCTTCGGATGCTGTTAGCGGAAAAGTCTTTCCGAAGGGAATGTTAAGGTCCTACAAAATAGATGGTAAGATGCATATTTGTAGGAAATAAAGACACATCACGCTTTTTAAGAAACATTAATCTATTGTCTTTTTTTTTACATCTTATCGAAATGTGCTCAATGCACAAGAGTATCCATCAGTTTTAAACACAACTGTAATAATGTATCAGTTTACTTTATTGTGCTTTTAATGCAAGTGTTGGAATATCCGTATAGCATTATTTTAAAACAAATACTTGTTAATCCATCGTTTAATTTTGATCCAAATGTGATTGTTTTTTCGTAAGGGTAGGGTGTGTTGTAGAACTGTGCGTGTGATGGGAATAATAAGGCTGGATTTAGTTTAGATAAAATATTCCAATGATACAAAAAACACTGGTATTACCCGTAACAAAAACAGTAAAAGAATTAAATCACACATGATTAACAATGCTTCTGTAAAGTTGACCGATTGAAAGCGAAATATACTTACCATTCTGCTTACAATGATTCCTTGATTTAACTACACTATAACAACCGGATTTATTCAAATGTATCACTAAAATCATCAAAACAAACACGTGTTCGTGACCCATATATTCAATCATCTGTAAAACCCAGTCTCACTGGTTTGACGTCTCGGTTTAGAGTGGATCTCCTTTCTTGTGACCTACTTATTCTTGTTCTAGTTACTATTTCAGATTACAATCAATGATTTAGGATGTCCTCCGTTAAATTGATCAAATTATTGCATAGTGCTTGTCGGATTGGGTACGCTATGTCAAAATACAGTGAAGTACAGGCACCAAATGCAATATACTGTTTAAGATTTTTGTTCTTATCTGTATAAAGAATTAATTTTTATATATTTAGAACTTATGTAAAAAGTCCCAGATGTAAAGCATTATAATTCTTTTTAATGTTTAAATTATCACATTAAAAAAGTATATCTCAGGATATATTCGAGAACTTAATATTTGATTTTGTATTCAATTTAAATATGCAAAACAGTAGTATAGCATTTTCACGTGGTAATTAAATAGATTTATAATCAGCTTCCATTTATTCCATGCGTGTTTTAGCTATTTTTCATAATATATAGAGAATATAAACAGGAATTGTCAAAATACCAAAGTGTACAACAGACAATTGCATTTTTCCCCGTTTGACCTTATTTTATGGCTATTTTTCATATCATCGTTAATCTTAGCCCTTTCATTCAAAATAAATAATGAAAATAATATAATTTTATTGATATCAACATAGATCATGTTGATAGTATAAAAATGAAAATAGCTTTTTCGTCATTTTCTTTAAATAATTTCACATGATTTTGGACAAATGTACAATTTATAAGTCATTTTTTACAACTTTGAAAAATATACTTTTTTATTTCCTATAAAATATTTTTTCTATCTTAAATTTACCTATAAATCAAATATGTCTGTGTTCCTCAGCCAATACAAAATATGAAACATAATTGCCAGTCGGTGGCGGTTAATTAAATACTTGAATGTGAACACCTGTTTATTTGACTTGCATGTAGCACTATCTAACGTCAATAGAAGTCCATGGTTTTATGATTCTTATTTAATGTCTGATATCTCATGTCAAACATAGAGGTACTTGTAATTCATCAGACTGTGTCCTTGTATATACTGTAACTTCGATTTAAAGATACATAAATATTGTGTCATGAATGGACACAACAGACCACACATATTGGTCGCATTTTTCAATGACATGTTAGAAGTATCGTGTATGGCCATTATAAACATAGGGTCGGGTAAAATAATTGAATAGCCGAGGCGTAACTGAAAGAAAATATGTTAAAATGACACTTTTTGGTCGCTTTGCAGCGATGCAATTAATTAAATCAAGTTTGAAGTCTTAATGTTAAAAAGAAAGCACAATTATTTAAATATTTATGTCTAAAAGACTAGTGTTATTTGATTATCTAAGATATCTGCTTTGGAGGTCAAGCCCTTAATGTTTTAAATAATTCAACATTTTATAAAAGGTTAATTTACAGGAAACGAATATTTTAACAGTTTGGATGAGACCATGCCACTCAAAATGCTGTTTAAGAGATTGGAAGATTTAAAATAATGGTATTGTCGTATTCATGTTGCTAAAGAAGGGTCTAACCATAATTTCTTCTTTTTGGTTAAGAAAAAACAAAAAAAACAGAACAATTTTTTTTCAAAAACTAATCTATTCATTTATCTACTCAAATACAATAAAATCAAAACATGCAAATAAAATAACAAAAAAATATAAAATCATTGCAGCTGTGATTGATCAAAGGGAGATAATTGTTGAAAAGATCAATCGATGTCATAAAAGATCATTTGCAAAAAGAATGTGCTTGTTTCCTCCATGATTTCAATAATACATTTGTAATTAAAATTATATTGGTTTTTAATCAATTGTAGTTTAATTGCAATACTCATAGAAGAAGACCCTAAAACAGTATTGCACAAATAACAATGAGATTAAGAACAACGATCAAGAGTTATTGTCGTTTTTTTCTAAACTATGTTGAAGTCCTTTCTTTAATCACAAAATGATTACAATTGTTATAGAATTGTCTCGCTTTGCCTGTTGTTATTGTAATTCACAGATACCAAGATTAAAATACTACAGACTTTCTGTATACTATACTTAGTTGTGTAGAGGTTCTATCCTCTGTTATTCATCGATACCCTTTACCACTTATACAAAAAAACAATCATTCGAATTAAACATACATTTTATTACACCAACTTGTATTTACATTTTCATTACTAGAGTATACATTTTTACTTTGAGGCATCACTTTGGCTACAGGGTATTCTATAATATTTTGTTGAGGCGCCAGGGTGACTAACGATTACTTATACGATGAGACTGTCGTACAAGTGAGAGGTTTAGCGCTATAAAACCAGGTTCAATCCACCATTTTCTACATTTGAAAATGCCTGTACCAAGTCAGGAATATGACAGTTGTTGTCCATTCGTTTGATGTGTTTTGTCATTTGATTTTGCCATGTGATTAGGGACTTTCCGATTGAATTTTCCTCGGAGTTCGGTATTTGTGTGATTTTACTTTTTTTTATACACAATGGTTATCAGCCTACAAATGTTGACATAATGTCATTAAACCCCTGGTAGTTAAACACGGTTACACCACCACCTACCATGGGGAGTGACCGGGGAAAACACTCGTATTACCAATGCTCCAGTTATTAGTGCCCCACCTGTTGGGAGGTGTAGGCCTCCCCTCTAAAAGATGAGGTGGAGGACGTCCCAGAGTTACCCATCTGTTAACCCCACCGTTGCCACTAACCACATTTTCCAAACCTGCAAATTGTAGAACTTGTCTGGCCCAGAGCAAGGGCCGAGTGAAATAATCCCCGAATCACTACCAGTCACCCTGGACCTCCCCCTTTCAAAATTGACTCTGCGCCTAAGGATTGCAGAAGAAAATTAATTTATTAAAATGTCTCGATTTCTTTTTAGATAATAAAACTGGTAATTAAAATAAACAAAAATTCTTTCTAGTTGCTTAATTCACAATAGTCCATGTGTAAATAAACTGCTTAATAAAGGAAATGTCCAAATCATAGAAACGCGAATTTACTCCAAACTATCCTGTATTGGTCAATATCATGGAGAAACTGCTTGGATACTGGTGAACATAATATTGCAACCAAATACAGCAAACTAGTGCCTGAAAATATAAAACGAAAACAGCAGCAACTATTCTCATTTGGGAGGGTGTGTGGGTTTTAAATAATTAAACTATTTCCTGCAGCACCTGCTTCATTGTCGACAACAAATTAACAAGTGCCAGATACAGGAATTTCAAAATTCAAATTCTATGCAAGAGCGCCATCTATGACGATGCCATATGTGGCAATGAGCTAAACAGTGCAACGCCTACACAAATATTTAATTGAATTAAACCAGATTATTTAAAATATAAAATTTTGATAATCTCTATTAATTGCAATACTCATAGAGGAAGACCCTAAAATAATACTGCACGAATAACAATGAGATGAAGAACAACGATCAAGAGTTATTGTCGTTTTTTCTAAACTATGTTGAAGTCCTTTCTTTAATCACAAAGTGATAAAATTGTTAGAGAGTTGTCTCTCTTTGCTTGTTGTTATTGTAATTCACAGATACCAAGATTAAAATACTACAGACTTTCTGTATACTATACTCAGTTGTGTAGAGGTTCCATCCTCTGTTATTCATTGATAACCTTTACCACTTATACAAAAAACAATCATTCAAATTAAACATACATTTTATTACACCAACTTGTATTTACATTTCATTACTAGAATATACATTTTTACTTTGTGGCATTACTTTGGCTACAGAGTATTCTATAATATTTTTTGAGGCGCCAGGGTGACTACCGATTACCTATACACAATGGCTATCAGCTGACCTATGTTGACATAATGTCATAAAATCCCTGGTAGTTAAACACGGTTACACCACTACCTACCATGGGGAGTGACCGGGGAAAACACTCGTATTACCAATGCTTCAGTTATTAGTGCTAACCTGTTGGGAGGTGTAGGCCTCCCCTCTAAAAGATGAGGTGGAGGAGGTCCCAGAGTTACCCATCTGTAGACCCCACCGTTACCACTAACCACATTTTTCAAACCTGCAAATTGTAAAACTTTTCAGGCCCAAAGCAAGGGCCGAGTGAAATAATCCCCCAATTACTACCAATCTCCCTGGACCACCACACAAGAGCCCAAATCAGCTACCAAATCAGACTTGGGTTCTCACCTCCACAAAATTTTAATTATTGAAGCATTGTGGAAAAGTGGATTTTGTTGTGCGTAGAAAAAACTGAACCCCTCCTCCTTGTATATTATTTAAGAAAACCTGTTTTCCAGTTTGTGATAAATGAGTTCCATCTGTTCTGTTTATATACACTTCACTCTCCCTAATATTCTCATGTAAAACAGCTTTCCCCCCATTTTCCAATATAAAAGTTTTTGACCACTGAATTATCCTTTTCCTCTTCTGTTCAATTATTGGACCCGCATTTAAGGGTGCAAAATTCCAATATCTGCGCTGTAGCATTGAAGACCAGATTATAATAACATTTTCGAATAAAGCCTGGTAACGTAGGATATAACATTTTACATTTTTCATTAAACCATTCCATGTCAATTCTAAATCTGTCAAATTATTAGCTCCACAGTGAATAATCATGAAATTGAGATAAGGCAAAAATTTCCTTTTCGCATCCAGTAGGGAGTCCAAATTTTTTAACTGTAAACCAGGTTGACCAATCCAGGGAACTTCCAACAATCCATAAAATCTTGGGACCTGTGAAAACTTGTAGCTTGTTAGCCTTTTTGTAGCTAGAAAACTTGCAACCTAATATAACGAGAATAAGCATGCGATTTCCATCTGCCTAATTTCATAAATACCTCCTCTGAAACCCCCTGCCTGGTCATTTTAGTGGCACCCCTAATTCTAAAACTATGTGACCTAAAATGACCTTTACTGATATGAAGAAAATTTGAAGCCTTTTCCAGTATACTGCTGAATTGGTATCTAGTAAAAGGCATACCATTATAATGTATAAAAACATCTTTATTGTTACAGGTAGTTTGTACCTTTAAGTAGTCGTTAATGAGTCGTAGCGGACAGAAGTTTTTTTCTGTTCCCAGGTATCAATAAAGTAACAGACTTTCCCTTTTGGTCAGTTTTTGACCACCTAACTCTCAACTCCAGGACTTTTTTCTTAACTAAAATATCAGCAATTGTTAAGTTGGAGCCATTTATAACAGACTTTTTTTGAAGTAGTGATTTCCCCTACCCTAAGCAAACCAAAGAAGGCAACTGAAAAAACTGCTAAAAATAACGCAGCTTCATATTTAGTCTTACATATTTTATCTAAACAACTTATCATATCTGATAAGAATTGTACTGTAATTGGTGCTCAAATGTCATTACATTTCCCTCTTTGAATTCTTTTTATTCCCTCTAATGCCTTACCAATTATAAAGAATTTTGTAGTATCCTGTATGCCTTGTATTTTATGATGATATAAAACTCCTGATATATAAGATGATGTGGTACCCCTGAAAGACCTTGTTCTGAAAAAAAAGCTATAAAAATTAGCAAATCATTGACTGGCACTGGCCAAAGGTGTTTCAATTTGTAAGATGATCTAAAATCACAAAGATTTGACAGAACCAAATTGTATGATTTTTGTGTATTTTTTGGACACACCTTGGTTGACAATATAATCCGCCACCTGATTTATATGTTCCAGATCTGTGTTGGAAACTTGGTTGGCCACTGGTCTGCTTCTGGAGCTAGTCTTCTGAACTTTCCCCACTGAGAACGAGAAAGACAATCAGCAATTTGGTTTTGTTTTGAAGGGATATACATTGCCTTAACTGACATATTATTTTTTAAGTTCATTAAAACCATTTGTCTTACTTAAATCATAACTCTACTTGATTTGCTAGTTTTCATATAAATGATTTGAACAACCGCCTAATTATTAACATGAAAATAACTTATTTGTTAACAAAATATGATTCCCAGGACATACGTGCCGCTACAACTGGAAACAACTCTAAAAATGTCATATATCTGGTGATTCCAGTTTCAACCCAATGTTTTGGCCATATGCCTTGGGCCCACTGACCTGAAAATTAGATTCCATACCCACCATTGGACCCCCCTACACTATTCGTGAACAACTCTATTTTTTCGTTTGAAACCCATACATTGTCGGTTATTACAGTGACACCATTGTATTGTTTTAAAAAGTCTAATCAAACTTCTAAATCTGCTTTCATCTGCTTGTTTACGCGAATTTTGTATAATGATTTTCTTAACCCCATTGGTGAATTAATGAGTCTGCGGCATAAGGTGCGGCCTGAAGCAACCAACTTGCAAGCAAAATTCATGAGCCCAGGAAGAGATTGCATGTCCTTAAGAGTACTTTTAGAACTGTCTAAGGTATCTCTGATTTTTTGTGAGAGTTTGAAAAGTTTTTCATTTGGAAGCTGCATGATTAAATTTTGCGTTTCAAATTCTATACCCCAAAAAGTAAGTAATGTAGTAGGCAAAGTAGTCTTGTCACTAGCAAGAGGAATACCTATTTACGCATACCTCTTTGAATATCTTCAAAGTATTGCCAACTTTTGATGTTTGGCTCGACTCGACAAAATGAAAATCATCTAAATAATGGCGGATATTATCATTTCCACTTTTTTTTCTCTATTATCCATTGCAAAACTTTTGCAAATTTCTCCCAAAGGGCACAACTGATTGAAACCCCCATTAGAAGCATTTTATTAAGATAATAATCACCCTGAAAATTTATCTCCAACAAGTCAAATTCCTGCGGGGCAATAGGCAATAAGCGAAAAGCCGCCTTTACATCACACTGACATAAACGGGCAAATGTTTTGTGTCTATTAATCAAACATGCTGCTTCGTCCTATGAACTGTACTGCACTGAACAAAGATCTTTATCAATAAAATCATATATTGAATTATTCTCAGGATAGGATAAATGTTGAAAAAGTCTAAAATCCCCATCCTTTTTTTGGCACTAGCCCCATTGGTGATACCCGAAGTGGTGGAAAAGGCGGAAATCTGAAAGGACCAGCAATGCGACCAAGTTTAACTTCCTTCATTAATTTTTCTTTAAAAATGTTGGGTAGCTGTATTGCACTTTCTAAATTGGAACTTTCCCTTGGTTCCCTTAATCCAAAATATTTTAATGAAAAACCATATTTGAAACCAGATATAATTTCATGTGCTATATTTTTATGTGGGTAAAATTCTAAATATATTTCAAAGACAGATACTTTAACAGGAGTATTTCCTAATGAATATAAATTAATACTTTTTGTTATTTCTTCCTTGAGCCCGGTTATTACATTGGGCCTTTCTGTGTTTGCCACTGCATATTTCACATACATGTTTAAACCTACAACGAGGGAAGTAGGGACAGTCATTACTGTTATTATAGTATTTACAGGACATATTTGTACTACCACAAGTTACCTGTGACTGCTGATGTGTTTTCGTGTAAGTGTTTGAAAGTGTAGCTGCATTTGAATTATAATGACCACGATTTTGTGTATTGGTTCTATAACCCTTTCATTGCTTTGACGTATTGTTTTGTACTGTGGAAGATGTGATTTGTAATAGCAAATATTCACCGTGTATGTTTCTCCAAGATAAATTTGGATTTTTTTCTATTTTTATCCCTGATTTGCTCGTCATAGGTGGCCCAGTTTTCTGACCTCGTTGCAGCTAATCTTATTTCGCGCATATATTTTACCGAGTCTTGTATTTCTCAATGTAAACACTCATAAAAACCATAAATGCTGAAGTCCATTCATTTATGGAGAAATCAATACCCGACGACCTTTTTTCAATGCAAATTTTTCCATTTTTAATTTTAAATCGCTCTCGTCAACCTCCTCTATTTCTTTTTTCGTTCTCAAAAAAATATGTAGCTCAATAAACTATCCCTCCCAAATCTTTTCCTTATTTTTAAAAGGCACGTGTTCCCCCATTGTGTCATGAATGCTAGCCTCTTGTGTTGGGGTGAAGTCAATTGAATTATGTGCCATTTCAAAATTTGTGTGTGACGGGTCGTGCATAAAAGGGGGGAATGCCCGTGCATCCTCCTCCGACTCATTACCTTAAAATATGTCAGCTTCTTCATGTCTTTGTGTCTCCACGTGTTCTACCTCCTGTCTTTTCCTGTCCATTCGTTTGCGTCCAACTCCGTCCTTCTTTTCAGTCATGTCTACGGTCCGAACTTCCTATCCTTCTTTCCTGCTGGTCGTCTCCCTCTTCTCTCCAATGGCCCTTGATGGCGATCCCCTGGCATTTCTTTTTTTTTGCATCTTTAAGTTTTAAATATTTCCTGCAGCACCTGCTTCGTTGTCAACAACAAATTAACAAGTGCCAGATACAGGAATTCCAAAATCCAAATTACATGCGAGAGAGCAATCTATGACGATGCCATTTATGGCAATGAGCTAAACATTGCAACACCCACACAAATATTTTATGAATAAAACAAGATTATTTAAAATATAAAATTTTGATAATCTCTATTAATTAAAATAAATCTGACACTTATCCTAAAACCTAAATGTACCAAGGACCTGTGAATTTGAACGATCTTTAACGTCTTGAACGGCATGGTCTCATCCAATCCATTAAAATGTTTATTTCTTGTGAATTAACCTTTTATAAGATGTTTATTTGAAAACTAACATATTAGAAATGACTATTTACTGCTAATATGATCACTCAAGTAAACTCAGTAGTACCCCCCTCTCCCCCCCCCCCCCTCCCCGGCCCCTCGTCAGAAAAGGATATGATCATCGTGTAATTCAAATTTTCCCATTGATAAACACATGCGAGTGCATATCGAACTGTACAATTGTCTTTATAGAAGACATATATAACTCAAATATTAGAAATAGATTGTGTGTACTGTTTCAGGATTATAGTCAACAAAATCTTAATTTTATGTTTGAGTTGATATAACAAAATGACACAATTTTCAATGTGTGATACAAATAATGTAAATTCAACCTTAAAAGCAGATTGCAACCTGTCTATGCACAACCATTGTGATATATATTGTTCAAGCAGAAGTGTTTTATTAAGTTATAACTGAAACACTGTTTCATAGTACATGTATCTTTTTTTTTTAGATTGTCTTATTCATGTTATTATCTTTATTGTACAAAAACGAAACGTTTTGATGTTTTTTAAATCAACAAAATCGTCTCATAAATATTATAAGACGTTATATATCAATTATAGTGTTAATTATGTGTAAGAACTTTTGAACAAAAACACATGAGAGCACATTTTCCAGACTCTTTCTTATCAATTTTATTCATTGATTATCTCCCTTAGATCATTAACTTTTAAAACATTCATTTTTGCAATATTGTTATATTTCTGTAACCCTTTTGTTATGGTAACAACGGTTATATGTATACTATTACAGGTAGTAGGCGCCTTACCAATACATTTTAAAAGTTGTATGCGTTTTATGAAAACTTTAAAACTTTGTTTATTTCAAGTATATATATGGTTATTTTCAAGTATACATTGGCAATGTCATATTATTTATTACAATGTACTGAAACAAATTTAAATGTAAAATAAACAACCCTACTTTTTCTGTTCGTACATATTTATATTTTCATACTAATCTTCATTTCAATAACTAATATTTTTGATTAACAGATAAACACAAGTGTTCCTATAGATGTACTGGAAATAGTTTTCATTTTTGTATTCAAATCATTTAATGATATTTCGGGTAAGCAGTTTCTTCTTCTCACGGGTCACCCGTCAGTTCAAAACCTGTTATAAATGTTGAATTTAATAGTAAAAACATTACTGGTACCAGTTTTTCTGCATCATATGCGCATTTCGAGAATTTTCATCTTTTCAGTAATGCTCGAGGACAAAATATTTGAAAATTTAAAAATTACTAGAACATTGTAAAACAAAGAATAGCTTATAAACGAAAAAGGATAAAAGGCATAGAAAAAGCATGGCAAGGAATCAGAGCTTTGCTTGAGGGTGATATATTCCTTACCCTGAAGTAATAAATAGATGTGATTTAATGACGTTTGGTGTTTTAAAAACTCATTTTGCTAACCCATTGTCTTTAATCCAAATAATGTCAGGGATATGTTGTTATATAATCTATAATAATTTAAGTATATAAGCGATATGAACTTGCATCCTTTGCAGCATATTTTACATATGTTTCTTGTCAAATGTCCTCTTTTTATTCTAAAAGAAACAACAATTAATAAAATAACTACACCAAAATGGAACATATCGTTAACGTTTACCAGTCATTGGTCATTGACAACGAGGTGAACAGCAATGTACATATACGTTTTGCAGACAAGAATATCGGACCGATGACCATTATCATCCAGTGTTCTTCTTTCAAAAATATAAGGCTATCTATACTAAGAGTTAGCATAAACACAATCACAAGAGTCAAAAAATCAAAAGGTCTTTTCACAGAAAAGTGGAAATACCTAACAATAATAATATTAATAAACAAACAAAATACAGTAAGGTTTTTCCATTAAGAAAGGAAAGCCCTTAATGAAAAAACAAAATGCAGTAAGGTCTTTCCATTGAGAAAGGAAAGAACTTAATAATGATAAACAAAGAAACGAAATGCAGTAAGGTCTTTCCATTAAGAAAGGTAAGACTTTAATAATATGTCATCAAACATAGAAAATCAACTTAAAAAAAAATCAACAATATCTGATCAAAATTATCATTGTTTTATCACTAGAAACGTAATTCTTTGTACAAAACTTTTATTTTAAAAGATAGTTCTCAAATCTCACTGAAGTTCTTCTTTCGTCCTAGTTTGCATATCACTTGTCTTTTCCAAAAGTCTTATGGAGTACAAAAGCAACATAAGATTTCATTATTATTCTACTACTGTTGTTTTAACAGCTGCATCTAAATCCTGCAAAAAGGAAAACAGTTGTTTACATTTGTGGTTTATTTTCAATGCGACAGCTGGCTGGTGTATGCATACCAGAATACTAGTATACTTGTTATATCAACACCACGTGTAAGGTTCACACAATGCACCTAGTTGTCACTCCTTTGTTTTGAATTGTATATGTATATATGCTTCTAATATATTAACAAATTAGACATTTGACTAACATACGGAACCACATGCGAAACAAATGATATAGAAATTGCTTTCGAGCTCCGTAAATAAATGTGAAATCCTACAACAAAACGTCTACTCAGAGTTCAAAATACAAATCTGTGTTACAAACAACTGCTGAAATATGTACATTGTCTGAAAATAATCGATAAACGTGTTATTCATTAAAGATATTTTATTTGTTATTACATATACCAAAAAGGATCAGATACAAGTTATCGCAACTTAGATAGTCCTCTCTTAAATATAATAAGTTATAATATATAAATTTAAAGACACGCACCAACAGCATTAGACAATTATGGATTCGTACAATGTTTATAGAAAAAAGAAAGTTCACAATTTCTCAAATAGATAAACAACAGTCCTACGTCAAAAAGCTTATTCATCGACATACTAAACTATAACAGTTAAAACAAAATATCTTTCTCAAGGTCAAAACGCTCATTTTGAAATGCAAAACTTCTTAAATTAAGGATGTATTTTGACTAAGAGTTAAATTTTCTGTTTTTCTAAAAAGTGAATTCTGATTTTTGCATAAAGCGGAAATTCAAAGCAAAAATGAAATCTGCCTCCAACCAGACTGCGGCACAGACAGATTTGCTAATTTATTATATTGAATCTAAAAAAAGTCATAATTTAGTGTTGAACATTTTCTTTCGTGGGGAATACTTAAATTTGGTGATGGAATCTACATTTCTAACTAGGCTATCTATTTTATTCCATTGCCTTATATTAGACATTTACGGAAACTGTCATACACCTACGATAAGAATTACAATTACACTTACAGGTACCATTTAAGTCATGGATCGTCTCAAAATGTAAATATAAGCCGTCGTTTAAAAAATCAAAGGCTAACTAACTCCTATGATGTTTTTTTTATAGTTGAAAATAAGGGGGTTTTTAAAAATATGTGTAGTAATGTGTAAACATTAACTATTGTGTATAGTGTTATTCAGGTTGAACATGCTGTGAATGTACGGAGTTTAATAGCATGGACAGAAATCATTTAATTGACTTAACATGACACATACAAACAAATGTTCGCAATTGTTGTTGCAGTGGGTGGTTGGGACAATAACAAAATAATTTCAGCAAGATTAAGAGTTAAGAAATTGGCAATCAACTAAGGAGCATGTAAACAGTTTATGCTTAGACATACATTTTCTATTTTTGTTTTGTTTAAAGAGAATGAGTGGAAACAACGGGCAGGAGTTTACGAATTATTTATTATTCATGGCATTTCACTTGCCGTTTTTATATTTATTTATCTTTTCTGAATTGGGCAAGAAATATTTTCTACATTTTTGGTATCAATGAAAAATGAAGACAAAATATACGAAAAGTACAACAGCGTTATCTATGAACATCTTTATTTCGAATATATAATTTGAACTACTCATCAGACTCTGCTGAAATTTAAGGATAGGTGTACTCAAATATTTGGAATTTAACTATCTTTGTTTTCAATTTACAAAAAAATGACAACCGGGTTCTTAGTTGTTTTTCTTTTTTTTTGTGTATTTTTTCTAGAGATCGTAGGAATCATTAAAGTGTGAAAGGTTTCTTTCACGGTGTCGATCATTATCTCCCATGAACATGGATGAGTCTTGTATGCTCGAAGAATGAACATTGTCTCTGGGTCCGAAACCGACAAACTTTTCTTGAAATTGTACCACAGGGCGCACTTGTGTAGGTCTCCATGTCAACACAAAAGTTTATCTGCAAAATTATTTTTATTCATTAAAAGTGATAAAAGGTGCGAATGTATATTGGGTAAGAGAAGAAGTTGTTAAAAGAAATCACACACTACATAAATCAGCAAGAGAGCAATTGCTGATGCAAAACTGTAATTATGTAAAAGAACGACACCTAACATCAATATTTCAAAAGCACTGCGCTGAGGTGGGTTAAATAATTATATTGTGTAACCTGCTTGTCGCATTTTTCATCTATTTTCAAGTGCATTGTTTGTAGAATATCCTCTGAATGAAATGTTTGCTGATTTTGCCTTACTAAAAAAAGTAAGACACATATTATAATAGAAACATAACAAAGAAGGAAGAATAAGTAAATTGTTCCTCTATTAAAGCGTATGTTTCTCTGCTGTCTATGCTGGGAGACAAAAGATATCCGAACAGCCATCCAGTATTGCCACCTTATACAGCGCAACAGATTGCTAAAAAATGCCCGAATATGTAGAAGCGTAAAAAATTAAATAAACTTATTAAACACTGTAGGGTAGAGGTTGAACACACCATCGGAAAATTAAAAAAAATACAAAGTAATGGGGACCTTGTGGCGACATCAAATCTGTTGTGACTATATACGATGCATTTGTGTGTCGTATTTAAATATAAAAATGTCATTTAGCTTTATTATGTAACTCGTGGTTTTTTATATCTTGAGATTACCCCTTGTTTTTTGTCAACTGTAATCGTAAGTCTAAGTGTAATCCTATATATAGACCTAGTTTCCGTAAATGTCCATTGGGAAAAATGAATGATTTGTTAGTTCTAATCTACAAATCGGTACTATGAGGTCAGGGTTGTTTCGAAGATCATACCCAGAAATAATTGATACAGGAGGTGGTAATAATGTTCGTATATAATTAAGAGCTTGTCCATTATAACTATTGTAAAATAACGTTTTTTTTCCATCAGACAAAGATTCCCAAACCGTTTTAGAATATAAAAATGTTATAAATTTCACAGGATAAAATATATCAAAAGCATGCACTGCTCGTGAACTCCAATCGAAAAATCAATTACCTACAGTTACTTAAAAAATACGTAATGTTCTTTTCCGTCTATATACATGTTGTCTGTTCAACATCTCCACCTAAACAGAAAGAAATGTGTTAAATTTTCGTTTACATGAACAAGCCTGGTGACGTCATAATCCGCACGAGAGACGCACGCTGGACCTAGAATAGAATAAAAACTTTCCAATCTAAATATAGAAACTTAACCAAATAAAGAATGTGGACCTTTGTATGAATATGTGAACTTGGGTCCCGCCCCTCTTTTTATTTAGGGGGTGTCATCAAACTTGTTTCTTTCTTTTACTGTATCCTAATAAATAAAGACATATCCCTCACTGGACGGTAAATCTCTTGTGTGGGTTTTACTCGTGCTTTTTTCTCTCCTTGTAATGTAATCAATCGACTGGTAAACGTTGAGATATTCACTGAAAAAATAAATAAACAAACAAAACCAAACAAATAAACACACAAAGCAAACTAGCAAGTACAAACAAAAGAAAAAAAAAACCAAACAAACAGAGCACTTAATCAATTATGTTTCGAAAGGGGAACGACCGTCTACAATTGCTTTTTTAAAGCAATTGATTTATATTATAAACTAGCGTTTTTAACAATTCTAATGTACCGTTAATATCATAAAATGTTTCCCTTTCCACCTTTTTTTCCTTCACTCCCCCCACTCACACCTCTGAAATAAAGCTGTATTTTATCTTGTCAAACGAGAAGAACTACAACTCTATTCTTTTCCCTTAATTAATGTCTTTTCCTCGTAATGGAAAGACCTGAATGTATTTCGTTTGTTTATTATTACTAATAATTTCAATAATATTAATTACCAAGTTTCGGGTTACTAAAATCTTTTTTGTGTTTAGGGCACCAAACTGTACTTTTGACCTTATAAGAGTTATCTCCCCCAATCCCCAACACAATGTTATTGCTACTCTTCATACACGCTAAGAGTTAGCGAAAACATTTGTAAATGTGCCTTGCTACATGTCGCAAATATAATACATTTTGACCGAAGTGATCCGATGACTTCTTATAGGTGTTATCACCCATTTAATATTTTAGCTATTATTCGTATGTTTCTCTGTCGCCTATGTTCTCCCATTTATTTGTGTTGTAGTCCTGTCATGTAATGTTGTCATTTTAATGTTATATTTAACATTGCCATAAAAGCGGGAGGTTTAGCTATCCACAAAACCAGGTTCAACCCACCATTTTTTTCTTAAAATATCCTGTACCAAGTCAGGAAAATGGCCATTGTTATATTATAGTTCGTTTCTGTGTGTGTTACATTTTAATGTTGTGTCGTTGTTCTCTTATATTTGATGTGTTTCTCTCAGTTTAAGTTTGTAACCCGGATTTGTTTTTTTCTCAATCGATTGATGAATTTCGAACGGCGGTATACTACTGTTGCCTTTATTTACTTAGGGGTAATGCTGAAGTATCTCATAAACAATAATAGGGTCTTTAGATTTGAGATCCTTGGACAATACATTGGAAATATAGGTTAAGGTCAAAGGTCATGTTTTAGATTTTGACATTTCTTTGATTTCCCTAGTTTTCCCTATTGTTCTCTAACGGTTAAAGATAGAGGAGATTTAAATGGTGAAAAATGATTGGGTCTTTAAGGGGTTTCTTTGTTACATTATATCTGTATTGTTTTTATCATTCTGTAAGGGTCATAAACCCAATTGACGGTTTGTTAATAGAGATTATTAGCTATAACTATATTGAACACCAGTAGTATAATAGTAGATAGAGGAGGACATATTCAAAATCATGAAGATAGTTGAAGACATTGATTGAGGACATTTTTTTATGTAGATAGCAGAACCTAGGTGAGGAATTGCCGTAAACTGTACATAATCGTGATCGAATTAACAGTTATCTAATGTATAAAATCAAGAAAATTACAAATTCCTATACAAACCAGATATTTTACAAGATTTCCTAGAGTTTTCTTTTGTAACAAAACACTAATCAGAATCCACTCCCGATAACTACATTGCAGAAGCTTTTTCTTCTTCTCTTTAATCGAGTCATTATTTTATCTTTATAACAACAGTATTATTTATAAAAGCATTCAGGTTTTAACGTTTTTATATAAGTTTATACACTAATATAAGATTTTAATATCGTGTGATATGGTTCTATGTTGTAGAGACAGCTATGTAGACAAGAAAATAATAAGATTGTGTTACCTCGAGACACGTTGCTCGGTTGTGGAGAAAGTTACGTAGAAGAAACAGAAGAAGAATCTTCGAGAAAACAAGATGATACTCATATTCATGCTATTAATGTGTTAAGCACAATTCTTTAATTTTACTTTTAGATATATTGATGGAGTCATATCACTGTATAACCCACATTTCAGTCAGTACTTGCATCTTATTTATCCCAGTGAACTTGAAATTAAGGATACTACTGATACAAGAAGGACCGCTTCATACCTTGATCTTTTCCTCAATGCTGACACAGACGGACGACATCACACTGAAATCTATGACAAACGGGATGATTTCAATTTCGCAATTATCAATTTCCCATTGTTGAGCAGTAACATACCCTCTGCACCGTTGTGTGGAGTTTTCATATACAAGAGTGTGCTCCGTACGCAGAAACTGTTCCAACAGAGTTATGAGGTGGAAAGATTAAATATGACATCCCGTAAATTTTATGTACAACATCACTAATTGGTTGATCTATACGATGTGTCTGCGTCAAAACCAACTAATGAAATTTTTACCACGTCTTAGATTGTGATTTAACATCTATGTCGTCTGTCTTCCAAGTTTCGAACGTGAACTATTCCCGAATATGACTGTTATACCGAATGGGATTTGCATTGCTATACGACGTGTCTCGATATTTTGTACATCCAACATTCATGTATTCATTTTTTATGTTTCTGTTATGGTTTCGGTTGGATAATGTGTTAAGACTTATCGTTTGAAGTCCAAATAATTATAAAATAGCCTTTATATACAATCATTGTCATGAAACTTGTTTGGACTGGTATTGTGAAATAAATTGTATAAATTTCGAGATTACATGTTCGTCACTGTATGTGTGTAACACTATGCAGTGATCGAAATAATTGAAATTATTGAATATACTTGGTAAAGTTTATAATTATTAGTATGTATTATTGTTAATCTACAAACGTGACTTTCTATTTGTACATGCTTTGGCTTTAGGGATGTTCAGGTTTATGAAAATTGCCTTTTCTGTCAGTAACAGGTGGTCATCGTGTTGTAGCCCGTTAATTAAACATTTATAGTTTTGTTTTGATTAACCTAATGTTAAGTATATTGGACCAAAAGTAATGGTCACTGTTTAGAACAATTTTATTTGTGGCTTTGGGCTTTCTAAAAGTAAGTACCTAGCATAAACAAAATTCTTTCTAAATGAAAGTCACGTTCGTAGTTGTATAAAAGGGACCGTCTCTGACAAGACAGTTCAGACTGTAACTTGGCACTGCATAAACAACTTCCTCTTCTCAGGCCTTAAGTTCAATAGTGCCGCATAGGGTTGTTTTAGGTTGCCGTGTCCAGGTATCTTACTTTGTCAGAAAAGGTAAGTGATTTTTCTTGTATTTTAAAACGTTACTTTTTCACTATGGCTGAACAAGAGGGGCAACAATTTTGGGTAACACTTCAAAACTTTTCGTATCAATTACAAGGCTTATCGACAAAATTAGGGGTTCAAGGGGTAAATCAAATTATTCCTACACTTGCGGACGATCAAGTTTAGTTCAAAAATTGGAGGAAATCAATTGAAAAAGATGTTATGCTAACAAACTTAGAACAAAATGATACCAAACTAGTAGCTAAACCACGGTAAACGATTTTATACATAGATGGCTTAGGGACAACCCAAGGGGAACTTGGCATCAGTTAAAAGAAGAATTGAGTTCAAGATTTGCTGAAGTGATTGACTCTTAGCATGCCTTTGAAATTTTGAATAAAATGAAACCGATATAAAATGTTCAGGTTTTTGCTGAGCGTTTATTGACTTTGGCAGAAGAAGCGTTCAGGGGTCAAGATGGAAATCAAGCGATAATCCAGTCTCAACTTATCATTTTTTTCATTAGTAGATTGTCTCAAGATCAACTAAAAATGAAAATTATGCGAGAAAACCCTGACACACTGCAGTGTGCAGTTACAATTGCTATGACAGAGCAAAATTTAAGAAAAAAGTTCGACTTAAGGAGGGGGAGGTTAACTGCTGACAAGACGGGGTATTTGGACGGAAGTTGACCTCTTCAGACCTGCCCGTTGGTGTTATGTAACAAAATTGGGCACCAATCTAGGGAGTGTAGGACCAGGAAAATGCCGCGTCAAGTCAATGCTTTCGATAGATACAAAGATAAGGGTAGGCATGTTTATCAAACAGACAAAACAAAAAAAGAAATCGTTTGCTGGAATTGTGGGAAATGCGGACATATTCGGAGAAACTGTTATTCTCTACCCATTCAATCACAATATCAGGGAAACTAGGACGCTCTCTTTGTTTTAGAGCCGACAAAGAGAGAATTAACAGACCAGTAACGACAAAAATTTAAACAATAAATTTGGCAGGAAATCCAAATAGTTGCATTATAAATATTAATCGAAAAAAGTAAAAATCATTAGTTGATTCTGGAGCGGAAGTGTCTTTAATGCATTTTAATGTTTATAAATCTTTAGCTAATTTACCAAAACTAAATAAAAAGACAGTTCAACTCCAAATAGGAAATGGAAATTCACTTAACGTTTGAGGATGCATAGAAATAGACTTTTATATAAAAGGTACAAAAATGTCACAATTATTTTATGTGGTTTCGGACATGAACAGAAATTTAATACTAGGTCGTGACTGGCTTGTTAAAAATGGGGTAAGGTTTTACTACGATTTGGGAATGTTAAGGGTAGGCAATATATATGCTAACATATTTCATATTTCAACAATTTTGAGATTACCAACAAAATTGTTTTGAAACCTCAAACTTCAAATATATGCATGGCAAAATTGAAAAAAGGAACGGAACTATCAAAGTCAAAATTATATGAAATTTCATCCCTGGATAAGGGAAGTTTAAGTTCAGAACCAGGTTCAATGGAAGGAAATGCAGTAGCAAAATTTCAATGTTTAAATAAATTACCAATTCATTTAGTAAATAGTACCAACAAAACTTTTAAATTTAAAAGAGGAACAGCAGTTGCTAGGATAGGTTCGCATCTTAAAGAACATTTAGTCAGTTTTGAAAGAGATTAAAAATGTCAAACTAGAAACGGATGTTGAATTCGAAATTAATATGCCCCTTGAACACCAGGAAACAGTAAACGCATTGTTAAGTAAACATAAGGATATATTTGCTTTAAAAGACTCTGAACTTGGGTATACTAAAACTGTTAAAATGGAAATAGAAACAGGATACCATGAGCCAAATAAATTAAAACCTTATCGCACACCGTTGCATAAAAGGTCCATTGTTAATAAGGCAATTGATGAAATGATTGATTGATTGGTGTTTGCATTACGCCGCATGAGCGCAAAAGGCTATATCGAGGCGAGAGCTAATTCAAATATTTTTACAATAAAAGTATATTTTTAAAATCAGACAAAATGTCCTTCAACAAACTAACATTCAAGTCTTAAGCAAACTGGTTATTTACAAATAAAATTCAACACTCAGATAACCTGTTAAAAAACTAAAATCATTTTAAATTTAAACAACATTTTTATATTTTATAATATATTCCAACTTCTATTAAGAATAAAACAATATTTGTAATTGGAACACTATTAGATTAATCATACATATTATTGACATTGAAATGCTTCCTACGAATATCAGAAAAGTCAATACAATTAATCAAAACATGTTTAATAGTATACTTGCAGTTGCAAGGAATACATTGTGGTTCATCTTCATTTTGTAGAAGATAATTGTTTGTTATTCTAGTATGACCAATACAACATCTAGAAATAACACACTGATGTTTTCTGCACATAAAATTATTAAAAGGTTTACCTAGTTTAGATTTAATTTCATTTAATTTATTATCATCCTTTTGCTCCATTCATTTTTCAATATATTAAAAACATATTCCCTAATATTAGATCTAAAATCGGTATACGGTATATCACAGTTAGATAAAAGGTCATCCAGGGCATTTTTTGCTTCCATGGAAGGCATTTGCAAGTTTCAACAATATTTTAAATCAAAAGTGGTTGAAAGTGGTTTTAAAGGAACTCCTAAAGGAGGAATATTATTTTCTTGTTTTGCAAATGTCGGACTCGGAGTCTGAAGGACCATCAGAGAGTGACGATTCTCATGGGGAAAACATTGATATTCGTCTTTATCTTGGGGGTGACAATGCCCTTGATAGAGTTTTAGAACGCCGAGGAGTTTGAAGGGTTTGTGCTGGACTATGTTATGTAACCTCCACTGAACTTTCAGAATGTCGAATTCGACATTAAACTTTTATTCCACTGGTATTTCTGGTCCACGTCGAGTGCTTGATGGGAATAATACCGACCTGGACTATTTTCAGTTATTTTTTTACAGACGAACACATAGATACAATTTGTGAATGGACCCAGAAAAACGCAACTACCAAAATTTAAAGTGACACTGGCCATAACAAAGGGATAATGGACGCCCATAACATTACTTGAAATGAAGGCATATTTTGGAATTAGATAGGCAACTCTTATGTGTGTAAATTGTCATACACTTGAAAGATACTACTAACAAAAGCCAGACAAGTGGATTTTTGCAACTCCTGGAATTTCTAAAACATTTCAGTATCGTAGATATTTACATTTTCATGACTTGCCCGATAAATCAGACCGGTTATAAACCAAAGGTCCTAGACCCATTTGGTCTTTTGAAATGATATTGGAGATTAATGCCTTTGATAAAGGTCATAAGATCAAAGTTCACATCCTAGGTAATGAGTTTTTGACCCTATTTTAAGGGTTTTATGTTTTTTTTAATTCTTTTCAAAGCATTCTTAGTTTGTGCGAGTGTAAATTTTACCAAAGGAAAATTTTTCAATTGTTCCGGGGATAATATCTCTGGTGCTCTTGGATGTCAGAAACACGTTATTTTAAAATAAATCTTCCAGTTTTCATTGGGTTACCATTTAACTTTTTTCTGAAAATCATTCTAGGAACCATTCATATTAAGTTTATAGTTTAGGGTAACTATAAGATATGTGCGTGGCTATGTGAATATGGAGAAAGCCTGTAAATTTGGGTGTCCAGCATGGAGACTTTCACATTTTTTAAGTGCATTGCAAATAACGCAAGCAAATGTAATGCCCTGAAACATATTCAATTCTTACCTACTGAATCCTACTAAGGTCAGTGAAGAATTTAAGGCAAATTAAAAGAGCTTAGTTAAATTCAATTAAATAGACCCTTGCCGGAACCTATATATCTTTTCCGTGAAAATCTCAAGAAATTTTATTTATGTTCAGGACCATATGAGTATTTGGACCATACGCGTGTATATATCCATATGGTCTGACCATACGCGTATGGTTCGGGTAATTAACTGATGATTAACGTTGAAAAGGTGTCGCATAGTTAAGGGTTTCTTAAAATGAAAATTTGACATATTTGTTCATACGGTAATCAATGTTTCATGATTAATGAAACAATGTGAATTCAACTTATAAGTAAGAATTATTGTGTTTGTTAAATTAGATTTTCTTAAATATTTCAAATTGTTTTAGTTATTCTTAAAATGTGTTCATGCTCCTACTCATACGATCTTACAATAACATTAAGATCGTATATTATTAGGTGCAAGAAGACATCAATTAAGTAAATATAAGTAGAAATTAGAGGAAATTTTGTTTTAAGAATAAGAACACTTCTCAAAATAGGTACATGTCTCAAACGCTCGTGGTTTCACTTGCGAACAAAACAGTCGACAGCCAGGAGAAAGGTGCTTTAAATTGATGCTAGTAACGTGTGCCGTTTTTGGTTCGGAGAATGAGTTGTGTGTTCCTGCAAAAGCTAGAATTTATTCGAAAAATACCTATATGGTCTAAATACTCATATGGTCCGACCCGTTAATAACCAAACGAGTGTAATACTCATATGGTCAGACCATACGGATATGGCCAGACCATTTGAGTATATGCATATGGTCATGACTATACGCGTATGGTCCAAGTACTCATATGGTCCAGAACATTTTCATAAAACTGCATTTTTTACACAATTTGATTTGACGAAATAAAAAGACCCCCCTTTTCACTTCTGATTAGTGATGTAGGTTACAATTGCACAATTATTTACAATGCATTATTCATCTAGTACCTTGTCTGTTTGAATCCTAACTATAGAAAAAAACACATAAATTGCAAAGAAAATAAAGCAAAATCTTGAGAGTAAGCATAATAAGAATTTATTTCAGTAAGAGAAAATCACAGCATGCTGTTAATGCAGCGGAAATAGCCTTAAATAACAGTTATTATGGACGCTTCCAAAATCCGCATCAAATGACACAGCAAAATTTTCGGTTGATATTTCATAAAATTAATGATTATAAGCATACCATCCAATCAAAAGCCTCACCGGTTTTAATTCTTACTACCATCTTGGGTTCAAAAACTTCAATGTGAAACGTAAACAAAAGTGGGACCAATGGTGTAGGGGAGTGTAACGTGATTTAAGCGTTAATCATAGATATACCACTAAATTCATCCAATCAAGGGAACCCATCAGTATGTTTGCGCGACGAGTGTGTGGGAGTACATCCCAAAATCAATGGAAGGAAAGACATTTCAATTGTTCGCAAACAATTGATCTTTATAATTCTTACTTCAGTGTTTATTATAATCGAACATGATTGACATCACCTACATTGTCTGCCTACTAGTTGTATTTCTTTTTGAAGTGAGTATTGTTGAGTAAAATAACAAAAATACCGAACTTGACGGAGAATTCAAAACGGAAGAGTCATGTTCCTGATTCTAACATTCACTACGAATGATCGCAGTGAAAACATAAACTATATATTATAACAAGTGTTGCATGTGTAAGTATTTCTTTTATCATATATTTTCACAAATTGAATACAATATAACTGTAATATCCAATGAAAACCTATTAACATCATTTATTTCTTTTAAAATGATAATTGGAATGCTAAGACGATCGTATATGTATTCTGTATTTACCTTTGGGACTGGAGTTGTATTTCCAAGTTTTATGTGGATCTCCTTGGGTATAATCCATGGGTATGTCCCTTTACTGTGGGTCTTGTGTACAGAATAAAACTCATCATTGGGTATAATTGGTATTGTTCTACCAATTCTGATAGAAATGCTATTTATTCTTATCAATCTTCTCTCTCTGAAAGAGTTTCCATTCTGAAAAAGAAATGTAAAGTATCATTCGGTGAGCGATGATAGCATGTAGTTCATTAACTGTTATTTATCGATATATGCAGTTAAAAGGATAAATATATTCTGAACGAATTAATTTGATTCTGTGTTTGTACTAATAAAAAAGTGTATACATCTTATCATGAAATTCGTGATTAGACACCCAGTACATAAAGAAATTCTCCAATATAAAACCCCACTTTTCACTGCATATACGAGCATAACATACAAAGGGGAAGGTATGATGGATACCTAGTCCTTGATATGGCAGAAAAAGTAAAATTCACAAACACTTTCTTAAATTTGAGTAAAAACCTGTAAATGAAAATGAGAATAAAGAGTTGGTCATTTCCCACAGAATTGTAAAATAAAATTGCAATGTTCATCCTTACAAAAGAGAAATAACTCAAATTAATATATATGGAATAGTGATTAAGCAACACGAGCTATTTGTGTATGTTTCGCCTTCAGACAGGTTGAACAAAGATACTTTGGTAAGAGGGTATACTTTATAATTTAACATAATATATTACTGATCAAACGACACCTGCCACCAACACTATGCGTCAAAATATGAACACCATATATATATATGTTGTGACCCAAACCAGTAAAATGTTCGTATTTAGCTATTTCTATCTTGTCAATATTTTTATCACACATTACTTCTCAAAAGGCGTAATCATATTTCACAATTTACAAAACTAAATGTATTTTAACTTTTAAAAATGGGTCAAACTGTTTGGCCGCAAATGTATCCCATGACAAATAATACTTGTTAAGTATCTATAGCATCTTACAAGGCACTAAAACCAGATAAAAATGAAAGGATATCACACAAATTTATGTGCACTCGTAGACATTAAAAGGTATCAACTTTAGTAAAATTCATACACAAAAAAAATCATAAATCATTACAATGAAATTATGATTACACACAAAGTAAGCATACCATATATTAAGGTAAGAAAATAACATTAAAAAATCGATGAATTTTTTTTATTTTAGTACTTGTTTGAATATTTTTATGGCATACATTTTCAAAAGCAGTACAGACCACTTGGTATAATCACTACCACAGTGGGGGTCCAAAAGTGCTCCTGACATTTTTCAAATTAGACAAGATGCACTCCTTAGAATCTGAAGTAAAAGTATTCCAACAGTGCAAACTTAACGCATGAAAAACCGTCCGAATGTTTACTAATTTGTGTCTGACATTATAATATAAGTTTCAACAACACAAGAATAACTCAGATATATTAAAATTTACATTTGTTGAAGAGAGGCGAAAGATATCAAAGGGACATTTAAACTTATAAGTCGAATATAAACTGACAACACAATGGCTAAAAGGGAAATGACTTATAGACACACAACAGTACACAAAGCACAACATAGAAAACTAAGAACTGAGCAACAAGAACCCCATCAAAAACTGGGGGTGATATGAGGTGCTCCTGAAGGGTAAGCGGATCCTGATCCACATGTGGCACCCGTCGTGTTGCTCATGTTCGTAGACACCTGTTGATAGGTCTACTTCAGTAGATCACATTTGGGGTAAAACGGACGGGATTATAGTTACGGCAATTTGGAACATATACGTTGTCACCTGTGAAACGGATGTTCCATAACGGTCAACCAACTCGTGATGGCGTCCGTAAAATGAACGAAGGGATGTTTTCAACTTCATCAGCTGGAACTCCTGGTTAAATAGCTTCGTTGTTAGCAGCAACCCTCTATTAACGAAATCATGATAGGAAATAGAAGACCTAAATTATCGTATCAATTAGGAGAATTATACTCCGAATCATCTTGTTAAGGTCAAATGAAGTATTTTTTCTTATCCTCTGCGTTCCATTTTCTAATAATTTGAAATAACAAGGATTCCACGTGTTACAATGATTGATTGATTGATTGATTTATGTTTGCTTCATGTCCACTTGCAAATATTCATGCATTGTCAGGATGAAAACAAGTAACAAAAGGTAGGTCATGTAAAAAATGTCGTTCGGGATGCAATTCGGATTGGCACCGGAAAATGAGTGTATATGAGGTAGGACAGAAATTTTACCTTGAAACAGGCTACCAACGAACCCGTCAAATAATTGTTGCAAGGGTTCGTAACAGGGTGTATGCCACTCTCTTTACACGAGGCGTCGGATTTAAAGTCTCGATTCTGATCTGACGTAAATTCTTATTTACAAATCCCACAGAACCAAACAATCGTCTAACTTTGGAAAGAGTTTTATCACCGGTCAGAAGAAGACCCCAAATGACAATACTTCTATTCCTCAATCATCCTTGATGTTCCTTGTGTTGGAAGGGTATACAACAGTTAACGTATATGACGACTCAATTGTGAGGCAAATTAGATGAGACAGTATATATAAATGCCTTATAAAAATGTATATTTACCATTGTGATGCAAGGTGTTTCCCTGAAATTCGCGCGCTTTTAAATGGATACTGTGCAGTAAATGAAAGGTAGTTGGCTTACCGATATAAGTACAAAAGTGAAATAAAAATATCTTTAAGAATATTTTGAAAACAAATAAATAAATCAAATGCAACTTTAGAAAATGTATCATGTTCACTATTTGAAAATTCGAATACAAACAGAGCGCAACTCGCACTGAATACTTTCTATGAATGACATGACAACGCGTGATCATAAAATATATGGGATTTTCATTCTAGTTTCAAATTTGTCAGTCTAGTAAGTAAGTACCATTTAACCATAATTTGTTATACAGGTCAGGACCAATAGAATTCTGAGGTCAATAGTACATTTTGCATTGTAAATTCGCAAATTCAAAATGTAAACATGTTTGTGAGAAATTGATCAATCGACACCATGAACCACGATGCATTATGGGATACTATGAGTTTACTATCACATACGAAAGCGTGGAATATGGTTGAAACGTGTTATTTGTATTGTATCTCGGAATTTCTTCTTCATTATTTTTCCTCATCTAGTGTAATATTTGTAACATAACATTTATATCTAAATGCCCAGATTAAAGAAATAAATTTTCACCGGCTTCAGTATTCGAATTTTTAAGTCTTGTCAAAGTAGTCAAAATCAGGTTTTCTCTATTGTTATGCACTACCCCTGTGCATTTATTTCACGCGAAATTAAAATCGAACTGTCCATTGATCAGTAAAATTCCTCTTAGCTCTTTAATACTAGTTTAAAAATTTGAAGGTCTGGAATAGTTTACATGATACCGTATGCTCTTCGAGTTATCGTATCACACATATTCCCATTTTCCCATAAACAATGCTTTTTCATAACGAACAGAGAAAAACGGAACAAAAAAAAACCTACTTGATATCAAGTATTACAGGCTGCAAAGAGCCATGGCTTTAAAAACTGGCACATCATTCATATGCAGATTCTATATCTTATATAGATTGGGACACCTGTCTGTTGTTAAATAAATTATGGTGATCCGTAGTTGTCTTTGTGGAGAGTTGTCTCATTGGCAATCATACCACATCTTCTTTTTCATGTTTGGGTAATTCATCTCAAATGATTTTCACAACTATAATCTCATAAACTAATTACGCAGTCACCGAGGCAATAAGTATTTTCAATAAAACAAATGATCGTGCAATTTTCAGTGCATGCTGTAACAATAGAAAACACTTTCTGATCATCTCGAAAGGCACAGAAGGCTTACAGCATTCGTTTTTGGAGAATAAACCTTTACTGACCTTTGGAATGAGACAGCAGATAAACAAAATGTAGCATAGATATTATCAAATCTGTATAAATTCTGTGCAAAAGGAAAAGATTTGTGAGATCGTCACACGCATATTTGACACTCGCTTTCCCAATTTTATGAGAGATCTGAAAAGTTCAGGAGCCTTCCGTTTTCGAAATCTGAATGCAAGTACAATCTATTATCGTTTGAATTTTTGTTTCGTTTGGTTGCTGTCCCGTGAACGAATGTCTTAAATCTATGTTCATCGATCCATAATATTGGTTATTGGTATTTCAAATACATTTTTCTAGGATAGAAAAATTTATTCATTAACCTGAGCATGGAAAAAATACTTCATGTCATGATCCGTAAATGTAATCATAAAAATAAAAAAATAACATGACATCTTTTTCCTGCAATCTCTGAAAAAATACGTTGCGTGTCAGTAAAACGCATATGCTCGGTAAATTGTGAGCAAGTGGTAGTCCATCATGCATTGCAGCTCATTAATTGGATTGGTCAACGACCCGGGCAAATTAAATTGAGTATTATATCCACAAACAATTATGTTGGCGGGAACATAATTATGATAAATTATGCATACCCGTCTAAGGTTGTCTTCCTGACCTGTTATAGTATTGAATACTATTATCAGAATACAAAGATAAAGTTTCAGGTGAAGTGTTGGAACATTTAGCATCACAAGTCCGAATGAAATCAGGCTTAAGCCTTACAAGCTACTAATCAATGAAGATGGTACTAGTAATTACCTTAAATCCGATGGAAACGAGTACGTTTAGATTTAATGACTTAAACACTTACATAACTTTTTAGATTTATTAATCATGATATGGTATTTCTTTCTTTCTTTCCAATCATTTGAATCAAGCTCAGCTCAATTAATTTGAAAATTGATAAGTTTAGAATTAAAAATACATATTTGCAGGAACAGGCATGGTCAACAAAAAGCAGACATCAAGCCCAACAAATGAAATCAGGAATAGAACATAAAACCTTAAAATACGGAAAAATTACAAGACACAGTTATAACATGTATTACCCGAACCACATATTGAGTTGATACATGATGACAAAAACCATAAGGGGATGGGGGAGAATGCTGCAAGGACCTTGTTTCAAATTTGAAAAAAAATATATACAGAATCAAATACTTTTGAGGAGCTGTTCCTACTTAGCTTTTATTTTGTCTTTCAATGTATGCTGTATTTATAATCTGTTTTATACTACCATTAGAAAACTAATCTCCCAAAACATTCCAAACTTACATCCTACTTAGGATGACCTAAACTAAATAAAGAAACATACGAGTAAGTGGATACAAATAGTTCATGAACGTAAAACAGAAACATCAACAAGTGAACGCACTCATTTGTTTTTCTTTTTTTTACATCTCATTGTCCCTCGAGTCACATTAATACTCACATGATCTGTTAGCTTATAAGTTATCGAATGTAAAATTGTTCTCTAGGTGTTCTCAAAGAGTGCATAGCAGATGGCCTATTTGTATATACCATTGTAACGTCATTGGCGTTTCATAAGTTTTGGCGCGTATTTGAATTTGTAAACTCCATGAAGACCAATTAAGAAAATATGTAACTGATACTATTTTTAAGATAAAATCAGTCAATATTTTTTTTTGTTCAGAGGAAAAACAAACAAATATTCCAGATAAACCTCTTCTTTTCCGCAATAAAACATAGAATTGTCCAATCTTACAAACTCATCAAAAATACCAAAAGTATTTTTTTGTACGCCAGACAAGCGTTTCGTTCAATATTGAATATGACCTAGTTATAAATTCAAACAGACAGTAGTACATAGTGGTTTCGATATTTGTGTATATGACGCAATACACAAAGTCAAAGGCTAAATGTATCTATTTGAAATTCATTTTGAAGTCCTGATGACGCATACTTCATTTCCACAAACAAAGAAGCAACCATGTTTTTATTTTCATAATAAAGAGAGAAATTCAAATAGAAAGATATTTTCAAACTTCATTTCTTCAAACAAAGAAGCAACCATGATTTTATTTTCATTATAAAGAGCGAATTTCAAATAAAAAGATATTTTCATGCGTAACTAAACTAATAGCTTGTCTTCCTTTATCACTTATACATTTTGCATCCCAACCTTGGAATACGAAAAACGACAATAAATAAGATACAGTACCGTGCCAATTTGGTATTAACCATGTTGAAACGCCTTTCAAAAGTTTTATATCCTTTGATTTCACTCTATAATTTGAAATCTTGGTTGTTATCAATACAGTATAATGTTTAAACATGATTATTATTTTTCAATGGTATATTTCCATAAGTGGTTGTACTTCAAGTCTAAATGTTGTGGGTAAACAAAATTACACCATTTAAATTTGATTTTTCTCCTCGTTTGTGTTTTTTTACATACAGACTGTGTTTTAAGGTTACCACAACATACGGTTTGAAAATTTCATACTGTCCTTACTTAACTCTTTTAGTTATTTCCCTTTGATCTTTCAAAAAAAGTTAAATTGCGTCTTTGAATTTACCGAAATAGTTTTGTTAAACAAACAATAGAATAGCACGACTACACGACTATGAAAAAATTTATCATACTTAGTTCATAAAACATAACAGAACAAGCTCTGTTATTTTTTTATAAAGTATTTTTTCTCTCTTCTGAACAACAAATGAAACCCACTCAGTCAATTCAGATGTGGTTATGTACGTTATTGACATGAATCAGGTTTGATTACACTGATTTTTTATAAGAAATATTCGTTCAAACCAAGCAGATTGTAGTTGCTAAGATGAGGTAGTCATAAAGTAATAATTCATAGCGACAATTTTTGTAATTTGAAAAATAAAAATGGCTCAGACAATAATCATTAGCAGGTTGGCAAATGAAGTCGTACTGAATTATTAGATAACATAGTAAATGATACTTCTTCAAAAGATCCAAGTATTTAGCAAGAAAATTTGAAATCAATGTAAATTGTGTTTAACTGCTTACTTTTGCCACAATTACTTAGCCATTCTCTAAACAAAACTATTAAAATTTTTAAATGAACAATCAGTTATCAAGACCTAAGAAACCATTTTTTTTTCTAAATATTTATCAATTTATCTTTTAACTTCTTAAATATTTCTTTTTTTCATTATTTGATGCTGTATATTTCGTCTAAACTTACACGTACTTTCATCAGGAATGTTTTAAGAATAAGTTGGTTAAATATGTCGTTTTTAAAAAGCTATTCTTACCTTTTTCGTACTTAAGAAGCTGTGCCCGCTTATTATTTGAATTTAGATTGCCGCTATGGTTGATAATGAAAGAGTCATTTTGATTGGTTTATGGTCATTTAAAATACACATATGTTATCGGTAGAACATTTCAATACTATTTATCATAAAAGATATACTTTATACAGGGCATCTAAATATATATTTATATCCATACAGATTTAGTCTGTATCTAAATGTAATTAATTTTACAAATGGACACTTGTTTCTGTTTCGTTTTTCCACGACAATTTGCCCTTTTTTAACATAAATATGGATTAACATGGAAATTGATACTGTTTTGATAGCAGGAAGAAAAACATGGTTGTACACAACAATATACGTAAAGTTTTAATTATATACGACAACACTCATGCACAAGTTAAACGACACATCTTGTTAGTGTGCTTAAACTAGTTATGGGCATCACACAATTTGATTTATGTGTATTCTACATACAAAATGTTAATTATTATTTGATAAGGTAATTGCGGAAGCATTTACATGTAATTTATGTTGTAACGGAAAATACATGAAAACTATGAAAACTGTCAATCCCTATTAATATAAAGAGGTAAGATGTATGTACATATTTTGCATTAATTGGGTTCACGCAATGTTAAAAAATATGATTCGAATCCATCCAAACCGATAACTATCATATTGGATTTTCGAATTAAAAATATTTTTATACAAATGTTCCACATCCACTGCCTTTGAGAACATATTATATATAAAATGTGTTTTTTTCTTTACTTCTCTCTGTCAGATATCCTGATATTATAAATGGAGACAATTTCCTTCATCAAAATTCGAGTGATATAACTACAATAACTAAATAATTAATTTCATAATGTGTCTGATAAAGTTGGTGCTTATTTCATACCAACATATATTTTCAATTTTTGAAGTGAAACAGTCTTTCCGACTTCAAGTGTAAATAGTAATTATTTTAAAGTGAGTTTCTAAATATGTAAAATTTGGCTTGTCACTCTGAAACTGATGATTTTTGTATTGTTCACAGTACCTGATTTAAGGCGCAAGCAACATTTCCGATATATCATGAATGACCAGAATACGTTTCTTTACTATCCTAATACTCAACTTGCGAAAAGTACATATAACATGTATAATATGTATATTTATCCAAAACAGTTAAAGGCTTTCTGGGGATTATGAGAAAATAATGAAAATATGAACATATAAAAAATAACTCTTGCAACGACTTTTTTTCAAAACCCAAAATGTTGTAATAAGACTTCTTCATTAAAGAGATGGATGCTGACACTTCATGTGACAAACAGATACGATCACTACTTTTACAAAAGTGGCATTTATTCATCATCTGTTTAAATTCTATGTTGAATCTTAATCAAATATTTAGGACTGATTATTTCATCTCTCACACCTTTGCCCGATTATATAACAAACGACATCTAATCTATGTCTGGCTTGTGGTCTACAAAAGTTCGTTCAAATATATATATACATAAAGGTATCATAAACAGTTCACATCTTTTGTTAAAAAAAGTTTGTTCATATCACTCTTAACCTGAATACATATCATTACCAAAATGAGAGTAGAATCACATGCTGTTTTAGAAAGTGTTTTAAAATCATTGAAAAAAGATGAAACTGAAATTATCACAGCGCTAAATTTTTACCGTGATAGCTTTCTATATCTGAGTCTCCAGAGGAGAAATCAAAACACATTTTTATGGGTCTTTTTTTTTTCTAATGGATTTTTAATCCCCGAGATTACTACCCACGAGTTATCTATATAGATGATGTTCTTTCACTAAATAATTCAAAATGTGGTACTTTGTTGAACGCATCTATCAGACTTGAGATAAAGGATACAACAGGTACAGTTAAGTCTGCCTCATATCTTTACTCACATTTAAGAAATATTGACAATGAGGATCGGTTGAAAACAAAACTTTACGACAATAGAGATGATTTCAGCTTCCAAATTGTGAACTTTAAATTTCCATGTAGTAACATTCCAGCAGCGCCTGCATACGGAGTATACATCTTCCATTTGATACGATATTTCAGGGATTGTTTTTCATATCATGATTTCCTTGATAGAGGGTTACTGCTCACAAGAAAGCTATTAAACCAAGAGTTCCAAGTGGTGAAGTTGAAATCATCCCGTCGTAACTTTTACGGAAGCCATCACGAGTTGGTTGACCGTTATGGAATATATCTGTTTTACAGGGGACGACGGATATTTTCCAATTGTCATAACTACAATATCGTCCCCTTCCCCCGAATATGACCTACCGAACTAGACATATCACCGGGTTTGTACTTACATGAGCAACACAGCAGGTGCCACGTGTGGAACAGGATCTGCTAACCCTTTCGGAGCATCTAAGATCACCCCCAGTTTTTGGTTGGGTTCGTGTTGCTCAGTCGTTAGTTTTCTATGTTGTTTTGTGTACTATTGTTTGTTTGTCTTTTAATTTTTTAGCCATGGCAAATTGTCAGTTTATTTTCCGACTTATGAGTTTGAATGTCCCTTTGGTATCCTTCGCCTCTCTTTTTTATCCTGTGCTGCAGTACTTTAATGATTCAAGAAATAAATATTGACTCTGATATTGGCTGGTCCTTTCAGATAAACAATTGTTTGTATTTTCAAACTTTAAGACTATATATTGTTTCTATAATGTTACCTTATTATTCTCGCAGTAATCGAATTCTGCTTCAAAGATACTGTGGAAGGAGCGCTGTGTACATAATGTGGATATTCAAAACTTGAAAAACTCGGTCATAGTAAAAAAATGAATCTCCACGTGATAAAGAAAAAAGAAAAACAAATTGTTTTATCTTACTTTCCACCAAAATCCTGCATTCTGAAATCAACAACAGAATTAGTAAAAATTACTGTTTTGAAATAAATTGACCATCAGTATTTTAAATATTTTGTTAAACAAGGGGGAAATCATATATATAAATATATATATACTTTGCAAAAACCACTAGAATCTATTATCAAAATAAATTGACACTGAGATCTCGAAGACTAATAAAAGTCAAGTGACAATATATTTGTTACGTTTAGTCGACGCTTTGATAAATAGCTATATCTGTCTCCCTACTCGTAATTTTGATTCTTATTTCAACGAGGCGCCAAAAGAATGAAAAAAACCTAACCCTATCTTTTTAATTGACACTACATGCTGCACTTGTATTGAATCATCCCAATTTTTTGGTGACTATGTTGATCACGTCAGTGCCCTTGAAAGTTAGATAAGGTATCGCAGATGTACATGGTAAATCCAGTTCTTCGTCACTACTTAGAAACAATCTTTCGTGAATTCCTATATCTTGATTATCATCGGTTGAGAACTATATTTCACAACTAAAGATCTAACAATGATTCCAATTAAAACCCCCTTCAGTTTTAAATAGTAACATTCCAGTAGCGCCTTCGTGTACACTTTATGTCCTTGTTGATAAGACATTTGCGATCCTTATCATGACCATTGAGGGAAGGCTGCAACTTACAAAGAATTTATCGAACAAACTTTGAAATAGTTGAGTGCATTAGGAAGTCAGCTCATTATAATTTTTTTAAACGACATCATGATTTGGTGTACATTTATGGAACACCTGTGTCACAGATAACCACTGACAGATATGTTGATTGTGTCCTTACCAGACCATGTAAGTCTTTCCTCATTTGTGACACCACCAAATGCTTTTTTTTCATTCACCAACACTTCAATACCTAAAGGTACAGCATGCATTGCTGAGCCTTCCTGTTGTCACTAGTTCATTTAGAAATTTAGACAACTTTGCAATATTTAGTAGTTATTATTTCTTAACACATCATGTGTATACTGTTCAGTTCTGTGAGGGTGCAAATGATATGCAATATGTATTTTATTGACTTTACCATAAACCACAAAATTGTCATAAAACAAACTTTCATACGACACGTTTAACTATCGGTTGTGTAGTATTCATAAAAGCTAGAAATAATATGTTTTTGTCGAGAGCACAATCAGTTTTGATAAATGTTTTACACATTTAGAGAGGGGCGAAATATACCATTCAAACTCATACGTTGGAAACAAACTTAAAACACCATGGTAAAAAAAGAAGAAGACCAACAGACAAAAACGTAGAAAATTAAAGACTCAGGAACACGAACCCCATCAAAAACAGGTGTGATCACACGTGCTCCGAAAGGATAAGCAGCTCCTGCTCCACATGTGGCACCCGTCGTGTTGCTTATATAAGTTCAAGACCGGTGATTAGTCTAATTCTGAAGGCCACATTCGGGGAAAAGGGTACTGGATTGTAGTTACGACAGTTGGAACATATCTGTCTTCATCTGTGTAACAGATATACCGTAACGGTCAACCAACTCGTGATAGCGTCTGTAAATGCGTTTAACATAGTCAACATATTTTAAATGATTTAGTAAGAGAACATGAAAAGTGAAGTTAAGGGATACTGCTAAATTCTTTACTTTCTTAGAAGTTCATATATAAAGTCAGCTTCATATGAATAAACAAACAAGTCGACAAGAAGATGAGCACAGCTAGGAAAAATGCCGATTATTTTTGAAGAAAAAAAAAACACATGTTCTCCAAACGTAACAAATATGTTGTCCATTAAGAAATCAAGCATCTTGATAGTGTCAGTTTCAGAGAATCAGATTTTTTTATTTTTTATCCCTAAGGCAAGATACTTTTATCTACGTTGTAGATCTTTCAATTTGTCTTTTAGTCTTGAATGGGGAATGCTTGTGTAAAGTGTAGAGAAGTTAAATGTTTTAATACTATTGCAAGATGAAAGAGTCTTAGATGTATGTACTCTAAAAGATCTTATGAACTTTTCAGTATCCATATCTGGTTTACGCCAAATTCCGAATAGGTAGTTTCACAATAACTTTAAAGCCTGGCTTTGATGGCTGATAAAATTGATGTTTATAATTAAGAAAGAGGTTTCGTGGTGCACTTGGAAGACCCAGCAATTTAATGTTGTTTGTGAGGACACTCATGTAGTAGGATATCCAATACAGTGAAGGAAGATCTAGTTCTTCATCTTTGGTTGAATGTCCAAAGGAACATAAAACACACCTATGATTATCCTTGGTAAGTGTTATGAGGTCATATGTTGAGTTCCCAAGTGTAAGTCAATACCTGATTCATTAAGCAAGCAGTTTTCGAGCCTTCAGATAACACATTTCGCAGAGAAGTGTTATTGACAATGCTTAGGTCACCCAATATTAAAGCGGCCAGTCGGATTATAAATGAATGAGAAACTTGCACAAGTGCAATCAGGAGGCTTAGACTTGAAGTCGTCAACATTGACATCTTGCAACACGTGTCTGTAATTGAAAATTTTAGTTGCAATTGGTTTCATATAAGTATACGAAATGATAAGTACAGACTGATCTTTAAAATAGGAAGGTATTTTCGAGTGAACTGATTTATGATGAAGGATATTGCCCACGTTAATGGCATCGAGAACTTTGTTGGCAATGGAACGATTAAGAAAGGATCTTTTCTCTTTTTCATCTCTTCTAATGCTGATTGATTTGAAAAATCTGTGACTGGACATATTCAAGATGATACTGTAAGTTTGTATTGGTTTGAATGGAGGTATGTAACAGTGATTTCCAAACATAAGTTTACAGAGAATAAAGCATTGAAAGGGGTAGTGAATAAAGCTTCGTGCGAATTTGCTTAATACCTAACGGATTTTGTAGCTTTTGTACCTGCAGCAGGTCTGCAATAGAGACATCATAGAGAGTATGTGATGTATAATGACGATGACCATGCCTTCGTCTACGTAGAGGAGTAGAGTTGCAAATGTGCATCACGTTCACCGAGCTACAGGAAGGACTAGATATAATACGTATATCACCAATTTTATCATTACAACCAAAAGGTTTCACAGTTTCCAATTGTCGAATCCAATAGTCTTCCTTTTGTCTTCGGAGGGGTGTTACAAGATGAGGGTCGTTAGTCCTTTGTTTTTTAGATGATGCAAACTCCCATAGAAAGGATGGAATGATCAGGCTGATTAAAATGCTGTTAAACAATATCGCTTGCATTGTTATTGATGTCTGATCTATGTCCGTGAAAACTTTTGTTAAGCCTTCCATTCGTTTTACCGACATATACCTATCCGGATAGTTTACACTCTAATACGTAGTTATTTCAACATTGATTTGCCTGGAACCTCTTAGAGTTCGAATTTATACTAAACTTATGCAATATCCTTCTTTTTCTTAAAGTTCCCTTGAGAATTTAGTTTCACTGCAATCAAACTGTATGCATGCTGATACAATTTCCGAGTTGTGTCCCTGTGAGATGAAATATTAAAAATGTGCCAGTGATAAACATAGCACAAATATATAATAAATATAAAGATTAAGTTTCTCCAAAAAACGGGTTGGTGTGTGAATCAGCTATATTTACAAAGTGCAACCAATTCTTAATACCACACTACCTTTATGTGATAGATATGGTGTACCAAGGTCACTTTATATCATCATTAGGACAATTAAATACGTTCGATGATAACTTTAACGATAACTAATGGTGCTTGAACGACTAAGTAAAATCATATTTTCCTAATTCAAATGAAGAATCATAACAACTGGTGGTTCATAAAAAAACAGTAAATATGGATTTAAAAAGTCATCTATAAGATTATAGATTATAGAATAATCAATCATAGTCGGACCCTTGCTTTTAAAAAGGCCGATACAAGTAAATTATGAAATTTGGGAAACAACAAAATACATGCAATACACCATAAGCACTTTGAGCATTTCCCTTTTAAATTTATCAACCTAGCAGTACAGACGTTATATACTAATTGATTTATTGATTTTCATTTAATTGCGCTGTGTGTTCATGTGCTTTTTTCATTTTCAAAGCAACGAGTATGACATGTTTTGAAATACGATTAACTTGTAATTATTTTATTCCTAATATTAAACCTGTTTATTCAAAAGAACTTAGACACGTAATGACGTAAAACTTCTGATAAGAGATGGGGTTATATTGAAATTCAGATCTATATAGAGACAACAAATGGTTTAAATGCTTGTTGAAATTGCCGAGGCACTAAAGAAACGTCATAGCTTTCGTATCAAATAAGTGGGAAGACCAAATTAAATAAGAAGTTAAAGGGCATTGAAAATGAAACATTTCATAACAACAAGCCAAGGCACTATATGGTAAAAAAATGTTTGACCACTAGCTACCTTATGTAATACAAATTTTTGTTGGTGCAACAAAATATCAAAATACCATGTATGTCTCCCGCGCGCGAAACAAAATTTTGGGGTATTTTCTTCCACAAAACCATTATATCTTCACAGCAAATATAGAATCTTTTTTAATTATTTAACAATCAAATGCATTTAATAAATAAAGGCAACAGTAGTATACCACTGTTCAATAGTGATAAATCGATTTAACTGAAGCAAATCCGGGTCACAAACCAAAACCGAGGGAAACACATCAACTATAAGAAGAAAACAACGGAACAACATAAACACTGTACTGCTACAAAAACAAAGGCAAACATACAAAGAACGTTCTGATATGTGGTGTCCCTTGCTATTTTCAGGATAGGAAATTGGATCGAACGTGATCAAAATGTAATTTGAAAATTTGTAGCAGGTACAATATCGAAGTAAACAATACTATGATAAATATAGCTGATAGACCAGGGAATAAAAAGTATATCGTACATCTACTTTGGATTATTCCTTTAGGTGTTATCAGTTTGTAGATGGATATATTAAATATCTGTCAAAGTTGATGTAATCCTCCAAACGAGAAGAATTCGTGTCTTTAATGTTTACATTTTAATTATAATTATTACGTCACCCGATCGACAATGTCCGCTGTTGCCATGGAAATAGCAAAAATGTGTAAAATTTCAAATGCTCCAAGTGTTCTGAAACTTTACAGAAAAAGGTGTAGCCATGCATATATGTGCATTCAATGTTAAAATGTTTCGAAATGGCTGCCGCTTAATGGCAATGGGGGAAGGGTGACATCCGCTTTTGCTTGCATTAGCAAACATAGTTATTATTATTATTATTATTATTATTATTATTATTATTATTATTTTCATTATTATTATTATTATTATCATTATTATTATTACTTTCATTATTATTATTATTATTATTATTATTTTCATTATTATTATTATTATTATTATTATTATTTTCATTATTATTATTTGTGGTAGTACTAATATCATAGGTGGATGTTGTAATTTTCATACTATCAATTATTTCTCCATACCGTGCTTACGGTTCACATTCAATTAATGAATAGCAGATTTGACAATAAGATTCTATGTTTAATCGTTATAGTCTGTCTTAAGACATTTCTGGGATTTTAGAGATAAACCTTTAGAAAATTACGCATGGACAACGGAAGACAATCGCTTAGTAAGAAAACAATCATTTAATCAAATTCGGAATCAGAAATTCAAAAAAGGAATTTGACAACAATCAGATTAAAAACGTCTCAATAATATCTAGAAATATGTTTTGTCGCAAAACATGAAAGAAAAATAATTAAATCTCCATTATATGTATCTGCTTTTAAAATAGTTATGATAAAATGAAAATATTTTAATGAGAAATTAAGAACAATGTACATCTAAAAATATTCGTAGTTAGGCGGAAATGATTCAGTTGATCACGCGAGGTTTCAGTTCTTAATCACGTGATTTCAATTAGTCGTTATGACATTACGTAACTTATAAATAGATAAATAGTGTTGAACATAATTATGTTCTGGATGTATTACCATCTAAACCGGTAAGGTTTTGTTTTACTAATTGTATGAAGACTTGACCATGCTCATATTTTGTAAGTCCATCATACCAATATGACACTGGTCAGATAATAACCATTCTTCATATATATGTAACATCAAAGTTGTTTTACTGATGCTATTTCCTTCAACATCTTTTGTCGTAAGATGAAAAGTCGGTGAAGGAGATAATGATAAATAATTAACGAATAATGCAGTTTGTATATCAAGTTTTAAATGAATATTTTTCTGACAACAAAATTTTACAGGACGTTCATATAATTTATAATTTAATCTTATTTTGAAAGGGTATGAGGTAAAAAGTAAAATCACAAAAATACTGAACTCCGAGTTAATCAGTCGGGATCCAACCCATGTGCATGTAGTTAGTCATGTTGCACATAGAATGTAGATTTTAAACCGGAATTTTTCATGCAATAAATTTAATGTATGAAACATATTTTTAAAAGTATACACTTTTTATTATGACTTGCATCATAAGTATAGATATACATATACATATGTATTTGTTTAGGAAAAATTCTGTCAATTGTTTAGGAATATCTTACTGTCTGTTTTATTAATAATATTAATGATTCATAAATAAGTAGGAATGACAGTTTTTATAAGAACATCACAGCTTAGCAAGAAGTAGAATTTTACATACTGTGAATGTAAATTTTGGTGAATAGAAAACAAAGTATGTTAAAGAAGATATAAATAAACAGATACATGCATCTTATTTTATTTACGGAAGTGATTTATCATCATCGGAATGAAATTGCTAAAATTATGCAATAGAGGCTAATATTATTTACTAATTTTCTGCAACTGATATTTGCTTAAATCAGCGCGACTTTATTTCCTTAAAGATTCATTTACTGTCGTTTACATTCGCCTTTCATAAACGTGTTTTATTCTATTTACTGTTAGTGATAACTGTGTTGAAATTTTCGACATTCTTTCTTTATAGTATCTAGATTTAAAACCTGTATTGTTTATGATAAGTATATTTAAATAAATATATCATATTTTGAAGAAAAATTATTTATCATGCCATACACCATTTAACATACATAAACAGATAAATGTGCGTGTGAATTTGTTTACAATGTACACTTTGTTTATATTTTAAGCAGATCAATAAAAATCATAACAGCTGCATTTCCGATTTATAAATAATTTGATGAATCATAGTTATAAATGACTGACTAGTGTTATAAATACCACAGCACACGACATTTTGTCAGGAATTTCATTCTTATTTTTATAAAATGAAATGAGAACATATTTATTCGAATAGTATATTGAAAAATATTTCCAAAATCTTCTTTTCTAAAGTTCTTGTCTTTTATTTTCTTCGCCGTTTATTATCACTGCCTTGTTCGAATTGTTATTACTTCTAATGGACATATTAGCACGGGATTGCTAGTTTTAAATTGATTTAGTAGTTAATAATGCCCCCTTTTAATTCCCAGTTTCTTTTTTTTTAGATTAGAGCTGCAGCAATTTTCAGGGTAATTGGATATAATTAAATATCTTGTATCATGTTTTGTTTCCATATAACCCCTTCTGCATTAAACAAAATGATTCCCATTACTACATTCATGATGTATACAAAATGCTTAAGATATTTTGATATTGATGTGATACTATATATTGAATACTTTTTTCCTCCTTAACATAAAATATGATTAGAAAACTAATCTTCCTATTCAAAAATAATTCAAAAAATAAAAGAAATAAAATTAATACAAATACATTTTCGCTTATCAAATCTTTTGACTAATTGAAAATTATTATTTCATATTTTATATTAGTTTTTATGATCATTTACTACTTGGAAAAATCAAAACTCTTTACTTGACAGTCTTTACAGGAAATTATATATGTATAAATAGGTAGATAAGGTAATTTCCATCTATTAAATTCTTTTTAGAACGCAATGTGGAGTAATGAATTCTGATTTAAATGATAAATTTTTTTCACATATGAAAGAATAGAAACAAATATATGTAAACAATAATAGTATGCTTATGCATCAAACTTATTCATATTGAACTACAAAATACAACAAAATACATTGGTCTTATTTTACAAATTTGACGCTAGGGAGTTTCCTTTGTCTTTACAATTGAAATTGCTTTAAATACTGTTTAAATGTTGTTCACAGCACGTTTCTTAATATAAAATCCACACTATTTTAGTAAGTTGATTTACCACTGCTACATATTTTGTCAAGTGGAGCCCTCTGATATTGCCGTGAAATAATTAAAATCTATGCTTATTCAATTTTAAGTGGCGCTGTAGAAGATTTATCTTTAAAATGTCATTCTAATTAACCAGTACTAGAACAATTTCTAATAACCGTTGATTGAGGTGTTAGTGATCATGACACAATGATGTGTATTACTTTACATCAGTATAGTATCCTCCATCCAACAAACAAATCAACTTGAAATAACACATTTCGAGCGAAACTCTTTGTAGAAAAATCACTTACTGATTTGTTAAACCTAATTATTCCCAATAATATAATACTAGATGTACTGGTAGAGGCATTAGTATATTTTTTTTCTTTTTAAATACCAAATTACCTATATTTTATGATGTTGTCTAATAAACTGATTGCAATTTGTTGGTTTGTCAAGATTTGTCGCTTTTATATATTTTTCAAAATGTATTCAATATCCTAGTGTAAATTGTAGTATCTGTAAAAAAATACTAGCTAACGTATGATCGACAAAACAATTCAAAGTTCTACATGTGGTTTAAATGTATGGTTTACAATAAAAAATAGTTCAAAGTTCTTCTTAAGATATAATATTATTTTAAAAATATATAAAAATAATAGTAATACTGCAGTAAGGGTAATGTTTATTGAATATCTGTTATCAAAATAATCAAAATTAAATTCAAAAAATAGTTCGTTTGGTATAATACAAAAGTGGTGTACTAATATCCATATGTAAAACAACCCTGTACCTTGTGTATCTGTCACTTTAAGATATCGTTTATTATTATTTGTAAAATAAACAAATGGAAACCATTTTTACACGGTTTATAAAATAATTAAGTAATATTTGGTACAATAATTGTATATATAGATATTTGAATAAATGTGTGAAATGCAAATACGGAAATGTGTGCATTATAAAAATATAAATCAAATTTTGTGTAAATTATTTAAATTGGAATAACTGTGTATACATTTTGATAATATATAACAGATATATATATATCCAAAATAAGCGCAAGATGTATAAAGTGTTTAAATAGAAATACAAACAGATATATAAACATTCTTCAAAAATATACGGCTCTTCGCACTCTTTTTTTTTCACGCAAAGACATCATTAATATTGGTTCACTACTGTAATACAATGATGAATTTGTATCTATGCTTATGAACCAAAATGTATTTTGAAAGTATCGAAATATTCAAAATTAAATATATTTTAAATATAATACTATTGGTACGTGTATACTGAAGTTGATGAAATTCTTCTTAAATATCAAACAATTGTTAAATAATAGTTACTTCTTTTAATTATATCATCACTTCCTTTTTTTTATACCCCTGCTTACTCCTGAAACCTTCGATATAGTCCCATTAATTCTGAAAAACTGTACTGAAGAAAGAAATTGTTTACCCCTTATTTGACCGATGTATTCAAAATAATTTGATAGATTTTTTCAAAGAAAGACATGAACATGTAATCATAGATTTTGTCGAGTTTTCAGTTATACACCCACAATATATAACTCGCATTTTCACACCTGAAATAAAACTTTATTGTAGGACTCATAAATGTAAATATTTTGCATGCAAACAAATTTGTTGTGGAAGTAGTGTTAATGTAAGACTTAATATGAATAATGACTTGGTTGAATTGTTTTGTTTTGCTCTTTTCAGTAACTCAGTTTTTACTGTTGTTTGTCTTCGTCGTTTTTCGTTTTTTGCCATGGCATTGTCAGTTTGTTTCAACTTATGAGTTTGAATATCCCTTTCGCATTTGTAGTATACGACAAACTATATATATCTATATCTATTTATAAGTATTGCCATTCCATTATGTTGAAACTTCGTCGGGAAATAGTTACTGTACAAATAAGTACAACCCTCCATATATTTTTCGATTATACAAAGTGATATGGAATTCTAGGTACAGCTAGAGTATCTGCTTTTTAGCATATTTATAAAAGGCTGATCTTGTCAAAGTTGTGTTATACATGTGTTTATATACAACTATGTATAGTCGTTTTAAATCTGAAATTATTTCAGTCACAATATTTATAGATACGAATGCACTAGTGATGTGATAAAATATGAAAATGTCTTCTGTCTATAATTATCGCTACTCAAGTGTTTTGTTTTGATATCCGGTGAATATGGCTTATCTAGATATTACATAGACATCTATCTCAAAATTCATTATGAATGAATTGTAAGTGATAGTAAAAGGACGGAAATTAAGCTTCCTAGGTTTAGTGATTACTATATATATGTGCTTATTAACCGACTAAGACATGTATACAGTCATTTATACTGTACTATGTTATATCATGATATACAAAACAAGCATGCATTTTAATAACAGAAAGTTGGAGGTTTAAGCAAATGATAAAAGAATTGAGCAACAAAAAGCATATCTTCATAAAATATAAACAATATTTAGGATATATACAATATGTCAGATTCGCGAATTGCTTTACAGATAGGTGCAGTCCTAACCTGTACAGCAAGTTAACTTGATAACCAGTCATTTGGACTAGTCCTAGGACCACAATCTAGTTCACTTGAAAAGCGGACTTGGTCCTAGGACTGTTTTTATGTCTGCCGAAAAAGTTAACTTGGAAACAGGTCAGCTATTGATATAAGTTAACTTCAAAACCAGTTCTGCCATAAGTTAACACAAGTTAACTTTGATTTTGACAACTCCGACCGAACCAGACCTGATCTCAAGTTAATTTTTGGCCTGGTCTGCTCAACACTAAGTTAACTTGTAACCAGGACCGCTCTACATCGATTTTTTTAAAATATTTTTTAATTTCTTTGGTATAAACATATAAAAATAAAGTCAATTTAATACTTCCGCAATATAAACATGATTAAATACATGTAGCTCTGTGTTGAAGACCGTACTTTGACCTATAATGGTTAACTTTTATAAATTTTGACTTGGATGGAGAGTTGTCTCGTTGGCTGCAATCTTCACTCATACCACATTTTCTTATATCTATTTGTAAATAAAGTACGCATAAAACTTTGCTTGTTTAGATACAAATTTATCCGTGATCTGCCTTTCTATATATTAAAAAAAACGATAATGGTTACAATGCTAACGAGCTGAATATAAATTCCAATTAATATCAAATTCTTTAAATCGTATTAACCATATTTGCACTTTATAATGTAAATTTATATAGCTGCATAGTAACTCAGAAATATTTTTATGTCGGGATAGAATGTACAATACAAATGACAGCAATATTGGAACACTATCACTAAAAAATTTTACCCGCATAAATTTGTGCCAGCATGTCCTCCTTTTGTTCAATATATTGATACGTAACAAAATTTCAGTAGTTTTGATACCCCAGGCTGACTCTTATAGCAAAATTATTTGACCGTATCAACCAAAACTTACCATATTTGCACTTTATCATGTAAATCTATATAGCCGCATAATAATTCAGTAATATTTTATGTCAGGATGTATTGCATAATACAAATGACAGCAATATTGGAACATAATGTGAAAAACAAAATTTTGTCCGTATCAATCTAGATTGCCAGCATGTCCTCTTGTTAATCAAAATGTTGTCTCGCAAAAAAATTCAGAAGTTTTGATACCTCAGGCTGACTACTATTACAAAATAATTTTACCGCATCAACCAAAACTGACCATATTTGCACCTTATTTTGTAAATCTATATAGCCGCATTGTAAATCAGCAACTATTTTTATGTCAGGATTTAATGTATAATACAAATGACAGCAATATTGGAACACAACAACTACACATTTTTGTCCGCATAAATTTAGAGTGCCAGCATGTCCTCCTTTTGATCAACATATTGATACGTAACAAAATTTCAGTAGTTTTGATACCCCAGGCTGACTCGTATAGCAAAATTATTTGACCGTTTCCACCAAAACTTACCATTTTGTAAATCTATATAGCCGCATAATTATTCAGTAATATTTTATGTCAGGATGTATTATATAATACAAATGACAGCAATATTGGAACATAATGTGAATACAAAATTGTGTCCGTATAAATCTAGAAAGTCAGCATGTCCTCTTTTTAATCAAAATATTGTCTCGCAACACAATTTCATTAGTTTTGATACCTCAAGCTGACCCCTTAAACAAAATTATTTGACCGCATCAACCAAAACTGACCATATTTGCACTTTATTTTGTAAATCTATATAGCCGCATAGTAAATCAGCAACTATTTTTATGTCAGGATTCATTGTATAATACAAATGACAGCAAAATTGGAACACAACAACTACAAATTTTTGTCCGCATAAATTTAGAGTGCCAGCATGTCCTCCTTTTGTTCAATATATTGATACAAAATAAAATTTCAGTAGTTTTGATACCCCAGGCTGACTTGTATAGCAAAAATATTTGACTGCATCAACTTAAACTGACCAGATTTGCACCTATTATGTAACTATATATAACAGCATAATAATTCAGTAATAATTTTATGTCAAGAATGAATGTTTTATTCAAATGACAGCAATATTGGAACATAATGTGAATACAAAATTTTGTCCGTATCAATCTAGATTGCTAGCATGTCTTCTTTCTAATCAGAATATTGTCTTGCAACAACATTTCAGTAGTTTTGATACATCAGGCTGACTACTATAACAAAATTATTTGACCGCATCAACCAAAACTGACCATATTTGCACTTTATTTTGTAAATCTTTATAACTGCATAGTAAATCAGCAACTATTTTTATGTCAGGATTTAATGTATAATACAAATGACAGCAATATTGGAACACAACAACTACAAATTTTTATCCGCATAAATTTAGAGTGCCAGCATGTCCGTCCTCCTTTTGTTCAATATATTGACACGTAACAAAATTTCAGTAGTTTTGATACCCCAGGCTGACTCGTACAGCAAAATTATTTGACCGTATCAACCAAAACTTACCATATTTGCACTTTATCATGTAAATCTATATAGCCGCATAATAATTCAGTAATGTTTTATGTCAGGATGTATTGTATAACACAAATGACAGCAATATTGGAACATAATGTGAATACAAAATTTTGTCCGTATCAATCTAGATTGACAGCATGTCCTCTTTTAAATCAAAATATTGTCTCGCAACAAAATTTTAGTAGTTTTGATACCTCAAGCTGACTCCTTTAACAAAATTATTTGACCGCATCAACAAAAACTGACCATATTTGCACTTTATTTTGTAAATCTATATAGCCGCATTGTAAATCAGCAACTATTTTTATGTCAGGATTTAATGTATAATACAAATGACAGCAATATTGGAACACAACAACTACAAATTTTTGTCCGCATAAATTTAGAGTGCCAGCATGTCCTCCTTTTTTCAATATACATGATATTCTGATACGTAACTAAATTTCAGTAGTTTTGATACCCCAGGCTGACTTGTATAGCAAAATTATTAGACCGTATCAACCAAAACTGACCATATTTGCACTTTATCATGTGTATTAAAGTAAATATATATAGCCGCATAATAATTCAGTAATATTTTTTATGTAAGGATTGAATGTATAATACAAATGACAGTAATATTGGAACACAACGAATACAAATTTTGTCCGCATAAATTTAGAGTGTGAGCATGTCCTCCTGTTGTTCAATATATTGATATGAAACAAAACTTCAGTACTTTTGATACCTCAGGCTGACTGGTATAGCAAAATTTTTTGACCGTATCAACTAAAACGGACCATATTTGCACTTTAGTATGTAAATCTATATGGCTGCATTATATTTAATCAGAAGTTGTTTTATGTCGGGATGTACTGTATTATAATACAAATGAAAGCAATATTGGAAAACAATGAATGCAATATCTTTTCCGCATCAATTTAGATTGTCAGCATTTCATCTCTGTATTCATAATATTAGACCATCACTAAAGTTAGTAGTTCAGGATCAAAATGAGGATGGTGTGTATAACAAAACTATTTGACAGCATCATCCAACACTGACATGTCGGATTTCATTTTTACTTTATGAAAAGTATAAGTTCTCTCCTGGGAATAGTATACTGTTAGTACATTATGTCGGTTGATTGATTTTGTTTGTAGCTAAACCTCAAGTGGCAACTATTTCATTCATGTGCACAACGAGTATATTTTTTGGAAGTCCCATATCATCATTTTTAATCGGTAAACAGGTTAAGACAAATCTGACGAAATTGACAAGATTGTTCATAATTATTCAACACCTTATGTATCCGGACACTGTACAATTCTCGTTAGAATATTTTGTTGAAAACAGAATCGTAAATCCAAGGCAAACAAGGTGAATTACGAAGAAATATCCATGTAATGCATATAGTTAAATTTAGGAAGAGACTGTAAAAAATGGGGAACGAAGCAACGTCGACAATGATGCTGATATCCCATGACATACAAATATTGTTCTGATCCGTTGGATAACCTTTCTATCCGCCTTCTAATTAAATCTTTCTTTAATGATAGCTGTATGTGATCACAAGTGTGTAATTTCATAGCCATTGTTTAATGTATATAAGAATATGAAATGAAAAAAAAAAGATTTTTTTTTTAATGTGTATAATATCGATAGTCTAAAGAGTAAAGAAATTTGCTATACTGGGAAAAAAGAACAATGCGATTATTGTTTACATATTAAAATCAAAAGTCTTAAACACGGTAATCTGTCATAAGCAGACCTGTTCCCAGGTCTGGTCAATAGCAGACTTGTCCTCGGGTCTGGTCAGGAGCAGACCTGTCCACAGGTCTGGTCTGGGGCAGACCTGTCCTCAGGACTGGTCAAAAGCAGACTTGTCCACAGGTCTGGTCTGGAGCAGACCTGTCAATATGTCTGCAGCAGTCCTAAAAAAGCAGACCGTAGGTCTGGTCTACCAACTACAAAGTTAACTTGCTCGTCTGCTTAAAATTTCCCAAGTTAACTTGAAAAGCAGTCAACAAGTCTGCTCAAAGTTAACTTTTGTACAGGTTAGGACCGCATCCATCTGTAGGTTTGAACAATTTTGAAATAATGCAAATGTAAGTCTATAAGTTATAAATATCAGTATTGATAAATGTCATAATTATATGTCTGGCTTTAAATTGGCTTTAAATACTCAATTGATGCTGTAAGACTTTTATGTCTCAATGTAACCATTTAACATACGCGGATAACGAATTATGATACCTATTTCAGAACGCTACCATGCAAAAATCCCCCAAATACGTCACCACAATTATCAGTCACACCTTGTTCAAAGACCAATCATTTATGAAAATGCAGATTCTAATCAAATCTCATTTTTTGAAAACGACGAGGGATGTAATCTAAATGTAGCCGATTTAACTCCTCTGAGAATAGATGTTACGCAAGAAGGACCAAAGAAAAATATACTTATATGGTTGCTTCCTATTTTGATTTTTATATTTAGTAAATTATGACCAACAGTTTTATTTTTGACAATTGCACAAAAGAAGACCATGCACAATATAAATTAGATAGTAAAACAATGTTCACAAATTGAAAGAATCCAACAGAATGTGGCTACTATATAGATAACAAATTCAATGAATCCTCAATGGAAATTGTGTATATTTGTAATAAAAAAAAGCTTTTAATGTCAACAATGTACACTTGATGTACCTGTAATCAATCAAACTAATGACTAATCTGAAGTTTTTAATTCCACAGATTTATTGCATGGAAAATGTTCGGATTTTTTTTCATCTAGTCCTTATTAAACTACGGTTGTTTAAGACATTTCTGATTTAAATCTTATATTAATAATGCAATATATTCGATAGAAGTTTTCCAGTAAAACTATTTTCATTGATTAATGAAACTCGCTTTTTCTATATCAATTTCCTATATCACAATCCCTTCAACCATTTGTCCTTCTTCATCAAAGTAGCGCTTTTGTTGCTTTTCTCTATCTCAAAGTCACAGTGAGGCCTTAGATAGTACTGTTATGCTACTGTTACCTCTAATATAATATAAACCATTCTGGCTTGCTTCAGATCACCTATGGTTCTTCTCTAGTTTGTATTGCTCAATCTTAGGTTAACTGTGTGGTGTTTTGTAAATTGCTGTTTGTCTGTTCATATTATTAGCATTATTTATTTTTTTGGACTTCTACGTCTTTGGTAGGTTTTTTTTACAACTTAATTTCGTCTCCCTTTTAGTAAAATGATCACATTCATGATTTACCTGTGCTATGTGTTGTACAGCAGTACCTGTTTATTGTTTACTTTTTAAATGATCCTGCTTTGCATACTATTTTGAACTACTTCTGTCACATTCATCGAGAAAGCTCCTTAGAAAACATAATTATTAACAAGATGAAGAATTAATAAGGATCATATACATTCAATAACCATTGGATAATAAACAATCAGAAATAAAGAAATCATTTCAGGTGATATTATTTGATATTCACCATCCATAACATGTTCATAGATAACACACAGTTTAGCTTAACTATATTTCTTTCATTCATTTCTTTAATATAATTGTTGCCTTTCAGAACTAATTACTTAGCAACTTTTTAACATCAAAATTGAAATGTCATAAAATACACGACAGAAATATGATTATCAAATCTTTTTTTCAGAAACACAATTGTGTCTGTCTTCATGTCTGACTTTTTTGTTTATATACTTTGTATAATTATAATGTAATTTCATCATCTCATTATATGAATATGACACCATTCATGACTGACCTAACAAAAATCAACGCTGTATGCCGTATGTCCCTTCAGTTCTTGTATGTTTTCATTTTCAAATGTAAGATAGAGAACATATGCTTGGAAAAGGGTATATATTATCAAAATCGAATCATTTCTTCTTGTTTTTTTTTTTGCAGAATGCCGTAAACAGTCTTTATGAAAAAAATATCAACTGCTCATCTGTAGAAAAAATATAGTACTTGATACTTTCAAACACGAGTATTTATTTTTTTTAACTGAGCAGTTTTATGAACAACTATGAGGAACAGTTGAGATGACAGGTGCGAAACATTTCGATATAAATGAATAACGCAATATCTTTTGAGGAGAAATACTATCAATCGTATTTATGTTTTTCGATAAAGGTAAGCATTTTATCATATATTTGAGAAACAACACTAAATATGTTTGTTTATTTTAATACATTTCAAAAAATATTTCTCCTCAAAACCGTTGTCAGTTTATTTTCGACTAAGAGTTTGATTGGCCGTTTGGTACTTTCGCCTCTCTTTAAATGTGTGTTATAAAAATATAATTCATTATTGCTTCAACTGTTGTCACAATATGCGGTAATTATTATGAATTTGTATAGTGAAATAAACACTTAATAAATGGATAACGTTCGAATCACTTTTCTAAATATTAGTAAAGTTGTTTCGGATTGAATTTAATGTCCGTAGAAATGTCTTTGACAATGGACATAACGTTCAATTCAAGAAACATTTTTCATATATTGAGGAAGGTAAGAAATCAGTGAGAATGTTACCCGTTCTATGCCCTTTGACATACTGAACCTGAGCTTCACGGCGGAGTAGTATTACCAATCTTGAAGTAGTTTGTTGAACCGAACAATGATAACACGGTTCATCGAAACCTCCATGTCAGTTTAGACTTATAGAATATATAAATTGAATATATTTACGTTTAACACAAACTACTTACCACTTACCTCTTATAATTATGTTTCAAATCGCAATGAACATATCTTATGATGTCATTTTTATTGTCAAATAACCAACAATTATTTGACGATATTGTAGGTCTTTGTTCCTTGGGATATATCTTCTTTTTGTAATTGGGTCACTTTGTTTTCATGCGTACAGTAAGTTTGTAGAAAAGTGGGCGAGTTTGTAGACAGTTGGGACGAGAAGGTTTTGGACAGTTTGGCAATTTGGCTATATGTAAGGGAATCTTTCAACAACATATAAATTAGAGGTCAACATATGGTCATCATGTGATAAGTGAACGTCGGTGTTCGAATTGGTACGAGTTGTGCCTTACTACTGGCTGACTTGTTTTTGTACTCATATGAAGTAGATTCATGCAGAACCTTCCCAATCAATGACCAAAAGAAAAATAATCTTGCAAAGATCTTTTATTTCACTTTTATTGAATATATCCCGTCACTCAATTAACCTCATGTTAACGAGTGGTTACATCTTATAGAACTTAATAGTAAGGATATTACTAAGATAATAAGTCTGATTCATATCTTGATCTTTTTGTCTCGATATTGACACCGACTGACGACTTTAAACTTGAATTTATGACAAACATGATGATTTAAATTTTCAAATTGTAATCTTCCCATTTCGCAGTAGTAACATACCCTATGTTCTGTTTTGATGCGTTTACATATTCCATGTAATACGTTACGCTCGTGCATGTTCACATAATGCGGACTTCGTCAACAGGGTACGCTCTTTACATAAAAAGTATGCAAGCAGAGTAATAAGGAAAATATCAATCGACACTTCATAAGATTAACGGTCCCCATCACGAATTGATTGACCGATACGATGTGTTTGTGTCGTCCTAACTCACATGTTTTCGTGGCCTTAAATCTGAAGATACTAGTATAGTCGTCTGCAATTTTACCGATTGGGTCCCATATCCGACTTGAACATTTTGACTGAGTGTGTATTATCATTGAGGGTGATGCTGACCTGGCCGATGTAACATTCTAGCTTTGTTTTTAGTAGATACGATGAATCACCTATAGTTTGTTACTTAGATTTGTCTATTTTAAGATCGATAAACTGCTTTGCCTTAATTTAAATCATACAAAAAGATGTACTTCACCATCAGACTACATGTTTGTTAAACTATTTAGATGTGATTGCCAGTGAGACAACTTTTCACAAAAGACCAAAGAATGAGAGTTTTTTTACAGAAACATATCAGCGTCCGGTCTTCAACAATGAACAACACCCATACCATACATTGAAATATGCTTAACTTGAGAAAATTAAAACGCAAAACCAATAGCATGAATTAAGCTGAAAACAATAAACTCGTTGGAAGGGTTGTTGTCTCTTTGACACATTCCCCGTTTCCATTCTCAATTTTATAAAATTTGTTATGGCAGACAGCTACCAACAACAAACATTGACTAGTTGTACATGAAACTATATATACTTCCAAAGATCTTCCAACAATAGAAATTCTTAAAAAGTCAAATGAAAAGCACATTTATTGTTAAGAACTTTAATATCCAAAATTGTAATGGGTATTTTAGAACCAAAAGTTTTTTTTAATGTATTTGTCAACTAGTGTTGTCTGTGGAATAACACATTTGTATTTTTCAAATGAGTTTGTTTTTAGCATAGAAATTCCTTGTTTCTTTGATTATCACAGCATAAAATCTGTCTGAATCCAATTATATATAACATTACCATGCTTCAAGGTTTCTTTATTTTGAATATTTGAATGAACACAATATTTATCCGTGTTTCACTAGCAAATAGAAAAATACTTTACAGATTTTTTTTTCAATAAAGCTTATCAATCTCATTCACTTACTTCCAAAATATTAATATGAGATGCGATCATTAAAAACTGAGAGCCGAAAATAGTATTTCATTCAATTAAAATCTTAAACAATTATATGTAAAACGAATGATTCCATTATTTGAGATAACCCCTTAAGTATCAACAGAATAATCAGTTAATAATTCAATCGTTTGTATTTCCTCAGTTATTATAAGTTGAGTGATTAAATAAAACAAATATAATAATTCTTTTCATTATCTAATACGTAATTTTTCTTCTTCTTTGATCTTGTTCAATATTGTTCGTTATGTTCAGTTGTAACAAAATGTACAATTCAGCAGAACAGTTTTCTCAACGAAAACAGTTTCAGCTTTCATTTCACTTATCATTTCAGAACACATATTCTTAATGACTTTTTTAATCTGTAAAATTTGCCATCAATTTATTATATCTGGCACACATAATTATCATCTTACGATTACTTGAAATATCAATAATGTTTGTGGTTTCATCAAAAATGGGAACTGTATGACCAATTTTCATGTCTGATATCCACTTATCAGCTATTGTTTTGCCAAGTCTGGGTGTGATAGAACCATCGACTTCTTCTTTTAATTTACGACTGGGGTATGCATGATAATCTTCGGATGCTGCTAGTGGTAAAGTCTTTCCGAATGGAATGCGAAGGTCCTACAAAATAGACGGTAAGATGCATATTGGTAAGAAATAAAGACACATCACGCTTTTTAAAAAACATTAAGCAGGTCTATTGTCTTTTTAAAAATCTTATCGAAATGTGTTCAATGCACAAGAGTATCCATCAGTTTTAAACATAAATGTAATAATGTATCAGTTTACTTTATTGTGTTTGTAATGCGAGTGTTGGAATATCTGTATAGCATTGTTAATCCATCATTTTATTTTAATCTACATGTAATGGTTTTTTCGTAAGGGAAGGGTGTGTTGTAGAACTATGCGTGAAATGGGGATAATAAGACTGGATTTAATTTAGATAAAGTATTCCATATACACAACAAAACACTGGTATTACCAACAACAAAGTGAATTAAATCACACATGATTAACAATGTTTCTGTAAAGTCGACCGATTGAAAGCGAAATATAAAGGTGAATTAATACTTACCATTCTCATAACAATGATTCCTTGATTTCACTACACAATATAGCAACCGGATTTATTCAAATATCGCATCAAAATCTTCAAAACAAACACGTGTTCGTGACCCATATATTCAATCATCTGTAAACCCAGTCTCCCCGATTTGACGTCTCGGTTAAGATTTTATCTTTTTTCTTGTGACCTACTTATTCTTGTTCTAGTTACTATTTCAGATTACATAGATCAAGGATGTCCTCCGTTAAATTGATCAAACTGTTGAATAGGGTTTGTCGGATTGGGTACGCTCTGTTAAAATAGAGTGAAGTACAGGCACCACAGTCAATATATTGTTTCAGTTTTTTTTTTTTTTTCAATCTGTATAAAGAATGAATTTTTTATATATGTAAGAACTTATATAAAAGGTCACATAATTAATATATTAATATTTTTTCACTGTTTGAATTATCAAATTAATAAAGTATATGTCAGGATAAATTCAAGTACTTAATATTTGATTTTGTATTCAATTTACACATGAAAAACAGTACTGTAACATTTTCACGTAGTAAATAAATAGTTTATGCTCAACTTCCATTATTTATATGAGCGTATTAGCTATTTTTCATAATATATAAAGAATGTAAACAGGGATTGCCAAAATACCAAACAAACGATCGCATTTTTTTTCATTTGACCTTATTATATCGCCATTTTCAGATCATCGTTAATCTTAGCCTTTTCATTCAAACTAAATAATGTAAATAATATAATGTTATTGATATCAACATTGATCATGTTGATAGAATAAAAATGAAGATAGCTTTTACGTCATTTTCTTTAATTAATTTCACCTGATTTTTACAAATGTACAGTTTCTAAGTCATTTTTTGGAACTTTGCAAAATATACTTTTTCATTTCTTATAAGATTAATTATTCTATCTTAAATTTACTTATAAATCAAATGTGACTGTGTTGCTCAACCGATACTAATATAAAACATAATTGTCAACCGGTGGCGGTTAATTAAATACTTGAATGTGAACACCTGTTTATTTGGCTTTCATGTAGCACTATCTAACTTCATTGGGAAGTCCATGGTTTTATGATTTCTAATTAATGCCTGACATCTCATGTCAAATACAGAGGGTACTGGTAATTTATCAGACCGTGTCTTCGTATATACTGTACCTTTAAATAAACATAAATATTGTGTCATGAATGGACACAAAAGACCACAAATATCGGTCGCATTTTTCAATGACATGTTAGATATGGCATAAAAATACCCACGCTAAATCAATTTTTAAAGACCCAAATGTTGAAAAACACTTGTCCTACCTCCATGACAAATATGTTGTTGTCCCCGCAGATAAAGCCCCAAACAACATCGTTTTTGTGTGTAAATATCATTACATAAACTGCTTGATAAATGAATTAGGTATTGACAATTCACTTGGAAACTCAACATATACCCTCATGACACTTACCAAAGAGGAAATCCTGGATAATTATAGGTCTGTTCTATGTTCCTTTGGAATTTCAACCAAAGATGAAGAACTGGATCTTCCATCACTGTATTGGATACCTAAACTACATAAGTGTCCTTACAAACAACGGTATATTGCTGGGTCTTCCAAGTGCTCCACGAATCCTCTTTCTAAATTATAACATCTATTTTATCAGCAATCAAAGCCGGGCTCCAAAGTTATTGTGAAACTGCCTATTCTAGAGGTGGATACTAAAAAAATCCAAAGATCTTTTAGAGTACATTCAATCTAAGACTCTCTCAACTTGCAATAGTATTAAAACATTTGACTTTTCTACACTTTACACAAGTATTCCCCATTCCAAACTAAAAGACAAATTGAAAGAGTTGGTATTACTTTGTTTAATTAAAAAGAATGGCGAACGTAGACACAAGTATCTTGTCTTGGAGAGGGATAAATCCTACTTTGTAAAGAATCACTCTGATTCAAACAAAAAATTCTCTGAAACTGATATTATCAAGATGCTTGATTTCTTGATTGACAACATATTTGTTACGTTTGGAGGACGTGTTTTTCAACATACTGTCGCAATTCCAATGGGAACCAATTGTGCCCCTCTTCTTGCCGACTTGTTTCTTTATTATTATGCGGCTGACTTCATACAGGAACTTCTTAGGAAGAATGATAAGAAGTTAGCAATATCCTTTAACTCTACGTTTCGCTATATAGATGATGTTCTCTCACTAAATAATACAAAATTTGGTGACTATGTTGAACGAATCTATCTCATCGAACTAGAGATAAAGGATACTACAGAAACAGTTAAGTCTGCCTCATATCTTGACTTACATCAAAAAAATGACAATGAGGGTCGGTTGAAAACAAAACTTTACGACAAAAGAGATGATTTCAGCTTCCCAATTGTGAACTTTCCATTTCTATGTAGCAACATTCCAGCAGCGCCTGCATACGGAGTATATATCTCCCAATTGATATGATATTCCCGGGCTTGTGTTTCCTATCATGATTTCCTTGATAGAGGATTGCTGCTCACATGGAAGCTATTAAGCCAAGAGTTCCAAATGGTGAAGTTGATATCATCCCGTCGTAAATTTTACGGACGCCATCACGAGTTGGTTGACCGTTATGGAATAACCGTTTCACAGATGATATCGGATATGTTCCTTATGTCGTAACTACAATGCCCTTCCCTTTTCACGAATGTGATTTACCGAATTAGACTATTTACCGTATTTGTAATAACATAAGCAACACGACGGGTGCCACATGTGGAGCAGGATCTGCTTACCCTTCCGGAGCACCTGAGATCACCTCCAGTTTTTGGTGGGGTTCGTGTTGCTTTGTCTTTAGTTTTCTATGTTGTGTCATCTGTACTTTTATTTGTCTGTTTGTCTTTTTATTTTTGGCCATGGCGTTGTCAGTTTGTTTTCGATCTATGAGTTTGACTGTCCCTCTGGTATCTTTCGTCCCTCTTTTAGAGGTATTGTGTATGGCCATTTTAACAAAAGGGTCGGGAAAAATGATTTATTAGCCAAGGCGTAACTGAAAGACAATAGTTAAAATGACACTTGTTATCGCTTTGCAGCCATGCAACTAATTACATCAAGTTTGAAGTCTTAATGTTAAAAAGAAAGCACAATAAAAAACCTTGAATATTTGTCTAAAAGACTAGTGTTATTTGTATATTTAAGATATCTGCTTTGAGGGTCAAAGCCTTTTATGTTTCAAATAATTCAACATTTTATAAAAGTTTATTTACAGGAAACGAACATTTTAACAGTTTGGATGATACCATGTCACTCAAAATACTATTTAAGAGATTGGAAGATCTACAATTATGGTATTGTCGAATTCAAGTGGCTAAAACAGGGTCTAACCATAATTTCTTTTATTTTAGTTTAAAAAAAATAACAGAACGATTATTTTTCAAAGGCTAATCTATTCACTCATCTACTCAAATACAATAAAATCAAAACATGCAAATACATAACAAAATAATATAAAATCATTGCAGCTGTGATTGATCAAAGGGAGATAATTGTCGAAAGATTTTATCTATTTTATAAAAGATCATTTGCAAAAATAATGTGCTTGTTTCTTCCATGATTTCAATAATACATTTGTTTTAAAAATATAAATTTTTAATCAATTGTAGTTTAATTAAAATAAATCTGACAAAATATTTAGGTAACACTTATCCTAATATGTAAATGTGCCAAGGACCTTCGAATTTGAACGATCTTTGATGTCTTGAACGGCAAGGTCCCATCCATACTTAAAATGTTTGTCTCTTGTGAATTAACCTTTTAGAAGATGTTGAATTTTTTTTAATTTAAGGTGTTTGAACCAAAAGGCATATATTGCCTGGATAACATTTGGCACAACGTTCTGGATTTTTGATTTGTAATGCTATTTGACTTTGACCTTCATATTTTAATTCGAGCGCAACTTCTGAATCTGATGTAGCCAAACCGCACGTCGGATTTACCACATTGTAAGCCTGGTATCTATGATAAGCTTTTATTAGTCTGTGGACATTGCGTTTGCATTGAAATTACCAGTCGATTTTTATAACAATGACTTTCTGTGTGTACGTTAATTGGAGTTAATTGAACAATTATTATTATATTAATATCACATTCATTTTAAATTTGTTTCGATTTAATCTCTTACAGTTTTCTTCATTTGATTGCATTTGGAAGCATATTACTAAGGGACTGGTTGATTGTTTTAATTGAACATTTAGAAGACAAGACAGACGCAGACAAATTACAAAGTATTCACCAGTTCAAAGTTCTAACTTTCTTCAAATTATGTATAGTGTAAATATAAAAATAAGAAGATGTGGTATAATTGCCAATGAGACAACTGTCTACCAGAGACCAAATGACATAGAGTTTACAAATCTTCTCCAAGATAAATGTTTCTTAAATATTCGTAGTGCAAACCTTTGTTCTAAGTAGAAGTCAGTTTGATAAGAATTGATTGACAAAAACGAGATAATACAAGAACGAACAAGTACTATCAATGCTCGAACTGTAGTATAATCTAATGGTTCACGAAAGATCACAAGTCAAGTAAGTAAAGATACTTCTCCAACTCATTTGTTTATTTTATTGGTTTTATGTATCTATTGCCTTATATGATAGATTTTATTTTCTCTTTTTATATCATTGATAATTTCATATTTTTCATGAACATTCCATTTATTGAGTACGATTATCTTATCCTCTTCATATCGTAAAAATAACAACAATACCGAACTCCAATAAAAATTCAAAACGTAATGTCCCTTTAAAAATGTCAAAATCAAGAGCGCAAACACATTAAACGAATGGAAAACAATTGTCATATTCCTGACTTGATTTTATGTAGAAAATGGTGAATCAAACCTTGTTTTATAGCTAGCTAAATCTCTCACTTGTATGAAAAGAGGGACGAAAGATACCAGAGGGACAGTCAAACTCATAGATCGAAAACAAACTGACAACGCCATGGCCAAAAATAAAAAGACAAACAGACAAATAATAGTACAGATGACACAACATAGAAAACTAAAGACTAAGCAACACGAACCCCACCAAAAACTGGGGGTGATCGCAGGTGCTCCGGAAGGGTAAGCAGATCCTGCTATACATGTGGCACCCGTCGTGTTGCTTATGTTATTACAAATCCAGTAAATAATATAATTCGGTAAGTCACATTTGTGAAAGGGGAAGGGTATTGTAGTTACGGCATAAGGAACATATCCGATATCATCTGTGAAACTGTTATTCCATAACGGTCAACCAACTCGTGATGGCATCCGTAAAATTTACGAAGGGATGATTTTAAATTCACCATTTGGAACTCTTGGCTTAATAGCTTCCTTGCGAGCAGCAATCCTCTATCAAGGAAATCATGATAGTAAACACAAGCAGTCGCATCAAATTCTATCATATTAACAACAATATGTGAACAAAACAAACAGCGAGCAACCATACACAAAAAAGTACACATCAATGTTTTTGTTTTCATTATATAGTGAACATTTTAATGTTATTTATCAACATATAATACATGTCTAAAGAAATTCTAAGTGAGATATATGTGTCGAATTTCCCTCTTTTTCAAGGTAAAGGATGTGCTGAAATAACATCATTGCATAGTGATATGCAATCTTTTTAGAAATATCCTAAAAAGAGTTTGATTTGTTTATTTTTTTTTACAAATCGACAACTATTTTTAAACATCCGAATTTTTTGTTCTACTTAACTTCCAAGGTTGATAAAAAATACATCATGTTGTGGTTTTCTTCTACTTATTGTGGACATAATTGTGGTTTGTCAACACACAAACGACTCTAGTTTAATATTTTAACTTACATCAAATATTTCCTATTATCATTTAAGTTTAGCTATGAAATAGTTTAGAAAAAGCCCGCATCTAAAGTCTTGTACCACCATGCTCAGAGAATGAGTGTTTTTACATTTATTTCAGACAATTGGCAAGTAAATGTTTTATCTTTTTTTTTTTAATTTGAAATAGAATTCTACTGATCAACTAAAGACAGATAACTCTAACTTTACTTAGTAATAATATGTAAAAAAATACTATCAGTTCAGGGTTTTGATATATTTTTACTAGTGCGAAAAAACCATGTATCTAGTTACAATCTATATTTTGAATTGTTTCTATTGTAAAATGTAAAATCACAAAAATATTGAACACCGAGGAAAATTCAAAAAGGAAATTCCCTAATCAAATGGCAAAATTAAAAGCTCTAACACATCAAACGAATGGATAACAACTGTCATATTCCTGACTTGGTAATACATTGTTTCAAAAACGAACAAAATCAAACTTCAGAATTCCACTGCAGGTTTTCTTCATAAAACATTTTAAATACATTTATTAAAAAATATGTCAGGAATTGTCAAAAGAAATGTTCTAGAAAAGACAGTTCCCCTGACACCTTTAAAACTACAAAAACCAGAAGGTCAACCCGTACAACAGTTTGGACATTTCTAGCCAAGAACTGACTCTGCTAGTTCTATTTCTATAACATTTTTAGAAAAGCTTTATCTTTTTATTTATTTATTTATTTATTTATTTATTTATTTATTTATTTATATACTTATTTATTTATTTATATATTTATTTGTTTATTTATTTATTTATTTATTTATTTATTTATTTATTTATTTATTTATTTATTTATTTATTTATGTATCTATTAAATAATATCTGTATAAATTGAATCATTCATTTTAATTGCTTTCTTTCTTTCTTTTTATAATTTGAAAAAAATATTCTAGGACATGATTCTTACTTTATACGATATATGAAGAGTTTATACATGACTGCGTGTATAAGCTATTATTTTCGGCATTATTAATTGCGTCATTATCTATTTAGATTTATGGATTGTTGTTAATAACGTATAAATATCATTAGATATGACTATTTATTGCTAATATGATCAATCAGGTAAACTCAGGTGTACCCCTTTACCCCCTTTCCCCGAATGCAAAGGATATGATCCTTGTGTTATCCAAATATTCCCAGTGATAAACACATGCGAATGCACATTGAACTGTACAATTGTCTTTAAAGAAGATATATATAACTCAAATAATAGAATTAGATTGTATGTACTACTTCGGGATTATTGTAAACAAAATCTTAATTTTATAAAATTGAGAATGGAAATAGGGAATATGTCAAAGAGACCACAACCCGACCAAAGAGCAGACAACAGCCGAAAGCCACCAATGGGTCTTTATGTTTGAGGTAATATAACAAGTTGACACAGTTTTCAATATGTGATCCAGATAATGTAAAGTCAACCTTTAGAGCAGATTGCAACCTGATTATACACAACCATTGTGATATATTGTACAAACATAAGTGTTTTATATGGTAATAACTGAAACACTCTTTCAATGTACCTGTATGTTTTTTCGATTTTTTTTATGTTTTCATGTAATTATCTTTATTGTACAACAACAAAAGTTTCTTTGTTTTTCTAAATCAACAAAGTCATATCATAAGTCTTATAACATGTATTATATCAATTCTAGTGTTGATTATGTGTAAGTACTTTTGAACAAAAAAAAAACATACAAAGGCACATTTTCCAGACTTTTTCTTATCAATTTTATTCAATGATTATCTCCCTTAGATCATTACCTTTTAAAACATTCATTTTTCAAATATTGTTATATTTCTGTTTCCCTTTTGTTATGGTAACAACGGTCATATGTATGATATTACAGGAGGTATGCGCCTTACCAATACATTTTAACATTTGTATGCGTTGTATAAAGGAAAAACTTTTAAACTTTGTTCTTTTCAAGTATATCTATATGGTTATATTCAAGTATACATTGGCAATGTCATCTCATTTATTACAATGTACTGATGCTGATTTAAATGTAAAAGAAACAAACCTACTAGTTCTATTCGTACATATTTATTTTTTCATACGAATCCTCATTTCAATAACTAATACTTTTGATTAATGGATACACGGGTGTTCCTATAAATGTACTGATATAATTGAGAATGGATATGGGGAATAAGTCAAAGAGACAACAACCCGATCAAAGAGCAGATAACAGCCGAAGGCCACCAATGGGTCTTAAACGCAGCGAGAAAATCCCGCACCGGGAGGTGGTCCTCAGCTGGCCCCTGAATAAAATTGTGTACTGGTTCAGTGAAAATGGACGTCACACTAAACTCCATAACATATAAAGGAACTAAAATTAAAAAGAGTACAAGACTAACAAAGGCCAGAGGCTCCTGACTTAGGACAGGCGTAAAAATGCGGCTTGGTTAAACATGTTTTGTGAGATCTCAACCCTCCCCCTATACCTTAGCCAATGTAGAATAAAGACACACATAGCAATAGGCACAGTAAAACTCAGTTTAAAAGAAGTCCGAGTCCGATGTCAGAATGGGTAACAAAAGAAGCTAAGCAAAATGACAATGATACACAAATTAACAAAGGACTACTAGCAGTCACTGACATGCCAGCTCCAGACCTCAATTAAACTGATTGAAAGATTATGTCTTCATCATATGAAAATCAGGTACATATCCTCCCGTTAGGGGTTTAGTATCATACTATCATAAAATATATGAGAAGAACATAACCCGTATCATGTTTTAAGATTTTGTATTCAAATCATTTAATGATATTTCGGGTGAGCAGTTTCTTCTTCTCTCAGGTCACACGTAAGTTCAAAACCTGTTATAAATGTTGATGTCAATAGTAAAAACATAACCGGTACCAGTTTTTCTGCACCAGATGCGCAATTCGACAATTTACATCTTTTCAGTAATGCTCGAGGCCAATATATTTGAAAATCGAAAAATTACTAAAACATTGTAAAGCAATGAAGAGCTTATAAACAAAAAAAGGACAAAAGGTATAGAAAAAGCCGGGCAAAGAATCAGAGCTTTGCTTGAGAGTGATATATTCCTTACTCTAAAATAATTAATAGATGTGATTTAATGACGTTTGGTGTTTTTAGAATTCATTTAAATCGGTTGACAGTTGAGACTTTTCCACTCTTTAGACTACACTTATAAAGCCTTTTATCTCAAACGAGAAAGGTAAATATTCTAGATATACTTATTGGAGGTGTTAAACCACAAATTATAAAAAACCTTTACTAAATTATTCCATAGATTCAAAGGATTGGTTTGCAAGTTTGGCTGTACCTGCTGTAAAAAACTTATTTTAGACGGAATAGCACATCCTAAATTTTACGGTGATGTTGTTTACCGAGTCCGGAAATTTATATACGATCAAGGAAAACTTAGCAATCTTTTAAATAAACTTATTCTAACATGTTACCTATTCAACACTATAATTAGAACTTTGAATATTGTTTTTATTGGTATAGATATTGATTTTGTTATCAGTAAATCAAAATCATCATGATCATACTTATAGTTTTGTTATACACATATGCACTTTAACGGTACTACAATCTGTCGATCGTTTGGAATTTTGGCATTGCACATGGTCATGTTTTTCTCTGGCTGTTAATGACGTCTTTACACCAAATCCATTTGATGTTGGATGTGTACTGATTGATATTTAGGTCTTAGATACACGAATTTTTTATTAGATGTTATTGGCTTTGAACTAGCTGTCAGTAACTGCGAGTACTTTAAGATCTGTACTTAGTGTCCGTTTTGTTGTTAGTGATGAGGGATGGATAAATATCCTGCCACGTCCGGTCTGTGTTTATGTCTGATGTTTTCTGCTTTGTATCGATCTGATTACTTAAGCCTTTTTCAACTGATTTTTATAGTTTGTTCCTATGTTGTGCTATTATACCACTGGCCTAGGTTAGGGGAGGGTTGAGTGCTCACAAACATGTTTAATTTCTTATGTGCCTGTCCCAAGTCAGGAGTGTGTAGGGCAGTGGTTTTTGTTGGTTGGTGTCTTTTTATTTTCGTTAATTGTTTTGTTATAAATTAGACCTTTGGTTTTCTTATTTGAATTATTTCATATTTTTCATGTCGGGGCCTTTTATAGCCAGCTATATGGTATAGTTCTCATTGTTGAAGGCCGTACGGCTGCCTATAATTGCTAACATCCACTTCATTTGAACTTTTGTGGATAGTTGTCTCATTCGCAATCTTACCTCATCTCCTTATTTTTATACAGCTTAATTGCATTAAAATTTTGAACCAAAAACTTGCTAAAAGGGAATATGCCGTCAATGTGGATAGATTTTCATACACTGTCTAATACATTAAAAGTAGAGTCTCCACATCTAACATGGTGTACAGATTCGAAATTATTTTAATTTGACCTCAACCTTGATTTGAGTAATTCTTTAAATATACTACAATCAAGGTTAGAAATATGCGAGTATACATTCACCTAGATATTTGTTTTATGTCTAAACTTATCAGCTATTTGATGCAAGTTGTCCTTTTTTATTTTTTGAATACGGCCCAACGGTCATTATTTTAAATCTTTTTCAATAGATTTAAACAATACTTTTACATTCTGTAAAGATTATTTTTGACTGACTGGTTTAGAAAAAAACATACATGTATTTGTGACAAAGTAATAAATGAAGAAATACATACCCCCAGATTAATAAATGGTTACAGGCAGTCATCGTGATTTAGACAAGTATTTCAATCCCAAAAATTTTCTTTTCATCAATTGCGTACGTTACATTTTTAACTATCGACAGAAAGTAATTTGCATATCTGTTTTGTTTATTGTTTTCAGAAGCTCATACATGAAAATTTGGCCTAAGCATATGAAAAAACTATAAAATTCCTTTATGCTTACCTAATATATGTTATCAATGATGTTCAAAAGAAGGTTAACAACACGTCAGCAGTAATCTTCTCAACTTTTGTTGTTCCTCCTAAAAGATGTCAACACTACTGCTCAGTTAAGAAAAATGAAATATTTGTTTTAAAATGCTTCAAGTAATGCAAGTTTCCATAGATGAGCAGTCAATTCGTTCTGATAAACCAATTTTCTTTAGTTCCTATAAAATTGTTAACAACATGTGCCTGGCAGATTTACAGTTTCATCTCCTTGACTGGCATCTGTGTTTGCGTGTCGCTTCAATATTTTGCTTGTTTGACTATTACAAATATATCACTCACAACACATTGTTTTGTTCTTTATGTTGCTACTTCATTGATGTGTATCAATTTCCATTCCGAATTGCGAAAAGAGGCATGGAGTGCCATATAAATAAACTTATCATAGATACCAGGATTGAAATTTAATATTTGCGCCAAACCCGCGTTTCGTCTACAAAAGTTTAATTGATTGATTGTTGGTTGCTTTACGTATAAGTGTTCGTTGGTCATCAATAAGCCACATTTTATGATGTTCTATATGATTGGCTTTCACGACTTTTTATCATTAGTGTACATGTTGAAGAATATTCCAGAAACAAATGTTATGCGCACAGAAATCGTATCACTCGATATTGTTATAACCACTGTGTCGATAAGTGCTCAGTATTTTAACCCCCCCCCCTTTTAGCCATTAATTAGCATGCTTTTGCACAGTAAGCTTTTCCTATCGTTTGATCAGAGTTTTTTGTGTTAAAAATTGAGATGTTATTGTTATATGTATATGCAAATGGCGTAAATGATGATCAAACGATGATGAATATGATGATGTAACATAAAAACAATAAACAGTTGTTATTGACGTAGAAACGGAATTACCAAGTATTCATACCCTTCATTTTTTTATGCACGTATACATCATTATCTTATATGTTTTCTATTTCATTATTTCATACTTTGATCATTAAGATAACGTGATAAGTACAGTGCCAGCTGTTGCATATTAGATTGTCGGTCAATGTTTACATTTTTTATTCTTTGATACTTGAAATTCATTTTCTACTTCAATCTGTACGTCATAACTGTTTTATAACGGATCATTTGTTTCCGTGTGACTACTTTTCAACCATTTTTTCCGTTCATTATATTCCAAAATTTATGACGGAAACTAATAAACTGACTAATTTTATTATACTTATATATGTACAATTCCTTTTATGAATGTCGCAGTCTTTTTTTTTTACTTTTCATATGGCCGAGTGGTCTTAGTAGGTCTATGTGGAAGGTCGTCTCCAATCATTATTGACTAAAGTTTTCCTGCCAAAGGTTGGTAGTTTTCCCGAGCACTCTAGTTCCCTTCGCCAATAAAAGCTGAACGCCAAAACTAACTGTTAGTGATGAAAGTGGTGTTAATCACAAAACACCAATCATTTAAAAAATCTTTTTTTTGTTTGCACAACTACATGAAAAAAACGAAAAGATTATTGTACAAAAATGTAAAGATTTTTCTAAGATCATTTACATAAAAAAAAAAAAATACTAAAAACAACAAGTGCTTTTAACATGTTTTAACGTGTCATGATGAAGTACATAAACTAACACTCAACGTATTAAGTGTTAGAAATTTTATCATAATATTAGTTTGGGAAATGACAATGATATTAGGAATCTCAGTAGGAAGTAAACACTTCATTTAACATTGCATGATGAAATGTCATCCCACACAATTGAATTTATAAATGTATATCTTCTAACCCTTAGAGATTACCAAACGTAGTATATCAAGAGGCGTTTGTGTTTATGTTTTACTGAACTATAATTCTCATAAAAGTATATATATATATATATTTTAAAGTATGATGTTATCACTATTCCGTTTCTATGTATGTTGGCGTTTGGTTTTGTTGATGTTCAGTGTTTCTGTTGTTCCGTTGTTTTCCTCTTATAGTTGATGTGTTTCCCTCGGTTTTGGTTTGTAACCCGGATTTGTTTTCTCTCAATTGATTTATGACTTTTGGACAGCGGTATACTAAGCTGCCTTTATTTAACTACATTAATGTTTTGTAAAGATTTTAAGACATCATTTATGTAATGTTATAACTTTTAAACAGTTATTGTGAAAACAAAACTTGCAAATTTTCGTTTAACAATTAACAAAGCAAACTCTTTCACTTATTTTCATAAATCTTTTAAATAAATAATATTTCAACTACATGTATCGTTGTTTATGTAAACACTATTTGTATTACATATTTCATAGTACACAGGACATGCTTACCTTTTATAACAATACATTTCCACAGCACATACTTAAACAGCATCAAGACAAGTTATGTAATGTGATGAAGACGAATTGAAATCACCAGATTATCAGCTGGATTTTAGGATGAATCACTTCCATGTGTACTAACCACAGAAAACGGAAATGTTTATATTTTATTTTTCATATTGTATTTTGTTGAATTAAGTTTAATATTATCAATCTTAACAATTGTTTGCATGACACTTACTCCGCAAATTTTACTATCCGTTGTCAATTTCCGCATAAGAATGCAATCATAGTTTTGTTCTGGATACAAATTTGATTATAATACCACTACACACGCTTATAACTTTAAAACATGAAATAAAACTTCAAATTGGCTGTTTTGGGATGTTTTCTTACACAAAAATATCATATTTGCAATGGTTGTCGTTTGTTGGTGCGGTTCATAGGTGTTTCTCGTTTCTCGTTTTCGTATAGATTAGACTGTTGGTTTTCCTGCTTGAATTGTTTTACACTAGTAAATTTGGGGCTCTGTATAGCTTGCTGTTCGGTGTGAGCCGAGGCTCCCTGTTGAAGGTCGTACTTTGACTTATAATTGTTAATTTTGTATACATTGTGACTTGGATTGAGAGTTGTCTCATTGGCACTCATACCACATCTCATTATTTATATTTGTACTAGAACTAGTATTTGCTTTTTTTCCATTTTGTTTACATTGCGCTACATGCATATAATATCTGAAATTTTCTTATAGTATACAAGTATGTTCTTCTTACTGCTCACGTATGAAGGTTTAACTTGACTAGTTTCTCCTGTTCGACGATATAAAATTGTTGTATTTGAAAACACTTATTGAAAATGTTTACTTTTAATATAATGTGTTATATTTATAATTTCCGTTCTTTTTATACACGTATGTCATTATTGAAAAAAAACCTGTAAACCTGACACAGAAATTTTAAAACCAAATAATCTGATTTTTATTGAAGTGAATTTTAGGTGGCAATCGAACAGGAAGCACATGTTGAATAGTATTTGCAGCATTCTTCCTAGATATAATTTGTTTTAAATCAATAGTTTGTTGAACTAGCCTTGTATTTTGTCGTTTCTGCATTTCTGTGGTTAACAAAAAAAAAATGACAAACAAGTTATAAGCTCTGGTTAGTTTCAGATTTTAAATATTGCGTAAACATTTTTCTATTGTTGAGGACCGTATTGTATTGATATTGTCAATTTGTGTGTTGTTAGAATGCTTTTTTCAATGTGAATTGTGAAAAACAATAAACACATCGTTTGATAATGATATTTTTTTTTCTGTTTGTCCATTGGTATTAATGTCTAGATTTTTCCGAGCGTGGATTTTAACATAAATTGAAATAATGATAATAAAACTAATAATGTGTCATCAAACATCAAACTTTAAAAAAACCAATATTTGATTAAAATTGTTATTGTTTTATCAATAGAAACGTGTTTCTTTGTATTAAACTTTTATTTAAAAAGATCGTTCCTAAATCTGACTGAAGTTCTTCTTTCGTCCTAGTTTACATATTATTTGTCTTTTCAAAAAGTCTTATTGAGTACACAAGCAATTTAAGATTTTATTAACATTCTACCAGTGTTGTTTTAACAGCTGCATCCAAATCCTGCAAAAAAGAAAAAAATGTTTTTTACATTTGTGGTTTATTTTCAATGCGACAGCTGGTGTATACATAGCAAAATACTAGTATTCTTGTTCTATCAATACCACGTGTTAGATTCACACAATGCACCTAGTTGTCACTCCTTTGTTTTGAATTGTATATATATATATGCTTCTAATATATTAACCAATTAGACATTTAACTTACACACGGAACCACACGCGAAAAAAATGATGAAGAAATCGCTTTCGAGCTCCGTAAATATCTGTGAAATCCTACAATAAAATGTCTGCTCATAGATCAAAATAAAAATCTATGTTACAAACTACTGCTGAAATATGTACATTGCTTTAAAATAATCGATAAACGTATTATTCATTTAAACATATTTTATATTTTATTATATATAACAAAAAGGATCAGACACAAGTTATCACAACTAAGATAGTCCTCTCCTAAGTATAACAAGTTATAATATATAAATATAAAGACACGCAACAACAACATTAGATAATCATAGATTTGTACAATGGTTATAGAAAAAAAGAGTTCACAATTGCCAAATAGATAAACAACAGTCCTACGTCCAAAAGCTTATTCATCGGCATACTAAACAATATTAGTTAAAAAAAAAATCAAAGAAAAAAATCTTTCTAGAAGAAAATGAAAGACTTCTTTAATTAAGGGTGCATTTTGACTAAGATTTAAATTTTCGTTTCCATTTAGTTAAGTTCCAAGATCTAAAGACATAAATTATGTTGTTTAAAAGGTGAATTCTGATGTTTGCATGAAACGGACATTCAAAGAATAAATGAAATCTGCCTTCAGTCAGACTGCCGAACCGACAGCTTTGGTAATTTATTATATTGAATCTAAAAAGGTCATAATTTAGTGTTCAACATGCATGACTAAGTCTTGTTAATATAATGTTTGCCCTACGTTCTCCAACATTATAGTATTTTGGGGCTTTAGATTTCTTTCGTGGGGAATACTTATATTTGGAGATGGAATCTACATTTCTAACAACGCTATCGGTTTCATTCCATTGCCTTATAATATAGGGAAAATAGCAATTTATTGTCAGTTCTAATCCACAAAATGGTACTATGAGGTCAGGTTTGTTTCGATGATCATATCAAGAAATAGTTGATACATGAGGTTGTATTAGTGTTCGTAAATACTTAGGAGCTTGTCCATTATAGATATTGGAAGATAACGGTTTATTCTATCAGGCAAAGATTCCAAACCCGTTTAAGAATAAAAATATGTTATAAAATAGCACAGGATAAAATATATTAAAAGCATGCACTGCTCGTGAACTCCAATAAAAAATTAATTACCTACAGTAACAAAAGAAATACGTAATGTTCCAATTCCGTCTATATGCATGTTGTCTGTTCAACATCTCCACCTAAACAGAAAGAAATTTCTTGAATTTTCGCTCACATGAAAAAGCCTCGTGACGTCATAATCTGCGCGAGAGACGCACGCGGGACCTGAAATAGAATAAAAAAGTTTCCAATCTAAATATAGAAACTTAATCAAATCAAGAATGCAAACCTTTGTATGAATATGTGAAATTGGGTGGGGGTGGGGTGTCAACAAACCTGTTTTTTTCTCTTTTACTTTATCTTAATAAATAGAGAAATATCTCTTACTGGACGGTAAATCTCTTGTATGAGTTTTACTCGTGCTTTTTTTCTCTCCTTGTAATGTAAACAATTGACTGGTAAACGTTGAGATATTAATTGAATAAATAAATAAATAAACAAACAAACAAAAACAAACAAACAAACAAACAAACAAACAAATTAAAAAACGAACAAAGCAAGCTAGCAAGTACAAAAAAAACCAAATAAACAAACAGAGCACTCAATCAATCATGTTTCGAAAGGGGAATGACTGTTCACAATTGCGTTTTTAAAGCAATTGATTCATATTATAAATTTGCGTTTTTAACCATTCTTATGTACCGTTCATATCATAAAATATCTCCCTTTCCACCTTTTTTTCCTTCACTCCCGCCACTTACACCTCTGAAATTAAGCTGTATGCTATCCTGTCAAAGGAGAAGAACTACAACTCTATTCTTTTCCATTAATTAAGGTCTTTCCTTCGTAATGGAAAGACTTTAATGTATTTCGTTTGTTTATTATTATTATAAGTCAAAAGTAAAAAAAAAATACGCGACATATTGAAATGATCTTTGGTACCAAGTACCGGGTTACTAAAATCTTTATTGTGATTAGGGCACCACATTGTACTAATTAACTTATAAGAGTTATCTCCCCAATCCCTAAAACAATGTTATTGCTACTCTTCATAAACTATAAGAGTAAGCGAAAACATTTTTTTTTTGAAATGTTCAATGCCACATGTGGTAAATATAATACAGTTTGACCGAAATGATCCGTTGACTTCTTTCGCTCCTTTAATATTTTACCTAGGGGTGTTGCTGAAGTATCTCATAAACAATAAGCCGTACAGACCTGGGTCTTCAGATTTGAGATCCTTGGACCATAAATTGGAAATACAGGTCAAGGCCAAAGGTCAAGGTCATGTTTTAGATTTTGACATTTCTTTATTTTCCTTATTGTTTTCAAATGGTTATAGATAGAGGAGATTTAAACGGTGAAAATTCACTAGGTCTTTTTAAGGGGCAACTTTGTTACTTATAACTGTATTGTTTTTACCATTCTGTAAGGGGCATCATCCCAGTGTACAGTTTGTTAAAAGACATTATTAGACATAACTCTTGAACAAAAGGTCCTAGACCCAAAATCTTTCGCAATGACACCAAGGATCAATGACCTTGGGAAAGATCAAGGTCATGTCTTTCAATGTCAAATTTGAGGGTTTTTTTACCCTATTTTAAGGGTTTCATGCATGTTTAAAAGCTTTTTTTTATTCCTTCTGCGTTTATTTAGATATATATTACTTCCCGTAATGTGTATGAATCCCATTGACGGTGTGCAAAAAGACATTATTAGCTATAACTATAAAACCAAAGGTCCTAGACCCATTGGGTCTTTTGAAATGATATTAGCGATTAATGCCTTTGATTAGGGTCAAAAGGTCCAAATTCAAGGTATCATCCTAGGTAATGAACTTTGAGTTTCTGACCCTATTTTAAGGGTTTTATGGGTTATCTTAATGTCTTTCAAAGCATTCTTAGTCCGAGGAAAACTTTTCAATTGTTCCGGGGATACTATCTCTGGCGTTCAAATTTCTTGGATGTCAGAAACGCGTTATCATATAATAAATTTTCCAATTTTCATTGGTTACCATTTAACTTTTTTCTGAAAATCATTCAAGCAACTATGCAGATAAAGTTTATAGTTAATGGTAACTATAAGACATGTGCGTGCGTATGTGAATATGGAGATAACCTGTAAATTTTGGTGTCTTTCCAGCATGGAGATTTTAAAATTATTTTAAATGCATTGCAAATTACGCAAGCAAATGTAAGTCCCTGATACTGGTTATAATATATATCTTACGTTTTCACTGCGATCATTCATAGTGAATGTTAGACTCAGGAACATGACTCTTCCATTTTAAATTTTCCTTGGAGGTCGGTATTTTCGTTATTTTACAGCCACTTATGCGCACTACTAATTACAATTTGGAATGATTCATTTGAACGTTTCTGCGAAATTTTAGTTTTTTCTTTGAAACAAGCTGACTGAAAATGTTGCTGTGTCATTTAGTGTGGATTTTGGAAGCGTCCATAACATCTGTTATTTAAGACTTTTTCCGCTGCATTAAAATCATCCTGTTTTTTCTCTTACTGAAATAAATTTTTATTATGTTTACTTTCAAAATTTTGCTTTATTACTATGCAATTTATATGTTTTTTTTTATTATTAGGATTCACACAGACAAGGTACTGTGTGAATATTGTTGCATGTGTAAGTATTTTTTATCATATATTTTCATACAATAAATACAATAAAACTATAATATCCAATGAAGACCTTTTTAAATGATAAATGAAATGTAAAGACGATTGTATGCATTCTGTATTTACCATTCGGATTGGAGTTGTATTCCCAAGTTTTATGTGGATCTCCTCAGGTATAATCCATGGGTATGTCCCTTCAACGTGGTTCTTATGTACAGAATAAAACTCTCCATCGGGTATAATTGGTACTGTTCTACCAATTCTGATAAAAATGCTGTTAATTCTTATCAATCTTCTCTCGCTTAAACAGTTTCCATTCTGAAACAGAAATGTAAAGTATCATTTATTGAGGGATGATTGAATGTAGTGGTTTAACTTTTATTTATCGATATATGCAGTTAAAAAGGATAAATAGATTCTTAACGAATAATTTGATTTTGTATTTCAAATGAAAAAAAAACCACATATACATGTAATCGTTAAATTTGTCATTTTAGACCAGGTACATATAGAAATTCTCCAATGTCAAGTGCCCCTATTTGCTGCATACATGTATACAATCATAACATATAAAGGAAATGGTATGATAGATAAGAGAAATTACCTAGCCCTAGATATTGAAGAAATAGTAAAATTCACTAATTCTTCCTTTATTTTAGTAAATATACGTAACTCAAAATGAGAATAAAGAGTTGGTCATTTCACACCTAGTATTTAATAGTGGTAAGTAATCGTTTGACCTCAAGTTAAGTGTTGTATGTCATGCTAATAAACACGTGATTGGTGATATCTTTGTCTATTCTGAAGAACTGTGCTTACATTTTAATATATTGTATTCGATAATGTAGAAGTGTAAAAGAAAATGTTTCAATTGTTTATCGATTGAAATAATTTTCAACGTTTTACATGATATTACTTATCAACGGATTTCGACGAGGTATTGGATTAGAAATTGTCGATATTTCATCCGAGTTTAGTCCGTGTTTTCATGATGTTCTTTTTGCTGAATCTTTGTTTTTCTGTGAAAATGTTCTTTGTTGGTTGTTATTTCTAACTACATATTTACAATTTTTGTTAACTGTTCCAGCTAATACTAACATAAAAAAGAGATGTGGTATGATTTCCAATGAGACGACTCTCCAACAAAGACCAAACGACGTAGATTTTAACAACTATAAGTCATTGTACGGGCTTATATTGGTTTTGTTTCTGTGTATCATATTTGTTTTTCGTTCATTATTTTGTACATAATTTAAAGCCGTTAGTTTTCTCGTTTGAACTGTTTTACATTTGTAATTTCGGGGCCTTTTATAGCTGACTATGCCGCATGTGTTTTGCGGATTGTTGAATGCCGTACGGTGACCTACAGTTGTTAATTTTTGTGTCATTTGGTATCTTGTGGAGAGTTATCTGGTTGGCAGTTATACCACATCTTCTTATTTTTTATATTTTATGTTTATATGTGCATCTGGATTTGTACACTTTTAATTTGAGAACGTTTACATTTGAAGAGCATAACAATTCGTAAATTTCATTATTTACGTTTTCAAACGTTTTTAATCTGTTTTGTCCGTGATGTCTATATTTATACAAATAATGAGCAATTGGAAATGATGTTACTTTTTTTATTTGTAGTACCATAGAATTTTAAATAGAGCACGTATTGTTTTTATATTTGACTATACCGAATTGAAAAATAAAATTGAATATCCAGCCTAACAAAAGAGAAACAACTCAAACTAACATATACAATAAAGTAATTGAGCTACGCTTTGGTTAGAGGTTTTACACTATAAATATATCATTGAACAAACGACATCGGTCACAAACGCTACTGCATCCAAAAACTAACCAATCCCCATTATATGTTGTGACCAATAAAAGTAAAATATTGAAATTTTTGTAGACTTTATCCAGCTCCAATTAGCTCCTGAATTTTAACAGTCGACGAACACTATCACGCCCCTTTTAGAGTTTATACAACTCTCTCGGGTTTTTGTTTGCTATTTGATTTATGAAATGTGACCACAGGTAAACTATGGTTGCCTACATTTGTAACACGTTATTTATCAAAAGTTGTCATCATATTTTAAGAACAAATAGAAATATTCTTCAAAATGAGGCTCAAATAGTTTGGCTAGTATCCCATTACAATTAATACTTGTTAAGTATCTTTAGCATTATACAAGACAGCAAAACCTGAACAAAACAAAATATCATAAAAATACACATGTTGGCATAAAAGATATAAAGTTCTAATGAAATTCACCCAATGAAAACTTAAAACATTACAATGAAATTATGATTGCACACAAAACAAATGTACTATATCTCAAGGTAAAATAATAACATTAATTCGTAAATTTATAAATTCTCTTTTCCTAAAGTATGAATATTTGAATAGTATAAATACTTAATTAAGGAACTTTTTTGAGAGACACAAAAACTAAATAAAACTAAAAAGACCTTACCAGATAAAACATGTTAAAGACTGTTTAATTGTATTTAAAGGATAATAAACAAACCATGGTATGTGTGTAGGTCGCTCTCCCGTTATCAGGTAAACCAATTCTTGTTTCGTTCAGTTTTAGAATCAATGATCTAAATGAATGTTGTAGTGCCCATAAAACAACTACATAAAAATTATTATATTTAGATTAAAACAAAAATCCTCAACATCAACAGACAGTGGAATGATTGGTTTCCAATTTCCGTATAAAATTGTATTTGGTTTGATTATGATGATGAGTTGTGAATATATGTCTATTAAAAGAAAGACAAAAGATACCAAAGAGACATACAAACTCATAAGTCGAAAATAAACTGACAACGCCATGGCGAAATAAAAAAATGACCAACAGACAAACAACAGTATCCAAAACACAACATAGAAAACTAAAGACTGAGCAACACGAACCCCTAACAAAACTGGGGGTGATCTCAGGTGCTCGGGAAGTGTAAGCAGATCCTGCTCCACATGTGGCACCCGTCTTGTTGCCCACGGTAATTTGTCTAATTCGTTAGGTCATACTCGGGAAATGTTGACGGAATTGTTGTTACGATTTGTGGAGCATATCCGCTATCATCTGTGAAACAAATATTCCATAATGGTCAACCAACTGGTTATGGCGTCGGTAAAATTTACGAAGGAATGATTTCAACTTCACCACTTGGAACTCTTGGTTTAATAGCTTCTTTATGAGCATCAACCCTCTATCAAGGAAATCATGATAGGAAATACCAGTCCTGCAATATCGTATCAACTGGGAGATATATACTCCTTATACAGGCGATGCTGGAATGTTGCTACAGGAAAATAGAAAGTTCACAATTGAGAAGCTGAAATCATCCCTTTTGTCGTAAAGTTTTGTTTTGAACCGACCCTCATTGTCCATTTCTAGATGAAAGTAAAGATATGAAGCAGACTTAATTTTATCTGTTGTATCCTTAATCTCAATTTCGATTGGATGTTTTTTGAAATGATACATTCCATGAACTAATTAATGGTGGGGGGAGTGATTCCGATGCCTTTTTCCAGGGAGTCTTCGATTTAAACTTTAAAAATATTTCCAGGCAGTTAAGTACAGTTATATATATTTAAAAACATTGCAAATTATGCAAGATTGAGCTAGGTGTTAGACTTTTCTAGGGCTATTAAAAGCAGTAGAGACCACTTGGTACAATCATTACCACAGTGGGGGTCCAAAAGTGCTCCTGATTTTTTTCGAATTCGACAAGATACACTCCTTAGAATCTATAGCACGAGACCGTACGAATGTTTATTAATTTGTGTCTTACAATAAGATATAAGTTACAACAACACAAGTATAAATCAGGCATAGTAACATTGACATCCCGTTAACGGCCAAATAAAGTGTTAGTTCTCTGTGGTCCAGTACATACTGATTTGAGATAAACAAGAATTCCATTTGTTACAATGATTCCTTGATTAGTAGATGTTTGGTTTTCATTTAGTTGCAGGTGTTCATGCATTTTCAGGACGAGAACAAGTTAACAAAAGGTACGTTTTGTAAAAGTGGTCGTTCGGGATGCAATTTTGATTGCCATCGAAAAATGAGTGTATATGGTATAGAACAGAAATGTCGACTTGAAACATGCTACATAGGGGCCACTCAAAGAGTTCTTGCAAGGGTTCTTATCATGCAGGGAGTGAAAAAAAGAGGTATTGGATTTAAAGTCCCAGTTCTGAACGGACATGACTGCATATTTACACATCCCATGCAACCAAACGAAAGCCTAACTATGGTAAAAGTTTACCTGCTGGTTGGAAGAAGACCACAAGTGACCATACTTCTATTCCCAAGTCACACTTGGTGTTCAATGTGTTAGAACAGTTTACAACAGTTAAAATAGGACGACTTAATTGTGAGGCTAATATGAGACAGTATATATAAATGCCCCCAAAATAAATGTATATTTACCATTTTGATGTAAGGTGTTTCCCTAAAATTGCCGCGCTTTTGAATGTGTACTCTGCAGTAAATGAACGTAGTTGGTTTACCGAGAAAATAACAAAAGTCAAATAAAAATATTCTCAAGATTATTTAGAGAACAAAGAATTTATAAAATGCAACTTAAGAAAGGTGTCATATTCACTTTATCATGTTTATGAAAATATATTTTATTCACTTGATGACAATTATAATAATAAGAGGGCGCCACTTGCATTGTAGACTTCCTGTAAAAGACGTGAACACACGTGGTCCTAAAACGAAGATGATATGGGAATTTTATCATAGTTTCAAATGTTTAAATTTGGTAAGTAAGTACCATTTGACAATAGTGTGTTATAGCATTAAATACCAATATCTCAGTACGAAGATGAGGTTTCTTGTTTGACGTTCGCACATTTTGCATTAAAAGGGCAGATGGAATCGAGATTCATCCTTAAAGAATAACTACTACAACGAAGAAGAATAATAGTGTTTATCTAAAATCCGAAAGAAATGATCCTATTTAGATTTAAAGACAAAACCACTTATATTTCTTTTAAGATGCATTATTCATAATATGGTATGTCTTTCTTTCCCTTCAGTCATTTGATTCAACCTCAACTCACTTGATAAAATCAAAAACTTAATTCGAAATTCATAAAACTAAGAATTAAAAAGCAATTGTCAAATACAAATTTGCAGGAACTTGTGTGGTCGACAAAAAGCAGACATTAAACCCAACAAATGAAATCAGGAACAGAACATAGAACCTTTGAATATGGAAGAATAACAAGACACAACTATTACCCGAACCACATATTTAGTTGATATATGGTGACAAAAACCAGTATTACCATTTTGAGGGAAAACAACGCTGTCAGAACCATGGTTTAATTCTTGAAAAAAACATATACAGAATGAATTACTTTTAAAGCTTTCTCCCTACTTAGCGTTCTCCCTTCTTAGTTTGTTTTTGCTTTCAATGTATGTTTTATTTCTAAACTTTGACCTATAATTGTTAATTTTTATACATTGTGACTTGGATGGAGATTTGTCTCGTTGGCACTCATACCACATCTTCTTATTTATATTGTTTATTCTAACATCAGAAAACATATCATTGATTTGCATTCGAAATTGACATGCTACTTAGGATGACAAAACTAAATGAAAAAAGAAAAAAAACAAGAGTGTGTTGATACAAACAGTTTATGAACGTCCAACAGAAACATCAACATGTGTATGTACTCATGTTTGTACATTATCCCTGAAGTCACAACAATGCTCAGGTGATCTGTTTGCTAATAAGTTATCGAATGCAGAATTGTTCACACTGTGTTCTTGGATTGTGCATAACAAAAAGCCTAATTGGTACAATTAAATGCATATATTTTTTTAATTGAAAATGTGATCTTATATTTACGATTGTACTGTTATTGGTGTTACCACAATATTGGCGCGAATTTGAATTTGTATTGTAAACTCCATAAAGACCAACAAAGATATTTCCGTAACTGATACTATTTCTAAAATGAAATTACCCACTCTTATAAATTCATCATGATACCAGGATTAAAATCTTGTATACCAAATGAGCGTTTCGTCTAGAATTGAATATGACCTAATTATAAATTCAAACAGACAGTGGTACACAAAGGTGTAGATATTTGTGTACATGATGCAATACACAAGGTTAAAGTTTAAATGTATCCATCTAAAATTCTATTTTTAAGTCCTGGTGACACATTCCTCCTTTCTACAAACAAAGAAGCAACCACAATTTTATTTTCATAATAAAAAGAGAAAATCAAATAAAAAAATATATTTTCATGCGTAGCTATTCTTTTAGCATGTCTTCCTTTATCACTTATCACATTTAACATGCCGACTTTGGAATAAGAAAAAAATGACAATAATTAAATACGGTACCGTTGCTATATTGGTAGTATCAAATGTTTCAAACGTTTAATATCATTTAATTTCACTTCATAATTTGAAATCTTGGCTGTTTTCGATGCAATATATTGTTTTAACATGAATATTATTTTTGAATTATGTATTTCCATAATTAGTTGTACACCATGTCTTAATGTTGTAGGTAAAACAAAATTACACCCCCTTCAAATTTTGTTTTTTCTCTTCGTTTACATAGAGACTGTGTTATACATTTATACGGTTACCACAGCATAAGGTTTCAATATTTTATATTGTCCTCAGTTAATTCATTGAGTTATTTCGCTTTGATCATTCAAATAAAATTCAGTTGAATTGCTTCCTTGGACTTACCAAAACAGTTTTGTTAAAAAAAAACAATAGTATTACATGACTATGAAAAATTTCATAATATCAAGCTCATTATCAGAACAAGCTGTGTCATTTTTTTTAATAAAGTAATTCTTCTGTATTCTGAACATCAAATAAAACCCACAACAGTCAGTGCAGTGTCCATATGCCATTTTGTTTTTCTTTGCTGACATAGTTGTATGTTTTATAGTGATTAAGATTATAACACATGGTTGACTGCTGTACTCCATTTTTTTTACCCTTTTACCTATTATGTCTGTTTGTTTTGCTCACACATTGATGTCTATATAATAAAACTCTATGCGACTGTCATACAAGTTAGAGGTTAAAGAGAGGTGAAAAGTACCAAAGGGACATTCAAACTCAAAAGTCAAATATAAACTGACAACAGCATGGCTGAAAAAGAAACAAACAACAGTACTCTGAACACAACATAGAAAACTAAAGACTGAGCAACACGAACCCCACCAAAAATTTTGGGTAAGCTAGCAATAAATCCAGATTTAATCCACCATTTTTTACAAAAGGACATGCCTGTACCAAGTTAGGAATATGACAGTTGTTTCCATGCGTTTTTTGAGCTTTTGAATTTGTCATTTAATAAGGTAGTTTCCGATTTGAATTTTCCTTGGAGTTTAGTATTTTTGTTATTTTACTTTTTTTTCAGATATGATTATGTAGATTATTAACATGAATCAGGTTTGAATACACTAACTTGGAAATAATCATTAAAACCAAGAACATTGCAGTTACTATGTTGAGGAAGTTATAAGATGATAACTAATAGCGCCAATTTTTTAAATACAGAATTACTGGCTCAGACAATAAGCATATGATAGGCAGATAAACAGGATGGTAATTGGTGTCTTACTGTATGCCAAGATAAGATCCAATTACAAAATTCTTCAAAAGATACAATAATTTAGCAAGAAATTTAAAAGCAATTTAAATGTCTTTAACTACTTACTTACTTTTATGACAATAACTTATCCAATTAAGAAAAACAAAAGTTTCTAAATTACTAAATAAAAAGAAAAAAATCAATAAAATCAATTAACAAGACCTAAGACCATTACTTTTTTGTTCAATGTATTTCGTTTAAACTTTCATTAACTCGTGATATGAATGGTAAAAATGTCGGTTTTTAAATAGCTATTCTTACCTTTTTCTTGCTTTAGAGACTGTATGTGATCGCTTAGTATTTGAATTTAAATTACCGCCATGATTGAGAATGAAACAATCGTTTTGATTGGTTCATGATCATTTGAAATACACATATGTAATCCGAAGATCATTTCAATATTATTTTTTAGAACAGATTTACTTTATAGAGGGCATCTAAAAATCTATAAATATGCATACATATTTTTCTGTATTTAAATGTAATTAATTTAAGAAATGGACACGTGTTTCTGTTTCATGCATCAATTAATACGACCATTTTCCATTATTTAAAATAGATATTGAAAAATACCGAAATTGCAACGGCTTGAATAGCAGGAGCACAACATGCTAATACAAAACAATACACGATAGATTATAATTCTATATGACAACACCAATTCACAAGTTAAAAAGACCTATCTTAAACTAGTTGTAGGAATTACACGTATTGAATTATGCATATTCTACATACACAATGTTAATCATTATTAGATAAGATTAATGCGGAAGCAAATACATGTAATTAATGTTTAAACGGAAAATATATAACAATTATGAAAACTTACTATCCCTATTAATACAAAGAGGTATGATTTATGTACACACATGTCTGTTGCATAAATGTGGTTCACCCAATGTTAAAAATTATAATTCAAATCCATATAAAACTTATAACTATCATGTGTCATTTTTCGAATTAAAGATTTTTATACAGATTTTTATCAGTTGCGTTTAAAAAAATATAATGTAAAATGTTTTTTTTACTATACTATCCTTTGTCAAATGTCCGGTTATTATAAATGTAGGCAATTTCCTTGATCAAAATTCGAGTGGTACCTGCAAACATTAGGTTATAAATTTTGAGATGGTAAGAACTCTAATGTTGCAAATATAGTCAAGTGACACTATATTTGTTACTTTTGGTTGACGCTCTGAACAGATAATTGAAACTAGCTATGTCTGTCTTCCTACTCGTAATTATGTCCTACATTTCTACAAAGTAGACTCAAAAAGAATAAAAAGAACCTAGCCCTATTTATTTAAACGACATCATGATTTGGTATACATTTATGAAACATATGTGTCAAAAATTACCACATATATGTTCCAATTGTAAACGTCATTCTTCGTTTGTGATACCACCGAATAGTTAATGTGTCTGATAAAGCTGGTACATAATCCATACCAAACATATATTGCAACGGTTGAAATGACACAGACTTTTCGACTTCAAGTATAAAGAGTATTTTTGTTAAAGTGAGTTTCTTTTTCAATAAAATAGGTAAAATTCGGCTTGTCACATTTAAACTGATGATTTTAGTATTGTTGACAGTGTCCCCATTAAATGCGTAAGAAAAAATACCGATATATCGTAAATAACCTGAATTCTTCCATTTTATACGTCATTTATTTGTCGCAGGTAAGGGGGAGGGTTGAGCACACACACATGTTTATCTCCGCCACATTCTTTATGTGCCTATCCCAAGTCAGGAGCCTGTAGTTCAGTGGTTGTCGTTGGTTCATGTCTGTCATATTTTTTTGTTCGTAATTGTTTTTGTAGCAAATTAGGCCGTTGGTTTTCTCAATTGAATGATTTCATATTTTTCAAGTCGGGAACTTTTATAACCAACTATACAGTATTGGTTGTTCTCTTTGTTGAAGGCCGTACGGTTGCTTATAATTGCTTACATCTATTTCATTTGAACTTTGGTAGATAGATGTCTCATCGGCAGTCATATCAAATCTTCTTATTTTTATATGTATTGTCTTGCGAAAAAAAGAATCACATATATTTATTTAAAACAGTTGAAGACTATCGGGGATTTTGAGAAAATAATAATAATCTGAACATATACATATTGACTCTTGCAACTGATTTTTCAAAACGCCATATGTTGTAATTAGACTTCTTCATATAACGGAGATGGATGCTGACACTTCGTGTGACTAACATGTACCTTCACTACTAGAAAGGCATCTAATATTAATCTGTTTAAATGTCATGTTGAGTCGCAATCAAATATTGAGGACTGATTATATCATCCCTTATGTCTTTACCCGATTATATAATAAACGACGTCAAAAAGAATAAATAGAACCTAGCCCTAGGTTTTACTTGTCACTACATGATGTCCTTCCATTAAATTATCAAAAAGTGATTATGTTAATCACATCAATATCCTTGAACTTTAGATAAGGTATCACAGCTATACATGGTAAGGCTAAGTCTTCTCCATAGCTTGACTTACAATCTTTGGTGAATTCCTATATCTTTATCTTCCTCGGTTGAAAACTGTATGTCACGACTAAATAACTATAAATTATTATAATTTTCGAATTGCAACCCTTTCAATTTAAGTTAACAACATTGCAGAAGCGCCGTCATATACAATGTATTTCCTAGTTGATAAGAAATGTGCATTCCCTATCAAGATTCATTCTAATAAGGGAAATTTGCTAATTACAAAGAATTTGTAGAACAAACTTTGAAATGATTAAGTTCATTATAATGTCAGCTCATTATTAAAACGACATCATGATTTGGTATATATTTATCTAAACATTTTATATAAACGACTTCAGGATTTGGTATACATTTATGTATTATCTGTGTCAATATTAACCACATATATGTTCAAATTTTATACGTCTTTCCTCGTTTGTGACACCATCGAATGCTTTTCATCATTAACCAACACTACAATGCCAACAAGTACTGCATACATTGCTGAGCCTTCCTATGCACATGTCACATATGCATGGGTTCACCTTATTTTTATAAAGGTCTGTGCTTGAAATTTTTATAGTTTTTGTGTTTTGCTATGTATCAATATCTGATTATTTTATATTAATGACCAGCTTTGGTATGCGTTATTTAGAACATGTGGGTTTTTAAACTTTCAGTTTGTATATAATCGGTCATGATTAAGGTTAGATACTTGTCATGTGCTATAATTGGTACTGTTATAATGTCTGACAGGAGAAATTTACTGATCCGTTTTTATGATGCCTTAACAACGAACATCTGTCATCAATGGATTTTTTTTGGATATCAAACAACTGTTGTCACAAGTGCATTAAGACATTTATACAACTTTGCATTAATTAATTGTTAGTTTAGAAAGGACAACATGTTTATCATGTTTATACTACGTATAACACCACATTTCTGTGATGTCCAAAAAGTATGCAATATATATTTAAAAGTCTTTACCATTAACTAAATATAGTCATAATGGAGTCCTGTATATACGACACGATAAACTATAGGTTGTGTAGTGTTTATGAAAAAAAAAAATAAATGAAGTGTTGTATGGCTTTTTGTCAAAATGTATATGCTTCAAACTTCTAGAGTTTGAGCTTATACTAAAACTACTACTCCTTCCTTTACATTGATTCCTTCTGATAATTTATTTGTCCACAATCCAACATTATATATACATATACAATTCTCAAGTTGTGTCTCTATAAGATAAAAGATGGGGATCATATCAATGTACCAGTAAGTAAACAAAACCAAAAATATATGAATATTAAGTATCTACTCAAATGACGGATATTGTGTGAATCAGCTTTTTTTACAGCCGATTATTTGATAACACACTAACTTTTGCGATAGATATGGTATATATAAGTGTCTTGTGATAATAATGAGGACAATCAAATACCTTCGACAATTTTTTTTACAAATGTTTTATGACAGCAAATGGTGTTTGAACAACAAAGTAGAATAAGAGTTTCCTTATTCCAATAAAAAATTAAAACACCTAATGGTTCATCAAAAATAAGAAAATATTGAAGTGAGAGTCATCATTAAGAATAGAAATTGTAAGATACTCAATTGTAATAGGACCCGTGCTTTTCAAAAGGGTGATAAATGTAAGTTATGTAGTTTGGGAGAAAATGAAATACATTCATTACACCATAAACACTTTGATCATTTCCTTTTCCTATTTATCGACCAAAGTTTTAGTTACTTAGAGATATGGGAGTTTTTGAAAGTATTTCGTCTCAGAATTCAGTAGAGTACTAGTAATATATCTACATATTTCATATACAAGTTTTCAAATAGACTAGACTGTCTTCACGGTCTGCATTGTTTAGCTTCACAGATAAGTGAGGATTTAAACTAAAAACTAAGTCAAATATTTTTTACAGATCACATTTGACTTCATTTAATTACTTTGTGTGTTCATGTGCTATTTTCATTTTCAAGGCAACGTGTAAGTTTTGAAATATAATTAACAAGTAATTATTAAATTCCTATTATCAAACCTGTTTATTCAATTAACAAAGACACGCAATGATATAACTTTTACGATGAGAAAGGGGTTTATTTGAAATTCATATCTGTATAGAGACTACAAATGGTTTAAATGCTAAATTGGTGCAACAAATTATCAAAATTTAAAATATGTCTCCTGTTCGAGAAACCACATTTTAAGGTATTGTCTACCAAAAAACAATTATATCATCACAGCAAATATAATATCTTTTTTTTAATGATTTAATAATTGAAATGAATTTGATAAACGTTTATCTATATATCACTGGATATGTTAATGACCGGAAATTGGAAAGAACGTGATCAAAGCGAAATAAAAATAAAATTCTATTAAGAAAGTTTTATATTCTCCTTTTAATGCATCATTTCTTGGATTTGAATAAATATATATTTAGAAAATAAGACATTGACAACGGAAAACAATTGCATACTTTACTGATTCTTCACTGATATTAATACAATCTTAAAATCAAATTCTGATTCAGCAAAACAAATTAAAGGTTGCACTTTGTAAATACAGCTGTTTCTCAAACCACGCTTCTTTTGGAGAGATATAGAATATTCATAGATAATTAATTTTGTTTACATACTGGTTCCCAGTTATGATCTCTATGTTTCATCTCATAGAGACATAACTTGGGAATGTTACCAGTAAATATACATATGCATATTGTTTATATTGAAAATCTGAGGTAATCCTACAGTTAAGGTAGGGGTAGTTAAGAAATTTAGTGTTAGTTTAAACTCTTAGAAGTTTGGGGCATATAAACGTTGAACATATGCCGCACAGCCCTATATTTTGGCCTTTGAAAAAAATAGTAGTGAATATGAACTTTCCATTCTAGGAAATGATTTTTTTCAAAACTTCATAGTAAAAGTGGTACAGTTTCAGCCATAAAAGGAGTTCTTATGGGAAATTGCATTGTCAATATTTACAGACATGCAACCTAAAGAATTTTGATAACAATCAGATTAAAACGTCTCATTAATGTGGACATTTTTTTTACCGAAAGACATGAAGGAAAATAATTAAATCTGCATTATATACCTCATATTTTATCTGAAAATACAGTACAATGTACACCTAAAAATATTTTTAGTTAGACGGAAATGATTCAGTTGATCACGCCAGGTTTCAGTTCTTAATCACGTGATTTCAATTAGTCGTTATGACATTAAGTAACTTATAAATAGATAAATAGTGTTGAACATATGTTCTAGATAAATCAACATCTAAAGCGGTAAGGTTTTGTTTTACTTATTGTATAAAGACTTGAGCATGCTCATATTTTGTAAGTCAATGACTGCCAATATGACACCAGTCAGACAATAATTCTAACTATTCTTTATATAATATCAAAGTTGTTTTACTGATGCCATTTTCTTCAATATCTATCGTCTTCAGATAAAAAAGGCGATGAAGGAGATAATGATAAAAAATCAACGAGTAAAGTAGATGGTATATTTAGTGTAAAATGAATAGTTTTCTGACAACAAATTTTTACCGGACTTTCATATAATTTATAATTTAAGCTTATCTAAAAAGGTCATGTGGTAAGAGTCAATCATTCAGGATCCAAACAAGATGCATTTGGTCATAAATCACATAAAATATGTAAAACATAGATTTAAAACTGCATTTTTCATGAAATAAATGTATCGAGTGTAAAATAACTTTGAAATCACACAATTATTATTATGACAAACATCATAGTATAGATATATACATTTACACATGTATGTGTTTTAGGAATTACATTTTGTCAATTTTTTAGGTACATCTAAATTCCTGTTTTATAAATAATATTGATGATTCATAAGTCAGAGGGAATGACAGTTTTATAAACATTCTATCACAACACAGGTTACCAAGAAATAAAACCTTAAAGACTGTGTGTAAGTGTCGGTGAATTCAAAATATATAGTGTCAAAAAATATAGAGCAGAATATAAGTAAACAGATCACTGCATCTTATTTCATTTAAGAAAGTGATTTGTTACTATCTGAATGAAATGGCTAATATTTTCAAATAAATTTCTGCAACTGATATTTGCTTAAATCAGCATGCATTTGATTTATTTAAGTTTCATTTACTGTCGAATCCATTTGCCGTTTGCAAAATTATTTTCACCATTCCTTGTACTGTAATAGATAACTGTGTTGATATTTTCGTCAATCTTTATTTATAGAATCTAGCTGTTAAGCTTATGTTGTTTATGTGAACTTTTTTTGGATCAAATAAAAACATATCGTATTTTAAAAGACAAATATTTTGTATGACATACACCATTATACAAACGTTTATGTGCGTGTGAAATTGTTTCCGATGTAAATTTTGTTAACATTTTAAGTAGATTGGTATCAACTATGACACCTGCATTTGCGTTTTATAAATGATTTGATGAATCATAATTTATTTACCCGGACAATGTTGTAAATATCATAGCACACGAAACGTTATAAGAAATTTCAATTAATTTTCTAAAGTTCTTGTCTTTTGTCTAATTCATTCGCTGTTTATGATAACTGTCTTGATATTTTAGATTGTTTTTTTTACTTGTAATTAATTTGGCAATGCCGTTGGCGCACTATTTATGAGATAGTTATGCCTTCTTGTAATGTCCAACCTCTTTTTACCCTTTTGTTTAACAGTTGCGGCAATTTGTCACTATATGTATATTTTTTTAATAATTTTAATTCCATTCAATTTCGCCTGCATTGAACAAACCATTCCCATTACTATGTTATATACAAAATGCTGACGCAAATTATTTTGATATCGATATGGTACAATATATTCAATACTTTGTTCCTCCTTAAAATAAAATAATCCTCTTATTCCAAAAAATAATTTTTATCTCTACTTATGTTTGCTGACTTATTGAAAACGATTTTTTTTTATATATTCATCATTCTTATTTCTACTTAGAAAAATTAAAACTGTTTTTACTACAGCTTAAAGAGAAAATCATCTATGTATATCTGAAGCGTGTATTTTTGATAATAGATTTACTTATTTCAATGTTTATGATGATAACCCTGTAGTTTTTAATCTTAAAAATGGTGTGTAGAACTTTATCTGATTTAATTGGTAAAGATTTTCGCATATTGAACAAAAGTCAAATATGTTCATTCATATAACTTAATTATACCAAATTACAATTTATCACAGTAAACATGGATCTTATAATTTAAATGTACCAATTTGACGCCAGAAAGTGTACTTTTTTCCTTACTATTAATATTCATATTAATCATGTAGTGAACTGTACGTTCCTTAAAATAGAATATAAAATTTTACCGACTTTTGAGTACTGTTAAATGTTTCCTCAAATGTTATCGTCTGATAATGCCATAAAATAATTTTTAAAAAACCTGCTTAATTCTCGGCTGTTGAAGAAAATTAGCATTATATATTTTATCTCACATTCAATTTTAAGAGGCGTTGTATAAGATTCATCTTTTAAATGTAATTCTTATTAATCAGAAATATTTCCAATAACCGTTGATTGATGTGTCTATGATCATGACACAACGATTTCTCTTACTTTACATCAGTATATTAACCACCTTCCAACAAACAAGTCTACTAAAATATCCCTCTTTCCGAGGTAAACAGCTTGTAGGAAAATTACTTACTGTTGAGGGAAATCAAATTGTTTCCGATAATACATTACCAGATGTACTGGTGAGGCATAAACTGAATTTTCACTTTTTTAAATAGAAATTGAACTATCTTTAATGATGTTGCCTTATAAACTGAGTGCACATTGAAGTTTTGTCGGGGTTTGTTTCATACAGATATTAGGCAAATATTTCTCTAAATTATTCGATGTTCAAGTATAAATGCATGTTTTGCTATAACGAGTCAAAAGTCGTACTTAAAAAAAGGTAACTTTGAAAATGATGTGAAAATAATTGTCATACTGAAATAATGATATGATTAATTGTTTAACTGTTATTCAAGTATGCACATTGAATAAGAAAAAACAGATTGAATTTCATTATATTAAAAGCCGTGAAACCGATTTTCATGCGTCATATTATACATCCCGGATGTATATGTCACGTCAAGACGTCATGTATTAACCTTTGTGAAATGAAACAAAAACTTTAAAAAAATTCTTACACGTTTTTAAAAAATATGATACAATAATTGTATTGTAAATCTAAAAATAAAAATAAATGTGTGAAATACAAATACTGAAATATGTACATTTTCATAATAAAGATGAAAAAAAATTGAAACGGAAATAAAATAGATCTTAAGAATATGAAATTGATATTATATCTGAAAAATCGTAAGATGGCTACATTGATTAAATTAAAAATGCAAACAGACATGTATAAATTCTTTAAAAAAAATACCTGTTTTCGCGCTATTTGTTTCCTACTAGTATTATTGTTTTCATTCTTACATCATTTAACCAAATACAATTCTGAACTTGTACCTATGATAATACACCAAAATAGATTTTAAAAGTACTGATACTATATTCAAGAATATGGCAGTTGCTTCTTACTTGTTCTGTTGGTTGATATCGTTTGATTTCTTCAGTTTTTAAGGACTTCTTCTTAATGAATTTGTCTTAGAGTTCGATATTTTTGTATACATCAAATAAGGACATATGACAGTTGTTATCCATTTGTTTGATGTGTTTGAGCTATAGATTTTGTCATTTGATTAGGGACTTTCCTTTTTGAATTTTCCTCGGAGTTCAGTATTTTTGTGATTTTACTCTTTTTCAAATTAGTGAATATATTTTTTGACTGACTAATCGCTAATCCTTGTCTTTGAAACTCCCATATATAATAATTTGGATATGTTAAATATAATATTGGTCATCGCTCAAGGATCATTCAAGGATAATTTGTCTATCAGTAACAGTTTTAATTAACAACTTTACGGTTACATTGACTGTTAATCTGCCTTTTTTCTTCCAAAACCGATAATTTATTTAGAGGATCGATGAAAATCATAAATGAAGAAAGACTTTGTGCCTATTTGATCGATGTACTTATGAAAAGACAGGGACTTGTTATCATAGTTTTTGTCGAGTATGCAATCATATACCTAGAATATTTGAGGTGGCTGTGTTGTATTTCTCCATCTTGGATTTTGAAGTAGAAGATAACAATTGGTTTAGATCTGCAATGAAATGTGCAAATTTTGAGGGTAGTATGTAATTCATATGTAAAACTTTTCATGTTAATATAGAAAAGTATGTTTTTTATCATATTAACTGCTGTATTTTCTAAAAAAAACACAATATGTTTGTTTGATTAATTTTTTTTCAACCTTGCCACATAGGGGAAGATAATTCAGATAGTAGGTGAGATAACTCAGATAAAGTAATTTTTTATAATCATGATAATAGAAAGTGTTGTGAATTTACCTATTTTAATGTGTAGCAAGAAAATAAGTCAGGTGATCTACTTTTTTCGTTTTCTTATCTGAAAGCATGTTATAAGAGCTATCTTCTCACATTTTATCTTAAAATTCTATGGTGTAGTTTTCTTTTTATCTCACAAAATTCGATTTTCCATGCATAATCTTTACAAAATCTGACAATTTTGCACAACCTGAAGCGTAAATAAAAGTCCGGTGACCCATACTTTTTATTATATTTTGATACAAAACATGATACAAACTACTTTTTGACAAATTATTAAAATATTTTATGGACTTTTAACTGAGACCCCCCATCCACCTTAACACGCATTTTCCGTTTTTAATTTCCTTAGAGGTCGGTATTTTTGTTATTTTTTTTTTCAGAACTTGTTGATACAAATATGTCACATGCAAAATACCTTTTTATGGTAGTAGTGCTAATGAACGACTTATATAAATATTGCCTTGGTTGCATTTTATACAATTATTATCGAGCAACTAGTGTATGGCCTTAAATATATATTGCGTAGTTCATATTTTTTTGTAAAATTGTCTTCATAAATAAAATAGTAGAACCTATCATATATTTTTCCTTTATAATAAGAGATATGGATTTCTATGTATAGCTAGTGAAACTGCCCAATAACAGAACAACGATACTCATTTAAGGCTGGTCCTTTCAATGTGGGGTTATACATATATACAAATATCTAAACTTTGTTCATGATTTAATTATTTTTTGGTGATGTTGTACCCTTATAGACTTGTTGTATATAATATTTTGTAGTGTACTGTATCATAATTTTATGATCCATCGCCCCATAAAATTTATCGTTGGCTATCATTCAGTTATTTCATATATACAGAAATATATATATACAATTTTTACCTGGTTGGCTGCACGCGCCTGATGAAGCTAATTTGTTTAGCGAATATTGCGTGAATAATATAAAATATAACAACTAATTTTATAACACTCATTAGTGTGTTAAAGTTACATTCTTAGGCACTTATATATATATATAATTAATTATTAATTCAAAATTAAATGATTCAATTATTAAAGAAAATTATTTTATTACGAAATACCGTCCTAAATTAAATAGATGAAATGACAATCTGGAAGGCATTTCTTTATAATTATGTACTTTCACTTTCGTTTTAAGTACCTTCGTTGTACTATATTATGACGTCCAGGACTAAATAATAATGTCCCTGATGGACGTTACCCCTGACGACGTCGCCAGCAACCATATCCTTGAAGATCTGTTAAACAGTGAAACCGGTAGGATACTATGGAGAACATTTTTGAATAATTTGTTGTTGTAATAGACAAAATGTGAATATTCATATTGAATATAAATATTTGGTGCATTTTCAGCCTTACTTTTTTTCCCTATATATCTATATATATATATACATATATAAATTTTATGTGTCTTCACGAATGCACGAGCAATGTTAAAAAAAATAATCAAACGTAAATGGAATTGTATATCAAAACCACCACTAAAGTGTTTTATTTCAATATTATATAATTTATCTAGATATTGCAGACAGCTGTTTCAAAGTTCTTACGGAAGTATCACTCGGAAATCATAGTAAAAGGACGGAAACTAAGCTTCCTAGATTTAGCATTTACTGCATATATGTGCTAATTAGCCGACAGTCATGTATGATGTACTATGTTATGTTATGATATGTAAATCTAACAAACCCGCTGAAGAAAGCCTCCAGGTGCAGGATTTTCTTGCTGTGTTGAAGACCTTTTGGTGTCTTTGGGCTGCTTTCTGCTCTTTAGTCGGATTGTTGTGTCTTTGACATATTCCCCATTCCTACTCTCAATTTTATGAATATGTATAACAGAAAAAGCCGGACTTTCTGCAATGACACAGAAACTAAACTTCAAAAACATATCTACATAAGATATCAACAATAGTTAAGGTATATACAATATGTCCAGTTCGTAAAATACTTTTAGGTTTGAAAAATTAGGAATAATGCTATGCAAATGTGAGTCTTTTAGTTTAAAATATTAGTGCTAATTGATAGTGTATTTACATGTCAGGATTTAAATACTTTCAATTAACATTTTAAGACTTTTATGTCCCAGTTTTACTGTTTAACATACGATAATAAAGAGTTAAAATACCTATATCAGGAAACTGCCATGCGAAAACCCCCTTAATACATAAGTACAAATATCAGTCACACCTTGTTCGATTATTTGACGACCAGTCATTTATGAAAATGCAGATTTCATCCATCAATGAATTCTTTTAATTTGTTAACATAGTTTTACTATCTAATTTATATTGTGCATGGTCTTCTATTATGCAATTGTAAAAAATTCTTTCAAAAACTAAATTGTTACAAGTTATGAAAATAAACAGTTTTCAATTCTTCAGATTTATTACATAGGAAATGTCTGAAAAAATATAACTGAACTATGGTAATGTTAGCTGTAAACTGATTAAGGTTACTTCAGAAAGAAAATTCGCTTCAAAATCAAGACCATACATTATTATCACTATCCCTCCCATAAAAGGCCCCTTCATGGTTAGTGCAGCCATGTTGAATAAGGGACAGATTTTAATAATGGAGGTAAAAATGGTTTGAAAAATACGAGAAAACATCATTCAAACAGCACAGTTGCTTGGAAACATGAATAGAATTTCCCGTTCTATCATACTATTTCCACCTCTACCCACAAAATCTCCCCCTATTCAATATGGCCGACCTAATAGTGAAATAGCCTATTTAGCATTCTTCATCAAAAATCACCAATATTTTTTGTTTGGTTCGTGGTAATAAATCTTAGGTTTACTGTGTGGTGTTTTATGAATTGTTGTTTGTTCATATTTCTCGCATTATTTGTTTGTTTTTTCACTTCTACGTCTTTTGTTGCTTATTTTACCCTTTGGTTTCGCCTCCTCTTTTGTCGAGTCGTCATGGTTTATCTGTGCTATGTGTGGTACATCAGTACCTATACATTGTTTACTTTTTTTTTAAATGATACTGCTTTGTATACTCTTTTCAACTTTTTCGGTCACATTCATTAAACAAGCTCCAAAGAAAACATCATTTCTTACAAGATTAAGAAATAATAAGCTTATAATTAATATACAATTGATAACCATTGGATGACTACCTATCAGATATAAAGACATCATTTTAGGCGATATTATTTGATATTCACAATTCATAGAACACAAATAATTTAGATTTACTATTTGTCTTTCATTCATTTCTATTTGTAGATTACTATAATGAATGCCTGTCAGAGCTAATTACTTTAGCAACTTTTTCACATTAAAATTGTAACGTCATATAATAAACGACATAAATATGATTGAAGTTATTAAATCTTTTTAAGAAACACAATTTTAACTATCATGTCTTACTTTTTAGTATAATAGTTTATATAATTATAATGTAATTACAATATTTCATTATGAATTAGACACCATTTCTCGCTTACTTAGAAAACCAATGCTGTATGTCCCTTCAAACCTTTGTTTTTTTTGTAAATGTAAGATAGAGAACATTTGCTTGGAAAAGGGTATTTATTATCAAATCAAATCATTTCTTCTTGTTTTTTTTGCAGATTTCCGTAAACAGTCTGAATGAGAAAAATATTAACTGCTCATCTGGAGAAAAAATAAAACACTTGCTACTTTCAAACACGAGTATTTATTTTTTCTAACCTGAGCAGTTTTATGAACAACTTCGAGGAACAGCTGAGATGACAGGTGCGCAACATTTCGATATAAATGAATAAAGCAATGTCTTTCGAGAAGTAATAATATTAATGTTATTCATGTATTTCGACAGAGGTTTTTATTATATAGTTGAGAATGAACAATATATATGTTTGTTTATTTTGATACATTTCAAAAAACATTTCTACGACAACCGTTGTCAGTTTATTTTCGACGTATGATTTTGAATGGCCATTTTGGTATCTTTTGCCTCACTTTTAAAGTGTGTTATTAAATGAAAATTCATTAATGCTTCAAATCTTGTCTCATTATGCTGGAACTATTATGCATTTGTAAAGTGAAAGTGGATAACGTTTGAATCACTTTTCTAAATTTCAGTAGAGTTGTTTCGATTTGAATTTACTGTCCTTAAAACAAAACCAATTGTATTCATAAATTTTATTGACAATGGACATAACGTCCAATTGAAGACATATTTCTCAAATATTGTAGAAGGTCAGAAATCAGTAATAATATGAACCTTTCTTTGTCCTTTGACATACTTAACCGGAGTTTATTGCTTACATCTTATAATTAAGTTTGATATCGCAGTGAACATATCTTATGATGTCATTTTTATCGTCAATAACCTACTTTAATTTGACCTAAAAGATCCAGGTGAGATATTTCATGAGAAATGAAAGTAGACAATACATGGAAAATCTTTGTAAAATGATATATGGAATTAGTCGATGAGAATATTTTGAAAGATGTAAGATAATTTTTCCTGGAATTGATTTAACTTTACATTATCCATGTTAGATTGACCCTGGTAAATTTTCCGGGAAATAATTTTAAACCAGGACCATTTTTAAAACAAAATTACAATATGGACTAAAAATTCCGTCAGCAAAGATTCCTGTAAGATTTTAAACTGATATGTGGGTTTATTTTAATATGACATCAATAGAAATGTATTTAAAAATAGCTGCAAACTGCAATTTTCATGTAAGTAATACAAAAAGGGTTCAAACCCAAAACCAATATACGATCCTCCAGTGGGAGTCTTTTACATCAATGGCACAAATTTGCAAGATTTTGTTTTGTTTTGCTGATTTGATTATTTGTTATCAGTGGGGTGATATTGAAGATCTTTATTCCTCGGTATTTATCTGCTTCTATTATTATTGGGTCGTCTTTTTTTATCAGTAGAATGAGTTTGTAGAAAGTTGGTCGAGGTTGTAGAAAGTTTGGGTGAATAGGTCTTGGACTGTTTGGTAATGGGGCTATATGACAACGAATTATCATCCAACAACATACAAAATAGAGGTCAACATATGGTGATCAGGTGATAAGTGACAGTTGTGTTCCAATAGGTATAGGTTGTGCATCATTACTGGCTGACTTGTTTTGTACTCATATGAAGCAGATAAATACAGAACCTTCTCAATGACTAAAAAGAAAAAAAGTATCTTGAAAAGATCTTTAATTTCACTTTCATTGATGGTATCCCGGTACTCCATTATCCACATTGTGATGAGTGCTAACATTTCATTTATCCCAGTGAACTTGATATTTAGGATACTGCTGAAATAAGAAGTCTGATTCATACCTTGATCTTTTCCTCGATATTGACACCGATTGACGACTTCGAAGTACAAATTATGACAAATGTGATGATTTCAATTTTCAAATTGTCAATTTCCCATTTCGCAGCAGTAACATACCCTCTGTTCCGTTTTTTATGAGTTTACTTTTATCATTTAACACGTTACGCTCGTGCATGTTCACACAATGCGGAATTTTTTAACAGGGGTGTGCTCCTTAAATAGAAAACTTTCTAGCAAAGTAATAAGGAAATTATTAATCGACATATCATGAGATAAACAATCCCTATCACGAATTGGTTGATCGGCACGGTGTGTCCGAACTCACTAGCGACATGTTTTTGCAGCCTCAGATCTGTAGATACCAGTAAAGTCGTCTGATCTGTAATTTTACAGATTGTGTTCTATTTCCGACTGGAACATTTTGACTGAGTGAGTATCATAATGGCGGGTAATGCTAACCTTGAAGATGTACCTACATGTATTTTCGTTTTTTGAAGTTCATATGAATACTCTATTTTTTACCTAGATTTGCCTCTATTTAAGACCGATAAACAACTTATCGCCTAAATATAGATCATATCAAAAGATGTAATTGAACATTATACTACATATATGTAAAACTATTCAGATGTGATTGTCCGTGAGACAACTATTTACAAGAGTCCATAGAAAAGGGATATTTTATAGAAACATGTCATCGTCCGGTCTTAAACAATAGACAACACACATACCATATAGTGAATATGCTAAACTTAAGAAAATTCAAACGAAAACTAATAGCCTGAATTATGCTAAAAAAAATTAACTAAATACTGTTATGGCAGACAGTAAACAATAACAAATATTGGTCTAAAGGCTCCTGACCTTGTTGAGACGAACAGAGAGTGATTATTTGTACATATGTTTATATAGACTTCCAAAGATCTGCTAGCAATAGAAATTATTAAAATGGCAAACAAAACAGACACACGCTCAGAGTTCAAAACTGTAAGATCCCAAATTTAAAGGTTAATTTAGAACCAAAAGGTTTTTTAATATGTCTTTGTTAACTAGTACTGTCTGTTGAATAACACATTGGTATTTTTCAAATGAGTTTGTATTTAGCATAGAAATCCTTTTTTCTTTGAGGATCCAACATTAAATTCTCCCTAATTTCAATTATATGCAATATTACCATTGTTCAAGTTTTCTTTATTTATAATATTTGCATTAAAACAATATTAATCTATGTTTCATTTGCAAATATAAAAAGACTTAACAGATCTTTATTAAAAATAAATCTGATAAATCACTTCCAAAATATTAATATGATTTGCGTTCATTAAAAACTGAATGCCAAAATTTGCATTTCATTCTGTTAAATTCTTAAATAATTTTATGTGTAAGAAATGTTTTATTTCTTTGAGATAAGTCCTAAAGTATCGACCGAATGATCTGTTTTCACTTTTCTTGTTTGCATTTCCTAGCTTTATTCAAATTGATTGAATAAATAACACAAATATAATTCTTCTCATTATTTAATACTTAATATTTCTTTTTCTTTGATCTTGTTGTACATTTTTCGTCATGTTCATTTGTGACAAAATGTACAATTAAGACGAACAGTTTTCTCAAAGTTTCAGCTTTCATTTCACTTATCAATTTAAAACACGTATTGTAAAATGTTTTTTTTTTCAATCTGCAAAATGTGCTATTAATTCAGTATATCTACCACACATATCATCTTACGATTACTGGAAATATCAAGCATGTATTGGATTTCATCAAAAATGGGATCTGTATGACCAAATTTCGTGTCCGATGTCCACTTATCATCTATTGTATTGCCAAGTCTGGGTATGATAGAACCATCGATGTCTTCCTTTAGTTGACGACTGGGGTATACATGATAATTTTCAGATGCTGTTAGCAGAAACGTCTTTCCGAAGGGAATGTGAAGGTCCTGCAAAAAAGACGGTAAGATGCATATTTGTAGGAAAACGAATATATCACGCTTTCTGTGAAACATTATTCGGGTATATTGTCTCTTTTAAACTTATGAAAACGTGTGCAATGCATAAAATTATCCAGCAGTTATAACAAAATGTAATAATGTGTCTGTTTACTTTAAAATACTTGTAATAGGAGTGTGGTAATAACTGGATACATAATTTTCAAATTGATTTTTTTTTTGTATTTTAATAGAATTGGTTTTTTTTTTTTCATACGGAAAGGGAAGAGTGTTATTGATCTGTACGTGAAATAGGGATGAAAAGGCTTGATTTAATTTAAATATATTATTCTAATTACACTACAAAATACTACTATTACTCCAAACAAAAACAGCAAGTGGATGACATCACACGTGATTAACAATGCATCTGTAAAATTGACCGAATGAAAGCAAAATATTAAGGTGTACTAATACTTACCATTCTGCGTACAATGATTCTTAAATTTAACCACACAAAATTACAAACGGATTTATTCAAATGTCTCACTAACGTCTTCAACACAAACACGTGTTCGTGACCCATATACTCAATCATCTGTAAAATCAAGTTTCCCCTGTTTGACGTCTCGGTTTAGCTTTTATCTTTTTTACTTGTGACCTAATTATTCTTGTTCTTATTACTTTTCAAGATTACAATGTCCCCCGTTAACTTGATCAAATTATTGCACAGTGGATGTCAGATTTGGTACGCTATGTCAAAATACAGTGAAGTGCAGGAACCAAATGCAATATACTGTTTAAGTATGTTTTATGTGTTTAAAGAACTAATTTTCATATATACATGTTAGAACTGATGTAAATGGTCTCAGAATAAAAGTATTGTTATTCTGTTATTCAGTAAATTATGACATTAATAAAGTGTATGTCAGGATATATACAAGTACATAATGTTTGATTTTGTCTTCAATATAAACAAATTTAAACTCAACTTCCATTATTTCCATGTGTGTTTTACTTATTTATCATAATATAGAAAGAATAAAAAAAAGGAATTGCCAAAATACCACAGTGTACTACAGACGATCGCATCTTTTTTCATTTGACCTCATTTTATGGCTATTTTTCAGATTATTGTTCATACTATCCCTTTCATTCAAAAAGAATAAAATAATCGATATATATTGATATCAACATTGATTATGTTGATATTATAAAAAATAAGATAGCTTTTATGTCATTTTCTTTAATTAATTTCATATGATTTTTACAAATGTACAATTTATAAGTAATTTTTTGGAACTTTGCAAAATATACTTTTTCAAGTCCTATAAACATTAATTTTCCTATCCAAAGTGTACCTGTTATTTAAATGTGACCATGTCCCTCTGCAGGTACAAAACAATCATAAATAATTGTCAATGGTTTTATGATTCCTTATTAATGCCTGACATCTCATGTCAAATATAGAGGATACCGGTGACTTATCAGACTTTGTCCTGCTATATACTGTACCTTCCTTCTGAACATACATGAAAATACATATTTATTTTTTCAATAAATAATACTTTTGATTAACAGATATACATGAGAGTTCCTTTAGATGAACTGAAAATAGTAGTAATCAATTTCATGAAACGATTATCTTCCTTCGGCTTATAACAGTAGTGATAACTTGAATATTTTGTATTCTAATCATTTAACGATATTTCGGGTAAGCAGTTTCTACTGCTCTCATGCCATCCGTATTGCTTGAGGGTGATATATTTCTTTATCTAAAATAATAAATATATAAATAATAGATTTAATGACGTTTGGCGTTTTTAAAATTCATTTGGCTAACCCATTGTCTTAAATCCTAGTAATGTCAGGAATATGTCGTAAACAAATTGAGAATTACTTATCTTCCTCAGTATATTATGTGGTTATTTTATCTTTAAATCTATACTTATTTAAGTATCTAAGCTATATCAACTTGTATCCTTTGCAGCATAATTCATATTGGCTGCTTGTCAAATGTCCTCTTTGTATTCCAAAAGAAACAAAAATTAATAAAATAACTACACCAAAATGGAACATATTGTTAGCATTTAACAGTCATTGATCCATGACAATGAGGTAAACAACAATGTACATATACGTATAGCGGACGAGAATATTGGACCAAACGTACATTATTATTCAGTTTTCTGCCTTCAAAAATATAAGGCTTTTATACTTAAAGTTAACACAATCAAAATCACAAGAGCACCATCCTTTTGTGTTGTAGTATATGACAAATTACGGAGAACCATACACATTTGTGATAGGAAATATTAAAAAAAGTAATCTGATGTGTATATTCGATTTTCTGATAAAACGACATTCCATTGCTGTCTTTAAAAATGTGTATAAATGAAGTAATTGTGAATATACCTATATAATATTTATAATACTACGTTTTCATGTACATGATGTACAGCTTAAGTGCAATAAAATTCCAAAAATAAACTAGAGAGAATATATCGTCCAAATGGGCAGACCTTTATACACAGCTGTATAATGCATTAAACGTAGACACTCCATTTCCAACATGACGTACGACTTAGAAATGTTTTAATTTGACCTCAACCCTGGTCTGAGTAATTCTGTAATAGTATTTCAATCAAGGTTGGAAATCTGTGAGTATATATTTATCTGGCTATTTTGTATTTAAACTTACAACTATTTGATATATTTATAGATACGATCAAATTGGCATTATTTGAATCCTTTATCAATAGATTGAAAATAATATTTTTGCAGAATATCAAGCTTATTTTGACTGACTGGTTTGAAAACATACATAAATATATTTGTAAAAAAGATCAGAAATACAGACATACCCCCAGGTTGATAAGTGGTCTTTATGACGGCGCGGGACGTCTGTGCTTTTTTAAAGGATCATTTGCACTTTTGTAATGAATGTTTGCGCCTTTTCTACTGGACATTTGCGCGTTTTACAGGACATTTGAGCTTTATAATCATAACATTCCAGTTATCATGGTTTAAGGTTTAAAGATCATTTAATATCACAAACACAGTACATTCATATATTCATATACAGCTAAAAGTGGTCCTTTTCATTATTTAGTTGTTGGATTACTTATCCACTGACCAATACCCTTTGGGAGTCGTCTTTTTAGGGGGGAAATAGTTTCAATAAGTTCATGAAAAATTGAAAATTCATATCAAATAAGTGACATGAAAGAAAAAAAAATGTTATATCTTTTATTTGAAAAAATCAAGTATCTCTTATTTAGTTTATTTTGTGAAATCAAAATAGTCTACTTATAACCGTTGCTCTTTTAGTATTCTTGATATCAATACTTGCCATAAAAGAAATTAATGTTGAGTATTCACAAAGATATATATTTGCTTCTTTCTTTTAGAGATAATTGGTTATGAAATTTCACATCCGACACGTAGAAAGTTCGAAATCTTAACATTTCGCCTTATAGCAGCAATGCATCTTCCTTCAAAGTCAACATGAACAGCAGGTCGTTACAAATTTAATTTCGGTCTCCACAAATTTAAACAATCTCAGAGAATATATGATGGAAGAGTTCTTCAGACTTTCATACAATAGAATAAACATATGAGGTATATAGTCTCCTTTTTAAATCCATCAATGGTACAAAGCTGCTTAAAACAATTATTGCAAAATTTTGAATCTTCCACCCATAAAATTTTATCTATGTTTTACTTTAATACATTTTTTGTTTGTGATTGTTAGGCCTATAAGGGTCAACTTTGAAAAACATGTGTGTAATTATCCCTTGACTTCAGTAAATCCGGTTAAGATTCAAGTTAAACTTGCATTGGTAAAAAACGGTTAATTTGGTTCAGATGTATCAAGGTTTAAAGCGCAAATGTACATATTGTTTGAACTCAAGTGTCCTTTTGTGCAACAGGTAAAAAGGCGCGAACGTCCCGCGCCCCTTAATGAATGGTAACACGCCGTCATCGCAAATTAGTTAAAGCTTTTCAAGTATTTTGTCTTTAATCTTATTAATTCCCTTCTTATTAATTGTGTATGTTATATTTATAACCATCTGTAGATAGTATCTTACATTTCTCTTTTTAATTGTTTGTCAGGAGCTAGTTAACTTAGATTATGTATATGCAAAAACAGAATATTTCTTTATACTTACCTAATACATGTAATCAATGATATTCAACAGAAAATAAGTAATGTATCAGCAGTAATCTTCTTATCGTTTTGTCAGTCCTCATCAAAGATGTCAACATTACTGCTCAGTAAAGAGAGATGAAATGCTTGTTTAAGAATGCTTAAAGTAATGCAAGTTTCAATAGATGAGCAGTCAATTCATTCTGATTAACATTTTGAACTCCTATAAAATTAGAAAAAATCATGTTTAATACGTTGGATTGTTTTTATTTTTTTTTCAAACATTAATATACATGTATACTTATCATACTTAAACTGAATACGATTGTTAACATCACGTGTCTTGCGGGTTTATATTTGCTTCTCCTTGAGTTGTTTTCGAATTTTCTTCAATATTTTTTTAGTAAGACTACCACAAGTATATCGCTTACAACACATTGTTTTGTTCGTTATGTTGCTACTTCATTGATGTATCTATTTTTATTTGTGATTGCTAAAAGAGGTCTTGAGTGCGATACAATTGTTTCTTTATAAACGACCTCGTTAATAACAAAATAATTTAGGAAAAAACAAATATGACAGACATGAACCAACGACAATCACTGAACTTGGGCTAAGCATGTACAGAATGCGGCGGGGTTACACATGTTTGAAGGCATCAACACTCCCCTAACCTGGGACAGTGGTGTAACAGTACAATATTAATGAAATATAATTAATAAAAAAATTTCACGTAGATTTGCACATACATTGAACCTGTTTTAAGAGACCACTAAAGAGAGATGTCATAAAAATAGGTGGTCTTTTAATACAAGTTCAATTTGTATAAAATACACTACAGGGGGACATTAAAATAAGAATCTAATAACACAGGTTTTTGCCTAATACCAGTGGTATCTTTAGCAGGTTTGACTGTACACTTTAGCATTTTATTTGGTACTTACAGATATTTTTTTTGATAATCGTGTATCTGCACATTTTCAACAATCTATCCTTATCAAACATGTCAAAGGTGTTGACAGCACTGCTCAGTTGAAAAAAATGAAATTCTTGTCTTCGAATACATCAAGTAATGCAATTTTCCATAGACGAGTACTCAATTTGTATTGAAAACCAAGTATGGTAATGTATAGTATGTTACCTCATTTGGCATTTTAACTGTATTTTTTGTTTATGTCGTTCACTGCTATGTGACAGTTGATATCCATTCGTTTGATGTGTTTAAGCTTCTGATTTTTCCATTTGATTATGGACTTTCCTTATGGATTTTCCTCGGAGTTCAGTATTTTTGTGATTTTACTTTTCACTGATAAGTATAACTGTGCACGAACGAATGAGTGCTCAGTGCTTTACGAAACCCCCATCCATACATTGGCATGCCTTTGCACAGTTAGCTTTCTTTGCCGTTTGACATGTTCGATCAGTTTTGTTTGTTTAAAAGTGAGATTCTACTTCTACATTTACATGCAAATGGCGTAGATGATGATCAGATGATGATGTAAGGCAACAACAATAAATAGTTGTTTTTGACGTATATCAAGAAATACCAAATATTCTTAACCTGCATTTACTCTTTTCGTGTAGACAATAATGATATATATGTTTTCTATTTTATCATTTCATACTACGATCATTAACATAATGTGAAAAGTACAATGCCAGATTGAGCATAATAGAATGTCGGTCAATGTTTACACTTTTATGCCCTATATTACTTTTAACTTATTGACACATGTAACTCAACCGTTTGCCATTATCCCGGTTTTTTTTTTTCGTTATCAATATTAATTGTTTATATTCCCTGGTTTTACATGCAGATATCAACAAATTTGAATTGATTTTCTACTTCTTACTTTACTTCATATTTATTTTTAAGTTGATCATTTGTTTACGTGTGACTAAATATCAACCAATTTCTTCCCTATATTGTATTTTTAGCTTTCAGACGGAAACTTATAAAATGACTAATTTCTTTATACATGTTAACGTGTTACTCTGGATTTAATCCCGATTTTATACAGTCTCATCATAATTGACATTTTTTTTTTAAATGATAATCAAATTTCAGACTTTAGGTAAAAAGAAACGTAAAAAGTATATAAATATTTACAATTATCTTATTATTATGTTATCATTAATTATTAAATAGTACATTGAATTTTGATTATCATAATTCTTTTTATAAATGCCGCAGTTTGGTTTTTTTTATACATTTTAGATGTTCTAAGTAGTTCTACGTGGAAGGTGTGTTTGTCTCCAATAATTGTTGCAAGTTTTCCTGGCGAAGGTTGGTAGTTTTCTCCGAGCACTCCGCTTTCCTTTCAATAAAAATTGGACGCCACAATCTAACCAATAGTGATGAAAGTGGCGTTAAGTACCCTGCCACTCTGTGTTTTTGTTAGATGTATTTCTGCTTTGTATCCATTTGATAATTTAATATGAGAATAAGAAAATGTGGTATGATTGCCAATGAGAAAACACTCAACAAGAGACCAAAAAGAGGGACGAAAGATACAAGAGGGACAGTCAAACTTACAGATCGAAAATCAAACTGACAACGCCATGGCTAAAAATAAAAAGACAAACAGACAATAGTACAGATGACGCAACATAGAAAACTAAAGACTTAGCAACACGAACCCCACCAAAAAATAGGGGTGATCTCAGGTGCTCCGGAAGGGTAAGCAGATGATACAGAAATTAACAACTATAAGTCACCGTACGTCCTTCAACAATGAGTAAAACTCGTACCGCATAGTCAGCTATAAAAGGCCCCGAAATGACAAATGTAAAACAATTCAAACGAGAAAACTGACGGCCTGATTTATGTACAAAATAATGAACGACAAAACAAATATGATATACAGCAACAAACGACAACCACAGAATTACAGGCCACGCCAAAAGGATATTACCGAAACTGAACTAAACAATAAAGATTAATAATTTACAAAAACAAATAAAAGAACACTATAACACGTAATTAAGATGATAAACAACGTCAGTATCTATAATCTATACTTCAAGACCATCATGTATTATTTGTGAAGTTGATACGGAATATTTATTAACAAGGTCTTGGTATTGAAAATGATCTCAATATGAAGGGAACACTTAGTTTAACATTGTATGTTCCATTAATAAACATCCGATTGACTAAAAAGCACTCATGATTTTTTTTAAGTAAGCATGCTTGCTGGATAAATTAGTAGTTTGATATACTCATATGAAGATATAAAGTGTAAATATATGTCCTGTAACATACATGTATACTTAAGTTTCCTGAATGATTTCCATAAAAGTGGTAACATTTGTTATTCAAATAGAATGTATCCCATCTGTCTTCTTTTGACATTTTATCAAGTTATATCTTTCATCATTTAGTTTTATCAATAAATAAATTTTAAAGGTCCACCACTGTTTACAATGGTTTCTGAAAGTTTCTCTTATGAATGCAGTTCTCGTGCATATATTGCTATTACAACTACAATAATTTTAATGCATTTCCTGATTGATACTGCACTGACTACTATCATTACTTTTTCTCAAATTTTAAAACACGATATGAAATCCGGATCACGCAATCATCAGTTCACATAGGATAATGACCAGTCATGTAATGTGCTGACGACAAATTGCATTCACCTGCATATCGGCTGATTTTTGGGATGAATCATTTCCGTGTGTATTAACCACAGAAAAAAAGCAATGTTTATTTGTTTATTTTTCATATTGTTTTTAGATTTATTAAGTTTAAGTACATTCAATCTTGATAGTCAGTTGCATGACACTTACTCCGGAAATGCTGCAACCCCATAACACTTACTCCGGAAATGTTACTATCCCATGACACTTACTCCGGAAATGTTACTATCCCATGACAGCTACTCCGGAAAGGTTACTATCCCATGACACATACTCCGGTAATGCTACTATTCTATGACACTTACTCCGGAAATGCTACTATCACATGACACTTACTCCGGAAATGTTACTATCCCATGACACATACTCCAGAAATGTTACTATCCCATGACACATGTTCAATCCACCATTTTCTACATAAGAAAATGCCTGTACCAAGTCAGGATTATGACAGTTGTTATCCATTCGTTTGATGTGTTTGTTTTTTTGATTTTGCCATTTGATTGGGGACTTTCCTTTTTGAATTTTCCTCAGAGTTCAGTATTTTTGTGATTTTACTTTTTACTCCGAAAATGTTACTATCCCATGACACTTACTCCGGAAATGTTACTATCCCACGACACTTACTCCGGAAATGTTACTATCCGTTAACATTTTCAGTATAAGTATGTAAAAATTACTACACCAGGGTTTTCAATATCATAAACTAGTCAAAACATTTACTAAATTTTATCATCAGTATAAGGACATCATTCGTAAATACAACTCAACATGCAGACATCTTATACGTTCGGGTATTTCACATCCAATCTTTTATGGTAATATTCTTTACAAAGCACAAACATGTCAGTATTCACCTCAAAAGCTAACAAAACCTTTAAACAGACTTATTAAGAAGGGATATAGTTACGATACTGTTGTCAGATCATTAAAGATTGCATATTTTGGCTTTAATATTGATTCACTTATAGGGTCTTTGCATCGGAATTAAACATATTTATTCTAAAACCAGTTGTTGGCAAGACACGGGTTATGTTCTTCTCATATATTTTATGATGGTATAATACTAAACCCCTAACAGGAGGGATTGTGCCTAATATTCATATGACGAAGACATAATCTTTCAATCAGTTTAATTGAGGTCTGGAGCTGGCATGTCAGTAACTGCTAGTAGTCTGTTGTTATTTATGTATTATTGTCATTTTGTTTATTTTCTTTTCTTTCCTATTCTGACATCGGACTCGGACTTCTCTTAAACTGAGTTTTACTGTGCGTACTGTTGTGCGTTTGTTTTTTCTACATTGGCTAGAGGTATAGGAGGAGGGTTGAGATCTCAAAAACATGATAACCCCGCCGCATTTTTGCGCCTGTCCCAAGTCAGGAGCCTCTGGACTTTGTTAGTCTTGTATCATTTTTAATTTTAGTTTCTTGTGTATAATTTGGAGTTTAGTATGACGTCCATTATCACTGAACTACTATACATATTTGTTTAGGGGTCAGCTGAAGGACGCCTCCTGGTGCGGGAGTTTCTCGCTGCATTGAAGACCCATTGGTGGCCTTTGGCTGTTGTCTGCTCTATGGTCGGGTTGTTGTCTCTTTGACACATTTCCCATTTCCATTCTCAATTTTAATCAGAGAATGTTAAATATATAAATTTAATGTCTGAAGAAAATAAAAACTGACAGCTATAAAATAAAGGCAACAATAGTTTATCAGTGTATAAAAGTCATACATCGAATGAGAGAAAACAAATCCTGGCTATAAACTTAAACCGAGGGAAACACATCAACTATAAGCGGAAAACAAAGGAACAACAGGAACACTTAAGTGCAACAAAAACAAACGCCAACATACATAGAAACGAACTATTTGAAAACAATTGCCAATTTCCTGACTTCAAACAGGACATTTAAAGAAAAATGGTGGGTTGAACCTGGTTAAATAGCTAGCCAAACCTCCCGCTTTATGACAATGTTAAAAAATATCGCTAAAATGACAATACTACGTGACAGAAATACAGCACAAATACATATTATAATAGTCGACACAACATGCACACTGCAGAACAACAACGAACATATTCCATCAACGACAGACACCACAATATATCACAATACAGTGACGCGCTTACGTAACTAACATGCAATCTCGAACTTTATATAATTATTTTCACAATACCAGTCCAAACAATTTTCATGACAATGATGTTATGGAAAGGCAATTTTATAATTATTTGGACTCCAAACAGAAATAACAGATTATCCAAAAACATATGCTTTTTGTAATGTTAACATAATTAAATATTTTCAGTGTGTTTGTTACTGCATTTAAAACTAACACCTATGCATTTGAACAAAATCGACGTGTATGATAGTTTAAACTACATCCTGTGACGTTTTACAAATCAAATTGCTTTAATCATAAATGTGATTAATTCATCTTTAATATAAGAACAATTCGGACTTGAGTTAAATGCATAATTGATGGTTTTGCTTGTTGCTATGCTATCATGTAGCTATTTGTTTTTCAACTTTTTGATAACCTCCTGTCTTAATTTTTATGGTTTTTGGAAACAAATGTTAAAAACATGTAGTAAGTGTAGCATTCTTCCTATATACAATTTCTTTTCACATTTAAATCAATGGTTTGTTGAACAATCCTTGTACATTAAGTTTCCGCAATCCTGTGGTTAACAAAAACTATGACAAACTAGTTATATGTCAAGGTTCATTTAAGATTTAACGTATAGTGTAGATACCCTTCTATTTTTGAAGACCGCATTTTATCAAAATTGTCAATTTGTGTGTTGTTGGAATGAATTTTCAATGAAATTTGTGCAATTATTCAACATATGATGTTGATTTGATTTTTTTCTGTTTGTTCACAGATATTAATTTCTTGAATTTTTTTGAGCATCGATTTGAACATAAATTGAAATTATAATGATAATGATATATCTAATCTATCATCAAAAACATTTATCCGAAATACTTAATGAAAATTAGTATTGGAAGTTCACTAGAGACGTATTTTTCGTATTAAGCTTATATGTTGAAAGATAGTTCTCTGGTTTTGCCATATTTTACTGAAGTTCTTCTTTTGTCCTAATTTGCATATCACCTAGTGCTGTTTTCACAGTTGCATCTAAGTTCTGCCAAAAAAATAAGAAAAACATTATACATTTGTAATTTAGTTTTCAATGCGACAGCAACACAACGACAAGCTCTAAACAAAAACAAAACCATAAGTCAAGATCTTTGTTACCCAGAAAGAATCATTTTAAAACAATTGGACACCAGAATAAGTCCGTTATTTTTTTATACATCTGTACAATCTTTTTCATATATCCTTACATATATAATGCTAATGTTTATACTAAACTTGTTTTTCGTGAATGCTTATGTATGCATGTTAGGAGATGCAAGTTTTGTCGATACCACGTATAAGGTTCAAACAATACCGACAGTTTTCGCCGCGCTCGTATTGAAAACATAGAATGTAGTTAATCCTGTATAAACGCACCCTGTGTAAATCCGAAACCTATTTTAACAGGTTTTATATTTTAAGGTGTGTCAGCCGGCTCCCTATATCATATGATATGTCAAAATCATGCATGAAGATGCGTAAATCGAGCACCTTCGGTTCGATTAAGCCAGACTTTAAATTTTAACGAATGATTAATTATATAAGACTGAAGATGAGCGGAAACATATATAACAGATGATTAACAGTGACCATATATCTTGTGTTTATCTTTGTTCAAGCCATTTCAGGCCATTTCAGTTGTTATGACTTTATTCATATTTTAAGGATTGCATATGTGTGTGATATTTTAATGTGTGTGATATTTTAATAAAAGGAGATGTTGGGTATACGTCATAAAATCGATAACAAATATATTTTTTTTATTGATTTAACACATATTGTTACTAATCTGTATATTTGGACATGTCTTAAAGACATCATAGGATATGTCTTAAGACACAAAATTGCGCAAGTAAATCTCAAAAACTCTTTTATTTGCTATGAACAGAAAAGGTATATTCCCTCGCAACAATCGGATTCATTTAACGGATATAGCTATACTTGAGGTTCTTTTTTTGTTTAATGAGCTCTTCAACGTTTGTATTAAATTATGGATATTCAAATAGTTTGGCATCTTGCATCACTCAAGAGACATTAATTGTTAAAATGTACATTTGGTGAAATGAAATTAGAATCGTGAATAATATTACAAGACGGGATACGATTAAAGTTTTACAAAATGTGTGATGTATCATTTGTAGTGAAATAGTTTGTTCAAGATGTATACTATCTTTTACAAGTTCTGCATCTCTACGTGTATTTGATCATATAACTTGATAAATCGAATATAATTGAAACTATAATACATAATGAAGACATTTTAACAATCTTTTATTCCTCTTTAAATGGTGAGTGGTCTTTAGAGACCATTGTTTGTATCTTATATTTACCTTTCGGATTGGAGTTGTATGTCCAAGTTCAATGTGGATCTCATTGGGTATAATCCAAGGGAATGTCCCTTTACTGTGGTATTTGTGTACAGAATAAAACTCTCCATCGGTTATAATTGGTAATGTTTTACCAATTCTGATAGAAAGGTTCTTTGATAACCTTATCAATCTTCTCTCACTGAAACAGTGTCCATTCTTAAAGAGAAATATAAAGCATGATTTTGTAAATGATGATACAATGTAGTGCTTTAACTTTTACTTATCGATATATGCAGTTAAAATAAACAAATAGATTCTGAACGAATAATTTGATTTTGTATTTGAAATAAAAAGGTACATACATGTATACGTATAATCGTTAAATCTGTCATTTGTACACCTGTCACATATAGAAATTCTCCAATCTCAAATGACACTTTTTGCTGCATACATATATACGATCATGATATATAAAGAAGAAGTTATGATAGATCAAATACCTAGCACTTAATATTGCAGAAATAGTAAAATTCACAAATTCTTTCTTTACTTTAGAAAACACATGTAAATGAAAATGAGAATAAAGAGTAGGTCATTTCACACCTAGTCTTTTATAGTGGTAAATAATGGTTTGACCTGAAGTTTAGTTTTGTATGACATGCTAATAAACACGTGATTGGTGATTTTTTTGTCTATTCTTTGTTCTGAAGACCTGTGCTTACATCTGAAACTTTTGCGTTTGATCATGTAGAAGTGTATAAGAAAACGTTACAATTGTTTATCGATTTAAATATTTTAGTAAAAATCAGTTACCAATCCACTTTTGTGTGATCGCTTACCACAAAATATCAACGGATTTTCACGAGGTAATGAATTAGAAATTGCTGATCTTTCATCCGAGTCTAATCCATGTTTTTCATGGATGTTCCTTTTGCTGAATCTTTATTTTTCTTTGATTTTATTGAGAATTGGTATTTTCTAGACGTTATTTGAAACTACAAGCGTACAGTTTTTATTAATTGTTCCAGTTTATACTAATATAAAATCAGAAGATGTGGTATGATTGCCAATGAGACAACTCTCCAGCAGAAAACAAATGACGTAGATTTTAACAACTAAAGGCACCATACGGGCATATATATGTATATGCATTTCTGCTTTTTGATGTGCACGCCCTTAATTTGTGAGCATATTCATATGAAGAGCATAACAATTTGTAAATTTCATTATTTACGTTTTCAAAAGTTTTTTATCTGTTTTGTCCATGATGTCTGTTTTTTTCAAATAATGAGCAATTGAAAATGATGTTAATTTCTTTTATTTGGAATACCATAGAAATTCAAATAGAGCACATATAGTTTTATATTTTACTATATAGAATTGTAAAATAACACTGTAATGTTTTGCTTAACAAAAGAGAAACAACTCAAACTTATAAATACAAAAAATTATTGAGCTATATGAAATGAATTTGTTTCTTTCGTATTCAAACAGGCGAACAAAAACGCTTTAGTTAGATGTTGTACATTAAATAAAATATCATTGAACAAACGATATCGGTCACAAACGCTAATGCATAAAAAAAAACAATCCCCACCATATGTCGTGACCGATAAAAGTAAAATATTGAAATTTCCGTAGACTTTATATAGCTCCATTTTGCTCCTGAATTTTAACAGTCGACGAACACTATCACGCCCCTTTTAGAGTTTATACAACTCTCTTGGATTTTTGTTTGCTTTTTGATTTATGAAATGTGACCACAGGTAAACTATGGTTGCCTACATTTATAACACGTTATTTATCAACAGTTGTTATCATATTTTCAGAAAAAATACAAATATTCTTTAAAATGAGGCTCAAATAGTTTTGCCAGTATCTCATTACAATTAATACTTGTTAAGTATTTTTATCATCATACAAAACAGCAAAACCAGAACAAAACAAAATATCACAAAAATACGTATGTAGGCATAAAAAGGTATAAAGCTTTAGTGAAATTCACACAAAGAAAACTTAGAACATTACAATGGAATTATGATTGCACACAAAACAAGCGTACCATATATCAAGGTAAAATAATAACATGCGTAAATCTATAAATTCTCTTTTCTTAAAGTATGAATATTTGTATAGTATAAATACTCAATTATAGAACTTTTTCGAGAGGTACAAAAAACAAATCGACTAAAAATACCTTACCAGATTAAACATGTTGAAGACAGTTTAATTGTATGTAAAGGATAATAAACAAACCATGGTATGTGTGTAGGTCGCTCTCCCATTATTATGTAAACCAATTCTTTTTTCGTTCAGTTTTAGAATCAATGAGGTTAAGATGAGACAGTATATATAAATGCCCCAGAAATAAATGTTTATTTACCATTTTGTTGTAAGGTGTTTCCATAAAATTCCCGCGCTTTTGAATGTGTACGCTGCAGTAAATGAACGTAGTTGATTTACCGAGAAAATTACAAAAATCAAATAAAAATATTCTTAATATTGTTTTGAGAACAACGAATTTATAAAATGCAATTTAAGAAAGGTATCATGTTCACTTTATGAAAATGTATCTTATTCACTTGATGAAAATTATAATGATAAGAGGGCGCTACTTGCATTGTTTATTTCCTGTAACTGACATGAAAACACGTGGTCCTAAAGCGAAAGATGATATGGGAATAATAATAGTTTCAAATGTTTCAATCTGGTAAGTAAAAACTATTTGACAATAGTTTGTTATCGCATTGAATATCAATATCTTAATACAATGATGAGGTTTCTTGTTTGGTGTTCGCACATTTAGCATCAAAATGGCCGATGGAATCGAGATTCATCCTTAAGGATTACTAATGAACGACGAAGGATAACAGTGTTTATCTAAAATCCGATAGAAATGATATTGCTTAGATTTAAAGACTTGAACACTCACATTTCTTTTAAGATGCACTACTCATAATATGGTATTTCTTTCTTTCTCTCCAGTTATTTGATTCAACCTAAGCTCACTTGAAAAAATCAAAAACTGAATTCGAAATTCATCAAGCTAAGAATCTAAAAGCAGTTGTCAAATACAAATTTGCAGGAACTTGGATGGTCGACAAAAAGCAGACATCAAACCCAACAAATGAAATCAGGAACATAACATACAACCTTAAATATAGAAAAATAACAAGTCACAACTATTATCCGATCTAATATTTAGTTGATATATGGTGACAAAAACTAGTATTACCATTTTTAGGGGAAACAAAGCTGTCAGAACCATGTTTCAATTCTTGAAAAAAAAACATATACAGAATGAATTACTTTTGAGGCGTTCTCCCATCTTAGTTTTGTTTTGTCTTTCAATGTATGTTTTCTTTCATAACTTGTTTATTCTAACATCAGAAAACATGTCTTTGATTTGCATTCGAATTTTACATGCTACTCAGGATGACAAAACTAAATGAAAAAAGATAAAAAACAAGAATAAGCTGATACAAACAGTTTATGAACGTACAACGGAAACATCAAAAAGTGTATGTACTCATTTGTTTTTACATTACATTATACCTCAAGTCACAATAATACTCAGCTGATCTGTTTGCTACTAAGTTAATCAATGCAAAATTGTTCACTCTGTGTTCATAGAGTATGCATTACAGAAACCCGAATTGGTACAATTAATTGCATATAATTTTTTTTTATTGAAAATATGATCTTATATTCACGGTTGTATTGTCATGGCCGTTTCCTAAATATTGGCGCGAATTTGAATTTGAATTGTAAACTCCATAAAGACAAACAAAGATATTTCTGTAACAGATATTATTTCTAAAATGAAATTGCCCAATCTAATAAACTCATCATGGTGCCAGGATTAAAATTGTGTATGCCGGATGAGCGTTTCGTCTAGTATTGAATATGACCGAATTATAAATTCAAACAGACAGTGGTACACAAAGGTATAGATATTTGTGTACGTGATGCAATACACAAGGTCAAATTTAAATGTGTCTATCTAAATCTATATTTATTAGTCCTGGTGACACATACTTCATTTCTACAAACAATGTAGCAAGCGATTTTTTTTCATAATAAAGAAAGAAAATTAAATAGAAAAATACTTTCATGCGTAACTATTCTTTTTGCGTTTCTTCCTTTATCACTTATCACATTTAACATGCCGACCTTGGAATATAAAAAAACGACAATAAATAAGATATGGTACCGTGTTATACTGGCAATAACAAGAGTTTCAAACGTTGAATACCATTAGATTTAACTTAATAAATTGAAATCCTGGCTGTTGTCGTTGCAATATAATATTTAACATGAATATTATTTTTGAATGGTGTATTTCCATAATTAGTTGTACACCATGTCTAAATGCTGTAGGTAAATCAAAATAACACCCTTTTAATTTGGTTTTTCCGTTTAGATACAGACTGTGTTATAAGGTTACCACAACATAAGGTTTCAATATTTCATATTGTCCTCAGTTAATTCATTGAGTTATTTCCCTTTGATCGTTCAAATTTATTCAGTTGAATTGCTTCCTTGGAATTACCAAAATAGTTTTGTTTAAAAAAATAAAAAACAAAAAATAGTATAACCCGACTATGAAAAATTTCATCATATCAAGCTCATAAAATATAACAGAACAAGCTCTGTCATTTTTTTTTATAATGTAATTTTTCTCTATCCTGTACAACAAATGAAACCAACTACAGTCAGCAAAGTGACTATATGCTATTTTATATTGCTATTTTGCTAACATTTTTTTGTTTTATAGTGATTTAGATTATAACGTTGGTTGACTGCTGTACTCCAATTGCTGACATTTTTACCTATAATGTCTGTTTGCTTTGCTCATTTATTGTTGTCAGTATACTAGAATTCTTTAAAACTGTCTTACAAGTGAAAGATTAGAGAGAGGTGAAAGATATTAAAGGGACATTCAAACTCAAAAGTAGAAAATAAACTGACAACGCCATGGCTGAAAAAGATACAAGCCACAGTACACAAAACACAACATAGAAACCTAGACTGAGCAACACGAACATGACGAACCCCACCAAAAACTGTGAGTAAGCGAGCTATAAATCAAGATTTAATCCACCATTTTTACATAAGGAAGTGCTTGTACTAAGTTAGAAATATGCCAGTTGTTTTTTTATTCGTTTGGAGTGGTTAAGATTCTGATTTGGCATTTGATAAGGTAGATTCCGTTTTGAATTTTCCTTAGAGTTTAGTATTTTTGTTATTTTATTTTTTTACAGATATGTTTATGTAAGTTATTCACATAAATCAAGTTTGAATACACTGACTTTTTATTAGAAATAGTTATTAAAACCATGAGCATTGTAGCTGCTAAGTTGAGGTAGTTATAAGATGATAAGTAATACTGAAATTTTTAAAAAAGTTTGCAGTTAAACAGGATGGCAATTGGTGTCTTACTGTATGCCAAGATAACGTCCAAATACAAAATTCTTCTTAAAAGGCAATTTAAATGTCTTTAACTATTTACCTACTTTTATGACAATAACTTATCCATTTGAAAAAAAAACCCAGAAGTATCTAAATTACTAAATGAAAAGAAAAAAAATCAATAAAATAAGTTAACAAGACCTAACACCATTATTTTATGCAATAAGTGTCGTTTAAACTTGCATTTATTTTCAGTATGAGTGTTTTCAGTATTAGCTGGTAAAAATATCGGTTTTTAAATAGCTATCCTTACCTTTTTTCTGCTTTAAAGGCTGTGTGTGATCGCTTAGTATTTGAATTTAAATTACCGCCATGATTGATCATGAAAAACTTGTTTTGATTGGTTCATCGTCATTTGAAATACACATATGTAATCTGAAGATTATTCCAATACTATTTTTCATAACGGATTCACTTTATAGAGGGCATTTAAATATTTAAAAATAGGCATACATACTTAGTCTGTATTTAAATGAAATTAATTTAACAAATGGACACTTGTTTCTGTTTAATGCATCAATTAACTCGACCATTTTTCCATTATTTAAAATAGACGTTGATAAATATGGAAATTGCTACGGCTTGAATAGTAGGAGGAGAACATAATAATACAGAACAATACACTAGATTATAATTATATAGGACAACACCCATTCACAAGTTAAAAAGACCTATCTTAAACTAGTTTTAGGAATTACACGTATTGATTGATTTATATTCTAAATACAAAATGTTTATCATGATTATATAAGATTAATGCGGAAGCAAAAGCATGTAATTAATGTTTTAACGGAAAATATATCAAAATTATGAAAACTTCCCATTTCTCAATTTTTAATTGTTAGTTTTAGAAAAAGACAACATGTTTATAATATTTATAACACTACAGTTTTGTGATGTGCAAATAGTATGCAATATAATTAAATTTTAAAGTATCTACCATTTTCTAAAAAAATGTTAAAAAGCAGTCCTTTTCATACGACACGATTAACTCTTTGTTGTGCAGTGTTTATGAAAAACAAAATATAGTGTTTTAAGACTTTTTGTCAAAATCTATATGCTTGAAAATTCTAGAGTTTGAGCTTAAACTCAAACTATGTACTACCCCTTCCTTTACATTGATCCATCCTGATAATATATTTGACCACACTCCAACATTATATATACTGATAAAATTCCCAAGTTGTGTCTCTATCATGTCTATGAGATAAAACATGGGAATCATATCATTCGGAGAACCAGTAGGTTAGCAAATTCAAAAATATATGAACATTAAATATCTCCCCAAAAAAGGTTGGTGTGTGAATCAGCTATATTTACAAAGTGCAACCAATTAGTTAATAACACCCTAACTTTTGTGATAGATATCGTATATATAGGTCTCTTGTTATCATTATGAGGACAATAAAATACCTTCGAAACATTTATTTTAACAAAGCAAATGGTGTTTCAACGACTAAGTTTAAATAAGAATTTCTTTGTTCAAATACAAAATTATAAAACTAGTCGTTAATCAAAGATGAGAAAATATTGAATATAAGTCATAATTAAGAATACAAATTATAAGATACTCAATTATAGTCGGACCCGTGCTTTTGAAAAAGTCAATAAAAGTAAGTGATGTAGTTCGGTAAAAATGAAATACGTTCAATACACCATATGCACATTGTGCATTTCCTTTTCCTGTTTATCAACCAAAGTGTAAGTTAATCCGATATTCTGGGAGTTTGTGAAGGTATTTCGTCTCATAATTCAGTAGATTTCTAGGAATATAAATACAGGTTCTATATACAGGTTTTCAAACATAAATAAGTAAGATTTTAACCACAACCTCAGTCAAACTTTTCAAGAGTTCACATTAATTGCTATTTGTGCTCATGTGCTATTTTTCCTTTCAACCACGTATGACAATTCCTCATATCAACCTGTTTATTCAAAAGAACAAAGACACATAGACACGTAATTACGTAACATTGCCGATAAGATAGAGGTTTTTATTTGACTACAGGTCTTTATAGAGACAACACATGGTTTAAATGCTTGATTGTATTGCCCTGGTACTACATATTTTGTCGACATAAGACTCATCAGTGGCATTCGTATCAAATAAGTTGGAAGACCAAATTAAATACGAAGTTGAAGGGCATTGCAATCAAGGAATTCAAAAATAATAAGCCTTATACATGTAAGTCAAGGTCACTATATAATACATTTACTTCCGACCATTAGCTACTCTATGTAATACCAATTTTTGTTGGTGTAGCAAATATTAAAAAAAAATTCGAAAATGTCTCCTGCGCGAAACTACATTTGACATACAGTTATATGACGGGTGCCACATGTGGAGCAGGATCTGCTTACCCTTCCGGAGCACCTGAGATCACCCCCAGTTTTTGGTGGGGTTCGTGTTGCTTAGTCTTTGGTTTTTTATGTTGTGTCATCTGTACTATTATTTGTCTGTTTGTCTTTTTATTTTTGGCCATGGCGTTGTCTGTTTGTTTTCGATCTATGAGTTTGACTGTCCCTCTAGTATCTTTCGTCCCTCTTTTATATCATCACAGCAAATATGATATCCTTTATAATTTTTTAACAATTGAAATGCATCTGATAAACGTTCTGATACGTTGTATCCCTGGCTATGTTAATGATAGGAAATTGGAAAGAACGTGTGATCAAAGTGATAAACCAGGGAACTAATAGTTTATAGTACATTAGCCTAAGATAGGTCCTTTATCTGTAATCAGTTTGTAACTGGATTTATTAATTATCTGTCAAAAGGTGAAGAAATCCTTGTAATTTAAATCTTAAATAATAAGTATGTAACTCGGTGATTTTGAAATTTCAACTTTGCAATTTTCAATTTGTTACAGTGCAATTCGACAATTGAATGTTCGAGAATTGCAATTCGAACTATGCAACTATGTAATTCAAAATTCTTATTTTGATTTTCCATTATTGTTGCTACAAGATACATTTGTGACATGTACTTTCGAATTTTGTACATTTGTGATATGTACTCTTGTAATTTTTGTATTTGTGGGGTGTATATTTGTTATTCGAAATTTTGATATGTCTATTGGCGTCTTGCATTTGTGTTATTTGAAAACTGTTTTCTTCAGATGAATACTTGTAAAACGACATTTAGCTGACGTGAATAAACTGGCAACATTTGTATATCGATATTATGGTACATTTCTTATTATGATAAGAGATGTCGCCGCCGTCGGAACTTTCGATGCTGGATAACTCGGCCGTAAACAAACTCGGTCTGTAAATACTCGGTCTTTAAGAAGAATATGAGTCCGATAGACGATGTTAGTTACTCTATTTAGAATTAATTAGCAATGTTATTAGCAATAATAGTACATAGTACAAAGAATTCTATATATGCCTGTTCAAAGTCAGGAGCCTGTAGTTCAGTGGTTGTCGTTGATTCATATCTGTCATCAATGTACGTTTTTCGTAAATCGTTTAGTTACAAATTAGGCCGTTAGTTTTCTAAGTTAAATTGTTCCATATTTGTCATATCGGGGCTTTTTATAGCAGACTATGTGATATGGTTTTTTTTCTCATTGTTGAAGGCCTACGGTTGCCTACAATTGCTTACATCCACTTTATTTAGCTGTGGTGTATAGTTGTCTCACTGGCGATCATACCACATCTCCTTATTTATTATATAACATTCTATTCTAAAATGCTGTGTTAGAAATGACCGACCGTGCGATACACAAATGGGTAGTCAAGGTCGTTAAACACCCGATAGTGTTAGAAAATATCGCAATTTTCGAAAGGTCCGTTAGAAACTTTTAAATTCATAGTGCTCGGTTTTTACGAAACTTTGTTTACTTTGAAATCTTTCGGGAAAACAAATCGTAAATACATTCCTGTGGAAGCGCATATGTTTTTTTTTTTCTCTACCTTATTAAAAGAGGGACGAAAATTACCAGAGGGACAGTCAAACTCATAGATCGAAAACAAACTGACAACACCATGGCCAAAAATAAAAAGACAAACAGACAAAAAGTAGTACAAATGACACAACATAGAAAACTGAAGACTAAGCAACACGAACCCCACCAAAAACTGGGGGTGATCCCAGGTGCTCCGGAAGGGTAAGCAGATCCTGCTCCACATGTGGCACCCGTCGTGTTGCTTATGTTATTACAAATCCGGTAATTAGTATAATTCGGTAAGTCACATTCGTGAAAAGGGAAGGGTATTGTAGTTACGACATAAGGAACATAGCCGATATCATCTGTGAAACGGTTATTCCATAACGGTCAACCAACTTGTGATGGCGTCCGTAAAATTTACGAAGGGATGATTTCAACTTCACCATTTGGAACTCTTGGTTTAATAGCTTCCTTGTCAGCAACAATCCTCTATCAAGGAAATTATGATAGGAAACACAAGCCCGGGAATATCGTATCAATTGGGAGATATATACTCCGTATGCAGGCGCTGCTACATGGAAATGGAAAGTTCACAATTGGGAAGCTGAAATTGTCTCTTTTGTCGTAAAGTTTTGTTTTCAACCGACCCTCATTGTCAATTTCTAGATGCAAGTCAAGATATGAGGCAGACTTAACTGTATCTGTAGTATCCTTTATCTCTAGTTCAATGGGATAGATTCGTTCAACATAGTCACCAAATTTTGTATTATTTAGTGAGAGAACATCATCTATATAGCGGAACGTAGAGTTAAAGGATATTGCTAACTTCTTATCTTTCTTCCTAAGAAGTTCCTGTATGAAGTCAGCCTAATAATAATAAAGAACAAAGTCGGCAAGGAGAGGGGCACAATTGGTTCCCATTGGAATTCCGACAGTCTGTTGAAAAACACGTCCTCCAAACGTAACAAATATGTTGTCAATCAAGAAATCAAGCATCTTGATAATGTCAGTTTCAGAGAATTTTGTGTTTGAATCAGAATGATTCTTTACAAAGAAGGATTTATCCCTCCCCAAGACAAGATAATTGTATCTACGTTCGCCCTTTTTTTTTATGAAACAAAGTAATACCAACTCTTTCAATTTGTCTTTTAGTTTGGAATGGAGAATACTTGTGTAAAGTGTGGAAAAGTCAAATGTTTTAATACTATTGCAAGATGAGAGAGTCTTAGATTGTATGTACTCTAAAAGATCTTTGGAATTTTTTAGTATCCACATCTGATTCACGCCACCTCTAGAATAGGCAGTTTCACAATAACTTTGGAGCCCGGGTTTGATTGCTGATAAAATAGATGTTAATAATTTAGAAAGAGGTTTCGTGGAGCACTTGGAAGACCCAGCAAAATATGCAAGCGGGGGTCGCGCTGACGTGTCAGTTTTGTTGTAAAATATAAAAAGTGAAATGTCCTACGCCGCACTGAGTTGAATGTTTTATGAAGTATTATATATATTTTATTTTACTTCCATGTTTTAATGGTGATTGAAAAGGTGTCAATTGTACACATGTCAGGACTAAAATACTTGGATTAAAGGTGATTAAGAGGTGCAGTGGTTGATGCAGGAGCCGGAGAGAGGTGGGGCATTAAAGATATTTTTTCAGTTGTTTAGATATCTGAACATTAGGTTTTGTCATAAGTCGGGAGCCTGTTGTTCAGTGGTTGTCGTTTGTTTGTGTGGTTCATAGGTGTTTCTCGTTTCTCGTTTTTTATATAGATTAGACCGTTGGTCTTCCTGTTTGAATTGTTTTACACTAGTTATTTTGGAGCCCTTCATAGCTTGCTGTTCGTTGTGAGCCAAGGCTCCGTGTTGAAGGCCGTACTTTGACCTATAATTGTTAACTTTTTATACATTGTGACTTGAAAGGAGAGTTGTCTCATTGGCACTCATACCTCATCTTCTTATTTATATTATCACGGAGGGTTGGCGGCTTTTTTTTTTTTGAGGGGCCTTCATTTCTATGTTTTAAAATAAATTGTCGGTTTTTATTGAAAATTAGGAAAAGATTAGTACGACATTGCGTTTAAATAAAACCTTTTTGTTTCTGTATATTATTGAAACAAAACTTTTAGAATTAATTCGAACAAATGTGAGTCCCGAGAAAACCACCCATCCAACATACACACACAAAAAGTGAAATGTCGGCGCTTTAGTCAAGCAGCAAGACATTCTTTTGAGATTTCTCCTTGGTTACTGTTTTACTACCTCCTTTGTATCATCTTGATTCAGTGTATTCATATCATATCAACAACAAAACAAATGTTCTTAATTGACACTAAGCATATGTTTTACTTATTTTTCTAAAGACATATTTTGGTTTAACAATTCTTTCCTGAACACTGAAAAATTAACATGAGTTGTCAACAGGTCACGTTGCAGTATTCAGCTTGAAGCAAAAGTTATGAACATTTAAATATGCATTATTTAGAATGAAACTTAGGAGTCATGCAAAAGATTGAAAAAAGAACGAAAAGATAAGTAATAATTTTATTATATCACCAGAAATAAGTCTTAAAAGTTTTTTTGGTTTTTTCATTTGTATTTCTTTCTTTGTACTCTAAGATAAATAATATAACTAATTTAATAGATATTATTTTCAAATAGAGAAAATAACATCGTCCATCTTACTTTTATTCTTCTAATAGTCCGAGTTGTTATAGGCCGAGTTTGTTATAGGCCGAGTTACCAGCTTCGAAAGTTCCGACGGCGGCGCCATCTCTTATCATTATAAGAATTCTAGCCTAATTTCGATATACAAATGTTGCCAGTTTATTCACGTCAGCTAAATGTCGATTTACAAGTATTCATCTGAAGAATACGGTTTTCAAATAACACAAATGCAAAACGCCAATTGATATATTACAAATTTCGAATTACAAAATATATACATCTTACAAAAGTACAAATTACGAAAGTACATATCACAAATGTACAAACTATGAAAGAACATATCACAGATGTACCATGTAGCAATAAGTAACGGAAAATTTAAATTAGAATTTTGAATTATATAGTTTCATAGTTAGAATTGCAATTCTCAAACATACAATTGTCGAATTGCACTGTAACAAATTAAGAATTGCAAAGTTAGAATATCAAAATTACCGAGTTGCATACATACAACTTAAGAATTGCAAAGTTAGAATTATGACTCTTTTGGCTTTCCTTACAAAAGAGTTATTCGTGTCTTTACTGTTTACATTTTTAGTATTTTAATTTTCATCCTAATTTTAATTATTATTATTATTTTTATCATTATTAGTATTATCATTATTATTAATATTATTATTATTATTATTATTATCATTAATATTATTATTATTATTATCAAAGGTGGTTGCCGCTTTTTAATACTATCATTTAGTTCTCCATACTATTCTTACGGGGCTAATTCAATATTCATGTAGAAAATTACGCATGGGTAATGGAAAACAATGGCATACTTTACTATTACTCCATTGATAAGAATACAATCTTATAATAAAATTCTGAATCAGCAAGGAAAATAAAAAGATTTTGTCAACAACCAGAATAAAAGACTCTCATTAGTATCTAGATACATTTTTTGCTAAAAAACATGAAAGAAAATTAATTAAATCTGCAATATACACCTCATATTATTTTAAAAGAATTATCAAAAAAGAAAACATTATAATACAAAATACAATACTATGTACATCTACAAATATTTGTAGTTAGACGGAAATGATTCAGTTGATCACGCCATGTTTTAGTTCTTAATCACGTGATTTCAATTAGTCGTTATGACATTACGTAACTTGTTATAAATACTTGTAGATAAATAGTGTTGAACATATGTTCTGGATAAATTATCATCTAAATCGGTAAGATTTTGTTTTACTTTTTGTATAAATATTTGACCAGGTTCAGTTTTGTAAGTCAGTGACTACCTATATGTAACCGGTCAGAAAATAATTTTAACCATTCTTCATATAATAAAGTTGTTTTAATGATGTAACTTCCTTTATAAAATCTATTGTCGTAAGATGAAAAGTCGGTGAAGGAGATAAGGATACATAATTAACGATTAATGTAGTTGGTATATTTAGTTTTAAATGAATAGTTTTCTGACAACAAAATTTTACCGGACGTTCATATAATTTATAATTTAGGCTTATTTAAAAATAATATGAGGCAAGGGTCAATCAGTTGGGATCCAAACAATATGAATTCAGTCATGAAAGGAAAATTTTAAATCGGAATTCTTCATGAAATAAATATAATGAATTTAAATATTTTTTAAAACATACACTTTTTATTATGACTAACATCATAGTATAGATACATGTACGTGTTTTTGGAAGTACATTTTGTCAATATTGTAAGTACATCCAAATGCCTGTTTTATAAATAATATGGATGGTTCATAAATTAGTGAAAATGACAGTTTTTATAAACATTCTATCACAACACGGGTTACCAAGAAACAAAATCTTATAGACTGTGTATCTAAATTTCGGTGAATAGAAAACAAATAATGTAAAAGGAGATATTAATAAACAGACACAGGCATCTTATTGTATTTTTTGTAAATGATTTATTATCATCGGAGTGAAATTACTAATATCATCCAATATATTACTGCAACTTATATTTTTACATCAGCATGATTTTAAATCATCATAGCTTCATTTACTGTCGTTTCCATTCGCCTTTTGCAAAATTATTTTATTCTATTTACTGTTAATGATAACTGTTTTGAAAATTTCGACATTCTTTTATTTTATAGTATCTGGATGTTAAGCTTGTATTGTTTATGACAATTTTTTTAATATTAAATATATTATATTTTGAAGGACAAGTATTTATTATGACATAAACCATTATACATAATATATGTGCGTGTGAATTTGTCTACAATATTTAACATTTCAAGCAGATCGATAAGAATTATAACAGCTGCATTTCCGCTTTATAAATAATTTGATGAATCATAATTAGAAATGATTGACAGTGTTATAAATATCATAGCACAAGAAATTGTATCAGGAAGTTTCATTCACAATCTTTATCAAATGAATTGAGAACTAGTTTATTCGAATAATATATTGAAATATATTTCAAAAATCTTCTTTTCTAAAGTTCTTGACTTTTATTGTATTCGCTGTATGATAACTGTCTTGATATTTTCGAATTTTTATTACTTCTAATGGACGTATTGCCATGGCGTTGCCAGTGTAACATTGATTTATTAGTTAATAATGATCTCTGATCTTTTGTAATTTTCAGCTTCTTTTTTCAGCTTAGAGCTGCAGCAATTTTCACAGTAATCAAATGTAATTGATTCCTATTACTACATGTATGTAGTATACAAAATACTGAAGAGATTGTCATATCGATGTAGTAATATATATTGAATAGGTTTTTCCTCCTCAACATAAATATCTCATTGGTAAAATCGTTTTTCTATTAAAAAATAATTCGAAAAATTGAAAAATTAATCAAATACAAAAGAATTGTCGCTTACTTAATGTGCTGATTAATTGAAAATGACTGTTTTATATTGTATATTACTGTTCATCATCATACATTTACTACATGGTAAATTTTCAAACTGTTTATACAACAGTATTCACAGAAAATTATATATGTATAACTGGGTCAATCAGATAATAACCTTTTAATTTTCAATCTATTAAATTTTGGAGTAATAAATTCTGATTTAAGTGATAAAGAATTATGAGATTTCACATATGAAAGAATATTAAATATATGTAAACAATAATAGTATGCTCTTGCATTAAACTTAATAATATTAAATTACATTATACCACAGAATACACTGATCTTATTTTACAAATTTGACGCTAGCCAGTTTACTTTGTCTTTACAATTCAAATTGCTATACATACTGTCTTAATCTTGTGCACAGCACTTTTTTTTAATATAAAATTCATTATATTTTAGTAAGTTGGTTGACGACTGCTAAATGTTTTCTCGAGTGGGACCGTCTCATAATGCAATGAAATAATTAAAAGCTACGCTAGCTTAATCGTATATTCTTGAAGAAAATTGACATTATATATTTTATTTTTATTCGATTTTAAGTGTCGGTGTATAGGATTTATCTGTGAAATGCCATTCTAATTATTAAACCAATACTACAACAGCTTCTAATATTCTCTGCCTAAATATCCCCTTTTCCGAAGCAAAACTGATTGTAGAAATAATCATAATTATTTAGGAAAACCTAATTATTCCCAATAATATATAACTAGATGTACAAGTAGAAGCATTAGCTAAATTTTCAGTTTTTTAATAAACAAATCTTTAATGATGTTGCATAAAAAACTTAGTGCAATTTGTTTGTTTGTCTGGACTTGAAACTTTTATATATTCAGTAAAAGTTATTCAATGTTCTGTTGTAAATTGTTGTATATGTAAATGAATGCTAGCTAACATATGTTCGGCAAAAACAATTCAAAGTTCTATATGTAGTGTGAATGCGTGGTTTATCAAAAAAAAAAACGAGTTCTTCTTTAGATAAAACATCTGTTAAAAAATTATGTGAATACTGCAGTAATGAAAGTATTAGTTGAATGACTGTAATCAAAATAATCAATATTAATTTAAAAAAAAATAGTTCCTCTGTCATCATAAGTTTGTTACTATACTAAACAACTTTGTATCTGGTGTATCTATCACTTTAAGATGTCGTTTATTAATATTTGTGAAATATTCATCGGAAAAACATCCTTACACGGTTTATAAAATAACTAAGTCAAAATTGGTACAATAATTGTTGATTTAGAAAAATGAATAACTATGTGAAATGCAAATACTGAAATGTGTGCATTATTTAAATATAAATCAAATTTTGTTTGAATTATTGAAAAGGGAATTATATTGTTTAGATTTTATCAATATAAAATAGATGCATATATTTTATAAATAAACGTAAGATGTATAAATTGTTTAGTTAAAAATACAAACAGATATGTATAAATTCTCCAATAAGATATACGGCTTTTCACGCTATTTTTTTTTCTCTTGTCACGTAAAGACACCAGTAATATTGCTTCCCTACTTACATCATATCATTATAATAAAATTCATAATTATCACCTAAGATGCACCAAAGTATATTTTTGAAGTATCGAAACGTTCAAAATCAAATATATTTCCATTGTAAAAATATTGGTACTTTTTCATTGACATTGATGAAATTCTTCAAAAATATCAAACATTTGTTAAAAATGTTTTCTTCTTTTAATTATTTCATCATTTCTTTGTCGTTTATATCCCTGCTAACTTAAGCGAGAATATAAAGTGATAGTTTGGTCTTTTTGCTTAATTAATCATTTCTTTCATGTGTGTGCGTGGTCAGATATGGGAGAACCGCCATATTTAAGCTAATATTTAGCGATAAGTCATCGCGATATCCGAAGATTAATAAGTCAGACGAGTTCTCATCATTGGTACTTCGGTATATGGTCTGATTAAACTGATCTGTCTGAACAAATAATTATTTAAAATCTGTGTGTATACATTAAATTAATGCATAGATTTTTTGACTGATCGATCTCTAATCCTTGTCACAAAAATCCTCACATATAATCATTTAAAACCATTAAACACGATACGATATGGGTAATCGATCAATGATCATTCAATTATCATTTGTCAATCAGTACATTTCTAGAAAATAACTTCTGTTACATTTACTGCTAATCCGACTTTTCTAATGAACATGATGAAACCTATAATATATTCCCATAAATTCTGACAATCTGTAACGAAAAAAGACATTATGCGTCCTTTTGTTTTGTCCATGTACTCAAAAGAATTCTGAAGTTTTTTAAGGAATAACATGGACTTGTTATCATAGTTTCTTTGGTGTGCAGTTAAGCATCAACAATATTTAACACTATAAATAACACGCATTTTCACACCGGAAATCAAACTTTATTTAAAGACTCATTAATGAAATAATTTCGCTCTGGTATTAGTGCTACTGTAAGGCTAATATGACTTGGTTGTACTTTTTGAGTCTTTTCAGTAACTCAGTCTTTAGTTTTCTGTAATATATTTTGTGTACTGTTGTTTATCTTTTCATCGTATTTCGTTTTTTGCCCTGGCATTGTCAGTTTGTTTTCAAATTATGAGCTTGAATGTTCCTTTGGAATTTTTCGCATCTCTAGTATACGACAACAATATATATCTATATGTATTTATAGATATAGGCTCTCCATAATGATGAAAATTTTTAAGGGGATAGTTCCTGGACAAATAAGTTCAACCTACCAGATATTTTTCATTAATATACAGTAATACGGATTTCTAAATACAGCTACCGAATCTGCCTATTTAAGAAAGCCCAAACTTATTTACATAAGGCTGATACTATTAATACGGGGTTATACAGGTTGCACTTTGTAAATGCAGCTGTTTCACAAACCACACCTCTTTTGTGGAGATATATAATATTTATAGATATTTTGTTTTGTTCAAGTACTGGTTCCGCGATATGATCTCTAGATTTCATCTCATAGAGACATTACTTGGGAATGTTACAAGTATAAATAAACATAAATAGCGGCTGCCTTAAATTCGGATGAAGACTCAACGTGAAGGGAGTGGTAGAACAGAATTTTAGTATAAGTTTAAACCCCTTAAAAATTGAGGGCATATAAATGTTGAAAATATGCCGCACAGCCCTATATTTTGACGTTTGAAAAAAATAGTAGTGCATATGAGCTTTCCATTCTAGGATATGACTTTTTACGAAACTTTAAAGTAAAAGTGGTTCAGTTTTAGCCGTAAAAGGAGTTCCTATGGGAAATTGCATTGTCAATATTTACAGAAATGCAACCTACATGTATTTATATACAACTACTTATAGTCATTTTAAAACTCAAATTATTTCGGTCATAATATAAATATATATATACGAATGCACTTTCTGCATTTTCATAAATGACTAGTCGTCAAATAGTCGAACAAGGTGTGACTGATAATTGTAATTATGTATTTAGGGGATTTTCTCATGGTAGTTTTCTGATATAGGTATTACAACTCTTTGTTCGCGTATGTTAAACAGTTAAACTGGGACATACAAATTTTACAGATTATTCGTTAGATTGATAGTTCACATTGGTACATAATGTCTACTTTTAAGACACCAAAAGCTTTCTATTACAAGAATATACAATTTTCTGTGAAGATTTATTAAATTCATTATCTATAAAGAAGACATATTCTGGGGAATTCTTTCAATTCGTAAACATTGTTTAACTATCTACTTTATATTGTGCATGGCTTCCTGTTATGCAATTGTCAAAAACTCGTTCTGTCTAAACTATTACAAGATATGAAAATGAACAATTTTAAATTCCACAGATTAATTACAAAGGAAATGTCTGAAAAATACCATCTAGTCATAACTTAACTATGGTAGAGTAAGACACTTCTGATTGAATTATTCTATGTTATATACTGTATGATGCATATTTTAAGGTTTTTCTTGTCGTATAACACACCGAGGGGTGCCAGGATTGATCAAATGAAGAGTGGCCTTTCTTTGGGTAATCCTGAAATCACGAGGTGTGCTGTACGACAAGAAAAACCATACAATATACATTATATGACTTATATACCATAATAAGGTATTATTTTCTGCAAAGATTTGCAGTATTTCTATCCTATTTTACCGACCACACTAAAGTGGGATATTCTTTGTTGATGCGTTCAGGTTTTAACGTGGCTAATCTATAATGTGAAATAAAATTCACTAATTATTCTAGATATACACTTTAAAAATCATTGTCCAGTTACAATAGAAATATCACTGCATGAAGCAAAACACAAATGAATTGTTACGGTGTATGAAAAATACAGGTCACTTTGTAAGTAATTTATTGTATCAACTTTATTGATGAAAGAGGAATGCTATGTTTTTTTTTTCTTTTTTTTTATGACATTTAAATCGCGGAAAAGCAGATTATTTAAAAGAACAACCTTACACAGGTCATTATTTTATGCCTTGGAACACATTTCGTTTAAACTTTGAATCGTACGGGTTGATATCTTCAAAAGAAAGACCTATCGTTCTAAATGAAAAAAAACTTCATGCATGTTTATAAGAATAATGAACTATTTTCGATAGAAGTTTTCCAGTAAAACTATTTTCATTGATAAATAAAACTCGCCTTTTCTTCATCAATTTCATATAAACTGATGAAGGTTACTTCAGGAGGAAAAGTGGTTTAAAAAATCAAGACCATACGTTTATATCACTATCCCTCCTGTAATGTGTCATTATTCAGCAAAGTATAGTAATGTTGTGTTACTGGTACCGCTTATATAATAGAAACCATCTTGTACTGCCTCAGATCATCAATGATTTTTTTTTAGTTCGTGTTGCTCAATTTTAGGTTTACTGTGTAGTGTTTTATGGCATGCTGTTTGTATGTTCATATTATATTCATTATTTGGTTTTTAGGTCTTTTCCTGGTGTTTCTACCACTTGGTTTCGTGAACTATTTTGTAAAATGATCAGGTTCAGGATTAATATGTGTTATATGTGGTGCAGGCGTACCTGTTAATTGTTTTTTTTTTTTGTTTTTTTTTCAAATGATACAGCTTTGAAATGTTGACTGATGTACCCCAGTTTTGACATTCTTACCTTTTACGTCTGTTTGTTTTATTCACACATTGTTTTCAATATAATGTAATTTTGTGCGACTGACATACAAGTGAGAGGTTTAACTAGCACTAAAACCAGGTTTAGTCTACCATTTTCTACATTAGGAAATGTCTGTACCAAGTCAGGAATATAACATTTGTTTTCCATTCATTTGATGTGTTTGAGCTTTTGGTTTTGCCATTTGATAAAGGACTTTCCGTTTATAATTTTCCTTGGAGTTCGGTATTTTTAATATTTTACTTTTGCATACTCGTTTGAACTATTTTCGTCATATTCATCGAGAAAGCTCGTTAGTAAGCATCATCATAAAAGAATAAGAAAGAAATAATAAGCGTTATTAATAATCAATTACCATTGGATGATAACCAATCAGAAATAAGGAAATCATTTTAGGCGATAATAGTTGATATTCAACATCCATAAAATGTTCATAGAACACGCACAGTTTAATCTTACAATTTTCTTTCATTAATTTCTATTTGTAGTTTTATACAATGGATGCCTGTCAGAATTATTACTTTAGCTACTTTTTCACATAAAAATTGTAACGTCATATAATAAACGACAGAAATATGATTACCAAATCTTTTTTTAGAAACACAAATTTGTCTGTCTTCATGTCTTACTTTTCTGTTTATATACATTGTATAATTATAATGTAATAACAATATCTGATTATATAAGTAAGACACCATTCCTGACTAACCTAAAACAATCAACGCTGTATGTCCCTTCAGTTATTGTATGTTTTCATTTGCAAATGTAAGATAGAAAACATGTGCATGCAAAAGGTTCTATATTGTACAATTATTTCTTCTTGCTTTTTGCAGATTTCCGTAAACAGTCTATATGAAAAAATTATCAGCTGCTCATCTCGAGAAAAACTATAGTACTTGATACTTTCAAAGACGAGTATTTACTTTTTCTTACCTGAGCAGTTTTATGAACAACTATGAAGAACAGCTGTGATGACAGGTGCGCAATATGTCGATATCAATAAATAAACCAATGTCTTTCGAGAAGAAAAACTATAAATCCTTCAATTTTTATGGAGTGCGTTTACATAATATGTATTTCGAGAAAGGTAAGCATTTTCTTATATAGTTGAGAAACATATTTCTCCTAAAAACGGTTTTCAGTTTATTTTCGACTTATGAGTTTGAATGGCCCTTATGCATCTTTCGCCTCTTTTAAAGTGTGTAATAAAAAGATAATTAATTATTTCATTTAAATGTTGTCTCACTATTCGAAAATTATTATATTTTTTTTAAATGAAAATTACACTTAATAAATGTATAACGTTCATATCGCTTTTTTTAAATTTCAGTAGAGTTGTTTCAATTTGGATTCACTGTTCGTAGAAAAAAATGAATTTATTCTTTACTTTCGTTAGAAATTGGATTATGTTAAAGTTTAATTGGAGAACAATTTTCTTTAGGATAGCAGAAGGTCAGAAATCAATAAGAAGGTGGGCCCTTGTATTTCCTTTTACATACTTAGCCGGATTTTTTAACTATCTTTGTCCACATTAAGAAATGTATAACAAGCAAGATATATCACTATATCTTTGAACCGACGAGTGCTTGCTCGGCTTAGAGAGGGACCAGCACATACCAATTTTGAAGTTTATTGTTGATCCGGCTAATGATAGAACACATGACATTTCAATTGAGAGTACGTTTCAACGAAACCCCCAAGTAGGTTAAGAATTAGAGAAAATGTATATAATTAATAGATTGCCTCTGCAGCACACTCAAATTACCGCTTACTTCTTATAATTATATTTGAAATCACAGTAAACATATCTTATGATGTCATTTTTATTGTCAATAACCTACATTTATTTGACTTCAAGCATACACGCGAGATATTTCATGAGAAATCAAAGTAGACAATGCATTAAAAATCTCTGTAAAAATAAAATACGGTTTGGCTAAATGAGATAAAGATGTAAAACCAGTTTCCCCTGAATTAATTTCACTTAAAATTATCTATGTTAGATTGACCTTGGTCAATTGTCCTGAAAATAATTTAAAACTAGGGCCATTTTCAAACCAAATAACAATATTGACTAAAAATCCCGTCATCAAAGATTCCTGTAAGATTGTAAACGGATGTGTGCTTTATCTTAACATGACATTATATGAAATGTGTCTAAAAATAGCTACAAACTTCAATTTTCTTAGATTTTTCCAATTCTTTGGTTTGTATGAAAATATGCAAATATATATAAGTAACACAAAAAAGGTACAAAAACCAATATGCACTCTCACATACACATTGTAAGACCTATTTCATTTTGGTGAAGAAGGATTTATTACTTGTTCCCTTTGAATGGAGTGAGTGTGTAGATAGATGGTCAAGTTTGTAGAAAAATGGGGCGAGCAGGTCTTGCACGGTTTGGTAATGGGGCCATAAGTAAGGGATTCTCAGCCCTCAACATCCAAAATAGAGGTCAACAAATTGTGATCATGTGATCAATGAGAGTCGGTATTCACTTTCATTGATGATATCATGTCACTCAATTACCCGCATATGCTTACAACTCATATATCCCAGTGAACTTGACATTAAGGATGCTACTGAAATAAGAAGTCTGATTCATATCCTGATCTTTTCCTCGATATTGACACCAATTGACGACCTCACACTAGAATTTATGACAAACGTGATAATTTCAACTTTTGAATGGTCAGCTTCCCATTTCACAGCAGTAACATACCCTCTGTTCCTTTTTAAGGCGTTCACATATATCAAATAATACGTTACGCTCGTGCATGTTCACATAATGCGGACTTCTTTAAAAGGGGTATGCTCATTACACAAAAAATATACCAGCAGAGTTATGAGGGAAAAATTAATCGACACTGCATAAGATTAACGGTCCCCATCACGAATTGGTTGATCGATACGACGTGTTTGTTCTCTAACTCACTAGCGACATGTTTCGCGGCCTTAGATCCCCTATAGATACCAGTACAGTCGTCTGATCTGTAGTTTTACCGATTGTGTCCTATTTCCGATTGAAAATGTTGACTGAGTGTGTATTATCATGACGGGTGATGCTAAAATGTTGACTGAGTGTGTATTATCATGACGGGTGATGCTAAAATGTTGACTGAGTGTGTATTATCATGACGGAAGATGCTAAAATGTTGACTGAGTGTGTATTATCATGACGGGCGATGCTTACCCTGTCGATGTACCCAGTCTCGATTTTTTGGAGATCACCTCTAGTTTGTTACTTTGATTTGTCTGTTTTAAGATCGATAAACTGCTTTTGCCTTAATTTAAATCATACGAAAAGATTTAATTCCCCATTGAACTACACGTATGCAAAACTATTGAGATGTGATTGTCTGTGAAACAACTATTTAAATGAGACCAAAGAAAGAATTGTTACCTTGTTAAGGTCATCGTTCGGTCTTTAACTATGAACAACACCCATACCATATAGTGAAATATGCTAAACTTAAGAAAATTCAAACGGAAAACAAATAGCCTGAATTATGCTTGGAACAATAAAGTAAAAACTGTTATGACAGACAGCTACCAACAACAAACATTGGTCTACAGGCTCCTAACCTTGTTAAGGCGAAAATATGATGATTAGTTATACATATTCTTATATAGACTTCCAAAGATCTTCCAGCAATAGAAATTCTTAAAAACAAAAAACAAAACAAAAAACACTCGGAGTTTAAAACTGTAATATTCAAAAAATTACATTGATATTTTAGAACCAAAACGGTTTTATTATGTATTCGTGAACAGGTGTTCTCTTTGAAATAGCACAATTGTATTTTTCGAATGACTTTGTGTTTAGCATAGACATTCCATGTTTCGTGTTGGATCAGAGCATAAATATCTGCCTTATTGCAATTATGTACAACATTACAATGCTTTAAGTTTTCTTTATTTAAAATATTTACATTAGAACAATAATGAATATTTCACTTGCTTAAAGAAATAAAGGCAACAATAGTATACCGCTGTTCAATAATTCAATTAAGCAAAAATAAATCCGGGTAACAAACTAAAACCGTGGGAAACACATCAACTATAACATTTGTATAAGAGGAAAACAACGGAACAACAGAAACACTGAACTACAACAAAAGCAAACGCCAACATACATAGAAACGGACTGTAGATAACAGCTGCCATATATACCTGGTTTTATGGCTAGCCAAACCTCCTGCTTATATGGCAATGCTAAAAAACCGCTAAAATGACAACACTCTGTGACAGGAATACAGTACAAACAAACGCAAGAACACTCGACACAGAGAAATACATAATTAAATAATATGATAGTATATTACAACATGTAAACCGCAGAAAAAGACTTTACAGAACTATTTTCAAATAAATCTTATCAATATCAATCACTTCCATAATAACAATATGTGAAGCGATCATTCAACACTGAATGCCGAAAATTGCATTTCAAACTATTGAACCCTTAATGTAAAACAAATGATTTCATTATTTGGGATAACTCCTTACGTATTGAACAAATAATCTGTTAACAATTTAAACTTTGTAATTCCTCGGTTGATATTATTGAAATGAATGAATTTTTATTTCAAAATATAATAATTCTTTTCATTATTTAAGTAATTTTTCTTTCGTTCTACATTTTTTGTGATGTCCATTTGTAAAAAAAATGTACAATTAAGCCGAAAAAAGTATTATTGTTTCAGTTTTCATTTCACTAATAATTTCAAAATACACATTCTAAAGTGACTTTTATAATCTGTAAAATTTGCAATCAATTCATTTGGCACACATATCATCTTCCGATTACTAGAAACATCATCCATGTTTGGGATTTCATAAAAAATGGGAACTGTTTGACTGACTTTCATGTGAGATGTCCATGTATCAGCTATTGTATTGCCAAGTCTAGGTATGACAGAACCATCGATTATTCCTTTAGTTGACGACTGGGGTATACATGATAATCTTCGTATGCTGTTAGCGAAAAGGTCTTTTCGAAGGGAATGTCACGATCCGACAGAACAAACGGTAAGATGTATATAACGCTTTATTTGAAACATAATTCGGGTATATTGTCTCTTTTAAACTTAACGAAACGCGTTCAATGCACAAGATTATTAAACCAGTGATAAACACAATTGTAATAATGTGTCTGTTTAATCTAATATACTTCTAATGGGAGTGTGGGAATAACTGCATAACATAATTTTCAAATTAAATCTTTTTGATCTATTTTGTTTTTAATTTTAATAGAATTGGTTTTTGTTTGTACGGAAAGGGGGTGCGTATTGATCTTTACGTGAAATAGGGATAGTAAGGCTTGATTTAGTTTAAATATAGTATCATAATAACACAACCAAAGACTGGTATCACCCCCAACAAAAACAGCAAGTGAATAAAATCACACGTGATTAACAATGCTTCTCTTAAATTGACCGAATGGAAGCAAAATAAGAAGTTGTACTAATACTTACCATTCTGCGTACAATGATTCGATGATTTAACTATATAAAAATTACAAGATTTCTTCAAGTGTTTCTCAATTGTCTTTAAAGCAAACACGTGTTCGTGACCTTTATATTCAATCATCTGTAAAATCCAGTCTCCCGGGTTTCACGTCTCTGTTTAGATTTTTATTAGTTTACTTGTGACCTACTTATTGTAGTTCTAATTACTATTTAAGCTAGCTGTGGAACCGTAGCACTAAGGTCCTTATGATATTTTGTTTTGCAATATGGGGACCACAGAGCTACGGATTTTTCCTTTTTCAAAACATTCGGAATTGCAACCCAGGTTTAGGTTGCACTTATTTTCAAAATATTGTATTGGTTATAGCCAATGCATGGCTTGTTGATGTTTATCATGTATATAGGTCGTTTCGTTAGATATGATATGACGTACCTATTTATGTTTGAATATTCATTTCCTTGACACTGTTATCTAATCAAATCCTTTTGTATGCGTCTCCGCCTATTTCGTTCAGCCATCTTGAATCTCGTCGTGAAGTCATTAAAATAGGAACAGATAACTCTACAAGGAAAACACTTGTTGGTTTGTATACGGTTTATTTTTTTTATTCTATTTTCATAAATATTTGAATTAAAACACATTTAATTAATCATTAATACAAACGAAAATAATACGTTTTACAAGCACTGCAGAAATGTCGTGTTAAATATTATTTCAAAGCCTTAAAACACGCGAATCCTGCTTAGTAAAAAGTAAACAAACGAACACGTGTTTTCCTATCTGTATGTGTTATTCACCTCCAAATGTAGGAATCAAGGATATTAGAGTTATATGTTCCTGTTTTTAATAACGTCGCGACGAGATTCAAAATGGATGAACGAAATAGGCGGAGACATATACAAAAGGATTTAATTGCAAAATAGTGTCAAGGTAATGTATCTTAAAACATAAATATGTACCTTAAGTCATTGAAAAATATCTAACGAAACGAACTCTATTAATTAGCAACCTATGAATAGGTGATAAACAAACAAAAAATGGGAACTAAATGCGATCTGAACCTGGTTCGCAACTCCGAGCGTTTTGAAATAGAAAACATACGTAGCTCTATGGTCCGCACATTGTAAAGAATTATCACAAGTACCTATGAGCTACGGTTCTGCAACTATCTCTAAGATTACAATATTTAAAATGTCCTCCTTTATTTGATCAAAATTGCTGAATAGTGCTGGTCGGAAAGGTACGTTTGGTCAAACTACAGTTAAAGTACAGGCACCAAATGCAATATGCTTTAATTTGCACATTGACCTTTAAACGATATTGATACTATTTCGTGTCATAACATGAGTATATTTCTTATTTCTACGTTGTAAGAGATAAAAAAGGACGATATACTTACATTGTATCTGAATTATTATGACAGACAACATGTGCATTTGTTATCTTACATTTTGTTTTTTTTCCGTAATGCTTTATTCCATTTTTTTTGTCTCTCTAGGGAAATTTTCAAAAGAAATGAAGCAGCCGCCGTATGTTTATCAAATATGCACAATGAAGAAAAATGATAGCATTAGTATTTGTCCTGTGTCTATGTTACAGGGTACCCAGTTGGAAACAAGCTGTTTATAGCTTATATCAGTGTCCTTGAAATACAAGGGGCTGTTTGATAAGTAATATTGCTCACACAAATTCCTACAATTCATTTTATTCAGGTTAAAATGTGCGTGCATTGATATAACGCAATGTGCACTAATATAAAATAAAGTAAAGTTACAAGAACAGTAACTATAACAGCCGTTTATCTAAATTCTTCAATCTTTTGTTAAAAACAGTACACACTTGAACATCTTCTGAAGAATGTTGAGAAGTTTGTGTATGTCTGACATACTGGACATTAAGAACCCTGGTCACAACAACCTATTTTGAGGAGGGAAATAGTTGACAATTAATGTGTAATAAGACTGTAATGTACTATTGAAGAGAAATAAGGTTAAAACATAGGATAACAAGTAATATCTATTGAATTTTAAGCATGTGAAATCAATGAAGTAAATAAAAATTAGTAAGCTTGTATTTCAAACAATTATCATTTTTTTTACTTTTAATTTTGATGTTATTTTCTGTTAATAATTATGCTTTATTATATTTTTCATAATTTAATATTAATACTTTGTCAGATATTTTTTTTATTTTCTGTTAATAATTATAATTATGCTTTTTTATGATTTGGTTTTTAATATTTTGATAGATATAATTTAAGAATTTTGGTAATTGACTAGGATAGTCAGTTTCACTGCCGAATGTCGGTTGTTCTCTCCGGGCACTTCTGCTTCCTTCACCGATAAAAACTGATCGTAACAAAATAGTCCATGCTGCTGACAGTTGCGTTAAACACCAAGCAATCAATCTTCCGTTGATGAGATTTGAGTGACCTCTTGGTATCTGCCTCCTTTTTTTTTTACTGCGTTCATATTTGAATATTTCACAAAACATTCATCAAACTAATGAAGTCTTATAACTATTAATATACTGTTGCAGTTTTGTATATGTACATAGAAAACGTTTTCATATATAAATGAACTTATGCAAACGGTCCCAGAATTAAAGTATTATTATTTTGTTTCTGATTAAATTTATTTAGTGTATGCAAGGATTGACACAGTCAAGTACTTAATATTTGATTTGGTATTCAATTTTACATGTTAAACAGTAGTGTCACATTTTAAACAAGTAAATAAATAAATGTAAACTCAACTTCCATTATTGCCATGCGTGTTTTAGTTATTTTTCATAGTATATAAATAAGAATAATATTAACAGAAATTGCCATCATACCACAGAGTACCACAGACGATCGCATTTTGTTTTCATTTGACCTTATTTTATAGCTATTTTACAGATTTTCATTAATCTTAGCACTTTCAATCAAAATAGATATATATATATATATAATTTATATCATCTAATTGATATCAAGATTCATCATGTTGATAGTAAAAAACGAAAGTAGCTTTAATGTCATTTTCTTTAAATAATTTCATAACATTTTTACAAATGTACAATTTATATAAGTCATCTTATGGAACTATACAAAATATACTTTTTTCATTTCCTATAAAAAATGTTTTCCTATCAAGAGTTCACCTTTAAATCAAATGCGACCATGTCCATCTGCAGGTACAAAATATGAAAGATAATTATCAACTGGTGGCGATTAATTACATACTTGAATGTGAGCACCTGTTTATTGGCCTTGTTTGTAGCACTATCTTACTTCCATAGAAGTACATGGTTTTATGATGCCTACTTAATGTCTGACATCTCATTGACAAACATAGAGGATGCTTGTGATTTATTAGACAGGGTCCTGGTATATATTGCACTTTCCTTCCAAGGATACATGAATATTGTGTGATGAATGGACACAACAGTCCAAAAATTGCATTTTCTATGACATGATAGAAGTATGGTGTATGGCCATTTTAAACATAGGGTCTGGTAAAATGATGTATAAGCCAAGGCTTAACTGAAAAGACAATATCTTAAAATGACAATTTGTGGGTTTTTTGCAGCTTTGCATAAATTGCAAGCCTTTAAGAAGGCACAATTAAAAACTGTAAATAATTATATGTTACAAATTAGTGTTATGTGATTATCCAAGAGATGTTAGTTGGGAGATCTAAGATTATGGTGGTGTCGATTTCAAGTGGCTGAAGAAGGTCCTAACCATAACTTCTTCGTTTTAGTTTTTTTCCAAGAATCAATCTATTCTATTCAAATACTCAAATGAAATAAAATAAAAACATTGCTTGCAATACATAACAAGATAATATAAAATCATTGCATCTGTGATTGATCAAAGGGAGGCAACCGTCGAAAAGATAGACACGCTGAGTTAAAGTGTGCTTATCTAATCGACTTCTTAATTGATCATTATCCAATATACTGATATGATTTATGTCATGATTTCAATAATATATTTGCTATGAAAATAATATTTTCCTCACTCATGTGGTTGAATTACAATTAAGGTGTAATACCACCATTGATTTTCCCCTATTAGTCTTTGTTAAATTTGCACTTTTCAAAAAATTGTGCAGAATTTATCTTTGTTTCAAATAAAGAAATACTTGGCATGAGTAAAGTTTTATCCTGTCCAGTACTATAGAAAAAAATTCACATAACATTTCATTGCATATAAGAAAATAACCATCACTGGAAGTTAACCAATCAAATTTTCCCCCTTTCTTAACCTGTATACAAGCTTTAGTAACCATGTAACCTCAAGTTTCCAAAATATTCTATAGAAACCCCAAATAAAAAAATATTGGTGCTTTGAAATACCCAAGATATATGTTTATGACCCAGAAATGTTTTACTGCAATGAAATGTAGGATCAATTACCTACAACTGTCAAATTCAAGGGAATATTTTTTTTCGACCTATTTTCGTATGCAACCGGATGTGACGTACTATGATTTGGTGGTATTACACCTAAAGAAGACTTTTTTGTTAAATAAACTGAATGTGACTTTTTTCCTTTGTAATACTGGTTATTTCAAGCATTCCTGTCAAGTTTTGTCATAATCAGTTCAATAGTTTGAGAAAAATCTAGTATAATGGAAGACGACATCTACAGCGATTCGAGCAAAATTTCTTCGAAAAATCCAAACCAAGCCGCATCATGATAGAATATAGTGTGGACCAATAAATGATCAAATATTTATCTCATCTGCCTACAAACAGTTGAATATGATACAAAAGATGACTTTAGGATGATAAATACTACTAATGGACCTCTTTGTCTTCCTTATAAGGTCTCTTTTGGTCCATTTATACCTCTAATTTCCTCAAAATTTCTACTTTTTAGGCCAATAAATAAACATTTTGGGGTAACTTTCACTCATTTATGATAGAAATGTTATAATAAATGATTAATTGAAGTATTCAAGCTGAATGAACTATCCGTATAAAAATTTACTGTCTCCAAGGAGGTTTCAATAAGTCCTTACGCAAAACTTAAATTTACGCCGCGTTCCAGAGAGGGACATAAAAAGCTTCTCTTTTGGTGAATAATTTGTTGTTACTGCTTTTAAAATAATTTCATTTACTTAAAACTATATATTTATTAAAGTATTTCTTAGGAAAAATTTTCTGGTATAGCAGAATATAAGAAATAAGGAGAAAAAACTCCCCAATACTCTAAGTATGGCTTGTTCTGTAAACTAATATTCATGGTAAAGTCCTATTTCAAGGAAATTTTCTCATAAAATGTGTTTTGGAGACTCAATCCACTCAGGATATTTCATTATTTGTAATATTTCACTTAAATAGCCAAAAGATTTTAACACGTGAGAGTACTCACAAGGTCAAAGGTGCATGTACAGCTTCCCATATTAGGTGTAATACCACCATTGATTTTCCCCTATTAGTCTTTGTTAAATTTGCACTTTTCAAAAAATTGTGCAGAATTTATCTTTGTTTCAAATAAAGAAATACTTGGCATGAGTAAAGTTTTATCCTGTCCAGTACTATAGAAAAAAATTCACATAACATTTCATTGCATATAAGAAAATAACCATCACTGGAAGTTAACCAATCAAATTTTCCCCCTTTCTTAACCTGTATACAAGCTTTAGTAACCATGTAACCTCAAGTTTCCAAAATATTCTATAGAAACCCCAAATAAAAAAAATATTGGTGCTTTGAAATACCCAAGATATATGTTTATGACCCAGAAATGTTTTACTGCAATGAAATGTAGGATCAATTACCTACAACTGTCAAATTCAAGGGAATATTTTTTTTCGACCTATTTTCGTATGCAACCGGATGTGACGTACTATGATTTGGTGGTATTACACCTAAAGTAACAAAATCTTATGATAACACTGACTTTTTAATTAAGGTAAATGTGCCTTTTATTTCTAGGACCTTTGGATTTGAATGATTTTTAATGTCTTGAGTGGCATTTTCTACTCTTAACTGTTGAAATGTTCGTTTCCCAAAAATATACTCTTTAACAATGTTGAATGATTTTAATGACAACACATCTGTTTGTATGTTAACTGACAATTATTTAACATATATTAATAATTCAATGTTATATTAATTTTATATTTGGGTCGTAACACTCATATTATATTTGTTCTTTTAATGGTTTTTTCAATGAGCATTTTAGACAAGCCCCTCTCATACATATCGCAAAGCATTATTCATTACAAAGTATTAGTTCATTTATTTCATTCGGTTTTCAAATCATAAAGGGGTAAATTTTCTGAAAGAAACAATTCTCGTTATGAATTTTACCAACCTTATTAGTGGTAGGCGTTCTGATAAGAATTTAATGGCAAAAACGAGATAGTACACGAACAAACATGTAATATCAATGCTTAAACTGTATTATAATCAATTAGTTCACGACAGATTACAAGTCAAGTAAGTAAAGACACTTCTCCAAATCATTTGTTTGTTTTGATAGTTTATTCATTTGTTCACTTAAATGATCGATTTTCTTTTTTTCTTTTTATATCATTGTAAATTTCAAACAATTAAGGCACATTCCATTAATTGAGTACGACTTTCAAGTCTGCTTCATACTGTAAGCAACTACAGACAAAGTAGTTCACATTAAATGTGATTTTTCATTGTACACAGTGACCATTTTAATATCATTTGTCAACATTCTGATACAATATAAGAATAAGAAGATGTGGTGTGAATGCCAATCAGACAACTCTCAACAATGCATGTCTACATAAATACTGATAATTTTGTCGAATTTCATCCTTTTTTTTCTATTTTTCTTTTTTAAGATAAACATGACAAAGGATGTGCTGAATTTACATCATTGTATTATGATATGCAATCTTTTGGGAAATGTCCCAACAATTTTTTTTTTGTTTTGTAAAAATTATATTTTACAAAATGACAACTCTTTTTAAACATCCGAATTATTTGTAGTACTGAACATCTAATGCATCCTGATTTTTTTCTATTCATTTCTAGCATACTTGTGGATTTTCATCACAAACTCGACTATCGTTTGATATTTTGATCTTTTTATCTAAATGCATTTATTTTAGTATTTCATGACGGCGTATTCAAACGTAAAGGATAAATAGATGCACTAAAATTAAAATAAAAACATTCAAAAAATTGCATGTAAACTTCCGATTTTTGTTATACCTTAATTAACACGGACGGTATTTTTCTTACTACAGTAAAATCATCAGCAGTTTGCCTCTTTCTTCAATTAATTGTTTAAAATTAATGAAAACGTTTTAAACTAATTGGCGTGTCGAAATATGTGTTTTAATAACTATCTTCATGATAGGAGAACGTGTACGCAAAGAATATTTGACCAAATATGAACAACCTTATTGTATATCATACAAAAGTATAGAATGACGAAAACAAGAAAATACAGTACATAATCAACGTTCAAGTCTGAATAATTCAGTATTCTAATATGATTCTCTGTGTACGCTTAGTTATACATTCGTTATATACGTATACATTTGATGTCATCTGATCTGTAAAGTCATGATTTCTTTTAGCTGTTCGAATCATACTCCCACGTCGTAAGGTTCTTCAGAATGAGTCACTCTATCGCTCGTGGTAAAATATCTAGCATTAAGGGCCAACCCTTATAAATCCCCCATAAAATATTGCTTGAATAAGTTACCAATCAAGGGGAAAAAAGAAATCGCATTACATGAAATCAAAAGGAACGACATCGTTTTGTTTGGACAGGATTAATGGCCTCTGCAATACATGCATCATCCGCAACAACTGTCTAAGCTTTTTGACTGTCGAATATTTCACCAGATACAGCTTTAAACTTGAGATGAACTGATTTGCGGAATGTTTGCAAAATTTATATAGAATAAATGTCAAAAAGTTGAAAAGGTTAAATTATTTTAATTAACGTTAATGTAAAATTAAAATGTTTTATAACAATTGTGCATCATATAAGAACAATCATCAGGAGTTAAATCAAACTGTCTGATTAAGCGGTTCATTGTCACTTTGTAACGGCTTTTTCTAAACACTTGATACAACTATATATCGATAAAAAAAAACGTTGCTGACCGAAATTCAAAATTTGAAAAATCTATTTTGAATACTGTTACTTCAGAAATTGTTCTTTTGTGTTTTATTATTGGTAACTTTTCGATTGGAAAGTTTTTGCACAAATACAAAATTTTAATTTTGCAGTCATTTGTATACAGCATTTCCTGTACTCGTTATACAAAATATCGCATTGGTAATATATCGAACAAAATATTCATCCTAAACATTTCTGAATTGCAGTCACCAAATCAAAAAAAACGTCTGAAGTTATCAGAGGAATTCCAAAGCGAGCAAGACCAGGTGTGTGGACAGGATTATCGTCTTCAAAACAAACAAAACAAATCACATAAACAAAACACTAAAACAACAGCTTTTCCTATTCCTATACATTAGTTTTCATAAAATGTGTAGCATAATTTTCATGCAAAGCTAAGATGCTAAAGAACTTTTTTTAACTAGTTAATTGTTCTTTTTGGGTGGAACAGGTGAAAAAGAGAAACACGTTTTTTTTTTTTGGTTTTTGTTTTTTTTTTTTTTTTAAACTGTTGCTTTTCCATTATTTTTTATCATGAAGTACTGTTTTAAAAGTATATTGATTATTGTTATTACTTTGGAAATCTGATATTTGTCCCAATGACTATGAATATGGCAATTTTAAAAAATAATGTTACATTGAGATTTCATTCAAAAATAAATTTGACACGCCCCTTGACAAAATTTCTTAGTTATAATTTATGTTTTTAAGGATGCTACTGAAATGTACCTTTGTTTCCATGTTCAACATGTTGCTTGTTCAAAGCGCAACAATATGTAAGTGCATTAAATTTCTTTCTTGTATTTTTGATTAGATTCAAGGGGGATTGTATAGTATTAACAATCAGAAATTATTTTTCAAAAGACCGACAATACCAGGCTTGAAAACCAAAAACAATACTTTACAAAAACAATAATAAGAAACACAAGATTGCCAAACATGAAATAATAAATTGGAATAGGCTCATTCTACATCATGGAAGTAACTGACTGAGAATATTGTTCATAAGAACATCTTTATATCATCACAATAATAAAAGTCAGAAATGACACAGACGTTCCTGGTTTGAATAATGGCAAGCATTTAAAAATATGTAAGTCCTGTATGTCAACAACATGTTCGATGTGCAAAATATGTTTGAGAAAAATGCATTGCATCAAAATTTAGTGGAAAACACTAACTATATATTTTTTTTCTACACATATAGACATCTTAGATGAAGATTGCTGGTAAGAAGTATAATTTATTGAAAGTTAATTATCACCATTCATCACTGTCTACCCTATGTCTCCTACGCATATATCGATATACATGTATATTACTCACCGCTTTTAAATGTGTGGAGGAACTTTATTTTCTACATTTTGATACGAAAATATGTATTATAAATGATATGCTCTTTTACATAGCTGAGGTACGTCTCACTGGAGGAGCAGGGCCTTGGGAGGGAACAGTAGAGGTTTATACCGACGGTAGTTGGGGAACGCTTTGTGACTACGATTTTGATTTAAACGATGCAAGGGTTATATGTCGTATGTTAGGATTTGGAAGGTGTGTACCTGTTGTTAAGTTAAACAGCTGATGAAATTAATCTCAGTTAAAGCATTTAATTGTCTACTCATCATTATTATAAAAGGAAATTGTAAAATTTGATATCAATCTAGATATAAGTTCCTTAATTATGTCTTCTCTCTCTTAAATAAGGGAGCTGCAAGTTTGTTTTCTTTGATGGAGAAAAAATATTCAGATTAAAGATATAAATCTATATAAAATTCACAAAATTGAATCCCATTTCAAAAACTAAGAGAATGCAACTAATACCATAACAAACACACAGAATTTCAATCTATAAACTATAAGTTTTAACTGTAGCTAGCGAATTATCGATACGTGTATCGATTGTTTGTGATGATGTCTTTTTGAAAGTATCTTTAAATGTATTGACACCTTTTCGCCATAATGGTTAGATGTATGTTAGACAGAGCAATTTTGAAATATTTGAAATAAATGAATAACGGTGCAGTACCAAAAAGTGATTACGCATGCATTTATATCTGCATTTAATTAAAAAAAATTTACGAAAAAATCACATTCTACGGGAAGTAAAACCAAACATTCATTTTTTGTTTACAAAGAGAGAGTAGATGCACAGGGATCAATCAGAAATCAGTAGTCCTTTAAAAACAGAAAACACCGTAGCTAAGACGATGAAATGATAAACAATAATAACAAAAAATTACACAAAAGCTACAAATTGCGCAATGAGAAACCCAACAAGAAAAAATAAGTGTAGACAATTTTCGAATATTCTTAGGAACTTGTGGAAATTAATCATTCAAAAATCAAACAAATCTAAATATTATTTATCGACAAAAAATATTGACTTTAACGCTACCTTCACTATAAAAAAATAAAAAGATGTGGTATGATTGCAAAAAAGAAAACTATCCACAAGAGACCAAACAACACAGACATTAACAATTAATGGTCTCCGTACGGCCTTCAACAATTAGCAAAGCCCATACCGCATAGTCAGCTATAAAAGCCCCCGAAATGACAAATGTAAAACAATTCAAACGAGAAAAAACTAACGGTCTAATTTATATACAAAAAAATAAACGAAAAACAAATATGTTACACAGCAACACACAAAAATTACTGAATTACAGACTCCTGACTTAGGACAGGCACATACAGAATGTGGCGGGGTTAAACTCGTTTGAAGGCGACAACCCCTAACCTGGGACATTGGTGTAACAGTACAACATAAGAACAAACTATAAAAATCAGTTGAAAAAGGCTTAACTCATCAGATGAATACAAATAGAAATACATCTAACTTTTCTTATTAACTTGTTTCAGAGAAATTCAATTTTTTCCACGGGCAAAATTTGGACAAGGTATCGGTAAAAGTCTGTTTAGTTACCTTTCTTGCTCTGGCAATGAACATAACATTGGAAGTTGTGGATACCGGACTTCAAGTTGTAGTCATAGTCAAGATGTCGGGATTTCTTGTGTCAGTAAGTCTAATTTAATTTTTGCTTACATATGATTGAAGGTGTATCTCATTACGAAAACTCCTGATGAGCATGGAATACTTCTTAAACAAAAAGTAGAACCCAGCGTCGTAAGGTCCTTATAAGCGAAGATTGGACACATGATTTGTATTTTATTCAATTTATTTAATTATAGAAAAGGTTTTCAATAACTTCAAATGCAAAACGCCATATATATGTTACAGTGCATTTGTATAATCAGGGATTATGTAGAATCCCTGGTTTTTCAGGGATTATGTAGAATCACTAAACTCATTAGTGATTATATATAATCCCTGAAAATGACCAGTGATTTTACATAATCACTGAACATTTTACTAATTATTTTACAAATTCCCTAATATGATTTCAGGGATTATCAATAATGAAAAAAAAAAAAGGGAAAGGTTTTACCAGTGATATTTTATTTAACTGTATGTTGAACCACAAATTTCACAAACAAATAAGTATGGCAGAGGAAAATACAAAATGCAAGCTATGGACAAGGAACAAAAAATGGTATTTTTACTTTGATGACAAAAGAACCAAGTAAAAAAAATCCTGCTTAATTCTATCTGCTAACAAAGTATATATTTAAATTGTTTAAAGACTGCTATTATCCTATATATTTCATACATATTACACTCTTTACAGCATTATGCAGTACTATAGGAGGGGACGGGGTTGGTGGGCATGGATCTAAAAATAGATAGTCTTCAATGTTTGACGAAACAAATATATATTTTGTGAAAAGCAAAAGTTGTCAAAACTAGATATACAAAAACAGAAGTACCATTTATATGATTTGCCTCTCATAAGTATACTAGTTTTTATAACAAATCAGTGGTTGATTCGAGTTGAATTGATGGCGTTGTCCATAGAGGGGATAAATAACATGAAATTCAATTCTGAGAGAAATAACGCAACAGAGTTCTGCTAGCATCAGCAATCAGTTCACGGCTGCTGCATGATTCCCTTTTTTTGGGTACCTTCAGATGATTGTATTACAAACTATATTTCTCTTAGACATGCCGTAAAATCTGATTCGATATGAGAAAGACAAGGTTTTTTTAATGTGGATAGTGTAGTAAAACAGATGCGAATCAGGTAGATGTGCCAGTAGAAAAACAGGGCAAATGTGCAAAAGTTTCTGCCATCCAAATTTATTTAATGAATGTTTTAATATATTGTGCTTAACATTTTTGTATTTTGTGTAAAATATATTGAGGTTATCATTTTAATATATAGTGCTTAATATTTTAATTTTGTGTGACATTTTAAAATATTATGCCTAACATTTTTATTATACTTTAAGGTTATCATTTTTGTCGAGCCTGCGACTTTTGTCGCAGAAAGCTCGACATAGGGATAGTGATGCGGCGGCGTTAGCTTACTTCTTAAAAGCTTTATATTTTAGAAGGTAGAAAACCTGGATGCTTCATACTTTGTATATAGATGCCTTATGTTACGAAGTTTCTGTCTGTCACATGTCCATTGTCCTTGAACTCATTTTCATGGTTCAGTGAGTACTTGAAAAAAAGTTAAATAATTTTTGTTATGTTAATTTCTCTCTTATTATGAGTAATAGGATAACTATATTTCGTATGTGCGTACATTGTACCTTGCAGGGTCTTCACGCCCGTCAGACAGTTTTCACCTGACCTCGGCCTCATTTCATGGATCAGTGAACAAGGTTAAGTTTTGGTGGTCAAGTCCATACCTTAGTTACTATAAGCAATAGGACTAGTATATTTGGTGTATGGAAGGATTGTAAGGTGTACATTTGCAACTGGCAGGTGTCATCTGACCTTGACCTCATTTTCATGGTTCAGTGGTTATAGTTCAGTTTTTTTGTTATGATCTGTTTTTCTTATACTGTATGCAATAATCTACAAATTTGGTGTATGGAAATATTTAAGGATGTTTATAATGAAGTTTTATAATGATTTGATATTATAAATTATTTAGTTTAACTTACATTCATTTTCTTCATACACAAAACTGTTTCTTCATTTCAGTTATTATGCATAATCCCTGACGTCTTTTCTAGTGATTATACATAATCCCTGAAAATTTCAGTGATTATATAATCCCTAAACTAACCAGTTACTTTACATAATCCCTGAAAATTTCAGGGATTATGTAGAATCCCTGATTATACATATTCACTGTAACATATATATATATATATATATATATCTGTGTGTAATTTTTTAATGTAGTGGTTTGTGAATTGTACTGAGTTCAGAATGTCCGCTTGTTATCTTCCGTGTCCAAGTTAGACTTATAACCGGGTTTGTACTTACATGAGCAACACGATGGGTGCCACATGCGGGACAGGATCTGTTTTATGTGCACCTGAGATCACACCCGATTTTTGTGGTGTTCAGTCTTTATTTTTCTATGTTGTGTTTTGTATACTGTTTATTTGCCTTTGTTTGGTCTTGGCGTTGTCGGTCATCTTTGACTTATGAATTTGAATGTCCCTTTGGTGTCTTTCGCCTCTTTTTTCCTATTTCTTTAATTTAATATATAATGTAGATTGGTAATGTTTGGTATTGAAACTCATTTTGGTGTTGCAATAAAATGTTTGTCTTACGTTATTTTGAAGAAGTCATACACTGTTATTCCTAACATCACCTGATAAATTAATCTTAGTGAGTATAGTAATAAGTATGTTCTTATAACATCATAGCACACTACTCTGTTTTGTATTTCTTTTAGGAACACACAGATTAGAAACAACAGAAGGTAATTTCCACATATATCAATAATTTGATAAAAGTTAAGAGGGTCGAATTTGATTTAATAGCATTTCATTAGGTAGTATTCATATAAAACGATCATGGTTTTAACGTATGATTAATATTTTTGTTATATCAATAGCAGGCTTTCAGGTTATGACAATGAATTATAAAATAGCAAATCGAAGAATTGAAATATCGAAAAATATTCAACGAATGACCAAACAACACATTAATTCACGAATGCGCGTAGCGCATGTGTTAAATATCAGTGTTGTTCGGTCACTAATTGAATATTTTTAGATATTTGAATTATTTGAATAATTATTCTTTGATTATATTGACAATGGGCTTTTTAATGGAATTAAAGTAGGAAATGTAAGGAACTATATCTTTTTCTACGCATTCACAATTTACTTTGATGCGACATCATCGACAAAGTCTTGATAACACCTATTGTTGTATGACGTCAGAGGAGTGAAACTATGGGTTTTTATTTTCTGTTGAATCACGGTTATTCCTTGCAACCAATGTAATAATGAAATATACTCAAATAATTCATAATTAATAAATACTAATGTTGCACACTCAAAATCAGCTGAAAGATATCCACATAGAGGAACTTCAAACAATCCACACACCATCTCAAACTATGAATGTGTCTTGACAATATGTCAATCTTCCCTGGTCTAACAAGGTGTCAATAAGTGTAACCTTCACTATCAAAGATCTACCACAAAATCCATATTTTTCAATAGACACAAATATATAGGATACGAAAAAATAACTTCGTTCTCAGTTTCAGCATGCCATATTAAATGTGTCATGATTAAACCTGTTTAGTACTCAACATTTCCTTCTTCATTTGAAACTTGTTATTTCGAATACAAATTTGAATCAAGAAAAATAGACAATTTTACATTATTATTTTATATTATTTAGGGATCAGACTTATAGGAGGGACTGGGCCATATGAGGGAACGGTGGAATTAAATGTTAATGGACAATGGGGCACCATATGTGATACAAATTTTGACAAGCATGACGCTGATGTTGTCTGTTGTATGGCTGGTTATACCAGGTAATAGATTACCTGAATTCAATGAAATGTTTTCAGAAGATCACATAAAAAATATGAAAAGAAAAATGTTTAATTGTTTAATATTTATAAGAGTTTCGGAAATGCACACTCATCTAATATAGTGTGCAAACACATGATAATTATAGTAAACGGCAATGCACGTAAACACATTGTTCATAGTGAGACACTCTGCTTAAATTATAAGCGTGTGAAATAGCTTTGTTTATAAAATATTTGCTCAAAGAAGGTCTGAATAGAAATATAGAGGCACTACTGAATTGTTGAAGGGTTTATTGACTGCAATCTAGTTTAAAAAATCACGATAGTTGTTTCAACATTTGTATATCAATACATTTTTAATAAGATTGGATAATTCCGAAAAGACGTAATATTAAATCAAGAAATCTAAGATTCTTAGCGAAAATCACACTAAATTTGTTATATGTCTGGGCAATACACAAACAAAAAGATAGAAACAATCTATCTTAAGAATTTCAACTTTATTTACCAACATTTAAGCAAAACTATTAAGCTCGATACAATTGTATCTTTACTCAGTCTACGTTCTTATGCTTATTTGTTTGTTAACGAAAACTGTAAATACCTTACAATTTGATATAAACTGAAAATACAGCATTCAGTTACGTTTCATATTGATAGTCCAATAGTGTATCACGTAACTTATTTAGGGCTATACAGGCTTTTTCAAATGCACATTTTGGGCATGGCAATGGTTCGTCGATACTCTACAATGTCCACTGCAGTGGCAATGAGGACCATTTAGACAGTTGTGGATCTAATGGATGGTTTTCTAGTACGTGTAGCCATGACAATGATGCCGGTGTGGCTTGTCTTGGTGAGTAAAAAGTAAAATCACAAAAATACTGAACTCTGAGGAAAATTCAGAACGGAAAGTCCCTAATCAAATGGCAAAATCAAATGATAAAACACATCAAACGAATGGCCAATAACTGTCATATTTCTGACTTGGTACAAGCATTTTCAAATGTAGAAAATGGTGAATTGAACCTGGTTTTATAGCACTAAACCTCTCACTTGTATGACAGTCGCATCAAATTCCGTTATATTTACAACGATGCGTGAACAAAACAGACATAAAAGGTAAAATAGTCACAATATGGGTACAGCAGTCATCACTGTGTCAAAATCTCAAAACAAACAAATATTTAACACAAAAGCACAAAAAAGTAAAATCATAAAAGTACTAAACTCCGAGGAGAATTCAAAACGGAAAGTCCCTAATCAAATGATTTCGTTTTTTACTAGATTTAGCTCGATCGATTTTAAGTTAATTAGAACATTTTGTACTATCTATATTGAGAGTTATAATGCCCTTATTAACCTTTACACAAAGGTAGTAGTAGTTGCTGTAGTAGTAGTAGTAGTAGTAGTAGACGTGTTAGATAAATTACTACTTTTTACAAACTACAGTCGAATGTTCACAGACGATAAACAGCTCATAGGAGATGTCTCAAAAGAGGTAATGGTTGTTTTTCTGTTAACTGAAAATACTAAATGAATAACTGCAGAAACTTTATAAGTCATATAAACAAAAAATATCTTCATTTGAGTCTCACAGAATTGTAGAGTTGATGGGAACCAACGTCACAAAGAATCTTGATGAAATTTAACAGATTTGTATATTTCGCTTTTTTTTTTTGGTGATAGAGAGAAATAGGTAAAAAAAAATCGAAGCATCAAAAAAAAAAGAAGGGGAATCAAAGACAAACCTGAGCACAAAGAAAACAAACGATGACTACGGATGGCCAATCCATAACTGAAAACCTCAAATAAATGAGAAGCACACAGACCCCGTCGCTGATAAAAATAACTACAACACAAGCCGCGATGATAAAGCTCATGAAATATGTCCTCTCAGGAAAATCACCCATCCACTTCCTCATTGAGTATTTGCATATCCATTTGTACAATTTATTGATTGGTGTTTGCTTTACGCCGCCTCATCACTTTATTAGGTATAAGTAATCACTGCGACAGAGTGGCAGCTGCAATAATCTCTGAAGATGGCGATCTACCAAGATAGAAACCGATGTATTTTTTTTTCATCTGTCACTATATTAAAAAAATATATATTACAGAGTTCTTTTTCATGACATGTAGCTTGAGAGTTTTCACTGAACTGTAAACATTATCGTTAAATGGGGTAGCAACTATTATTGTACCGAGTCAATCGATAATGAAGTTCTTTTGAGATGGTCCCTAAGGCTTATTTCAATGTATCAACTCTAGACTCTCGACTCTCAATTGTCAACAGTAAACATTCATCTGAGAAGTATTAGTAGTCAGAAAGGTAGTTGCAGTGATTAATTCTCTTTGAATAATATAACTGTATAAAAAGTTAATATTCAGATTAGGATGATGTATGTGTGAATGTTTATTTCTTTTATAACACCTGTTAAGGAACTATCCACTTCTGAACTCAAAAATAACATTCTACTTTGCAAACGCCTTACACTATTTTATATGTTTATTCAAATCTTATACACGAATCGTTCTGCTTAAACATTTTACTTGAAATACACAGTGACTTCTTATGTGTTTATATTATGCTGAAACTTATTTCAAGGTGATCCTTGTATCAGATGATAGGTTTTGACAAAATAATATAAATGTACTGTAAAGAAAGAAATTAATTTTTTCCACACAGGGGTCAAATTTATTTTGCGGAAAATGATGACAAAAGTCTGCACTGAATTTCAAAGATGAGAATTAAGTATTCAAATATCTGCAAAGGCATTCAAAATTTAAAGCAGACCATGTTTAAGTTTAAAGTTTTTAAGTTCTAATATCGATTTTTGAATTTTTTGCTGAAAATACGATTTTTGAAATAACAAAAATTGCAAAAAAAAAGTTCGCATATTTGCCTTAAATCAATGGTTTTGATGAGAAATTAACACTCTGTAAGTATAAGACCAATTGGGCAATTATTTATCTTAGTACAGTGTATCCAATTTCATTATATATAGAAAGTACATTGCCTTGTATCGTTTCTTTTGTTGACTAGTATATAAATATATATATATATATATAAACAAGTCTTAATTGAATATATATATATATATTTTAGACAGTGACAGAAAATCCATATCACAAGGTACTGTTTATGTTATTATTTATTTTACACTTAATTTTAAGATCACAATGCTATTTAAAGGTTACGGAGTTCCTTTATTAAGATTTTGTTGTAACCGGGCTTTCAAATTCTTTTTTATTTTGTTATGTTTGGTAATAACGCATAGTTAATAAATGTAGTACTTTTCCAAAGTGTAGAAAATGGTGTGAAATAGATGCAGCTGTATTACGATTAAACATTGTTGCAAGTTTAAATAGGTATAATCAATAATACAAAAAAAAACATCCAATTATGAACTATTCACTGAAGAAACATCATGTATATGTCCAATAAAGGTAGATACTATTATATACAAAAATTAAGAAGATGTGACCTGATTGCCAATAAGACATACAGTATGTCAAATTTAAATAAACGACAAGGGCTCAGTTGCGTACTGTTCGAAATATTGTTTTTGTTGGAGTTAAGCTTACAACAACTATCTGAGGGGTGCGGGAAAGTAATCAGAGCGTAGCATGAGGGAGATATATTCTTTATTATAAGAGCAAATTTTAATAACACAATATTGGTATTGTTATACATGTACCAATAACTAAGTGCTGGACACTGGGCTGGTGATAACCTCGGATACTCAGAATACACCACCAGTTGTGACCTGGTTGAAGTTCAAATGTCAGCCAATATCGGGCTTACTTCAATTGTAGTTGCAGTTCAATATATCTCCGTTCCTCCCGATCGACCTTCTTTGTAAAACAATTGTTCAATTTCTCTACACAAAAACAAATTCCTACTAGACGTTAAACGATAAACAAATGATGAATCAATTATGTTAGTGTTAAACTTGGAAAACTTGTATTGCAATGTAAAACACGAAATATTTTACAACGCAGCGTGTGTCTTGTCCTTTAGAGACATCATCTTCATGGCTTTATGATTTTTTTGTATTACCTAATTAATCAATTTCGCATGTAAATTTTAAATTCAATTCTCTTATAATGGATTTTGTTAGGAGTTGAGTTTGTAGGAGGAACCGGTCCACATGAAGGAACAGTTCAAATAAATGTAAATGGGGAATGGGGAACCATATGTGGAAGTTATTTCGATATGAATGATGCAGAAGTTATTTGCCGTATGGCAGGATATTCAAGGTAATACAAAGCTTTATGGGTAATATGTTCAATCAAGTTACCTCATTTACATATTCCTGTTCATCTACATTGTATACAAAGACATCAATATTCATTACTCAAACTATGATTTTCTATATGAGATAAGACAGTCAAATATTAGTTAACTTGACTCTCCCATCCCTCCATAATTCAAATGAAATAACACTTAATATTTTGTAAAAAAAAATATCTTTAATCTATGTTCAGCTTTCTTTAGAGTTAAGATTTCTTTAAGTTCAGATATATATTCGACTATACGTCCAATAGTTATAAGGTAATTAGTATGTAGTCCATAGATACTTGTTACTGTTGAATAAGTCGTAAAAAAACTCTAGAATATTTATATCTCCGTTCGTCCGTCCACAAAACTTTTTTAGCATCTTTATACAACTGAAATTCAGAGCTTCTTTAAATTTAGTCTCAAACTTTATGTAAACATGTTATACAGTCTGATTTGTTTTGATCTTCTTCTTTCACCAACTACCTGTTTACGGAATATTAACATTCTAACATATAATGAAGAAGTATTAATTTTTTGGAAAATTTTTCTGAGGATTCTCCTTAACTTATATATCAAGTTTCCAGTGGGTATCAAGGCTGCTTCTCTTTCTTACAAAAGACCGGAAAGATCTTAATTTACATAAAAGGGAGTTAAAACAGTATTTAGCTTAACATAGATATCTATATTGAACTGACTCAAAGACGATTTAAAAAGCCAAATCTACGGATATTCTGATCAAACTAACAACCGAAGTTCAAATAATGTATTGGAAATGTGTAGGACATAGGAAATGATGAATATCGGTCCCCTCGCTTCTTAATAGAAAATTTAGTCGAATATCTACAAATCATTACTGTACGCTCAACAGATTAAAGGAAAATGTATCCGTATAAACAATGTTTTCCGAGAAACTTTAATACCCTACCAGCTAAAAATGAAAACTTTATGGTAGAATGAAAATTAAACGTACTTAAATATTCATAGTACAGGTGTTGAAAACTGCAATGATACTACATAAGTGAAACGCACAGAAGTGTTAAGATGCCCGCTAAAGGAATTTATTGAATCAGCCGATAAATGATTAAAGAACCGAACACAAATACAAAATTAAACCAACCATTGTCTTCAAAGTGAAGCATAGGACAGTTGTCAGTGTGTGAACTTTTTTTTAATTATAAATCCCCTTTTCGTTTATCTTTTGACAATATAGTTAGTTTTCTCTGCACTGTTGGAAGTACACAATCATTCATTCAAATATGTTCAATATGACTTTCGTGAAGTTTTCTTTCAGAGCTTTACAAGCATACAGTAGTGCCCATTTTGGTCCTGGAAATGGATCTGTAATTCTTAGTAACTTGCAATGCAGTGGAAATGAAAATATTGTAGACAGCTGTGGATCCGATGGTTGGTACAAAACTGGTACATGTGCACATTCAACTGATGCAGGAGTCGTATGTTTAAGTATGTTTATTATTCCTTATTTGCAATTTGAAATGACTTTATTTCAAAGTTTTAGCTTCGTATTACCTTTAAATTACTTGAATTTTAAAATAAAGTAAAAGTTGCGATTTAAAATGGTTTAATATATACATTTCCTTGTAGCACTGTCTAGAAATGCCAAGTAAAGTTTTGTCATACAAAGTCATAACATATACCCGACTAATATTGTATTAACCAAGACGTAAGATTCTTTTACACACGATTCATCAATGGCGCTTGAATACACTGAAATTAGAAGGTCACCTTTTAAGAGCATTGGACGTCATTAAACCGCAGAAAATTGTACTTAGTTGGGACAATAGAATTTAACCGATGTTCACATATCATAAATCAATTGCGTAACAAATAAATCGACCAAGAAGATAAAAACTCAAGGTAACAGACAAACCCTGAGGAATTCATATAGATTGACAAAGTACCAAGAACGGGTACATCGTTTGGTTAGCGTCTTCCTCAACTGTTATGCAAACATCAGCCGTCATGCCAATCCCCACAACGAAATCTTATCATAACCGGTGACATTACTGATAAGTCGAATATTCTGGTATCTAAAAATCTAAGACCGCGAAAACATGATAAAAACGCCTTTGACAAGCAATGAGTTTGGGAGAAAAACCTTCATATTTTGAATAATATAAAAATTTGTGAACAGAAAACTTACCACAAAATTTACATTCACAGAATATAAAGATTTTTAAAAGAAATAGGTATTCAATATCATATGTCAGCGAATTTTTCACTATAATACATTGTTTTCTGTAAGTCAACATACATTTTTGTGTTTCTTTTGCAGGAAATGCTAATAAATACACAACTGAAGGTAAATTATTAAATCTTGACATTGATAATCTCGGTTGGACCCGTTAATACCAACTCTCCAGCATTTGTTATTAAGCTTTGCAGAAACAATTTAATGTAATCTTCTAAATGAATGTAAGAATTCTTTGTTGGAAATGGATAATTTTGATCAAGATGTTGCAATGTTATCTTTTATCCTCTTTTTTTGTATATCAGATTTTAGTCATATTTCTGCCGTTACCGCTTGAATGTAATACATTTTATCATCGTATTCTTTTTCTCTTTTTTTACATACATTTCTGAATTAAGGTAAATACAACAAACTCAAACTAGCCAAATACTGTAATTGGTTTTGACATATGAACTGCTATTTTATATCGTTTTCAATATTCATTGTTCCTTACATCACAGTTAAATAATTATTGGGCATTGTCCTGAAGGATTTTCAGAAACTTATTGCAAAACAAACAATTTGCATCATTTAAAATATGAAGGAGTCTTTGTATACGTTTTGTTGCTTTTGTTGATTTTCACATACACTTGTCGATGAAGATGCTAAAAGGAAATTGACCAAAACTAGTTATGACATAGTAAATGTACAAACAGACCGCACAGCCTTTTTTCAAAAATTGCTTTGACATAAATCATCTGATGATTTAACCCAAAAATATTATCCCATGGGACAATTTTTAATTATCAAGTTAGAATCGTTAAAAAACCTTAATCAGTAACTTAAAGCCATTTTTAGAATTAAAAAAAAACGAGCTGGAGAAATTTTTCTGCTTTAACATATTTTCTTATTGCTGATCAGATATCAAAATCAGGTTAAATGTGGCAAGTAATGAGAATAAAAATATGAAGTATAAAATATAATAAGTAAATACATCACATATCAAGTCAAATGAAGACATAAATACTCCTTACACTGATTGAAAGCGGTTTCTATCTTTTATTGTAGGGATCAGATTAGAAGGTGGGGCAGGACCATTTGAAGGAAGAGTAGAGCTAAATATAAATGGACAATGGGGAACAATTTGTGACAACAGCTTTGATTTACCGGATGCGGAAGTTATCTGTCGAATGGCAGGATATTCTAGGTACAACATGTATTATCAATTTCTCTGTCTTTAATTCCATCGAAATCCGTATTAAGTGCTAGAAAAAAGGGTAATGTTTAATACTCTTACATGCTCTGGTTTTAATCAGATGTGCAATAATTTGTCTGCATTTCTGGAATTAATCAGCTGTCAGAAGGGTTCGAAATCAAAAAACGGAAAAAGAGCTTGATAAAAGCAAACAATTCAACTTGTAACAAAATGAATATCAAACCAAGTCAATAAAATAAATCAATGATATCAATGAAATATTTCAGTTCCACCCTGTCAGTTCAAAACCATTTACTAACATAACATGCAGATAAAGGCAACGCTAGCTAGTTACCAGATTTTCTATGCTTATAAAAGCTTTGAAAAAAATAAAATTCAAGGTAAAACACAACCTTGGGGAATCGCATCAAACACCAAAAGTAGAGAAAAGATATGTTTCGACAGGGTGAGCATCTCCTGCCATGCATGCATGCATCTTCTAGCATGCGAATTACACTCAGTCAGTCCAAAAAAATTAGGATTCAATTGGTAGATCGGGTGCCTTTTTTGATCATCCCTTCTGGGCATGTTGCAACAATACATTTTTTAGTTTTTAATATTCAATATGCAACAGAAACATCTGAAACTTTAAATTTAAGGATTAAACTATAAAAAAAAATCAAAGTTCGTTAAATGTTATTAAAATTGACAAAAAAAGTCCATGTAAAATCAAGGGCAAATAAGTGTATCGAAGTTTATAGGATAAGTTTTTTTCTCTCGATATAAAAGAAAATAACGCCCGTGACCCCTATTTGTATTTGATATTTTGGAAGTATTTAAGGAAAGCAATGCTCTCATTGAATTTTAACCAATTCTATCGTTTTGTGTTTCTTCAATAAGGAAAATTTAAAGTAGCCTTATATAACCATATAAGATAACTGTGATTTTGTTAATTTCAGTGAAATTTAACGAAAATCAAGGTCCGTGACCCGCAATATTCATATTGAAATTCAAAAGTACATTGGCCCTGAAGACTTTTACAGATGTTTTAGAAAAATCTTTCGTTATACATTCGGATACCCCATCTACCTCAATTTGCAAATCAGTCAACTATTCTTGTTTCTATGCGTGTCCACTTTGCTTGTTAACCCTTTTTAGAAAATGCCGGGTTTTTTATTATTTAAATCAATACATGTTATCTTTTCAAACCCAACCAAAGAGCTTTGCAATCATTTACAAGAGGTCATTTCGGAGTAGGAGCTGGTCCAATTTACCTCGACAGTTTACAGTGTAGCGGACATGAACGACATCTTGATAGTTGTGCATCAAGTGGCTTATTCAAAATCTCGAGTTCGTGTCAACACAGTGATGATGTAGGAGTAGTTTGTCTAAGTAAGTTTTATTTTAAGAACATTTATGTTAATGAACAATAAAACATAATACATAGTTTTTGATCAACTGAACTTTGTCTGTGGTGGATAGTTGTCTTATTGCCAATCATACCATGTATTCTTTTATTGATATATATCATAAAGTTGAACCGGATGAACGTTTCCATGGTATTTTTACAAAAGTTTACAACGATAGCACTTATGATGTTACCGATAAAATTTTGAATATTTGAATTGGTCGTTTATTGCTAGTTGATTATCAATTGTAATTGGCATTTAACTAGCGTTGAGTACTCGTATATCAGAGATTTGTGTCTAATATTGTATGTCAATGTCATGTTTTTGGTGCTTCATACCGATCTATTGAGTTAAGCCATCTGAATCGGAGTTCGACCGTTTTTTCCGTATGCTGTTCTGTTACACCACTGTCCTAGGTAGGGAGAGGGTTGAGCGTTCGAAAACACTTTTAACCTCGACACGTACTGAATGTATCTGTCCTAAGGTATGACCTTGTTATTCAGAGGTTGCTGTTTGTTCGTGTCAGCAATAGTTGCTTTTATAAGTTGTATTATTACAAATTAGAACATTTGTTTTCTTGTTTGAATCGTTTGTCATTCTTTATTCCGGGGCTTTTTTAACTGACTATACGTTATGGGTTTTTCGCATTTTCGGTTACCTATATTTGATTTTATCTTCGGCATTTGAACGTGATGGTAGAACATTGTCTTATTGGCAATAATACCACATCTCTTTATTTTGATAACATATATACTAATTAAAACCGATTAAATCCAAGATGGTGGATATGGTTTTGTTCAAGATCGGTGTGTCCTGGTGTTTGATATTTTTGATTGTGGTAGTATAAAATTCTAGAAAATAAGAGAAACTATAAGAGCCAATGACTAAAGGAAAATACCTGTATGTGTATTAATTGGCTAATCCACACCGAGTTTCAATTTTGTGATTTTGTCATTGATTTTAATCTTATCATTTATATATGCTACGCATGAACTATTCAATAATGTTTTACCGCTTCTATTTTCATTAATTATTGTTTACGTTTTTACATACAATTTAGATATAAGTAATTTCTGTGAAAACCCTCTTGACATATAATTTATCATTGTATTTCAATTTCATATATATGATAACTTACGATAGTTAGTAATATAAAAGTAAAAGTTTACTATGAATAAAGCCTTTTAGAAACACATTTTAAATATTGGACATATACCATTTTATCAATACAAAATATGTAAGGTGTTCTTGGATTGATGTATAATTGAAGTTTGTTGCGCGTTCTTGTAATCTGTACAGGTTTTGGGATAAATCAAAATTTGGGCGAATCAAGAATATTCATCCACATTATAGTTAACATGAAGAAAACATACCAGAACTATAAAAAGGCAAGCATCTAACAGAGAGAGCAGACTGCAAATAGTTGTCATAAAATGCCAAACACATATCAAAGCACAAACGCATTATAAAATAGAATATCATACATCTGAAACACAAGACACTCAAACAAACAAAAAAACGCTGATTTTCACATTGTATGTTCTGTTTGTAAATTACATCGCATGAATATATTTCCAGGTGGAAATAGAACAGATGTCGTTCAAGGTATGCTTATCTTACTGTTTTTGTTAGATTGACATGTAAGTTATCAGTTTAAAAATAATACATTTATGAGTTAAATCCACTGGAGGAATTAATACATTCTAGTATGAAGGAGTACCGGCTTACTAGTTTATACAGATAAAGAGGTGTAGTGAACACAGTGAAACGGAATCGCTTCAATAGAGTGACACCTAGTATGTAACGAATTGAATTAGAGGCAACGATATTTTACCTATGTTCAAATCTAATAAATTACTTCAGAATATAAAAATCATGGTAAAATATAAACAAATGGAAAAATCTACATGAGCGAAATCAGATGTGAGGTTTGGGTACACACTTTTACTGTGCAAGCAACACCGGTTATTCGAATCTACACACATTCAAAATGTCACAATAAGCAATAGGATTCATTCAATAATTTTACAGACCGGATGACTGTTCTGTTACCTTAAGATGTAAGACCGCGAAAACATGTCAATAGAGAGTTGATTAATAGTGGATAGTGGAATATTGGAAGTTGCCAAAATGAAAGTTTAAATCATCACGTTTGTCATGGATTTTTGTTGAAAACCGCCAATCTGTGTCAATATCAAGGTACAATACCAAGATAAGAAGTTCTAGTTAAAGAAGTATCTTTCATCTTAAATTCACCGAAACATCTCACTGAGAAAGGAAATTAACAACCGATGATACCGAACTCTATGGAAAATTCAAAACGGAAAGTCCGTCCAAACACATCAAACAAATGTACATCAACTTTCAAATTCCTGACTTGATTAAGGCGTTTCCGTACGTAGAAAATGGTTGATTAAACCTGGTTTTATAGCTAGCTAAACCTATCATTTGTATGAGAGACGGAGACGTATAAAATTCCATTATATTAACAGAAATACCAAATAACAATGTATAAAAATAGGAATACATTGCGTTATAATCTTAATCAATATAAAAACAAACAAATATGTCAACAAAGAAAAACAGAACGGTATATAGGCAAAGCACATAAGTAAAAAAGAAAGACAAGAATACAAAAAATGACCACAGCACAATAACACAATGGCGGAAAGTTAAGTAACGAGTGAAATGTATCTGAAGTAAAAAAAAAAAAAGGCTTTGCCAGGTCCATGATCCTTTGAAATATTCTTTTACTCAGTTTGGTCATATTGGAACAGATTTTATTTAGCTATTCTGTTAAATCATATAGCTCTTCAACTGTTTCTTGTCTCCTACATACTTAACTTTTAAAATAGAGCATGCATGATGAAGGTACTTTCAGACCAAATGCGCTTCGGTTACATACATTTAAACAGTTATTTTCAATATATGGTCTAATAGTTATAAAAGCACTGCCAATAAAATGGTTTTACATTTATATGTTACCAAAATAGAATAAACATGATTTATTGGTGAAAAAAATTATGTAAACCCAAGTTGAATTTTACAAATAAATAAAAACACTTTATTATAGATTGTTCAGGACAATTTGAACTGGTTAATGATTATGTAATAAACTCATGTTATAGGGGTCAGACTTGTTGGAGGTTTTAAACAATGGGAAGGTCGTGTAGAATTACAAGTAAATGGTCAGTGGGGTACCATATGTGGATATAGTAGTGGTTTTGATATTGATGATGCAAAAGTAATATGCAGAATGGCTGGACTTTCCACCTCTGGGTAAGATTATTTTTATCATCTGCTCTCTCTCTTCCTGGTAATAATTGTGAGTTACTGTATATTAGACATAATGAACACATTTTTTTTGTATTTAATGGATCCCATGTTTTTCACCAAGGGACATTATTTTCCCATGTTTGTCTCTAAACGAGCACATCTTCATTCTATTATAAATATCGATGCATATTTTATTATTTCATGTATCATATGTATGACTGCCCTATTATTATGAAAACACTAGAAACAGACTTCATTATCAATGCACGGGGCATGTTAGTAATTGTTTAATGGTCACACCGAAAACTCAATGCAAACACAATCATTAGTATCTAAATATGTATTTTCAAGGAAGGTACAGGTATTTCCAAATGCTTACTTTGGACGAGGTACAGGACCGGTATTATTGAGCGGTTTGACCTGTGCTGGGCACGAAGATCAAATCGATAGTTGTGGATCCAATGGCTGGTATAATACTAATAGCTACTGTGGACATCAGTATGACGTGGGTGTGTCATGTCCAGGTAATATCATTTAATATTTTACCAATATTGTATCATTTCAATATTGTTAACGAAAATAGTTTGAATTAGGCAAAAACATAAAACCATTAGATTTTCAAAATCAATTTATTTAATAAACTGTGTGTGAGGTAAAAAAGCAAATATTTAGTGTTCAATCAACATTTTCACCTTTGAACATGTTAATTATAAAACTCAACGCGTACTGCTAATTACGCAAAACACGTTATCTTGATATAAGTTATATAGTGATAATATGCATTGTGTGTAGTCCATCTACTATCTCAACGTTATGGTTTTGTTTGCTCTTGCATACTGAATTATATGTATTCTGTTTTTATTTACAGATGATAATCCATTTGGATGAGGTGATATTAATGCCATCAAAGTAATATTTTGAACACATGCAAATATAGAAAATAAAAATATTACAAATATGTAAACGCTTTTCAAAAATGGACCACCACTTGATTTTGTGTGTTAAGCCAGAGAAAAACAGTGATTTGTGATCAGTGAAAACTGAAACAGTATCTTGTAGTGGTAGCGCGAAAAAAATCACCATTTATAAAACTCGTAGCAAAATATAAAAAGTTTAAGGTGGAAAACAGTAGTGCACAATTAATTAGATATGATAGAACATGTATCAAAAAGTGCTGGGATAAAATGTTTAAGGCTTTTCAGAAGCTAATATTTAGTTCAATCAAGTACCTGCTTGAGATCAAGGTTGACCGCTATGTAATCAAGTATTTAACTTCATAAAATGAAATTCAATACATTATCTTCCACGTCTTTTTACACAAATTGATAGCATCAATCTCAAAGAAAGGCAAATGATTCCAATGAGTTATTCAAAATAATAAGTCGAAAACAAACAGACAATGCCATGGGAAAAAAACGAAAAACCACTGTTGTTTGTCTTTTGGTCGTTTTTCATTTTTGCTATGGCTTTGTTCCTTTGGTATTTTACGCCCTCTATTACACAATAGGCTACAATAAATGGTGTGTGTGACAATACTATCAACAAGGGGTCATTACATTATTTAGTGTGCAGATTGTTTTTCATGATTACAACAATTAAAGATGTTGAAATAAGCTCATTTGATGCTGGATGTGAACTGGTTGATATTCTAGTCTTATATTTATGTTATTTATTCGTTGTCTTTGGCTTTGAACTAGTTTTCAGAAACTGCGATTTCTAACATATATATACTTTGTGTTTTTAAAGTGTTAGATGTTTTAATTGTTTTGTACATAACTCAGGCCGTTCGTTTTCTCGTTTTACATTTGTGATTTGGCGGCTTTCAAAGCTTGCTCTGCGGTATAGGTTTTGCTCATTGTCGAAAGCCGTACTTTTACTAACTTCTACGTCATTTTGATCCTTGATGAAGAGTTGTCTCATTTGCAATCATACAACATCTGTCTTTGCCAAAACAAAATTTCAAATGATGCAAACTGTCTTGAAGATAATACTTTTGAATAAAACTGTAGTTACATTATTTTACGTAAAAAATTACATGACCTTTTTATCAATAAAATTACACAATTTTCGATGCACATTTTCTACAGTTTCCTTTTCGCGAAATACAGTTAATAGTTAACAAAGGTATGGGTATACGTAACAATACATATGCAATTGTTAAAATTTGACATCAACTGTAAGGTAGACAAAACCACAAAAGACAGTTAGTTCGTGTACAAATACATAAATTTGGCGGATTTTCAAGCTGGTTTTCCATCAAAATTCTTGTTGGAAAGAAATAAAGATTGTTTTCTACTACGGCCAATGTTGAATATAAGCATTCTGTGTTTAAATATACATGAATATATATTTTTGTGAATTTAAGTCCAATATGAAATATTTAAGTATTTATTTTTGTATTTACTTAAATTGAGGCACTTTATTAGTTCGTTGGGTAACATCAATATCAATAATTAGCAAAAACTAATATGTTTACCTGAATCGGAAGCAAAATATCAAAACATTGACATACACATATTTGTGAATAAAATAGTTACCATTTAACACTGATTAAAAGGTATTTTTATATTGTCCTTTTTTCCCTTTATAACCAATTTACTTTTCGGGACAGCGTGTATGTTTGATTTGTTCATTAGATAATATGTTATCATCTATAGCAGATACCTGTTATTCTTCAGGTAACAAGTCATACATGTACGTACAGTAAAGATATTTAGATTTTTGCTATCGTTAAGTAGGGTTAATTCAGTGTGCTACTGTTTTGATTCGAGCGTCACTGATGAGTCTTGTATAGATGTCTGGTGTACAAAATTGTAAGCCTAATGTTTGATTAGTGTTTGAAACTATCGTGTCAATGTAAAGCTATATTGCTTTCTTATGGCTGTTTACAGCCGTTTACAGTCCAGAGTTACAGACAGTTCTGTCAACAAAAATGATTAACAATTAATGCAATCATTAGGGGAAAGAAAGAATTATACATTTTATTTCAAAGGTATAAAAATAAAAAAATTAGATATGATTGCCAATGAGACAACTCTCCACCAGAGACCAAATGACGTAGAAAATAACAAGTATAGGTCACCGTACGGCCTTCGACAATGCGCAAAAAAACCATGCACCTCGGATATACCAAACAACTATTTCGTACCCTCAACCTCAAGCAGAATAGATATAAAACATTTTTCAAACATAAAAAGAAAAGACTCTATGTAAAGTTTATCAAATTCACTTTTACATATACTGATGATTTTTTTTTCAAGCATTAACCCACATTTCAATGGGTGCTAACTTCTCATATATCCTTGTGGACTTTAGATTAATGATACTACCGAAAGTAGAAGGTCTGCTTCATATCTTGATCTTTTCTACGATATTGACACCGATGGACGACTCAGCAGCTACATACATTCTGCTCCATCGAATGAGGGTCTTCCTTATATCTAAGCACCTTATTATTCTCTATTCTTTATATTTTTGCCCATTATTCTCTATTCTGTGAACTCCCATACACACCCTCTCGAATGACTTTTATATATTTCATTCAGTACATTATGCTCGTGCATTTTCTTACTATAAACACTTTATTTACAAGGGTGTGCTCCTTACAAACAAACAAAAAATCCGCGAACATATTTATGAGGGAGAACGACTAAAATCGACACTTCATAAGTTTTACCGTAAATATCAAGCATTGGTTGATCATTACCATATATATGTTGGCGTTTTAAATCACTACGGACATTTTTTTTTTTTTTTTTATCTTTCGATACCAGTAAAGTCGGATGATATGTAATCCTATCGATAGTGTCCTATTCCCAATAGTGACATTCCAGCTGAAGGTGAATTCGAATAGTGGGTGATGAATGAATAGCAAAAGATGCTTAACAGTGATTGCAACCAGTTTTAGAGTTCATGTGATTTTCTTGGGGATTATACCAAGTCAGGAATATTACAGTTGTTTTCAATTTGTTTGGTGTGTTTGAGCTTTTGCTTTTGCTATTTGATAAGGGACTTTCCGATTTGAATATTTGTTGGAATTCGGTATTTTTGTTCTTTTACTTTTTTATTTTGTACGTTACCTCGAATTGTCTCTTTCTAATTGAGTAATGATATTTCAGCTATTGTCGTCTTAATAAAAGGCTTTTGAAGCGCTGGTGGATGCGTGGTAATACTAAAAATTTGTATCTAGGAAAAAGGAGAAAAAATAAATGACCGAAAATACTCTCTCAAGGATTGTGAAAATGTCTCGTCATTCTTCCTAAATGTACAATACAAATGCATTTATCATTCTTGCACCTGTAAAAGTATCAAGACTAACTTTCCATAAAAATGCAATGTGTTAGGGTACATCAGACGATATGTACGGTAGAAAGGTGGCATTCAACTTGTAAATGAAATGAAAGAGTTGCTTGAACCAAGGTGATTTGAAATGTTAAAAATCAGTTGAAAAAAGTACTATGTACAGATCAGACAAAAAATGTCATTAAACTGGACGTTACACTTAAAGTTTGCCGGAAGTCTAATGAAATTTAAAGACCAAAATGCTTTCTTCCACAGTGACAAACATGACGAACAAACAATCTTTAAATTATGGTCTGGGGATTTCTTATACATCATCGAGTTGGTACATTACCCATGATAAATAGTGATATTAACTGTGATTGATTTGGGCGTAATGCTACTATTGGCTTTTTCATGGCGGTCAGATTTTTCCTGGTGGATGTAGGCGCATTGCAAGTAGAGAACCACTGACCTTACCTAAAAAAAAATCAGAAACTTGTTCCGTACTCATTTCCAAAAGGTTTGCTTCAAAATGTCAAGGTCATTGTTTCTAAATGTAAGCTGACTATCACTTATCAGATCTTTTGTTTGTATAGTTCATGACAATCTGTATAGAAATTCACCATACTTGATGTACACTTGCAATTAAAATAAAGTTTGATATCTATGGAATGTTAAGATCAAAAAGTCAAATGTCAAGGTAATTTTAGGAGCTAGCATTAGACAATTATCTACTTTCTTGCTCCATTTTCAAAAGTATGATTACCTATAGTTCTCATTATCTTTCATTACCTTTGTTAATTATGACCATTTGATGATTTTTAATAGATGAAGGATTTCCTTCAACCTTGAGGTCAAAGAGTCAAATTTCAAGGGCATGCAGAAATGAAAGTATTCAAATATATACTAAGTAATATTTGTTTTGTCATACTTTTGACATGAGCAATAACCTTATATTAGCAGCATATTATAATTGCATGTATGGATATATGTCATGGTTGTATATGTATGTTAGGAAGAAATAATATGTCATATAGTGGCAAAGTCATAGGTTAATGGCTTTTGAAGAATGTAAGCATAGACAATATTCAATGTTTTGTTATTTTATTTAGATTTCGTCTTTTGTGTATTACCACACATTACATATATAGTTTGGGGGCTGTTTCTAGAATGCAAAGGATGCCTAGTCTTTTATTTCATGCTAGCATTAACTAGAGCTGTGAGTCAACTCACTAAAGGATAACACCATCATGCCCGTCCCACAGTAAGCTAAGTAAGTTAAACTATCTCCCTTGAAATATTTCGGACTGGGATTATACTCCTTCATGCACATTCTCTTATGATGTACTACACCTGTGTAAAGTTTCATCAATATTGATCCAGCTGTTAAGGAGGAGTTTCGATTACGAGACCTGTTGCCACATATTGTAATATTTGTAAGATTAATATTTAATTGAGATAGATGGGCTCATTCAGACCGAGTCAAGACCATTCGAGACTAAATTCGATGGTCGATACTGAGTCGAGACTGGTCAAAACTGAGTCGAGACTGGTCAAAACTGAGTCGAGACTGGTCGAGACTGGTCGAGCATTAGTCGAGACTGGTCGAGCATTTGTCGAGACCATATTCAGACTATACCAAGATTATCAAGTTTTCAGTCTGACTTATTAAGTAAAGTGTAGATCAAAGTAAAGTACAGTTAAGTACTGTCGAGATTATGTCGAGTCTTGTCATGCAAAATATGTGCTCGACCTTACTGGTTGAGCACAAAATATGGTCTTTTCAGACTCTGAACAGTTTGAAGTGTATTTCTTATAGTATCTGAAAAACACACCAAACAAGAAAAAAATAACATTGCCAAAAGAACCATGAAAATGAGGTCAAGTACAGATGATAACTACTAGACAGTAAATGTACAGTTAAAACCGTTCCATACACTAAATATAACTGACTGACTGATTATAATATTTGAGAACTAGACCAAAACACAAAAACTAAACTTTGACCACTGAACCATGAAAATGAGGTCAAGATCAGATGACATCTGCAAATGGGACATGTACACCTTGAAATCATTCAGTACATCAAATATAGTAGACCTATTGCTTATAGTATCTGATATATGGACTTGACCACGAAAATTTAACCTTTTTCATTGATCCATGAAATGGAGTCGAGGTCAAGTAAAAACATTTTGACGGAAAGGTGGAACTTGCAAGGTATACATATTTTAAATATAGTTATACTATCACTCGTTGTAATAGAGAAATTAACATTACAAAACATTTGAACTTTTGTACATGTAGTCACGATACCAGGAAAATGAGGTCAAGGAAAATGGACATATGAGAGACGAAGAGTTCGTTAAATAAGGCATCCTTTTTTGAAAATAAATGTGCATGTAAATGGTGTCTAAATTTTTACAGAAATTGACAGCATTATTTCAAAACTGATGTACATTATTTTTCCATAGTAAAGTCACTTGACTTTTTCTATAAGATGTGTCATTTGAACAGGTAAAACTATAACATCAAAATAGTGTTTTAAAGAAGATATATTATTCACATGAGTTGCCTGCAAAGAGCTGTGACAGCTTCTGAAAAATTGAACAAATAAGTTTTGTCATTGGAAACTCTTGGTTTACCAATACTTGTTTTGGCAATTAAAACATTTGTGAACTCATCATTACCTCCAAGTTGCCAGATTAGTTTCAAGTGTGTAAAATTCAAACCAGATCCTGCAATGGTTTCTGCTGTTTTCAATTTCATGACACCCGTACCGATCAAGAAAGTTAGGCTGACCAAATTCATAAATATATGTCTTATTGAAAAATTTCTGCAGTAAATGATCACCACTTGGGTAAGAATGTTTTAAAATGTCATCTAAAGAAACCTTACCCTGAGTTAAGATTTTGTTAAGCATTGAGACGTCGTCAAGTGCATTGTGTGCATTTATAACCTTTCAGACAAATGTGTTCTGCCAAGTAAGCTTGCGAATACTTCTAAAGTTTTGGAACTTTATATTTCCTGACAACAACAGAATCTATACAAGAAACACAGCTGTCAAAATAAAGAGATTGTCAGTTGTCTTTGACAAAACCCGAGAGTCAAACTTGTCCTATTTAGGGCTACCAGGACAGCATTTTCAAACTTCTGTGGCCACAAGAAGACGTTGCAAAAAGCTTTAGATATATGTACTGCTGTGACTACTTCTCCCTGAACTCTTTGGTTGGTTCCATCCCACACAATGCCTGTTATTTCTTCTGCTCCAAGATATTAGTGTTTTGGTATGACATAACAAGAAAACTGTTTCCAGTTTTACGTCCAATGGCAGCTATTTGTGTTATATGCGGGAGAACATTTTGTCTAACTGGAAGTAAAAAAAGAAAATTCACTACATGTTAACTTTACCTTTAAACTTGTCATTTTTGAGAACAAAATAATTGTAGCATATTGTTTTAGATAAAAGATTGATAAGGCTTTTATACATTAAGATAATAATTTTGATATGATATATATGTCAGTGTTCCAGCTAAAATTTTAAAATAGAGAGACGCGTATCTTTAAAAGGACACTTTGGCGCGATCACGCATGAAACAAGACATAAAGTATGTATGTACATCTTAATGTATTGGTACATGAATTTTGAACAGTATCACCACATATCTTAAATAATGATAATACAAAACCACATAAGCATTGCACTTGGTATGTTATTATTACTTTTCCTATTGTTATTAGTATAATTATAAGCCCTTCCTTTGCTCTTTTAACTTTAACTCCATTGAACATGTGATACATAAAATACAAATACATTTATCATTTGTACACCGGTAAAAGTACCAAGACGATCTGTCCATCAAAATGCCATGTGTTAGGGTACATCAGACGATATGTACGGTAGAAAAGTGGCATTCAACTTGTAAATGAAATGAAAGAGTTGCTTGATGCAAGGTGACTTCAACTGTTAAAAATCAGTTGAAAAAAGTATTATGTACAGATCAGACGATGATTGTCATTAAACTGGACGTTACACTGAAAGTTTGGTGGAAGTCTAATGAAATTTAAAGACCGAAATGCTTTCTTGCACAGTGACAAACATGACAAAATAACAATCTTTAAATTATTGTCTGGCGATGTCTTACACATTATGGAGTTGGTACATTACCCATGATAAATAGTAATATTAACTGTGATTGATTTTAAGCTTAAAGCTACTATTGGACATTTCATGGCGGTCAGATTTTTCCTGGTGGATGTAGGCGGATTGCCCGGAGAGAACCACCGACCTTTCCTAAAAAAAAATCAGAAATTTGTACCGTACTCATTTCCAAAAAGTTTGCTTCAAAATGTCAACGTCATTGTTTCTAAATGTAAGCTGACTATCACAAATCAGATATTTTGTTGGTATAGTTTATGTTAATCTGTATAGAAATTCACCATACTTGATGTACACTTGTAACTATAATAAAGTTTGATAACTATGGAATGTTAAGATCAAAGAGTCTAATGTCAAGGTAATTTTAGGAGCTAGAATTAGAAAATTATCTACTTTTTTGCTTCATTTTCAAAAGTATGTTTACCTATAGATCTCATAATTTTTCATTACCTTTGTTAATTATGACCATTTGATGATATTTAATAGATGAAGGATTTCCTTCAAACTTGATGTCAAAGGGTCAAATTTCAAGGGCATGCTGAAAAGAAAATATTCAAATATATACTATTTTTAGCATTTTTGCGCCTGTCCCAAGTCAGGAGCCTCTGGTTTTTGTTAGTCTTGTATCATTTTTAATTTTAGTTTCCTGTGTATAATTTGGAGTTTAGTATGACGTCCATTATCACTGAACTAGTATACATATTTGTTTAGGGGCCAGCTGAAGGACGCCTACGGGTGCGGGAGTTTCTCGCTGTATTGAAGACCCATTGGTGGCCTTCGGCTGTTGTCTGCTCTATGGTCGGGTTGTTGTCTCTTTGACATATTCACCATTTCCATTCTCATTTTTAAGTACTATTTGTTTTTTCATACTTTTGACATGGTCAATAACCTTATATTAGCAGTATATTATAATTGCATGTATGGATATATGTCATGGTTGTATATGTATGTTAGAAAGAAATAATATGTCATATAGTGGCAAAGTCATATGTTAATGGCTTTTGAAGAATGTAAGCATAGTCAATATTCAATGTTTTGTTACATTATTCGGATTTTGTCTTTCGTGTATTACCACACATTACATATATAGTTTGGGGGCTGTTTCTAGAATGCAGGGGATGCCTAGTCTTTTATTTCATGCTAGCATTAACTAGAGCTGTGAGTCAACTCACTCAAGGATAACACCATCATGCCCGTCCCACAGTAAGCTAAGTAAGTTAAACTATCTCCCTTGAAATATTTCGGACTGGGATTATACTCCTTCATGCACATTCTCTTGTGATGTACTACACATGTGTAAAGTTTCATCAATATTGATCCAGCTGTTAAGGAGGAGTTTCGATTACGAGACATGTTGCCACATATTGTAATATTTGAAAGATTAATATATAATTGAGATAGATGGGCTCATTCAGACCGAGTAAAGACCATTCGAGACTAAATTCAATGGTCGATACTGAGTCGAGACTGGTCAAAACTGAGTCGAGACTGGTCGAGAGAGGTCGAGCATTAGTCGAGACTGGTCGAGCATTTGTCGAGACCATATTCTGACTATACCAAGATTATCAAGTTTTCAGTCTGACTTATTAAGTAAAGTGTAGACCAAAGTAAAGTACAGTTAAGTACTGTCGAGATTATGTCGAGTCTTGTCATGCAAAATATGTGCTCGACCTTACTGGTTGAGCACAAAATATGGTCTTTTCAGACTCTGAACAGTTTGTAGTGTATTCCTTATAGTATCTGAAAAACAGACCAACCAAGAAAAAATTGACATTGACCAATGAACCATGAAAATGAGGTCAAGTACAGATGATAACTACTAGACAGTAAATTTACACCTTAAAACCGTTCCATACACCAAATATAATTGACTGACTGATTATAATATTTAAGAACTAGACCAAAACACAAAACCTAAACTTTGACCACCGAACCATGAAAATGAGGTCAAGATCAGATGACATCTGCAAGTGGGACATGTACACCTTGAAATCATTTAATACATCAAATATAGTAGACCTATTGCTTATAGTATCTGAAATATGGACTTGACCACGAAAATTTAACCTTTTTCATTGATCAATGAAAAGGAGTCGAGGTCAAGTAAAAACATTTTGACGGAAAGGTGGAACTTGCAAGGTATACATATTTTAAATATAGTTATACTATCACTCGTTGTAATAGAGAAATTAACATTACAAAACATTTGAACTTTTGTACATGTAGTCACGATACCAGGAAAATGAGGTCAAGGAAAATGAACATATGAGAGACGAAGAGTTCGGTAAATAAGGCATCCTTTTTTGAAAATAAATGTGCATGTAAACTTTGTCTAAATTTTCACAGAAATTGACAGCATTATTTCAAAACTGATGTACATTATTTTTCCATAGTAAAGTCACTTGACTTTTTCTATAAAGATGTGTCATTTGAAAAGGTAAAACTATAACATCAAAATAGTGTTTAAAAGAAGATATATTATTCACATGAGTTGCCTGCAAAGAGCTGAGACAGCTTCTGAAAAATTGAACAAATAAGTTTTGTCAATGGAAACTCTTGGTTTACCAATACTTGTTTTGGCAATTAAAACATTTGTGAACTCGTCATTACCTCCAAGTTGCCAGATTAGTTTCAAGTGTGTAAAATTCAAACCAGATCCTGCAATGGTTTCTGCTGTTGTCATTTTCATGACACCCGTACCGATCAAGAAATTTAGGCTGACCAAATTCCTAAATATAAGTCTTATTGAAAATTTTCTGCAGTAAATGATCACCACTTGGATAAGAATGTTTTAAAATGTCATCTAAAGAAACCTTGCCCTGAGTTAAGATTTTGTTAAGCATTGAGACGTCGTCAAGTGCATTGTATGCATTTATAACCTTTCATACAAATGTGTTCTGCTAAGTAAGCTTGCGAATACTTCTAAAGTTTTGGAACTTTATATTTCCTGACAACAACAGAATCTATACAAGAAACACAGCTGTCAAAATAAAGATTGTCAGTTGTCTTTGACAAAACCCGAGAGTCAAACTTGTCCTATTTAGGGCTACCAGGACAGCATTTTCAAACTTCTGTGGCCACAAGAAGACGTTGCTAAAAGCTTTAGATATATGTACTGCTGTGACTACTTCTCCCTTTACTCTTTGGTTGGTTCCATCCCACACAATGCCTGTTATTTCTTCTGCTCCAAGATATAAGTGTTTTGGTACGACATAACAAGAAAACTGTTTCAAGCTTTACGTCCAATAGCAGCTATTTGTGTTATATGCGGGAGAACATTTTGTCTAACTGGAAGTAAAAAAAGAAAATTCACTATATATTAATTTTACCTTTAAACTTAATTGTCATTTTTTAGAACAAAATAGTTGTAGCATATTGTTGTAGATAAAAGATTGCTAAGGCTATTATGCATTAAGATAATAATTTGATATGATATATATTTTGGTGTTCCAGCTAAAATTTTAAAATAGAGGGACGCGTATCTTTAAAAGGACACTTTGGTGCGATCACACATGAAACAGGGCATTAAGTATGTATGTACATCTTAATGTATTTGTACATGAATTTTGACCAGTATCACCACATATCTTAAATTATGATAATACAAAACCACATGAGCATTGCACTTGGTATGTAATTATTACTTTTCCATTCTTATTAGTATAATTATAAGCCCCTTCCTTTGCTCTTTTAACTTGAACACCACAGAACATGTGATACTCCCTTCATACAGAAATGTGTGCCATGTTAATTTAACAGTAGATAGAACCATGCATTTCTATCAAATTTCTTTCTCAATGATGTAACTTTGTTCAATATAACTTTTACAGTTCAATCTAAGAAATCTGTTATCTTAGGTATTCTTATCATCATGTGTGATTTGGAATTTTTATCTTTTTATATGTAACTTTATGGTAATGATAAATGTTCCGTCAAAGCCTATAAAAATATTTTGAGATATTCTAATAATTTTGCCTGTAAATCCTTATATGAAAATTAAATGAAGTGAGTGCACAGTAAATGATAAAGGGACCCGACCCTCGACCCCCGACTCTTGAATCCACATATGAAGCTTTTAAAAAAATGTCCACAAGCTTACTGTTTGGAGCAGGAAAACAAAAAACATAATGTCAACTAGAAGGACATAAGGTTTAAGTTGTTATTGATGACAGGTCGATCCTGAATTTCTAATACTGCATTCCTACCAGTTATTTGTTATGGTAGTCCTACATGCTTTTTGAAGCATGAGAAAATCAATACGTCATTTTCCATAACAGTGCCAGAAGTTTTATTTATACTGGAAGTTACAATTAATGGATATTCACTGAACAAAGGTCTGATAGTCAATGAACAAATCTGTAATAAACAAATAAATTACAGCATATGGGATGATAATCTCAGATATCATTCTTTGTACCCTACCTAACCAATTGTGTGTTTTGTGCGTTTGGAGGGATTAAAGTCACATCTTCAACAAGGTTGGAATCTCTAAATATAAATTATCTACATATCCATTTTGATGATAAGTAATGTATATTGTATGTATTCTAAGTTTTCTGCCAAATACAATATAGTGTAAAATATTATTAATTAAAAAAAACAAGCTATAGAAATAAATGGATTCAATTATCATGTTAGTATATTGATAAGAAAAATATCTGCAAGTCAAGAACCACAATGTAATCTTAATACTAATATTGACTAACTTAATTTTATGTATTTATAAATTCAAACCTAATTTAAGCTGCAAAAGCTTCTCTACCTCTCCTTTTCCATGCTCATGTTGGCAAACTCTTCAATCATGTCTCCTGCTCTTCTCTCCTTGACCTTCAGGTTCTTATTTAAAATGGATAGTCCTTTATAATATGACAAAATCAAACGCTAATACACATCAAACGAATGGAAAACAACTTATTCCTGACTTGGTACAGGCATTGTAAATGCAAATTACCTGCTCCAAGTTTAGTGTTCACATTGAAGCTTGTCATTCACTTGGTTTACTAGGGTCTCTATGTTAGGATTCATAAGGAACTCGGTTCAATTCCAAACGTGAGTTACACTGAACATGCAAATATCCCGACAAACCACACTTCATTTCTTTTTTGACTACTCCGTTGGTTAAAAGAAGTGGCTACTTATTACATTGTTTATAGAATTTAAGTTTGTCAAATAACACGGCCCATTCAACTCCCAGAGAACCAAATGCAAGACGTGTCGACTCCTGCTCTCAACTAGTCTTTCTATGCCTGGGCAACAAGTTTTAAAACCAGTTGATTGTCACAATTTTTTTTTAAATAAGGAGCGTTTACTTTATTATTAAAAAAAATGACTTTAATTAAGTCCCTCTGGAATTTTGAAAGTCATTCTAAAAATAACAATTATACTTTAGTTTACTAGGCGTAAAATTTGGAGATGTTCAGAAAATTGAGACCTCGGCAAAGTCCGAAAGTCAATATTATGGGTCAGATACATTAACGGTAAAAAAGAAAGATATACTTAGTTCGGTTGCAAAAAGTGAAAAAGGAAAACAAGTACCGAATTTATGAATGTGAGTTTTTATTATTGCGAACCTGATTCGTCATATTTTACTCATTTAATAAAAACATCGCAATAAATTCAGAATTTGCAGTATTAAAGATAAAGTTCAATGCATCCAATTTCAATCATAAGACTAAGTGCAAATCCTATTGCTGGGATAATTGTCAGTGGTGATTATTTTTCTACTGATTTCAAAATTTATTACATATGGTGTGTTGTAAAGTATACATTCGACAAGTATTGCTTTTCAAATATAATGCAGGTCCAGGCATTTGACAGAAAATATAAAATATGTCTGTTTCACCATTTAGACTTCTCAAAACACTTTTTTGGCGGTCTTTAAATTGATTGTGCTTCTTTCTTTCTTCTTTTTTTTAATTGATTTTTCCTTGAATATTTGTTTAATAGTTTCTGCAGCATACACATACAGACGAGGTTTAACTTTTAGTTTGTGGTAAAGTATCCATTTGACAAGTTTTTTTAAGGTGCAGGCAATTTACAGTTTAAACATTTATGCTATAAAAACACTTTTTTGGCAATTAATTTTGCTTTTTTAATTTTTTTTTTTATTGATTTTAATTTGAAAATTTGTTTTTTTTTTTCTGAAGCAAACATATATAGATGAGGTATACGATAACGTGATTGTCTTGTTACTGAGGAGTTTACTTGCCCTGGCCAGATTCTGTTATTCTTTATTTCTTTTTTCTTTGTTTTCTACGTCTGATCCAAACGACCGAGCTGCTGAACCTTCGTTAAATTATACATGGTATACTGAAATATATTCATGACAATGAAAGCAAAATATCAAACTTCCAAATGTATTCTTATAAAAACCAACGTCTATAAACTGTGAATTAATGCATCAATCATTACCAGCCTAATAGGAACAATAAGCGACTGTTTCACAAAGTCTCGACTAGGAGCAGACACTTAAACCATTGTCGTGACGTCAGCCTATTCATTTACCATGGATTCTTTTTCTAGAACCAACACTTCCTACATCTGTCGCTTAAATGGCCCCACCAAATTATATTCAATCGTTTTCTTTGTGTGCCTAATTTCATTAAGTTTGAATTGGCCAATTTACTGATTTCTGTTCACTAATGGAATTAATTTAAAAACTTACCTTGAATTTTTGTATACCTACACTGGGAATCGAACCCCTCTTTCAAATCTACTATGTGTGACTGATATCAACACATCGACGAAACCTCTCGGCTACCAATGGGTTGCAATTTAAATGTCTTGTTTCTATATAGAGATTAACATATAATACAAATCGGTACAACGGACACACAGGGCTTGTACCTTTATGTATACATAATAAACAATCGTACAGTATAAGCTGGTAGCTGAGAGGTTAACATCGGTAATACCAATGAGTTAAACGGTCAACTTTAAGGAAGAGACTTGTCGGTATAGGTTCGAATCCCTGTAGTATCATGGTTATTCCTAATTTTTTGTTGTTTCCGTTTTTCTTATTTTGTGTATTACTGTGGATGTTTTTGTAATAAAGCGTGTTTTCCCCTTTATTTTTGGATTATTATTGGCTATTTTACATAATTGAAAAGAAAATGATTACATTCAATTTGTCAATTTTTGTTTTATAAATATAGTTGACTTTCATCTGTTTTACTACAGATCTTAACAAATGTTTATTCTTAAGTCCCTTTTCGAGTAAATCGTGATTTTTCTAGAAGGCGGCTTTTTGATAGAATTTTCGGTAGCATACTTATTATATGTACTTAGAAATAAGTTCTAATATGTCTTATTTTGTAAATTACGGATGATATGTGGATGCTTGATATTTCAAAGACAGAAGTGTTATGTTATATTTGTATTTCTCTAACCAATCAGTTGTGAAATTAGATTTATTAATGCATAGTCGAACATGATAACATGGTTATTCATACTCACTTACAATACCTTCTAATTAAAAAAAGGCTTTAATTTTGAAAAGATATCAACACAATAGTTTAAATTAGAGATACAATAAATAAGCGTTGATTCATGAAAAACAAACCATTCGCCCTCCAGGCTCATGGTTTCTTCTTCAAGAATCAACGCTTATTCATTGTATCTATATTATTTAACAGGTTTGGTGAAGTTGCACCATGTAGGGCAATTTCATTATCATATAGGTAAAACAAAGAAGATTCATTGGAATCAGTTAACCTGGTTTGTTAGGTCATCATGGTCATAACGATGTTTATTCTTAACACCCCTTTTCATTGTCAAATTGAATATTCAGTCATATGAATGTGGACAATGTTAAATACAAGTAATGACTGGATCATTATTAACGGTAAGAGTATTATTCAACACTTTAAAAAGTGATATAGGTGTTGATAAGAACTAGAGTCATTCAAGGAATGACATAGCACGTAATTAATAACAACCTAGATTATGATGTCATTTAAGGCCTTGTAATATGTAAAATGTCCTTTCATCACAATTTCATTTGAAGTATACAAATGGACAAATAGACGGTTAATATCACTGAAAAGCAAATATTTGGATTTTCAATTAAATGTAATCAAGCGATATTACCGGAAGAGAGACAACTCGAAATTTTCTGACGTTTAAACCTATGAATTTGAACCCGAAATCAGCTTATATGTTAATAAAACAATTTCATAAGTCAAAAGTAATTTTTAATCGATAGCAACAGTGAAAATGGAATTACATGTAGTCTTTGGTAGATGATATTATTATATAACAAAATGTAAAGAATATGTTTTTAATGTTGTTATTTTAAAATTTAGTTGTAAACATTTTAACATAGCAATATCTAACTGAAAAACTAAGTCTTTTATTAATCGAAATTCCATTGTACGAACTCTCTAAGAAATAAAACATATATTTAAAGCACAATCAAGGGGACTTTAACATCACAGACTGTTGGTGTCTGTTACATTCTTTGTATAATTAGATATAAGAATGTTTGTTTAGTAAATTCATCAAATGATCATTTAATTTATATATGGGTTCTTAATAGTATAGGTATCTTAAATGCTTTGATGGGATTAGTTTTCGTTTCTTTTTTATTCATTAAACATAATTTGATTTCTTGTAAATAAAGAACTTAGTGTAACGATAACAGCTTTTTGAACATAGAAACCGACAACTTTAAAGCAAATTTCCAAACTTTATGCGTATCAAAGATGTACCATCTTTTGTTGGAAGTCTTGCAACTGAATTTTCTTTGATCCAAATTTCCTTGATTTTTTTTTTCATTACATTGTTTCTGCTGCATACAGTGCTTGTTAAAACAATGACCAACGAGGTATAAAGTAAGGTGATGGTCATTTATCTGAAGTATTCATTTGCCCTAGCCGATACCTGTTTTAACTTTAGTTCTTGTTTTTTTTTTTCTCTTTGTCATAGTGATCACCACGAACGAGCATATGAACTCCGTCCCAAGATACTGAAATGTATTAAAATAATGAAAGAAAATCATCCAAATACAAATTTGTTGTTACAAAAGCCAATATCTAGAAACGTTGGCCTCCACTTATTTAAATATCACTCATTACTTTTCAAATGGGATCATTAGCGAGTGCCTCTCATCGTCTTTATTAGGATCAGGCACTTTTACAATTCTGGTAAAATTGCTAAATCTATGGAAATGTTATCATCATATAGATTTAATACAGTTTAATCATTAGGATCAGTTGACCTGGTTCATCATGATGTACAGTTTCAATTACTTTTTTCCTTGCTAAATTTCATATATTTGCAAGTAATGCTTGCATCATTATAAAAGATAAAGCATTATTCAACAATGATTGAAGTGAAATAAGATCTTAAATGTAAAATAACAACAATACCGAAGTCCAAGGAAATCAAATCGGAAAGTCCCTCATCAAATGGCAAAATGAAAAACTCAAACAAATCAAATGAATGGAAAAACTGTCATATTCCTGACTTGTCAGTCATGGAACGATATATTGCCATGTAACAAATAAAGGCAACAGTAGTATAACACTGTTCAATAGTCATAAATCGATTGAGAGAAAACAAATCCGGGTTACAGACTTAAACCGAGGGAAACACCTCAACTATAAGAGGAAAACCACGGAACAACAGAAACACTGAAGTGCAACAAAAACAAACGCCAACATACATAGAAACGGACTATTTGATAACAACTGCAATATCCCTTACCTGGTACAGGACATTTTAAGAAACAAACCTCCCATAGACTATGATGTAATATAAAGCTTTTCAATATGTTAAAATGTCAATTCATCACCATTGCATTTTGCAGTATACAGATGGTCTAATAAATGATTTATCTATCTGAAAAAAAGAACATTTTGATTTAAATAAAATCTAATCCAAGCGATATTCCAAAAAAGTTTGATTTAAAGAGAGACCATTTTTTTTAATTTGAAACAGAAATCATATACCATATAAATGGAACAGTTACATACATAGTTCAAAAGTAGTTATGTATACGTAGTTAATAGAAACAGTAAAAATAGAATAACTTTTTGGTAGATGATGTTAAGAGTATAAAAGATGTCATGCATATTTTTACAATCCTGTCTTTTTATCATTTATTTATAAGCATTGAACCATTTTAATAACTTACTGAAAATGAAGTCTTTTATAAGTCAAAGTTTCATTGCACAAACTCCTTCAGAAATGAAACATATATTTAAGCAAAGGGAAGAGGACTTGAACCGCAAATACTGAGACTACCCAGTGAATATTTGTTACATTTGTATGATTAATATTCTTTGCATAATATTCCGTTATTTGATTCATCAAATTGTCATTCACTTCACATAAGTTGATGTATATTACAGTTTTCTAAAAGCTTTGATGGGATTGGTTTTTTGTTTTTTTTTTTCTCGAAATTATTCATTATACATACTTCGAATACTTTTACATAAAGAGTTTAGGGTAACATGTTGACCATAACAAACGACAACTCATAGCAAATTGTCAAACTTTATGCACATCAAAGATATACTTTTTTTTTTGCAGTTTTGTATTGATTTTGCTATGTCTGATTGATTTTTACCTTGAGCATTTTTTCATTGTTGCTGCTGCAAATAATAATTGTTAAACATACTGAGCTGAGAGGCGAGGTATATATTTTTTTATAGCGAAACAAACAAAGACCAATTTTGTTTATAGCAATACAGACACAAAACAAACATAGGAAACACTCAGCAATAATAATATATATATAAAACAACATGAGTGTCATGTATCTGACGTATTAACTTACCCTGACCGAATATTATCTTAAATAGTCACTTTCCATAAACGCTGGCCTCCACTTAGTGAGGCATAACTGTGTTTTATCCAAAAGGAATAATTATCGAGATTTGTCATAGTCGTGACAAGAAACATACAATTGGGTCTGGCAAAATTGCTTTATCTCTGGTAATTGTATCATCACAACTTAATTTTGATATTTTTTTTTCTTTGTCAAAATGAATATTTACTCATTTGTGGACACACAAGTAATGCATGTAATAATATTGCACTATGAAACGAAATACCATAACCTATAATTTTATTCAAACGCATGTAATACATCCATGCAATCATCATTTAGGTTGAATTGCAAATGTTGCCAATGTCAAAAAGATAGCTTTTTGATATTTTAATTAGGTTTAATTCTAGCAAAATTCCCAAAAGTTTGATTTCAAGATAGACAACTCGAAATTTTCTTACATATAAATTATATTCTTATACCGATTATTGTGAAGTATAATCAACTACCATGCTGATAAAACAGTTTGATAGGTCAATCATAGTTAATTGATAGAATCAGTAAAGATGGAATGAGTGATTGGTAGAACATGTTGAAGTGTTTGAATATAGAAAACAAAATGGCAACGTTTGTGTTATAAAAAGTGTAGTTTTACACTTTGAACTATATAAGTACCTGCTTAAAAGTTAAGTGTTTAATAATTAAAAATTACAGTTCATAAACACTTCAACATATACAAAATACACTTAAGACACAGCCAAGAGGACTTGAACCTCATACTCATATATTGAGTCCAACCGGTGACTGTTTGCTACCTTTGTATTTTGTAGTTTCCATGAAAAATGCTTTTAAACATATTTCTTCAAATTATCATGTTGGGCTGTTTTCGTTATTTTAAAAACATGGCTACATCAAACCTATAACAGTTTTGACTGTAATAAAGAACAATTAACATTATGAAAAGCATAAAAGAACTATAATAATTACCATTTAAAAGCAAAATATGAAAGATATTGCATCACGCTTTCTCTTCGTAGATAGGTAGCAAGTTACTTGTCCGGCTTATGCGATAAATGTTGTTCGCTTTGAAATTTCGAACGTGTTTACTATTGTTAGGCTTATCAAAATAAAGGAATTTCAAAAACAAAGGGAAAATGCATAAAAGTCCAGTAACTTGTATGTACATGTATGTGGTCCTTGGTAATATGTTTTTTTTCTTACCTTTCGAAAACCTTGCTCTGAACGATGATGATAAATAAAGGCACCGCTTCTTAAGCCAACCATGTAGGATCTTCGATTGTGCAAAACGGACATAATAAAAGGTTGATATTGTTTAACTTATAATCAATAAATAGTTTTTGTCAGTGATAAAGTGTTATTTTCATTTTTAGCACTGGGTCGATACAACTACTGGCGAACTGTTAATCATTGAAGGAATCATCAGCTTAAATAAATGCGTCTGTGCATTTTAAACATACTTTACTAAGATTCCCTAAAGAAATCGTTAAGAACTCATAAAAAGCAAGGTTTTAACTCCAGTAGGCAAAGTTGGCCGCCAATGCCGAAGGTTTTTTAGGGCCCCTTAGGTCATGTAGCTCCCAACTTTTCTATGCAATTTTCCATATCTGACTTTCAAATGATTAGGCTGAAAATAAATACAGAAAGTTCCTTCAGACGTACACACTAAATGAAGTGTTATTTTATTTTAAATATAATTAAACAGTTACTTTTATTTGAAGTATAACTAAGTATGAATAAGTACAATGTAAGGCTTTACGTCATCAAGAGCGTAGTAATACGATATGGAACACGGTAATTGTCAGCCAGTTAAATTCAATAATTCTATATATTTTGTCTAGTGCTTTTATATGTGCATGTCCTGAAAAAAAAACATTTACTCTGCAGAAGACAGCATCTGTTTGTTACACGGACATTATTATTCTGAGGACTACTTTGCCTCGTAACTTCATATATCAACTTCGATGACATTTACCCTTATGAAAGTTGGAAAAATAGATTTAGGGGTGATGGTAAGTAGTTTTAAAGTAAAGAAATAAGTTATCAAACATTGCATCTACAATATGAGTGGTTCTTGTATCTATACCATACATCTATAGTTACAAAATTATCCTACTGTTCAGATAGTTAAGGTAAAAATTCAAACAAATCACGACCATAAAATTGCTTGAAAAAAACTTGTTGTTATTTTCATAATTTGTATATTGTATCATTTAACAATCAATTTTGTTTCTTTTACTTCTTCTTTCTCTAACACATCGAAACACACACACGCACAAAGGCATACGTTAACATACAAACTAACACAGGGGTATATAAACACACATTTTCTAGAGTTTCGTTTTGTTATTTTATACCCATATGAAATATAAATATAACACGTGAAAATCTGTTACTTTATTTTCATTTCATATTTCATTAAACGATGAAAATATAAATTTTAAGAACTTTGTATGGCTGTACAAAATAATTAGTTTATTGCAATACAAAATGGTGGAAAATAAATTTCCGGTATAAAAAATCAATACATGTCAGGTGATATCTATATTACTATTTATAGTTATATGGTCATTTAAATGACAGACTTACCTATATTCTACGTAAGAATTTTAAACAGTCTTGGATAATTCAATGCTTCAAATTATTTCTTTTAAATTTAAAAAGCTGTAATAGAAAAATTTATGTCCAAAAGTCCTTTGCATTTCCTAATACATAATGTTAACACATACTATAAAGTTCAAAGTGTGATCTTTTCAGTTTTTATGGACTTCCTACTTTTCAATTTTCTTGGAGTTCTGTATTTTTATTATACTTTAATAACATTAATGATTAATATGATATAAATCTTAGTTTTTCTCCAATTTTTGTTTCATTTAAATAGGATATCATCATTGATATACATGTAGTTTTAGAGTTTAAGTTTTGTTCTAAACCGAACATATTTAAACCTTAAACAGTCTTGTTTTTGAAAAGTAATGCCATTTTTCATATTGTTTGATTTTTACTTTAAGGATACTTATTCATAAAAACATCGCGTATCGTCTTCTTACGGTTAATTTTATATATAACTTACTCTTAAAAGGATTTTTTGGTGTTATGATCTCTGATTTACGAAAAACCAAAAAACAAAAAATAAACAAAAAACTTCATAATATTAGAATAACAAAATTAAAACTAAGAAACTAAAAAACTAAAAATTGAAAAATCAAGAAAAGATCTCATACCTGTTCGTTAACATTCCTATTTAAAATCCAACATCAGGTGCGGTGTGAATATACATACATTCTTTATAGTATACAATTACCTATACATAAGTATACAAACGTCAATTGAAAAAAAAACCAATTTCGATACAGTTCGACGATTAACATTGTACATGTTGTATGCCAAAAGTTTTAAATAAAGAAAGACCTTCAACAGGTATACGTAATTCTATATGAATACTGTGTACGTAAAGATCTTTATTTAAATTTTAAAAAACAATTAAGAGAAATAATGTCCTCTGTGTTCAAGGTTTTATAATTTCATCATATGTTTGTATTTTGGGGTTCAAGACTCGTGTTTTTCTAATTATTTTTATGGTTAGTTCTTGTATTCATAACAATTTTTATGAGGCGAATGAACAGACTCTGGTCCATTTTGATAAGCATTTTTTTAAACATGTCAATAACAGAAAGTAAAGGGAGGTAATACATCTGCTCAAATCTATGATTGTTGATTCTGGTTATTTGGGAAGTCGAAACAAAGAACATTTACTAAGTGCCGTTTAAATGCTAGGTTTTATGTGTAATAGAAAATATCAACTGTAAGTAAGTGACATACATGTATACGGGTATTTTGGTGCAAAATGTTGAAAATTTTTAATTTCTACTGTCGTAGTGTGTCAGTGATTTATATTGTTACGGCGGAAAATAACTTTAGGCAATTACTGCTTATTATGTTTAAATGTATATATGCATTAAAAAAATAATAGAAGAGATTATTTCTTTAAAAAAAATCTTGCCAGACTGAGACGCTTTAGGGGTTTCTTCAAAGGGACACATTGATTGCTTATTTACTGGTATGGCAAAAACACAAATGACGATGATACGATAGACTAATTCTCGAAACACTACATGGAAAAATAAAAACTGCGCAATACGAACCCAATCGAAATTTTGAATGATCTCAGGTGCTCCTGGATAGTAAGCAGATCCTGTCCCACTAGTGGCGCTCGTCATATAACTCCTATAAAATAGGCTGATGATTTAACCTATTAAAAGCTATAAAACAATAATACTGGGAGACAAATTACCGTTTATTGTTGGTGTAAAATGTTCATAACTAACTGATACAAATTTCACGATATAAATTTAAATAAAAAACTTGATTTCGAAATGTACTCTAAATTTTAATGAACTTTTGAAAAGAAATACTAGTCTAGAGCATTTATGTATATACTAGTAAGTACGAAGTAAAAAATATGTGTCACTGCTTTAGCGACCAAAAAAAAAATCAATATATCGTTATAAAGTCTTTAAAAAATATATTGGAACCGATACAATATACCAAGATATTAATCGAATATTATTCAAATTCGTCATCAAATTATATATGTTTACCTTTCTGCACTGCTATTTTAATGTTTCTACTGAAGTTAAACATATATTTGCGCTGTATAAGAACTTCATTATAGATTTTACGTGCTGTTATATAAACATTATAATATTACTTAATATTTCAACGTTTCGGTGACTATGTTGAAAGTATGTATTCGATCGAACTAGGATGAAAGAATACCACAAATTGATTTCGGTTAAACTAATATTTCGACTTTTATAACTGGAAATTGACAAACAATGTCGGTTGGCAACTAAACTATTCAACGCACTCACTAGTCGTAAGTAATCACTTTCCAAATTATCTGGACGCTATTGATGAATGTTCCTTATATAGGTGTATTGCAGATGACAATGACATGTTCCTTTAGCCGTAAGCAGAATTCCGTTCTCTTTTCTTTAATTGTAATAACATTGAATGCTACAAGCTACGACGTATTCCACATGTATTGCAAGATCAACATATCCTTCCTGAGCACCTGGTAACACTCATGGTTTTTGTTGGTTTTTTTTTGTGCAGTCTTTATAAAATAAGCATTGCCAAAGAGACAACTTCCACCCAGAGTTCAAACGACGTTAAAGGTTTCAATACGGTATTCAACATGGGCAAAACCCATACCGTATAGCCAACTATGAAAAGACTTGACACGAAAAAAGTGGTCTTCTCTGAACTTTTGTTGAATGCCTTTTTTTAGTATTCCTCTATTTTAGTTCTGTGTACGAAGTAGTTGGTTTCACATTCATCAGATCCTAACGGACTCGTTTTGCTAGTGTTTGAGCCAAAGCTGGAGATGTCCAAGGAATGGTCTTATGATATACCTTAGTCAACCCTTAGGGTCTATTGTTAAAACAAACCAATATTTATTAATATAAAACCGTATATTTATCACGAATTACGTTTCAACATCCTTAGTTAAATTATAGGAACTACGGTAATCACAAACGTCACATAAAGACAGACATTATTTTCATTTATTACTAGCTTTAATCATTTGCAGGATGCAACTCATATACCAGACAAACAAAAATCCCAAGAGATACCTTCCGTCAGAAGAAACCAAGTCGTGTCTATACAAATAGCAAACAATCAATCAAGAAGCTTAACAAGATCAAACAATAATACAGCAGACAACACGTCATCGGAGATAGATAGCACAACACGTTCTACATCACTTATCAATAATAGTGCATCACAAATAAGGAGTCGTGTATTATGTTCTGCAAAAATATTGCCTGACTTTGAAATCCGCCAGCAGTTTAGTCTACATATGACCGATTTAGATCTGAGATTCGGAAAAACAGAGTCTGTATGATATGTGTGATTGAATCTAATACACATTTACAATAATGTAAAATTGATATATATTGTACGAATTATTTTTGAGGAACATAAACGTCACTTAGAATAATTATTCCGGTGAAAACCATTACCGACGCATTTGATGAAAATTCGTTTTACTTTAAATAAAATATAGAACTTATAAGGAGCAGATCAATTCAAAATATGGATCAACATTTGGAGGTAATTCATGATATTGTACTAAATTTTAGTTACCGTATTAAAATTTTGATTTATTTTGGAAAGCAAGCGTATGTATACAATTGACCGAAAAAGGCCTCATTGGTAACATAAGTTTTTAAAGTAAAAAAAAACATAGATGCATGTTATTTTTCCAATTAAACACCTGTATTAACAAGTGTTCAGTATTAGTGAATAATGCATTTGTATTGCAATATATCAATTATAAATTTAAAGTCTGTTGTTATTTATGTATTATTGTCATTTTGTTTATTTTCTTTGGTTACATCTTCTGACATCAGACTCGGACTTCTCTTGAACTGAATTTTAATGTGCGTATTGTTATGCGTTTACTTTTCTACATTGGCTAGAGGTATAGGGGGAGGGTTGAGATCTCATAAACATGTTTAACCCCGCCGCATTTTTGCGCCTGTCCCAAGTCAGGAGCCTCTAGCCTTTGTTAGTCTTGTATTATTTTTAATTTTAGTTTCTTGTGTACAATTTGGAGTTTAGTATGGCGTACATTATCACTGAACTAGTATATATATTTGTTTAGGGGCCAGCTGAAGGACGCCTCCGGGTGCGGGAATTTCTCGCTGCATTGAAGACCTGTTGGTGGCCTTCTGCTGTTGTCTGTTCTGTGGTCGGGTTGTTGTCTCTTTGACACATTCCCCATTTCCATTCTCAATTTTAAAGACCAGTATTTTTCGTTTAATTGTGTGTCAAGTATTACATAATTATTTAGATAGTGTAATTTAGATAAATGAAGAAGTTAAAGGGAGGTGCAATTGTTATTTATAATGTTATTCTAACAAATCAACGAAATTCAATAAAATATTCAACAACATTTTGATGTACTTCCTTAAATTGGAAACAGCATGTAAGGTTTCACATTTCTGTGTAAACTATATATATGGCTTCCTTTTTAAGTAGTAGTTATGATGAATTGTCAATCTTGTCTAAAATCATTGACTGCACAACACTATATTTGGTTCAAATGAAGGAAACCCGGGCACATTCTAATATAACCCTCTGTCAAAATATCATAAACTGTTTATTATTGCTTCTTATTGTTTATGAAGCTTTATTTTTTATATCCCCATATAATTCAAATGACAAATCAAAACATATCATCTGAACCAAATAATTCGATCGTTCAAAAACATGTATTTGAAAAAACAGCTCACAGACATATCACAATTTTTAATCGGTATCGTTTTCGGAGATATTTTCATAATATGCTTTTTTAAACAATTATAACACTTATACTACTTATGACATTGTATATAATCATTCATTAATTTATTATTTGATGCACCAATGTTACTTTTATATATAAAGATATAAGTTTTATTATACTTGTTGTGTTATCTCTATGTTATTGACTTAATTTTGTTATTACGGTAACATTTTGACGATGACCTTCTAATACAGTTCAGTTGGTTAGTTGTTTTCTCATTGTTTTGTACCCCACCTTTTCATTATGTGCTTTTTGGATATAGAATATTGAAAAAAGATATTATGAAATAGATAATCAATGAAATTCACTTTAAAACAATCTTTAAGAAACAGTACAAACATAAGGAGATGTAGTATTTTTACAATGAAACAATAGTCCACCAAAAGAAAGAAATGTGAATTACGGCAGATGAAGGTTAGGTATTTCACATTTAGTAAAATCCGATATATTCAACTGTTTGAGGCACGTTTTGACAAAGTATGGAACAAATCAAAATGGAAACTCAACGACTTGATTACACAACAATATACGAAAACAAATCATTGCAGAAAAAAAACCAACGTCAACTCCTAGATTGTCGGTTTTTTGGCTTTCGAGATGCACAAAAAGAGCATCTTGATCATGTTTGTAATCGCTGTTAATATGTGTTTGAAAAGACATGCATCATCAGACCAGTACACATTTAGAGTAAAAATAACATGGAGACCATAGTACATGCAGTTGTGGCTTTTGCCAATATCTTATTCAAAACGAAGATTCAAGTAATAAATAAACAAGGTTTTAGAAGTAAATGTATTTCAAACACGTATTAAGTTGTACTAGAAATCATTATATTGTGCAATTTAACAATTTAAGTATCGACATGTAATACTGATGACCTTGTTTAACCAGCTAATCATATCAACGACAACTCTTCAAACGGATTTAACATATAGACTTCACAAGCAACCTGAGAAAGTACAACCTTGCACAATGCCTAAATATATGTCGACAGGGTGTCTATACCTAGTTTTGCATACATTTATATTTACAGTTAAGAATATGTTCATTCTAATTATTGATATGTTTATATGAATTATGTCGTACTTTACGAGTTATTCATATAGCATCACCGTATAATTATGATGGGATTTTGCATCTGTCACCGCAAATGTTTTATCTGTGATAGATTTCATTTAATATTTAAGTAATTAGGGTTAAAACATCCCTGACTTATTAAAAAAGAGGGACGAAAGATACCAGAGGGACAGTCAAACTCATAGATCGAAAACAAACTGACAACGTCATGGCCAAAAATAAAAAGACAAACAGACAAATAATAGTACAGATGACACAACATAAAAAAACTAAAGACTAAGCAACACGAACCCCACCAAAAACTGGGGGTGATCTCAGGTGCTCCGGAAGGGTAAGCAGATCCTGCTCCACATGTGGCACCCGTCGTGTTGCTTATGTTATTACAAATCCGGTAAATAGTCTAATTCGGTAAGTCACATTAAGGCAAGATGAATATATCAGTAATGTCTATAATGAGTGCATTTGGTTGAAACGTCGTTTCAGACGTGGGTATAACAAATGATCTGCACACATTAATCACGCTAAACGGTACAAATGAAACTCCCCTAAAAGAACATTTCTACAATTTATATCTTCTCAGTGATACCTAAGGCCAACATTTATATGAAAATAACAACAAACGTTGAAAATATACATATATAGTATATATATTCAAACTCATAAGTCGAAAATAAACTGACAATGCCATGGCTAAAAAAGAAAAAGACCAATTGACAAACAATAGTACACAAAACACAACATAGAAAAAGACTGATCAACGCGAACCCCACCAAAAACTGGGAGTGAACTCAGGTGCTCCGGAAGGGTCAGCAGATCCTGCGTCTGTAAAATTTACGAAGGGATGAATTCAGCTTCACCACTTGGAGCTCTTGTTTTAATAGCTCCCTTGTGAGCAGCAACCCTCTATCAAGGAAATCATGAAAGAAAATACAAGCCCTGGAATATCGTATGCAGGCGCTGCTGGAATATCGTATGCAGGCGCTGCTGGAATATTGCTACATAGAAATGGAAAGTTCATTATTGGGAAGCTTTGTCGTTTTCAGCCGACCCTCATTGTCAATTCTAGATGTAAATCAAGATATGAGGCAGTCTTAACTGTATCTGTTGTACCCTTTATCTCAGGTTCGATTGGATAGTCAACAATATTTGATTTTTTTAGTGAGAGAACACCATCTATATAGCGGAAAGTAGAAAGAAACTGCTTACTTATTTTCTTTCTTCCTAAGAAGTTTCACTGTATGAATAAATGAACAAGTCGACAAGAAGGAGGGCACAGTTGGTAACCATGGGAATGCCGATTGTTTGTTATAAAACACGTCCATCAAACGTAACAAATATGTTGTCAATCAAGAAATCAAGCATCTGGATAATGTCAGTTTCAGAGAATTTTTGGTTTGAATCAGAATGATTTTTTACAAAGTAGGATTTATCCCTCCCTAAGACAAGATACTCGTATTTACGTTTGCCATTTTTTTTTTATGAACGAAGCAGGACCAACTCTTTCAATTTGTCTTTTAGTTTGGAATGCTTTTGAAAGTGTAGAAATGTCAAATGTTTTAATACTATTGCAAGATGAAATAGTATATATTCTAAAAGATATTTGGATTTTTTTAGTATCCACATCTGATTTACGCCACCTCTAGAATAGGTAGTTTTAATAATTTTGAAGCCCGGCTTTGATTGCTGATAAAATTCCGAACTCCAGGGAAAATTCATAACGGAAATTTCGTTATCAGATAGCAAAATCAAAAGCTCAAACACATCAAATGAATAGAAAACAGTTGTCATATTCCTGACTTGGTACAGGCATTTAACAGAATCATAAAAAAAAGACCATTTGCGATTATTTTTATATTACGTTTATGTTAGGCAGGTTCTCGGAGGTACATTTTCGCGGAATATTTAGATACTATCCTTTATTATTCAAAACATAAAAATTATATTCAAAGGCAAATCTTTATTGTATTCTTCATTTTCGAAAAGTCAAACAAAAACTATTTGTGATATATGGGATGATAAAAAAAAGGATACAAATCATGCAATGAAATATAAATCATCAACGAAGAGATAAACGTAACTGTATTTCAGAAAATTCACTAGTTGAAAGTTCCATACCACAAACACCTTTGTAGATTTAAAAAAAAACAACGATGTTAAACGCATTTTAAAAAGCCACAAAATTAAAATTTCTTAAACTTTGTATTTCTAAATCCAGATAAATAAATCATCTAAATTAAAGATTTGACATGATAGCTGAGACCACTAAGTGTCAAAGAAAATGGGAAAATGTGTTAAGCGAGTATAGAATTTGGATGAAAATTTGGCTTAATCTCGTAAAAATTATGGATATCAATAGAAAGGAATTTCGAAGGAAATGTATACATAGGATAATATAAACTGCAAACAGACTGCAAATAATGCATATGTCAAACGGAAAATGTCACTTATGTAGAAAAAATAATATTATTGGAACCCTTGAACATAAATTTTAGTAACGTAACAATGTTAAACTATTGCATTGATAGAAACAGTTGTGAGAAATTTACAACGTTGTACCTTAGTAAATAACGATAGACTTATGGAAAAAGATATTCTATTAGGAGTCTGTACAGGTAATTCTAAGAATACAACTGTTATTGCAATAATATTTTATTTCAAATGGGCTACTATTTGGAAAATACGTCATAAATTCAAATTCGATAACATTAAAATGAATATGCAGTCTATACAGGCTTTGCAAACGAAACACGATTTACAACTGCTCTTGCTACGCTCGGATGCATAGTATACATGCAGAGCAAAATTCTAACTCTTCATCGAAAAAATATACGAAAGTAAAACTTGTTGAAGGCAGTACGGTGACCAAAGTTGTTTATTTCTGTGTCATTTTGGTCTCTTGTTGAGAGTTGTCTCATTGGAACTTTTACCACATCTTATTATTTTTATATGAGTGGTACTGCTCTAAGCTAAATGTGTTTTCAAATCAATATGTAATAATCTTAAGTTATTTTACCTATAATTATGTCTTTTGACTTTTCCGTGGATAAACCTTTTGATTTTGTTCTGACTATTTTTTTTCTTTTTATGGTGATAAAACTCATTAACAATATATAATAAAGACCAGGGTCTTTTGATTTCGGGTCCTTAGTTTATGACCTTAAAATACAGGTCAAGGTCATTGGTAAATTTGAAGTTTTAGATTTTGACCTTTGCTTTATCCTATTGTCCATACATGATAAAGGCAAGGGACTTTTTGCATGAGGGTTGCAAGCCATATAACCTTGAAAAAAACAACCGGAAATGACCTTTGAAAACCGGTAGTAGCTATTTTTTGTACTTATTTAATGTTAAAGTATATAGAACCATACACGGGAATCAGTGTAAAGTAAATAATCAAATACTACCGGAAGTAACAAACTATCTCCCTGATTTCAAACCAAAGTGTATAGAAACCAAATTTTGTTTTTGAATCAGCGTACAATGAGTTATCATTTGACATTGGAAATGACATTTTAAACCGGATTTTAAAAATTGAATATCAAAATTTATCGTTTTGGGTTGGAATTTATTTTTTTTTTTTTTTTTCAGCCAATTGTGTTTCATGCGCAGTATTGTTAGTCGCAAGATGTCGATTAGATATTTGATTCATGATAACGAACAGTTGATACGATTTTTTAATTTATCCTGTTTACCTGGACACTTTTTCTTGAAAGAGTTATCTCCCCAAAGACTGTTTTTCTTGTGTCCCCTTCTCCGTCGCAACCGTAAAAGAAAGCGAAAAATTCATTTTTCCAAATTATATATTGAGAATAGTTTTGACCGATGGGATTCACTGGGAGATTTGTTTTCACCTTCTGCATTTTATATACGTGTTATGCATTTCTAACTGGTAAACCATAAGTGATAGAGACCTAAAGTCTTCTAATTGGAGGTTCTTGGTCCACCAAAAAGAAAATGAAGTCAAGGTTAAAGATATCATGTTCTAAATTTTGATTTTGGCTTATTATAACTTGTTTCAAAAAACTGTATAATGATATTGTCATGTCGTAAACATAGATTTTTGTTAAAAGTGTTCGTTGACATTAAATGGGCATTTTCTCCCCTTTTAACAATTCTAATTGCTGTAACTTCTTATTTGTACATGATAAAGTCAAAGTGTCTTTTTAATTAGGTTTCAGAACATATGACCTTGACGTAGGTCACCGGAAGTGACCTTTTGAAAATTTGAAGAAACCATTTTTGCATTATTTTCATGTAACAAGTACTAGCACTTTATTTGTTTGAAAAAAGTGTTAAATCAGACTCAAAAGAAACCGGAGGTGAAATTTTGTTAAACGGATGTACAAACTTATATACTATAGTTTAGCAAAAGTATAAAGGAATCATTCGTTTTTGAAATCAGTGTCAATTATTCTATTATCTGACACCAGAATTGACATTCTTAATTGAAAATGAATATTTTCTTAACGAAGCATGTGCATTTGGGGTGGAAAGACCTTAGTTTTTTATTTTGCTTTTATTTTTGTCATCTCCTTATTTTTTTAACTATTTATTTAAAAGTTACAATTTTTTTTTTATTAAAGATTCAATATTGCATTCTGACACAGGAAGTATTTTGTTTGTTGATCACCTTATCATATTATCTGAATGCCAGGAAGGTTTGTAAATAAGCTAAACGAACTTAAAAAACTACTATGAAAAATAATAGTTATATTTGTAGGACTCTAAAGTGCGATGGGGACGCTAAAACGTAATGGGGACGCTAAAGTGCGATGGTCAACGTTTAAGTGCGATGGTTTGATACGCTAAAGTGCGATTGTATGTACTATTTAATTGAACATGCTAAAGTCCAATGCCGCGATACGCTAAAGTGCGTTTTTCAGCAAAAATTCGTTTGTTCGCGAAAGTATGGACGTTTGCAACGTTATATAGCATTATGACGCTACAAGCCGTTTGTACAAACAAAAATGGACATGCTGGTAAAAGAGAATGTTTGTGCAGATGAATGTTTTTTTACTAGACAAGAAAGGAGAAACAAATAATCCCAATCCGAAAAAAATTTGGTCGGTGTTAGAAGAGTTTGTATGCGGAGGGGTTATTTCCCCAAAAATCATCCACAGTAACAGAAATACAAACCTTTGATCCCGCTGTGTCGGCGGGGACAAACGTGTTTCTGTCAGGATACTGGAATAAAAATGCTTCTCATAAACATAGAAACTGACGGTAGTAAGGGGAAGGTGTATACCGTAAAACAGAGCGAAAACGGCAAAATATACCAAGTGTCAAAGTATTTAATTCGTCCAAATTCGGTTAAGAAACTCCTATTATGTTTTAAATCCAATGTCATTTACTTGCGTGAAATAGGAGCTCCTTTTAACTTTCTAATTGAATTATTTTATAAAACAATTATTTAACAAATGGTTCGTCATGTCTGGGAAAGAGATGGATACTCGTCATCAAGACAGTAAGTAGCCATACGACGAGAGGTGTAGTGACATAATAAGATTGTCAATGAGATAAGGCTCTATCCAAGGCTAAATATCATTAATGTAATAAACTATAGGTTACCGTATGGTTAACCCCGCAGATATTATTTTATAACGACCAAGGGTATCAAAACGACCAGTGTAAAAAAAACATTTCATACGAAAAAAATAACGGACTGATTTATATATAATATAACCAATACCACAAAACGAATAAGAAGATGTGGTGTAATTGTCAACGAAACAACTATATCAAAGAACAAATGCCGTTGATGTATGCACCTAATAACATTATGACCTTCAACGTGGAGCCTTGGCTTACGTCGCATCGCTAGCAATATCGGATCACGAAATGACTAGTGTAAAATAATTCAGAAGGAAAGACAACGACATGATTTGTAAACAGTACAATAGACGAAAAACTAATATGAACATAGCAAAAACCAAAAACCATTGCCTGAACCCCATTCCCGTTACACCATTGCGCTTTAGAATTTTAATCCAACGCAATTTAGCGTGTCATCTGATTGCATCAAGAGGATTAAAAAAAAACACAAGCATCGCACTTTAGCGTCTGACACAATCGCACTTTAGCGTAGACCATCGCACTTTAACGTGACCATCGCACTTTAGAGTACCATCGCACTTTAGAGTGCTACATATTTAAAATCAGGAAAAATTAAAAAATATCATTCAGCAGAGAACTACAAAATTAGATCTTTATAAAGTGACGTGAAACAATAAAAAATATAGATAGAGTTACAGAAAATACATGGCAGGTAACCTGAATAAAACATATATAAATCGGAATGCTAGCTAAACAAATCAGGCAAACAAAAACACAAAATCTCTTTTTTTGATCAAATTAATGCATTTTTGTTTTTCATTTCTGTAAATATATATTCTAGGAACCAAGTAGACAATTTCTATGTATGGGTTAAATCTTGACTAGGTAGACTGCTAACTAAAAAAATGTATACAAACGCAAGCAACCATTTATTTGGTTAGAATAAATATTGAAATATAAACTCATTTCTAAGAAAATAGAAAGTTCGACACCTTTCGTCGTAAGAAATTTATACATGGTCTACTTTTATCAAAGATTCTACACAGGAAATTCGGATTGATATATACAAAACATAGTTTATTGTTTAAAAGGAACGAAACCAAAATGCGTAGATAATACTTTAAACAACTTTTATTCAAAATTACTGGAAAATGAAAGAAACAGCTTCCACAGAAATAACAAAATGTGTCTTAACAGAAGCGATAAAGTCATACAAGACCAAGAACTGTATTACAAAAAATACAAATTTTATAACTTGACGGTAACTTACAAAAATAACTATTAATTACTACTTATTTGTAGGGAAGGTCGGACATCTCAATGAACCTCGAAATTAAAGAAAATTTCTAACCTTACGGGGTAAGCATCTTTTTCTAAGAAAATCTCAACTGCAAAAAATGAATAATAAACTGTATCACAGAATACATGTATTATAAAATATTTGCAGTTACTGAAAGCGACCGCCAGGTACATAACCCAAGGTATGAAATGATGTCATTCTACACTCCTCAACCGATTGGTGAAGGTTAATGATAACTTGAGTCAGTTGAGTGTGCTGATGTCTTAGTGACGTGACATATACCCTTATACTGTTTTATTCATCACAGATTTCCCTTCAATATAAAACGAACTTCTGTAAATTACTTCTGTTCTAGACAGGTGGCAATTTATACATCTTTTTCACAATACATGTCTTCAAGTAAGATATACATTTTAAATGAAAAACTTACAAGAACATATGAATAGATAAACCGTGCAGATAATTTGTTTTTAAATGATTGATACAATTGGTAGTTTTTTTTTAACAATAATTATACCCTCTTGAAAAAAATAGGACGGAACCGTTTCCTACTCCAAATTCTGTTTATTTTATTTATATGAGACGCATTTCTATCTTTTTCAAATTCCAAGCATGACATATACATTTATATGAATGAGGTGTCCATTAAGGATGTCCTGTTTCGTCCCATGTAATTATTTTAAAATTTCTTTGCACAGCAATTGCAATTTTGATGGGATATAAACGATTCACATATGTACATAACTTCAGTAATGTTAGTGTTGATGAAAAGTGTTGTATTAATTTATCAACATTATTTAGTATACATGTAGTACAATACACATGCTGGCATATTTTCAACAAAAGATCCGCAAAATCTTAAAAGTTACTGAGGTTTAATATACAAATCTTCAGTGTGTTTAATGTCAAATAAAACTATAACTTTTGGGTCCATTTGGTCGTTTAGCTCTTCCATTTTTTATGTCAGATTAAGTAACCAATTGTAACTTTACTGCAATATTTTAAGTTAAAATTGGTAACTTAATCTTACAAAAATCAAATTCTGATAAAACATCCCTATTCCACGCTTTTTAAAAGTGAAAACAGAACAGATTCTCAAATGAAAAAAAAAACATTGCAGCATTTCATCATTTGACATCTTTAACAAAACGATTTTTGTACAGCTGAAATAAATGTTTGGGTTTTTTTTCTTCATTTGAATACTTCTTTTCTAAATATAGCTCCATTTTTACCAGGCAAACAAAATGTTGTTTATTTGCTTTCCCTTTTACTGTCGTTTACCAGACTATGCTTATTCCAACATACCGATTTGAAAATTCATTTACATTTTGTTAAATAATTGTGGTGTGAAAAATAAAACAGAACTGCCATTTTTAATACAAAAGGTAGGCTCGGGTAGAACCATGATTTATTTAAACATTATTACACCAAGAACATATATTTATTTATTTCCATTGAAAGTCTATCATTATTTGTAAGTTTTATGATCTATTATTTTGTTTTATTTTTCTATTTATAGTATTTAAAATGTATTAACAAGTCTCTGTTTTCCAAATATTTGAGTTCATATCATTGTGGAATCATTCATGCATTAAATTCATATTGTTTGGTAAAAGAAATTACCCTAAATGGGTTCTTGACCAAAGTCTGAATTAAATAAAATATTCTACTTATTCTAATGGTGAGTTATATTTTTAAGAATATGTTACTGGGGTATATTGTTTGATCCAACTATACATGATTACAACAGAAATTTTATGCAAGGAGCACGATGGCTTGATAAAAAGGTTTTGACAACTTCTAAGGTTGATGAAGTAGATAACCATGTAAATTGAGCTCTTACAGACCGGTCAGAGCTAAAAGATTTAACATATTGCAAACTGATTATCTATCGTGAACAGAGGAGAATCAAACACAAAGTCAACGCACAGAATTAGCATGACAAACATCAAAAGGTTACAAAAATCAATAAGTTTTAGTAATAGTTCATTTATTTATAACTAACCAATCAGAAATGTACACAGTGCACACATACATTGTTTCGATTGCAGTTGTGTTAACTGTTTTGCAAATTATTAAGAGTTAACCAGAAGATACCTCCATTTCTCCTACAATGGTGAGTTTTTAAACACTACTTTAAGATTTCATTATTATATTTTACTTTGTCGTACGTAACTAAAACACACACGAACTAGACAAATGTCCATTCCTTCTGATAAGAAAGCCATTAAAACAATGGATACATTAGACTTTCTGAGATGAGGCGACACATAATTTTGTTGAAATTTGTTATAAAATCAATCTAAAATCGGTATTTTATCTTTTATTTAAATTATATTTGTAGTAACATTTTGAGGACGTTATTTCCTCGTTTTCTTATATGCGAGATAAAAAAAAAAGATTCTAGGAAGTTTCAAAACTTGTATCGCAACAACGAAATATTGAAATATTTATTTCCAAATTTGCTGCTACATTTTTTATTTGTGTAATGTAACACTTTCAAAATCACAATGCAGATGATGGCATACACCACGGTTGCCCTTGCAAAAGTACTACATATGTTTTTTTTTCTTTTTGAAAAGCTGTTCGACATTAGTTTCATTGTATCTCCTACCCCTAAAGCGCATACACCAAAATTTAAAACTTTCACCACCCCTTTTAAAAATGTTCAGATATCATGATTTAAAAAATGATTTATATTTGTTAAAATATATACATAATAATCTTTCCGAAAGCAGGCGATTTTAAATAAGAAATTTTATCAAATAATTCCCACCTTGAACTCCCTCAGTCAAAGCAGACCATAGATTGATTTAGCTATTATTTTTAAGTTCTTATTGATCATTAAGGTGTTCAAGTGTTTCAGTTCTTATACATCCTTGGCTTTCAAATATTTGGCTTTGAGAGTTCCTGATGAAGGTACACAAAGTAAAGCGCTTCGAACCAGAAATTAGTCAGAGAATTGATCCTTCTGTTAAATGAATAACAGTTATGCCACAAAATAATAAATCAATCATGGAACATGTTTTGTTTGCTATTTAATTCGTTCTTTTTGAACACCTATATATAAAACACAAATCACGCTACTTTTTTTCTTATTTGAGGAATGCTGAAATATCTTTTAAATTGGTATTCTGGCATTGATTCAATTTTTAATCATTAGCATATATTTTTCAAAAGATTCTATAAAAGAAGTGTCTGTAAGGATGTATTCTTCTTCTCTTATCTTGTGTTTTAGATATATTTTTTTTCAAAAGATAGAAAGAAAGAGAAGGAGAGAGAGAGAGATTTCTACCTTTTCACATTTTGTTTTAGAAATAATCTATACACATTTGTGCGATTAACACAACTTATAACTTGAAGAATAGCACAGTAACCCATATTTATTTTGACAAAAGCATGGTAAAATCTACATTTGGGCAAAGTATAAGAAAATTCTTTCTGTGGAAATATTAAGGGGTGATCTACTTTAAGAAATAAATAGCTTTAAGATACTGTGCAAAGTTCAAAAGGAAAGCAACATCTATAGTAGTGTTTGAATATATATTATATATATTGAAAACAGTTGTAGGTTTAGTAATAGTGTATATGATACATTTCTAATATCATGATTAACGTAATTCCAAAAAATTAATATGATTTGTTCTTTTCACCTTGAACACACAGAATGAGATTGAGAGTCTTTGAGTTTAATTTATTAATTGTATGAATTATAGCACAGACCCTTACTTGCACATTTTTGTCAAATTCTTCAAGTCTTAATGGATAAACTTTAAACATTTCAAATGTGTTAATTATATAATTATATCATTGTATCTTATTGACAGCTACTGTCATAATCATTTAGACAGCATCATGTTTATCAATGTTTTCTTCCGGTACTAAAAATAAGTATTTCGTCATTATTTTAAACTAGCCAACCATGCAAAACATATTTGACCTGTTTTACGGGACAGAAATCCTAGTGACACATTCTCTCTTGAATAACTATTGAAAAACATTTTGTATGTTCCCTTGTTAACGAAATATGAATCGCATAAACATGAAAATGGTAAGTACTACTAAAACTTATAACAATGTAATGTAGATAATTTCAAATAGTTTCATGAAATAAGGTTTCGTCATTGCATGAAATATTATTGCTTCTTACAGGAAATAGCACACGCTGCGACAGCTAGTTAATGGGGCCTCTCTATTGTAACATTATATTATCAAAAAGGATTACATAAACTTCATAATAAAAGTCTACATATCTGTTAGCCTAAAATGAGTACAAATCAAAAGTAAAATCTCAGAAATTAAGCAAAAGCACATACGAGGAATAACTTGAAACAATGTCTGTCTTGGTTTGGGCGTGACCGAGAAATGTTTTTTTTTTGTTTCTTTTCTAGATAAGCGTAAAATATCAGTAACCAGTAGTAACGAATCAAAGTATAATTGTTTTCATGGTAAAGGTTTCGAAGAAATCCACTGTAGATCGTTTGATGAAAGTAATTGTTTACTATTTAGATACGGAAGGCATGTTTACGTTATTAATTTGAATTTCAATAGACATGCAGATTTTCTTAATGTAAATAAATATTAAATGAATATTTTTTTTAATTTGTTTATCTGTTATTTTATGTAATGAGAAAGTGCATGTAATTGTGGTTTGGTTATACCCTTCCTACAGTATAATGTCAAGGTCCAATTTTCAGAGCAAATTTAACCACATGCATTTTATAGACGCTCTCATACGGATTTTATAAAATATCAGCATGCAGAAAGCTGTTAGTTTGTTGTGCCTATTCTATTACCAATTCAAAACATACTCACAAGTTGATAAAAAACAAGAAATATCAAAAAATTTAACAAAACATACAAATTTTGATAAGGCTTGTTGACATCAGATTTTGTGAACACATTTTACCCTACTTATGTTAGTATAAATTCCGCTCACTTATGGAAACACTTGAATCTGCACGTAATGATGGGCCAGTTATGGGCCTGGTTGCTATTTCTCTTATGTTAATGTTATGTTATGATGTTATGACTTGTTTTACTAGTTGAAAGTTAACAGTAATTACTTAAAAGAGAGACAATATATACCAAATGGATATTCAAACTCATAAGTCGCAACCTGACAATAAGATGTAAAAAAACAAAACAAAAAACGATCCATAGACAAACAGCAGAATGCGAAACACAACATAGAAAACTAAAGACTGAGCAACACAAACCTCACCAAAAACCAGGGTGCTACGAAACGGTCGGCAGCTCCTGTTCTACATGTGGCACCCGTCGTGTTGCTAATATACGCACAATCCCGGTGATAAGTCTAATTTTGTAGATCACATTCAGAGAAAAAAGACGGGATTGTGGTTACGACAATTGGGACATATCCGTCGTCTTAACTTGTTAAACTTAACAGAAACACACACACACACGTGCGCATATTTACACTTACATAGACTCACAACTTAGTAGATATTTAAGTCATTGTTTAATTATTTTTTTATTATTTTATAATATTTTTGCAGGAAAAAGTTAATTCAACAGAACAACATATACCTCAACAATCATCCTTAAACAATAGTCATGCACAATTAAACAGAAATCAAGAAACAAATGCCACACGGTATAACACTAATACAACAATCACGGATATGCTGATAGCCACACATGCAACAGCAGTACAGAGGAATAATGGAACACAAATACGAAATATCTCAAGCCGTTGTATTGGAAAAACAGAAGCTGACTTTGAAATTCGCCAAAGCTTTGATTTACATTTGACTGATTTAGATGTACGAATCGGCAAAACGGAACGCATTTGATCGGAATGCTTATTCGAAATTGCAAATGAGTATTGCTCATTTGCTTCTACGATTTAACTTTTTTTTTTAATTGTATCTCTCAATGTGTAAACGATTTTTTTTACTTAGCAATTCGATTGATGAAACCATAGATATACCAACAATTATTCCCTTGTGAATAAAATATAATACAGATTTTCATTTAATGTTTTGTGTTTTAGATATTATCTGGTGAATGACTGTTTTTAAAAAAAAACACGGCACTACTTACAAGTATTTTTGAACATTTCTGGATTTTCGACTGTCATAATCTATAGGAAAATATCACTGAACAACTAATAATGGCTTCGAATGTAACTGTATAGAATATATATATACATTGTGCACAAATTGTAATGTTGTACAAATTATAATTTGTACAGTATTTTTGTACAAGTTATTAGTATTTTGTGAATCTCTTTACATAATTAGATAAAATAAGCACAGTGTCTTTGGTTGAGCTTATCACTGTTTTATTTCCACAACTACATGCAACAGTCTTGCACATAGTACATGTACTGACACAAAGTTTATATAAAAACATTATGATATATTTTGTGAACATAAAATTTGGTATTAGTCAAAAAATGAAAATATAATCTAAACCAATCAGGTGTCCTTATTTGTAGTTTTATGGCATTGAAGACAGTGCTAAATGTTAGGTTGAAGTAAATAAATTTGTGAGTAAAACATCGAATTGGATAATTATCGAAGATAAACTTGTATAACCTGGTGAAAGAAGGTGTGTATCAAAATACTGATATATTGTACAAAAACCCTGTATAAATTATAATTTGTACGATTTGCAATTTGTGCACAACATATACATATATAACAGTTCATAAAAACACATATAACAATAGAAGATACAAATCACACAGAACAAAATCAAATATTTACAAACTGTTATTTATAAAAGATTTGTCGATAATATTTAAGGTAAAATTGACTTGCGGTCGGATGAAGATTGTATTTTTGTATTGCATTGATGATTAATATGTATACATAAATATACGAAAATGATACAATTGTACTGCATTTTCTAATGAATGGAAATGAGGTAAAACATCTAAAGAACTCGATGTATATGACATAAATATATATCATAGTCTGTTAAATCTAGCAGTATTTGCTCTATGACTATAAGGTGTCCATTGACAATAAACTGTTATCTTTCATATATACAAAAGTAGAAATAAAGGTATACAAACGTCAACAACTCGTAAATGTTTTTCCAATATTCAAATTAATATAAATCAATTAAGGGAATCACTTTAAAAAGAGTGAAACAAATGGGTCAACAGGTTCGATTGGGTAAGTATCGCCCGTCATGTAAATCCAAACTCAGTCTAAATGTCACGTCAGGGAAGGGAACACTATTGGTAAATTTATAGATCAGATAGCTTCTCTGGAACTTTTTGGAGAAACCATGTATGTCGAGAGAATACGAAAATATGGTATGAAGACCAAAGGACACACATGTGAATAACTAAATATTCCCGTAGGGCATTCAAATATAGGCTTTATCGAAAAGAAAATGAGAAAAATCAAAGCCTGATTTAGTCTATAAGAACAAGCGAAAACCAATCATTGCAGACAAAAACCAATGCCATCAACTACTAGAAAAAGGTGCATAAAATATATTGATGTGTGATATTTTAATGAGCGCTCAATTCTCTCCTTACTATGGGCAGTTATTTCACAACACAACATAATACAAAAGTTTGAAAAAATATTCGATGGTCTGCCATTATCAACAAACAGATTAAAGAACAAATCACTTTACCACATGCATGGGTAAAGCCAAGTTCTAGTTTTAAGGACACACACTGCAATGTTTGACTGAGTATAACCATGTTTATTAAACTAAACATTCCCAGATGTGCAGTGAGTATTCCGGATGCAAGATTCGAACTCAATTCCTTCTTAATGAAGCGTTCTCTCATTTTTGTCCAACGGGTTAACGATCACCGCCTTTACAGTTTTGATAAGAAGAAAGACATTCAAAATGTGATGCCTTGATATATTTATCTAGATAGAACTAGAGATATGTTCTAACAATCAAGTATAAAATGTTCTATGATATATAGTTCCATTGAATAGTGTTTCAAACTTAGACATACGGGTTTTTACGTGAATTAGGAAATCTAAGGTATCATTTTTTTCTTTCTTTTAACAGTTACTTGACCTTTATATGATAGATAATTAAGGCGAATAAGTAAAACGATAACTTTTTTTTTAATTGATAATATAAATATGACTAAGCGAGTGTGAAATGTCACTTTTTCAAATTCTTGAATGTGGCATTAATTGTCAAGAACCAATATTGAATAAACGAAAATTATCTGAACTGCAATCCATATATTTGCGATCATATTTAATTTGAACAATTATGAGAAGATGTTAAGGGACAATCAGAATAAAAACAACGAAAAGGCATTCAAAAGACCACAAAAAAACTACAGAAAACTAAAAATTATACAAACCACACTCCCCTATAAAAACCTCAATGAAAAGGAAAATAAAATCCAAAACCTATCCGATAATAGAAGATAAAAATCAAAAGGACAAAAGATATAGCCACCGATAGACCAGAAATAAGAGCTTAACTACTGAATTCAAAATAATTTACAACCTTTTCTAACAGCAAATGTAGCTAACACAATATCCGTGAATAGATGTTAACACTAAAAGAACAAATGTATGTACGCCCATACAAAAAAAAATTCCTAAAATCCATTACAAAAAGTCGTAGAAAAACAAATCATTCATTACAAATGAGGAAAAAAAACAAGACACCACACAGAAAATTATGTTTATGCAACACCAACACACCACAAAACGTTGTTAAACTCAAATGCCGCATTAAAATAGGTAGATCTCATAATCTCATGATTACCGTTGTGATTCTTAATTTTTCGAAGTGGCCAGGATTGTGACTAAGATAAGATGAACATATCAGTGATCATCTATTATAAATATATACAATAACAGTCCAATAAGTGTCAACCAAATCATGACGGCTTCCATACTTTTCGAATAATCTTTAAACTTTAAAGGTTTGAACCTTTGCTGAAAAGGCTCACTTGAAGGCATCAACCCACTTTCAGAGATGACATAATGGGAAACGCAATCTTTAAATGTAGAATCAACTGGGAGATATATAAGCACTATACTCAGGCTCTGGTGAACTGTGATGGTGTCACAAAGTAACGGAAAAGTCACAATTAGAAAATCTGAATAATCTTGTTTAACGTACTGTTTTGATCTTTACCAAATCTGATTGTCAGTTACGAGATGTTGTTAAGATAAAAAGCAGACTTAATTGCATTTGTAGTATTCTATATTTCCAGTTTGATAGAATCAACAGAGTAACCAAATATTATTCAATGAGGGTAAATCATCGTTTTAGCAGAGTGGAGTTAAATGATGATGCAAGCTTCTATTGATTCTTTATTAGAAGCTCACGCATGTAGTCTGTTTTTTCGAAGAAAGGAACTAGTCGATAAGCAGGGAAACACCATTTGAACCCACATTAAAGGCGTGTGGTGTCCGCCAAAAGTAACAAATATTTTGTCAATCAAAAGATCAACTAACTTCAATCACGATAGATTAACTCCTATTCTTCATTATATTTAAAGGACAAACCTGTACATTTAAAGTTCCTTAGGGACACTTATAACTATGTTCTTTAAAACGAACATACTTATTAACGAGAAAATTGACATTATCATTTCTTTACGTGTTCAATCCCTATTTAAACTTATAAACGTATAAAATAATTACAGAATTCCGAGGTAAAACAATAGAAAGAAGTCCAAAAAAACTGACAAATGCAAACATTATCAACCAACAGAGCAAGTAGAAAAAAATACTTTTACATTCATGACTTGGTACATACATTTTCCAAAATCTATGGTGGTTTAAAGCTGGTTTAATTAGATGAGCAACACAAACAAACATAAAAGGTAAATGTGACTTGCGATACAGAAGACAAAACTATGTAAACATACATCACAGACATTAAAAAGAACTGATAACTCCTATTCTTCATTTTATTTAAGGGACAAACCTGTACATTAAAAGTTCCTTAGGGACACTTATAACTATGTTCTTTAAAACGAACATACTTATTATCGACAAAACTATGTAAACATACATCACAGACATTAAAAAGAACTGATAAAACAAAGCCGCCAACAAAACCGTTGTTGTAGTTGAGAGTAAATTTGACAGACGCCAACAAAAACGTGTGTGTAGTTGATACCAATTTACCAAATACGCTGATAAAAACAGTTTTTGTAGATAATAGTACATGCGGCATATAGTATAGACTTTCTTGGTAAAAGGAGGCGAAAGATAACAATTATTCGAAAAACAAATGCACTGCAAAAAAATAAAAGACCAAAAGACAAACAGCAGATTTCCATAATGTATCACATCAAATGACAAATATTAGTTGAATTACTTTGTTCGACATCAATTTGACGTGAAAACAGAAATGAAGAAGTGTTTATCTATCAAAATTTAAAAATAAAATAAAAAGAAGAATTGCCTTTCAAATACGTTTGTAGTGCATATCTTCAATTAACGTGCAAGCGAATACCACTAATTTACCTAATCTTTAATGTTGTAAATGGTTTCTAATATATTTGGACTTTGCGAATTAAGATAAGCAATATTCATCAAAATAATAGTATATCGAAAACTACATAAATCCTAGGAATCTATACCATTTTTCGAAATACAACTTCTGATTTTTTAAGAACAATCGCTAATCGAAGCATTAGCTTAAAGCGAGGCTGCATTGAAGCATTTGCTATCGATATAATAATTATAAAATTTGAGAACTTCAATTGAAACATCTATTATTTATTATCAAAGTCATATGGTTTTCAAATCCTTTAAATGACAAAAATGATTTAGTTTTTAGCCTGTACTATTCTATCCTTCCAACATTTTCCCCTTTTTAAATGTTCATCCTTACCTTACCACATAGTCGCCCTGATATTCTTTATCAACTGTCATGTGGATTTCTTTTATATATTACATCCAATGACAAATATTCTTTAAATTAATTTAATTGAAAAACATATCTACAATCAGTAGACCAAATACATTTTATCACATTTCTCTTTAAGTTTTCGTTAATCAATCATTTTGTATTGAGTCTTTAGATTCTGTTATAATTGCACGTGCCTTATTTAATTATTGACGCATTTCCAAAATGAAGATCAATGTATTGGTTATTGCGAATAATAAGGTTTCATAAAAAGTTTTTAAGTGTATATCGTTAGTTCAATTAACTTTTCTTTAATTTGTATATAAGTGAATAAATGGAAATATGATTTAGAATTTAAAAATAATTGTACTAATCTTTCATTAGATTTATTTTTGCGATATCAATTTGTTAATCAAAGTGAAATATTTAAATGATTTTATAAAGTTTAAATATGTGTATCCAAATAAAAAAAACACTGTAAATAGTTAATTTGAATTTGCAAAGTACACACATGTCATAAGTTGATATGTGTTCGTTTAACTGTGGGATAATTAAAAAATTACGACTTATATTCAACGCTATCCGTGCACTGAATCAATTAGAAAAAGAGAAAAAAAAGAAAATATATATCGAAATCACATGGAAGTATATTGAGACGTATACATGAATGCTGTTAGGTTGAACGTTTATTTGTTAATGTGAGTGCACCGGTGAGACTTGTGTGGACAAAACACGCGTCTAATGTTCACAATGGTAATCCTGGTATCTTTGATGAGTATATAATCATATTGAATACTTATTTGATACATTGCATATCAGAAAAAAAACTAATTTTATTCAAATCTTACTTATCTTTTTGAATGTAAAAAAATGTAAATTTACAGGATCCTCGTTACGAGCATTATACCCTGTTCTATATTGAAATACAACAAACCACATATAAGTAATATATCTTTATGTGAGACCCTTTGAAGCCAAACAAAATATTTTTCCTCAGGACCTTCACTGACTCAGACAAAGATTGTGTTGAATGCTGGTATTATTGGTCGATAACAAGCTACAGTCATTCTAACTAATAAAAACTCTGCACTGCTTCTTGTTTACTAAAATTATATAGATTCATCAGAATATGTTAAATCTAATAGTTACAAACCGGAAATGTTAGATGACGTTTTATTTAGACCTGATGTATCATTATTGGTTTAAATGTACTAAATATCTTTAATATCTATCAACAAACATTACATCAAATTTTAACATACCTCACTGAATCATCTTAGTTTCCAAATTGTTTAACTTTTGATGGGAAGCAACACATCAGTATCAATCGTTTATTGTCCTTACATATAGTTACTTGATACTTTTCTCTCGATTGATCTATTTCTCTCTTAAACTTTCGACAAACCTGGCTATCTGAATTATTAAGAACTAGAGAAATGGTCCCCGTTTTTCTATGTTAACTGCTACAAAAACTTTATAAACGTCTTCTCGCAATTTTTGTTTATTATTATGCATTGAGTTCAAATAACAAGTACGTATTGATATCGAGAGAACAACATTAAATAATTCCAATATTGTTTTTTTTTTTTTGAAAGTATTATCCAAAACTATTGTTCACCATTAATATAAGAGAACATTGAGTGTTCTAAATAAAACGTCGTACGTGTTTACAGGTCCGAAAGGTTTATATTTATCTGTTTTTGTATTGGCCACCTTGGTTTTACCCAAAAATGAAATTTCAAATGACGTAAATGAAAAAAGTTGTGAATAATCTTGATAAAATAAGATCAGTTCAAATTTGTGTTTTATCATAATTATAGATAATCAATCGGTCAGTTCTATATGTTTTGTATCAAGTAACACTCCAAACCTTCAAATTTGAATGAGTTCACAAATAACCTTCTTATTAAATCAATTTAACTTTATGAATCTCATTTTACCCATTTCAATTGATATAGGTTAATCAATCTTAATTGCACTTTTATAATTGGACTTCAATTACTGGTCGGCTATTTTGCAAATTCTGTACCATCTGTGTCGATATTGTATTTACTCTTCATTTAAATTTGTTTTAATTCTTTTGCATCAGTGAAGGTCTACCAATTATAAAGAATTGTGTCTAATTTGATTAGTTTGACTTCAACTATTCAAAATTGTTTGGATCTGAATGTAAATTTCAAACTTATAATAATCTAAAGATGAAATTAATATTTGAGAACATGAGTACAATCAGAAAGGAAGCAGCAATACAGATTACTTCTGCAATCAAGTCTTAAAACAATCATTTTATTTTCTTTCTTGGTTCATTGTTGACACGTTTGACAATGTAAAATGTGATTAAAGGTCAAGTTACCTCTCTTAACTAAACGAACTGCACATAAAGCAAGCTGTTTGTTTTATTTTATTGTTTAAATAAATAATCGAGCCAATATTCCGTAAAAAATTATAGGTTATGCGGGAAACACTGAAATAGCGGAAATGTGTAGCAAAATTTAAGCTAAGTTGATACTGAAAAAAAAATATTCTTAATTCATACTTACTTATTCATTTCTGCAAAAGATTGCAATGCAAATAATGAGTAAGACGATATCACTTTTGTCGCAAATAGAAACATCGACTTCATTTGAACTTGAGTGAATAGTTGTCTCGTTGGCAATCAAATGTATGTCAAAATACCTCACACGGTATAGCAACCTCACTTGAAACTTTATTCAAAATGTCAGGAAGCTCTTATTACTAGTTCCCGAGTAAAATAGAAATGCGACCAAAATGTAACAAATGAGCAGACGGACACACGGCAACTGGTGCAAAAAGAAGTACACAGTTACCAAGTACATGTATATCCCTCCTCTGCAGCCGCTATATGAATACATGTATGATGATTATGGATTCTAAGAAATATTTGTTGTGTGCATCCTACTACCAATATTTTGTGTAAGACGACAGTTTCGTATAATTCTTGTGTCAAATCAGAGTTAATACATCAACTGTTCGAAAAACAGTCATTTAAGTGGCATTATACACTCTGTCGAAGCCTTGTTATGCTTGAACATTATTGAAAAAATGTCGTGAGTCGATCGTTTGGTATAAATACTATTTATCCTTGTTTGACATTTATCCTCGATGGTTAATAGAACCGAACCGAGCACATGTTATTGAACGAAAAGCAAAACAAAAACATTTAACAGCACTAGAAAAAATGTGTTTTTCTTTGATAAGGTGGATTAACGACTTTTAAAGGTGAGGAATATCAAGAAAGAACCATTTTTGCTACATTTTATTACTGCAAAATAAGTTTGATTTATTTTTGATTAGACAAGGTACAGCTGATAATTAATTTGGAATGTTTTATACAGAAACAGAATATATAAATTCTAAACAGAATAATAGCAAAGTATAGGCGATGTACGTTTTTAGAGTCTTTTGTCAGTTCAGTAATCTATTTGGCAAATCAGCTAGGTTTTACTTATATCGGGTATTTTTGTTTTAGGTTGAATATGTGTGCATGAAACTTCTTTTGATGTATTTGATTCTCAAAATTTGTATTGTTGAGAATACTTGTTTTATATTATAAAATAAATACCATTTGCAATAAGATGGGTATCATGCATTTATTATCCATCTTTATTGATTACGACATATTGCAAATTAATGCAAAATCAAGACTATTAATAAAGGCAACAGTAGTATACCGTTGTTTAAAAGTCATAATCGATTAAGAGAATACAAATCAGGGTTTCAAACTAAAACCGAGGGGAACACATCAACTATAAGAGGGAAAACAACGGAACAACAGAAACACTGACGTCCAACAAAAACAAACGCCAACAGGCATAGAAACGAACTATTTGATAACAACTGCTATATTCCTATTCAGTCTTAATTTTTGCTCCACTTTTAAATTCATTTTCTTTTGGGGAGTGGTATTTTCCATTTTGGATTTTATCCTTTAACCGGAAGATGGGATACTTGTTAAGTTTATTATAAATAAATTTTATCTTCGTTGTTCCAGATGTTGCGACAGTATAACTATATAAGAAAGATGTAACGAATAACATCTCAGGATTAGTGTTGTAGATATGGGAAGTATTTAAGGAAATAATTGGTTATTTTCAGATGAAATCAGACCGAAATGGTAATGATTTTGATCGAAGTTTACAATTTTATCATCTTTACGTATACGTAAATAATAAGTAAAACAGTTAAACGTAAAAGGAAGTGCTCAAATTGGCTCATCTAGTGGTTTTGAAATTGAAATTAAAGTTTAATTGTTCAACTTTATACAAACCAATGGTTGGGACATTATTTGAAACGTTGACCCAGCTACGTTGTATTGATTTCTGCATAGTAATCAAAAAGCCTTATCCACTCAATGCAATGTAAGAAACATAATCAAATGGTAAGTTGAGAAAATCAAACTATGCAATGTGAAATGAAATTGACCGAAATCTAAAAACACGAAAAGGGAATGTAGCACTTAAATGTGTATTTGAAATAAAAAAATCGCAAGGGGTTTGACGGAACACTCTGTCTCGCCTGCGATTGCTGCTGTCAGTGTAAAAGTGTAATATAAAAAAGAATGAGTTTATTTGTCAGTAAAAGAGAGGCGAAAGAGACCAATGGGACATTCAAACCCATAAGTCAACGACATGGCAAAAACGAAAAAGACAAACAGACAAACAATAGTACATAAAACACAACATAGAAAATAATAGACTGAGTAACACGAACCCAACCACAAATTTATCATGTCTCAAAAATGTAATCCCCCTCTGTCTGTAAATGTTATTTTAAAAAAAAAACTAAGTCCTTCTATAAGAAAAATATTGAAATTAAAATATATTTCTAAAAGTTTGATTCATGCATGATTTCTTAATCATAAAAAAGCTTCTGCCAAAGTTTCATGGAATTCTATAACGTTTGACAAAGTAATTGATGTGTTTCAAACTTTAACCCTATACTTTATCTACGTGTTAACTGTAAAACCAAATAAGTCCATTTATCAGTAAAATAAGGAGTATAAACAAATGTTTTCAAAATTTTTCTCTGGATACTGTATTTTAGACATTATGTCCAGATTTTCATAAAATTCCATGAATGTTTGAGAAAGTTATTGATCACTGAAAAACTTTTAACCTCAGACTGAATATGAATATTAACTGTAAAAATATCTAAGTCTATATATCAGTAACATACGGATAAATGAAAATAAATATTTACAAAAGTTTGCTCTGGACACTGTATTTTATCATAAAAAAGGCTTCTCCTCAAATTTCATAAAATTCCATGTAGGTTTGACAAAGTTATTGATGTTCAAAAATTTTTTAACCCCAGACTGAACCTAAATGTTGACAACGCCGAAGCCGACGCCGACGAAGGAATCTAGGATCGATATGTTTCGTCTTCGCAAAATAAATTTTGCAAACTGGGCAAACATAAAAACAACACTTTATAAATTTCATGCGTCCGAAGCACTTAAGTGGGTTTACCGTCAGTTTATTTTCGATTTATGAATTTGAATGTCCCTCTGGTATCTTGCGCCCCTCTTAAAGCTTACATCTTTATCGTTTGATGAGAAATTGTGTTTATTGATCAAATTGGAACTTCTACCAAATCTCTTTATATTTTCTTTAATTTCGAGTTTTTTTTACATTTTTGCATACACTGGCATAATGTATAATAACACACTGGTACTCACGAAATGTATCAGGTAATCACTCTACAGAAAGTTATAGTTGGTTTGAATCGGTATTTTATCTTCAAGCAATAAAACCTATTTTTTTTCTAAACGATAACATTGCAATACGCTAGTTTCTAAATAGTCGATGTCCTTATCTGGAGCAGCGATACACCTACATCACTGCCTCACATTGTATGTGGTAAACATATAATTAGTTTGCGTCCCATGCGTGTGTGTTATCACCATGGACGAGTATATCACTGTTTAATTAAGGACATAGATGTGGAAGCAGGTCTTTTTTTGTATTGTCTTCTTGATTGTGAGATCTGATTCCGTTTTCAACATACTTGTTTTTGACTTGTTATTTTCAATTAGAAAGCCTGCCACATAATTCAGATAACATCATTTACTATATACTTGTACTTAGATACAAACACATTTTATTTATGATACAACACATGGCCATTGTCTGTGTCAGCCAAACGCGTGGATATCGATATCAATCACTAATACAAAGGCTTTATCATACCTCAACTGCAAACTATCAGTTTAAAAAAGAGGGACGAAAGATACCAGAGGGACAGTCAAACTCATAGATCGAAAACAAACTGACAACGTCATGGCCAAAAATAAAAAGACAAACCGACAAATAATAGTACAGATGACACAACATAGAAAACTAAAGACTAAGCAACACGAACCCCACCAAAAACTGGGGGTGATCTCAGGTGCTCCGGAAGGGTAAGCAGATCCTGCTCCACATGTGGCACCCGTCGAGTTGCTTATGTTATTACAAATCCGGTAAATAGTCTAATTCGGTAAGTCACATTCGTGAAAAGGGAAGGGTATTGTAGTTACGACATAAGGAACATATCCGATATCATCTGTGAAACGGTTATTCCATAACGGTCAACCAACTTATGATGGCGTCCGTAAAATTTACGAAGGGATGACTTCAACTTCACTATTTGGAACTCTTGGTTTAATAGCTTCCTTGTGAGCAGCAATCCTCTATCAAGGAAATCATGATAGGAAACACAAGCCCGGGAATATCGTATCAATTGGGAGATATATACTCCGTATGCAGGCGCTGCTGGAATGTTGCTACATAGAAATGGAAAGTTCACAATTGGGAAGCTGAAATCATCTCTTTTGTCGTAAAGTTTTGTTTTCAACCGACCCTCATTGTCAATTTCTAGATGTAAGTCAAGATATGAGGCAGACTTAACTGTATCTGTAGTATCCTTTATCTCTAGTTCGATGGGATAGATTCGTTCAACAGTATACAATGAAGTGTTCATAATATAACGTTTTGAATATCACACACCGTAACATAGCTCTAAGGATTATATTGGTGTATCGGTTTGATATGGGTGTTATTGAAAAAGCCAAACAGGGTTCGCTATTCATCTGTCAAAAACATATGTTGATTTATAATCTTATATTTGCAAATCTCCTAAGTTTGATCATAAAATATTTCCCTTAACTAAATTATCAAGACATATGGAAATAGGTGTACTAGTATATACATCGAGTCAAAAAAGAGAAGTGGATAGAAACAAAAACAAACTTATTTACACCAATAAACGTATAGTTTCCATTTATTCCGTGTTTATCAAACTCATTTTGCTACAGATACAAAAGTACCGTGCATTGTCATAGGTTCATAAACTCTAAAGATATGTATTAATATATATTTACTTTGTTTTTCTTTTGAGTTTTTAAAATAAACAAAACAGTTATGAATAAATCGAACACAAATAAGTCCAAAACAATGTGTTTAAACATCTATAAATCATTCTTGTATTCTATAAAAGCAATCATATTTTGTACTGTCGATCATGTAATCCATTTTAAAAACTTCAACTATGAATGAACTCTTGTGTTACCTTCTCAATAAATCAGCTTATTTAACTCAATTTGATATACTATTATGATTCATCTCTGATCAATTAAATTTGTTCAGGTATTATTGTAGTTATCAGTAAAAAATTGACATACAGTAAGAGGTTGATTTTTTTATTTCATATGATTTAGAAAAAAAAATCAAGTGAAATTCTCGCAAATATTCTATTTTTTTTTTTCATAAAAAAAAAATATCACTCTCTTTCAGGGACGCCCATATCTAAGTAATAATAAAAAAAATCATATTAAGGTGTTTGAAATTTTAAATTATGTTGAATTTGATTGGCTACAAACATGTTAGGTTTAAATTTATAGGGAAAACGATAGTATTTATTTTTCCATAGGCGACAATACTAACATTTTCTAAATTTACTACTTTTTATAATAAAAACCTGGACAAAACAGTTATGTGTGGTATTAGTTCTTTATTATTCTGTTTTAGAAATTGAACTCGAATAGTATCTTGCCCATCTTCCAACGGAACTTGTTAATGTTATCCATGCCCACCGTCATTTTACTTCAAATTTATGAAAAATTGGAAGTCTCTTCGAATAATTCTCAAGAAAATATTTCAATTGGTTTCAAAATTTATATGGTAAATATACACACTGCAGTTATTCATGAAAAAAATGAAAAAATATATGATACCCTTACAACCATTCACAGCGCTCCTAAGTTGACTTCCTTCACCTGCCATGGCTACACAAAAGGCCAACCTAAAGCGGGAAAAATGTAATACTACTTTTTCTCCTATAATACTAGTCTTTACATTTTGTGTAAGTGCAATGTGTAAACTTTGAAACATTTTGTTTTTAATTTCATCATTGTTTGTAGCAATCTTGAAAAGACTTTGCATTTATGGTCTTTCTCTATTCTGATAATCCGTTAAGGTAAAAAAAAAACATTAAGACGAGTGAAATTTACCATAAAATTTCATTTTTAATGCACCCACCTGACATACGGCTAAAGTATATACCATTCGAAAGCACATCATATGCGCTGTTTTTTTTTTTGTCCGGTCGTCAAATATTCGTATGATGCAGTTTCCGTCAAATCACGATGAAAGGTCAAGGACAGACTATTTATAATTTCACAAGATGTCAGCATTTTTGCATATTCTGTCTTATGAATAATTATATTTTGTAAAGAAAAATGCAAATCTGTTAGAACAGATGTTAATAGTTACTTATCAAAAGCATTGAAATATTAATGTCGGATTTTTAATAAATAGCACCGTTTTCCAGAAATTCCAGAGAAAACGATAAAAATGAGTGAAACTAAAATTTTTGTCTGTCATTCAATTGTTATTTACCATTAAGCCAAACAACATATTTTATTTAGTGCTACGGATGTTTTTGACATCATCAAATTACTGGAAATACGCTTCTTGTTGATTAAACAGCCAATTATAACAACCCATGCAGTTGCATAAAATACCGCAACCTGCAAAAAGATAGCCTTTTAGCTGTTCTATGTTAAAACAATTTTTTTATAGTCAATATTAGGTTGAAAAAACTCAAATCTTTAAAGTGTAAAAAGGTTAAAGGGTATAATACACAGGTAATTCATGCTTTTAGGGGAAAGTTTTGGAGCGAAAATTTGATATTTCAATATTTATATAAATTATGTGTTCTTGGTTGCTTACACTGCATCATGCATTGACTAAGGAATTGGAAGCTATTATAAGCTAGCCACTGAAAATGATCTTCATGCCTAGCCGAAGTATTTAATCCTATCAAGCTACGTAATTTCTTGTAAATAAATTGAGACATGTACCAAATATATTTTCTTACATTTATTTTAGATTTGGAAATTCTAGCAATTTGCAATAACAATTCTTACACTTTCTGTATAGTTAAAATAATAGTACATTGTAATATAAATATGATTGATTGATTGTTGGTGTTTAACGCAATTTTCAGCACTGTTTGCTTCTCAAGTATTTTACGGCGATCAGTTTTTAGTGGTGGAGGCCAACGGAGTGCCCAAGGAACCACCGACCTTCGGCAGGAAAACTGGCAATGCCCGTCAACAATACATTAGTTATATTTATTAGTATCAAGGACGAAATTACTGTGTAGGTGTCACAACAAAAAAACTACCAATCAGCATCAATAGCCTTTTGTAAAAGTAGGCAACGTGTAACATAGTTTCCACCGAAGTGTATGAATGCAGGACCAATACTTTTGGGCCTGGCAATAAAATATCTCTTTAATAAATGAACAGGACATACATGAGAATTAATTGAAGGTATAATTATTAAACTACCTTTGCCTAACTGATCAGTTTTTGAAAATTTTAGGTTGATAGAAACGTTATTTTCCGAAAAACTGAAATCATCTAACGACAAAGTGTGAGAATGTGCCAGTGATTTATTGACTACTAATTTCCCTATCCTGAAAAAGCCGAAATAGGCCAAACTAAACAACCCCGAAAACAATAAGGTCTCATACTGTGAGAGACATACAGATGGTAATAGTGAAATCAATTTATCTAAAATCTGTGGCGTAATTGGCAATCTTGAATCCGCTCGTTTGTCAAGCCTTTCCATTCCAATTAACATTTTTTTAATTATAAAATTTTGAGTGTTATCAGTAATATTTAACATTTTACATTTAAAGGCTATACCAAAAATATAAGACTTGACAGTAGACGGAGCATAACCTCGCACAGATAAATATGCTATAAAGTTACAGATAACATTAAGTGAGGGTGGCCAAACAATGGCATGTCCGTGTGAAGATCTAAATTGATCAAATGACCTGACAGCAGTTTCATAAGTGTCACTTGTGTTTGGTGAGATTGAAGCCGTTAACAACTTGTTGGATTCAAATTTGAGATCACTTGTAGAAAAGACTGTGGGACCTTTTCTGGTTCTTGTAGAGCCTCTGGAGACATGCGACGAAACCGTGCCCACTGTTGACGAGAAATTGCATCCGCAATACAGTTTTTGTTTGATGTAATATGCATTGCTTTGAACTGAATATTATAAACCATAGCTTTTAAGACTAAAGGACGAAGAATATGCATTACCCTTCTTGATCTAGACGATTAAGAATTCAAGATATGAACAAGTGCTTTATTGTCAACGTGTAAGATAATTTTTTTATTCGCAAAGGTCTCATACCACAAATGAAAGGCTAATACAATAGGTAATAACTCTAAAAATGTAATGTCCTTTAATATATCGCAACCTAACCAAAATGACGGCCAAGGAAAGAAAGCCCAATTAGGATGTAAATACGAAGCACATCCACCAAATGCACTAACAGCACTATCAGTAAATAAATCCATATCAACATTTGATATCCAATCGGAATCGGGAAAATAAAATTTGCCATTAAAACAATCTAAAAATAACGACCACAGCCTTATGTCTTCCTTAATTGACGCAGTGAGCCTTATATGGTGCCGAGGATTTGATATTCCTGACATTGCATCATAAAAACGTCTGTTGAATGCCCTACCCGTAGGGATCACTCGCGAACAAAAATTCAAAATCCCTGTAAAAGACTGGAGAACACGTAATGTTGTTCTTTTTTTGCCTAACAAGTTTGAAATTATTGTTTTCAATTTTAGCAATTTCTCTTGGGGAATTTTTACTGACATTTCAATTGTATTAATTTCAAGCCCCAAAAAAGTAAGAACATGAGTTGGACCGACGGTCTTGTCATGTGCCAAAGGAACTCCTAAGTGATCACATAAACAATCAAATTCACTCATCAGGTTAAGGCAAGTTGAATCAGCCCCCGGGCCTGCAAACAAAAAATCATCTAAGTAGTGTATAACACTATCCGATCCCGTTTTGTCCTTAAAGATACATTCTAAAAATGTTGAAAATTTCTCAAATGTTGCACAAGACAAACTACAACCTTGAGGCAAACAGCGGTCCACGAAGTAAAAGTCCAAAAATTTGAAACCCAATAACTCGAAATCATCCGGGTTTACTGGTAAAAGCCTAAATGCCGAGCTGATAACTTTTTTTTCTAATTAGGGCGAACTTTCCTTGGCTACCCACCATATCTAGTGCGTGGTCAAACGGCGTATAAGTCACAGAACACAAGCCCTTATCAATATAATCATTTACGCTTAAACCGTGTGGAAACGATAAATGCTGTATAAGCCTCCAAGAACCATCCTTTTTAGGACATAAGCCAATCGGAGACAATCTTAGATTAAAAAGAGGTATATTGTTAAAGGGGCCAGCTATTCTACCCAAATTAATTTCTTTCAATAATTTTTTTGCAACTTCAACTTCATTGCCAAAAACAGAAACTAGATTTCTACAATCAGTAGTCATCCTAGGTCCATTATAATTTAGACGAAAACCTTCCAAAAATCCCAAATATAATTCCGAAGCGACTATTTTATTACTATAATTTCCTAAAAACTTGCAAAGAACATCAAATTTAATTGGCGTATTAGCGATTGAGTGAACCGTGGAAAGCTGGTCGCTGGAATCTGACAGCTGCCCTTGGATTAGCACTCGAGCCTCGTTGCGAACTGTTATTTGGTTGTCCAGCAGCGAATCTAGGACCACGCCTAAAATTAAAATTTGTCTGAGCACCATAAAACTTGTACAGTTTACCGATGGGTGAATACCTGTACAACGTAAACAACTATGTGAATAATGACAGTTAGGCCTAGTACAGGAGCCATTGTTATAATCATAACACTTATACACATTAGTTACATGGTTTTGATTATTTTGTGTGTTATCATCATACATGAAGAGTAACCAAAGCTCTAAATCAACTGTTCCCCAGTTACAAGACGGCATTCTTATTTTTTTTAAACGGAATTGCTCGTCGTACCTCTTCCAGCCTAAACCGGGAACCCTACTAGCTCCCAGTCGTATGTTACTCATGTATTTCAGAAGCCCTCTTGCCTCTCCCAAATGACTTGACAAATAAATATCAATAAAAATCAGAAATGCATCAGTCCACTGACTAATATTATTAATCTTTACTGTTGATGCTTTTGGTTTAGATTGTAGAACACCATCTTTTATTATTAAAGTATTAGAATTATCATCAATAGGTACTGGGTTCGACAGTAAACAACCCAGATCAATATATTCACCATTTATGTTTTTTTGTCTGATATTGCTCGAAACATTATTACCCAAATCATTGCTGATGCTGGGAATTTCATGTACAGAATTGACATTAGATTCAAAATTTTGAAATGTACCTTGTTCATTGATGTTTTGTGAATACACAGGCATTACGGACTCTTCATTATTCGGCAAATCCACTGAACTGTTAGACATGGTAGATGGTCCTGGTGCATTAGATGTTGGAAATTGCATCTGGGGCGGCACTACATCATGTTCTGTTTGGGACGGTGCAGCTGTCCTGTCATTCTCAGTAACACGGGCTGTTCTCCTTATTTTAACGCCTTTTCCCCTCGCGACAATTTTTCCCCTAGGCATCACTAACCTTCCAATAAATGAACACAGTATAAATAAAAATAATAATAGTTGTCAATCTTAAAATATATGTATAACTAAATATAAAAGTAAACATGAAATGAACAACGCAATATCTATGACGGAAAAGAATTGATAATAAATCAATTAATTAAATGTCAATTTAAAGCATTTACCGAATATTTCTTAACGAAAGCCTAGTTAAATATAATTCACTGAAATAATTCACAACATCAAATAACAATTAGGTGTACCATGGATAATTGTATTGTCTAGCGATATTAGATGACTCTCGGCGCGCATCGAATATTTAGTATAAATTACATACCTGATAATAGGAAGCTACCAGAATAATCTGCATAACAAAATGTAATTAGCATAGATAGCATCAACATGAGATGCCTCAATAAAAGACAAAGCAATAATATGAATGAAACTAAAAATTGAATTAAATCAAACATCATAATTCGTTATATAGGCATATAATAAACATAAACAAATAAAATCGATTGAATGTATTAAAATTAAATATCAAGTAATCATGTGTATACTAAATTAACTCAATAATCTGACCTTAAATCAATATAAATCCTTGAAGATAGCGTTTGCAAAATTTGTGATGAGGAGTGCAAGAACAGTTAATTTATATGTAGTGTAATAAATTTAGACATGCGCGTCTGCTTTGACCCGCTAATGAACTATTGCTGGTCTTCCTCTGATAACGCGATTTAATGGTCGAGCCCTTTAAATCGAATTATAACAACCCATGCAGTTGCATAAAATACCGCAACCTGCAAAAAGATAGCCTTTTAGCTGTTCTATGTTAAAACAATTTTTTTATAGTCAATATTAGGTTGAAAAAACTCAAATCTTTAAAGTGTAAAAAGGTTAAAGGGTATAATACACCGGTAATTCATGCTTTTAGGGGAAAGTTTTGGAGCGAAAATTTGATATTTCAATATTTATATAAATTATGTGTTCTTGGTTGCTTACACTGCATCATGCATTGACTAAGGAATTGGAAGCTATTATAAGCTAGCCACTGAAAATGATCTTCATGCCTAGCCGAAGTATTTAATCCTATCAAGCTACGTAATTTCTTGTAAATAAATAGAGACATGTACCAAATATATTTTCTTACATTTATTTTAGATTTGGAAATTCTAGCAATTTGCAATAACAATTCTTACACTTTCTGTATAGTTAAAATATTAGTACATTGTAATATAAATATGATTGATTGATTGTTGGTGTTTAACGCAATTTTCAGCACTGTTTACTTCTCAAGTATTTTACGGCGATCAGTTTTTAGTGGTGGAGGCCAACGGAGTGCCCAAGGAACCACCGACCTTCGGCAGGAAAACTGGCAATGCCCGTCAACAATACATTAGTTATATTTATTAGTATCAAGGACGAAATTACTGTGTAGGTGTCACAACAAAAAATCTACCAATCAGCATCAATAGCCTTTTGTAAAAGTAGGCAACCTCTTACCAAAACAAAGCAGATTTGGTATTAATGTTTACTTCAGCTACATGTTACAAATAAATTTGCTAAATAGAGACTGAAGTATAAAGGCATTTAAACCACTTTTGTTTCAAATTTAAATGGCCATGGTTTTGCATTAAAATTTCAATGTTGATGTGCCACATAGTATTTTCATTTAATACATTTAGAGAGTTATAAATTTAATAGATCATCTGTCAAGCATTGATTGCGCATTTGCATATTTAAGATAGTACATGAACATTAAGAAATATATGGTTATTTAAATGAATTTATTTTATTCTAAAATATTTATACAATTGTGAGAAATGAACATTGTGGTTGAATTTCTCCAGTTTTTAACTGGTTTTATGTCATCTAAACTCAAGTTATTTTTGAGGATATCTGTTTTGCACTAAGCCCTCTGTTGTTGATCTGACAGCAATTTTTGGTTATTTTCTCACTTAATTTTCATTTTTTTTTTCGTTTGGGTTTCTAATAGTGCAAAATCTCACAACAATAATAAGTAATATTAGTTGACATGAAAAATAACGTACAGAATGGTATGTATAAGTGTAAAAACATGGGTTAAAACAATCTGACCAAAATTCTGAGAGAGAGAGGACAGAAATAGATAGAGAGAGAGCGAGAGAGAGGACAGAAATAGAGAGAGAGAGAGCGAGAGAGAATACCGAGGTTTATGGTTTAAAGACAATTGTTTTAATTGCTGTTTATTCGTTTGATGTGTTTCAGCTTTTAGTTTTGTGTCATTTGATAAGGGATATTTTCGTTTTTAATTTTCCTTGGAGTTCGGTATTTTTTGTTGTTTACTTTTTTTTATATCTTGCATCGATATCTGTGTTTTAAGTTCTGTTGTCTTTTATTCGCTCAGATATGAACTATCTGGTTTTCATTTCTTTGGTTGAAAGAAGGAAGAAAATAACAAGGAGGCAGTCTAAAAACAATAGTCGAAGAAAAACAGTTGACAGCATGACAAAGACGAAAAAGTAGGACAGAGACAAACAACACTCGGTGGAGTTCGCAGTTGCTCAGGAAGTGTTTCCAATCATCCACTATATTAAATTTCAGTCATATTTGATAAAACAATTAATAAAGTATACAATAATGGGCTAACATTAAAAGGAATTCGCCGGATTTGTTATTGAAAAGCGCATGATACAAACGGTTTGCATTCGAATATCGAACGAGAATAAACTCGACATCGGAAAACTATTTTTTACTAAATATACCTTGTATGTTCCTAAAGTTCTTTCATTACCATTTTTTCAAATATGGTTTATCATTTTCTGCCGATATTGACAATATTATCTAGCAAGAAAAAGCGAAATGATCCCTATTTGCAGATGGTGTTTTTTGGGGCAACTGCAAAAGCTTCATTAGAAGGCTGTATCCTGACTTATATCATACCAATTGCAGTTTTAAATTATGAAAAATTTCCCTTGGCCTATAAACAATAAATCTATACCATATTTTGGCATATAGATATTCACACCACAGGAAACATTTTAGCTTTTATTGCAATTTTATCACTTTTGGAAGTTTTTTCCAGAAATTCAAATTTATGTAAACATTGCGCAATCAACACTTTTGTTTACCTTTGATAAGGAATTATGAAAATTTGTTTTATCAGGATTAGATAATTCTTAGACAAAAACTATCATACAAGTACCAAAAAAGAGCATTTTGTAAATTCTAGCAAGATTAAGAATGTTCTGTTTGACCTTTGACCTTGATTTAACGAAAATTATACCGTACGAATTATTGACGACCGGGCAAAACAGAAAGTACAGTTAATAAGCTTTCGAATTATATATAATATAGCCGTATGTTAGATGGGTGCTATAAAGTCGTTAACTAAGCGTCTTTTTGAAAACTGTCACTCGCCTAATTCACTTCCAGGGAAAACAATATTCAATTTTTAATTATCTTTATGCTTTATATAAAAAAAAAGATGTGATATGATTGCCAATGAGACAACTCTTCACAAGAGACCAAATGACACAGAAATTAACAACTATATGTCACCGTACGGCCTTCAACCATGAGCAAAGCCCATACCGCATATGTCGGTTTTCCATTATCATTATTGAATACTTGTTTAAAACTTTGTAAACATTGATTGAAACCAGTTGGCTATACGATAAAGCTTGTAACATGTATGCACATGTATTATTTGAAGCTGCAATCGATAAATTTACAATTCAAGCATCTCTGGACAATAAAGCATACACAATTATATAGGATCACTTTAATAACCGAAACCTTATTCAAGTCCTTTTATATTTATCCTTTACACTTTAAGAAAAGATGTGAAAAAAACGAAAATCTAAATTTGACCTGTCCTTATATGAACTAAAAAAAAACATTTTAATTCTGCCTACATTACAATTAAGTTTTATTTTACAAAAAACAACAACACTTTATAAAATCTGGTAAGTTATTTTTTTTTAATTACTACCCTTTGTTTAATTTTAAAGTTTTCCCTGGTATGCTAATTGCACTAAAAAATAATATGCAAACATCATTATATCACAACGATAGTATCTTTACAAGATAAATTACACACAACTTGGTAATTAAAATATATACTACGAGCAAAAATAGTAGAACATATCTATATATTTTCGAAAGAATTCCAAATATTAAAAGAGAGGCTAAAGATACCAAAGGGACATTCAAACTCATCAGTCGAACAAAATATGACAAAACAATGGTTAAAAATGACAGAGATAAAGATAAACAGACAAACAACAGTGCACAAAAAAAACATAGAAAAGACTGAGCAATACGAACCCAACAAAAACTTGATGTCAGGTGCTCCGGAAGAGTAAGCAGATCCTGCTCCACTTGTGTCACCCGTCGTGTTGTTCATGTCAGTACAAGTCTGTCGATAAGTATAATTATGCCTCCGCCGTGGGTTCTCACTAATTACCGACAAGAAAAATAATTTAGCGATAAGAAGAATAATTTATCGACAAGAAGACTAATAAACGCTAAGAAATCTTAACATAAATTATCTAAAATCAATTAATATAGAAACATGCATTAAGGGTTTATTTTTTAGAATTTAGGACAGAAAGTCACAGGACAGAAAGTCACAGGACAGAAAGTCACAGGCCAACAAGTCACAGACAAAACGTCACGGACAAAAAGGCACAGGACAAAAGGTCCCAACGCAGTTTTGGGATTATTTTTCTTAGGTGTAAGAAAACAATTATTTTTAAAAAACACTTTTGTATTTTCCTTGAACTGTTTTATATCATTTTTATAGAGCAACTTTGTAAACAAAACTTTATATAAAAAAACATCAATAATGATGTCAAAGTGATTTGGTACTTAAATGGCTTCATGGTGACAAGAAATATATAATTTGCATGATTAAAATTGTGATTTGTTACTTTTAGTCCTATCACATTTGTGAATTTTTGTCCTGTGACTTTTTGTCCTGTGACTTTTTGTCCTGTTACTTTTTGTCCTTTGACTTTTTTTTCCCTTTTTCTAAAAATTCATTACAAAACTATAGTGTTACTGAATAAAACAAAATTTGAAGCTTTATTAATCAACAAATAAGCAGCTGTTAATTGACGTTTTCTATTAATTTATTGTTTTGCTAGTATATAAACTGTTTTGTCGCTAACATTGTCTTCTTGTCGCAATTTTTTCTTGTCGCTAATTATTCGTTAAAATCCGTCAATACAAATTCATGCCACATGTGGAGCAGGATTTGCTTACCCTTCCGGAGCACCTGAGATCACCCCCAGTTTTTGGTGGGGTTCGTGTAGCTCAGTCTTTAGTTTTCTTTGTTGTGCTTTGTGTACTATTGTTTGTCTGTTGGCCTTTTTTTTTTTAACCATGTCAGTTTATTTTCGACTTATGAGTTTGAATGTTCTTCAGGTATTTTTCGCCTCTCTTTTAACTAAAAGTCGCTAATAAGTAAGACCACCCGTCATGGCGGAGGTTGCATTACGGTTGGTATCGAGTCCGTTCGCACCCGAAACACATTCATATCCTATACGTTCGCACCTGGTGCGTTCGCTCCGTATACGTTCGAACCCTATATTCAAATGCAGGTTAAATTATTTATGTACATTTGTTTTTTCAGATGTATATATAAAAATATTTATATTTTCATTAATTAAAAAATGTGAATGTTTTGAATGAAATATTTTTTTTCTTTTACAAGTCTTAGAGACGTATGACTTGGCCTTTGATCATTATGACAATATTTATTATTCATTATGTCAAATCAATTCACAAAACAAAACTTTTTACATTTTTAGAATTTTATAGGAATACACTTACTAAAACATGATTAAAAATTATTTCCAAACATAACATTTGAAAAGGAAGCATACATGTAGGGTACGAACAGACCCAGGGTGCTAACTGGTGGGGTGGGAATGTGAAAGGGAGCGAAAGTGAATAGGAGCGAAAATGATTTTGGGATTCATTACTGTTTGCCCTTGTCCATCCGTACGTCTCGAAATTGGTTTTAGTTTTCCAACTTAACTTTGCCACAAACAAATGTTCTGAAACTAATACACAAACCTTTTACCACCAAAAACAGTTCAAGTTAGAATTTTGGTGGCATCACTTTCACTGTTCTGGAATAATGTCCCTTTATAATTGAAAAAGTCAGTGAATTTGCGGTTTCGGTTCTCTTTACTTTACTTAGCCACAACCAAAAAAGATATGAACCTTGTACTCAATGCTTAATACCACCAAAGACATATCAAATGGAAGAAGGGTGGCATCAATGCATGTTCATACACATAATGTAAATTTAAGCATCAAATTGATTTTAATTTTTTTTTTTCGATATATTTAGTTTTCTGGATTTCCCCTTCTTCCATAAATCATGGATCCGACCCTAATACCAGGGAAGATTGTACCATTTCGAACACCAAATTTTGAATTGAGATAAGCAGAACCATGATCAGATTTTTTTATATTGTATGTCTATTTAAAATTTCATATAAAAAAATCCTTAAAGTTATCATTGACTCCTTTTCAATATGTAGTTCATTGCTTTTCGGTTTTTTTTAAAGTTAAACTAGGTATACTTAAGAAAATAATAATATAAATGCATGTTATTGGTTCATAAGCAAAAAGGTATAAAATGTAGGCATAAGAATGTATGAATTAAACTTTGTTAAAAAAAAATAGGTCTCATTTTGCAGGAAAATTACAGATTTTTATTGCTCTGCTTGTCTATTAAAAAATATATAATAAACTATCGTACCAACTTTGCACCAAAAAGATTTTTTATCTGAACTTTGTCAAAACGTTAAAATTTCAAATTGGTGCAGGCATGGTGCGGTGGTCAAAATGTAGGAAAATCATCCCAATTTTTGTATTTTTGCTTATTTTCCTGATTATGACGTCATTTGCAACTACCATTGTGACGTCATTAAACCTTGTTTTGTTAGATAAAAACAGGTTTTGTTTAAGGATTGACTCATATTCTAATAATTTAAGTAGAAAATCTGCTCGGTTTCCTTTTTTATAATTTTGTAAAACTGGGGCCATTTAAAGCCATTATAGCCTCTACTCATTTCTACTGGTACATGGTATATGACCATGTTTGGTTTTTTCTGTATTGTTGGTCCGAATTGTTCTAACAGATATCTGTAATCATGTTTTCTATCCTTCTATATTTGCTTCAAACATTTTTGTATTTGGTTGCAAATTGCATATGCTTCTGTCGATACGACTGTATCTTAAAAAAAGGAGACAAACAAATATTGTGACCGTCCCTTTTACCTATACAAAGTTTCTGCAACTTCAAAATGACTACCATTTTCTAATTCAAAATATTTCTTACGTTCGATAGTCCTTATCAGTATCTTGACTCCGGTATATACTATGAGGTTCAAATAATCTGGAATTAGGAACATTGATATTTGATGTGTTTTGTTTTATCCACGAAGTTGTTGAGTGCGTGACTATGGTGTCGTCAACAGAACTACGCCAGTAGAAAACTGTAATTTAAACTCTATTGTGATGAAAGTAAAACACAGAGGAAAATCTTTCGTACATGTAAGGTACAAACACGTTACAAATAAACAAACACAGATGGCCCATAATCATGAAATTCTAATGAATATGTAGCAGTGTTTTACTACATGTAGTTTCACAGCCACCAGTTTTTACGGGTTTTTTTTGGAACAGGTTCTTTGCAAAATCAAGAGATGGGTACAATTATTTTTTATTTTTTTCTTTTTAGGGGGGCGATTTGTTTTCTCCCACGTGTAAATAAAGGAAACAGTAGTATACCGCTGTTCAATAGTTATAATTCGATTAAGCAAAAACAAATCCGAGGGAATCACATTAGATATAAGTGGAACACAACGGGACAACAGAAACACTGAACTAAAACAGAGGCAAACGCAAACATACAATGAAACGGACTATAACAGCGTGTCTTTCTATGTTGTAGTGTTATATTGCTGTTACAGGTTAGAGCGAAGGTTGGTGCCTGTTAAAACGTTTAAACTCGCTGCATTTGTTTGCACCTGTCCTAAGTCAGAAACCTGTTGTTCAGTGGTTGTCGTTTGTTGATGTGGTTCACGAGTGTTTCTCGTTTTTCGTTTTTTATATAGATAAGACCGTTGGTTTTCCTGTTTGAATGGTTTGACACTAGTCATTGTTTGGGGTTCTCTATAGCTTGCTGTTCGGAATGAGCCAAGGCTCCGTGTTGAAGGCCGTACTTTGACCTATATTGGTTTACTTTTTACAAATTGTGAATTGGATGAAGAGTTGTCTCATTTGCACTCATACGCCATCTTCTCATATCTAAATATGTCGGTTTTTCTTCTAAATCAAAACTGTGAAAATACAAAAAATCCTGTGTATATAGTTTTAAACTTAAAGGGGCATTAGCTGTCAAATTCATGTTCATTGATTTGACTCAAATATCATATTTGATTTATAACATAATGAAACGTATATTCAAACTGTAAAAAGTCTAAAATAAACAATTTGCATAGCTCGATAATATGTATCAGCATTTGGTGTGTACTTTAGTCTAGACACCATCTAATTAACCATCGAGGTGACCTCCGAAGACTGCCGATGATCATTTAACCCGATATAAATATATATATAGATATAAATAGATAGTGAACTCGTGCAATTGTATTTCTCTGGCATTCTTTTCTTTTTGATAACTGAACACGCCTAATTCAAGCGTAACCCATCTCTAGCTAAGGGGTTAAATTGACGGTCAGATGAATACAGATTCAATGAGGTCTAATTATTCACTTTCAGGTGAATAATTCATCAGCAATGTTTCTTAGCGTATTTTGACAAAATGTAACTGGCTTTTAAACATGTTAAAAGCGAATTATTATTTCACTTTTTTCACTTTCATTGATGAATGAACAAACCAAATCATATTTTATTTTATTTTTTAAAACTCGTAGCTAATGCTTAAAATCGTATAAATGAACAGTCGTTTTAAAATTCTATGAAACATTGAAGCATTAAGTTGATATAACAGACTAATTGTCTTTTTTTTTACCTTGGGAAGGTCGATGACGAATAAGTGAGATTTGGATGTGGCATGTATTTTATTGTTTTTTTTATAAAAAATACAAACTTTCATTTAATCATCGGTGTGAGTTTTGATAATTGTTGAAGGCCGTACAGTGACCTATAGTTTCTTACCTCTACTTCATTTAGAGAGTTGTCTCAGTTGCAATCATATCACTTCTTCTTACTTTTTGATGACAAATATCCGGCCTAAAAACATATGAATTGTAATTGATTCAAAACAACTATTATCTATTCTTTGATATTTTTAAGGATGAAAGTATACTTGCAAAGCGGTTTGTGTTCGTACCGGCAGACAAAGCAGCAAATAATGTAGTGGTGGTGTGACGCATACTACACGGAAGTTCTCCAAAACGAAATAACAAATTCATCTACATTCAGGTCCGTACGCTCCACAGAGAGTCAAATTGTAAACAAGCATATTACTGCCACTAACCAGCTTAAAAGCCTCTTCCGAACATTTGAAAGTCCCTACTATGTACTTGTTACCTAAATTGCACAAAAAAACATTTAAATTTCCTTTCATCTCCGCATCTAGTAAGTGTTCTACTACCAATCTATCAGTGCTTCTAACTACCTCCCCTATTACTATCAAAGAACTTGTTATTAACTTTTGTAATAAAGCTTATGAAAATAATGGTATTAATTATTTTTGGAGAGTTAAAAATTCTTTAGAGGTTTTAGATAAAATAAATGCTTTTGATGGTCCTTTTAATTCTGTTGACAGTTATGATTTTTCTACTCTCTATACTACACTTCCACACAATCTTATCAAGAAAAACTTTTCATATTTAATTAAATGGTCTTTTGAAAAATCTCATTACAAATATATTTGCTGTAACTCGTTTAAAGCCTTTTTCTGTAACGAAAAAAGAAAGTATGCTAGATACACTTACTGGAAATGTGAAGATATGATTGAAGCTTTAAATTTTTTCCTGGACAACATTTATGTAAGTTTCGGCGATAAAGTGTATCGACAAGTAGTAGGTATTCCTATGGGCACTAACTGCGCCCCTTTGATAGGAGATTTATTCCTGTATTGCTATGAATCTCAGTTTATGACCAAACTCAGTAAAGACACGTCATTGTTACATTTGGTTGATACATTCAACAATACCTTCCGTTATCTAGATGATATCTTTTCGTAAAAATAATCCAGAGTTCTCTAAATATACTACCGAAATTTACCCAATAGAACTTGCTTTAACTAAATCTAACATAAACAGCAGTAGTTGTCCTTTTCTGGATTTGGACATTTCAATCTCTAAAGGAAAACTCCATACGAAAATTTACGACAAAAGAGACGATTTTTCATTCCCTATTGTTAATTTTACGGTGTTTATATATCCCAACTCGTTCGTTATGCCCGTGTGTGTAGTGATGTCATAGATGTTAACGAAGGAAATCAATGCATCACTGGTAAATTATTAAGTCAGGGATTTCGTTACCATAAATTACGTAAAACTTTTGCTAAGTTCTTTCATAGATACAAAGATTTGATTAGTAAACTTGGCTTTACCTGTAGAAAACTGATTAAAAACGGTATTTCACATCCTTAATTTTACAGTAATATTGTACTTAAAGCGCGGAAATCACTATGTGTTCCGTGTAAACTCATTGAACCTTTAAATAAACTTATTAGTAAAGGTTATCTTACCAATGTTGTAATTAGATCTTTGAATATAGATTACATTGGCACTAATATGGATTTTGTCATCAGCAAATTAAAACATAACTAAATTTGTATTCTTTTCAAACGGGATGTATAAAGACACACCCACGTTCATTTTGATCTATAAAGCGGTTAAACTCCTAACTATCCTACTGTCTGTCGATACATTTTTTTTTTGGCATTGCACAAGTCATGTCTTCTTTGGCTGTCCATGACGTTAAAATACTAAATCCCTTGGATGTGTTTTAGTTGATTTTAGTCTTTGGTGCATGATTTTTTATTATTAATTGTTTTGGCTTTTAACTGGCTGTCAGTAACTGCGAGTACTCTCAAATCATACTTTCTTGTTTATTTGACCTGTTGATACTAATTGTAATGCTTTTTTATTATTTAATGTTATTCAGGGTTATATCTGGTCTATATACCAGCTTTGATAAGTGTTTGGTACTACTATAAATTTTCACTTCGTACTATGAACATCAAAATTATTTATTTTGTAAAAATATTTCCTTTCTCTATTGGAACTGTACACGTATACCTAACTACAACATTATTTTCATTTACCTGTGCTTAAAGTTATTGCAAAAGGCTGATATTTTTGTTCCAGCATATTGTTTTTCTTAAATTGTTTAACATTTCATACCGATATAACATGTTACTTTTATCATTCTTCCCTTAGTTTATTTATTTTGTATTTACATTGTGTCATAGGTCAAATTTTTTTGTTCAGTGTATGTGCACTGGTGTTAATATGTCCTTTGATTGAGTTAAGCTATTTCAGTTGATATGTTATAGTGTGTCTTTCTATGTTGTGATGTTACACTATTGTTTCAGAAAAAGGGTGAAGGTTTGGTACCATTAAAACGTTTAAACTCGCTGCATTTGTTTGCACCTGTCCTAAGTCAGGAATCTGATGTTCAGTAGTTGTCGTTTGTTGATGTGGTTCATAAGTGTTTCTCGTTTCTCGTTTTTTTATATAGATTAGACCGTTGGTTTTCCCGTTTGAATGGTTTTACACTAGTAATTTTTGGGGCCCTTTAATGCTTACTGTTCGGTGTGAGCCAAGGCTACGTGTTGAAGACCGTACTTTGACCTATAATGGTTTACTTTTATAAATTTTTACTTGGATTGAGGGTTGTCTCATTGGCACTCATATCACATCTTCTTATATCTATTGATAAATCAGTTGATGTCTTTCCCTCAGGTTTTGGTTTGTGACCCGAATTTGTTTCAGTTTTATCGATTTATGACTATTGAACAGCGGTATACTATATAATATTGCCTTTATTAATTATCAACATGTATTCCTGAATATTTATCAATTGTAATGCATTTCATAATTATAATAAAGAGGTGGGTGATACCAAAATGAATACGCAAACTCACAATACGAATCCAAACTTACAACATCAATAAAAAAAAAACACAATACCACCTAAAGACACACAGCATTCTACAAAACACAGTTTAGGAAACTAAAGACTAAGTATCTCAAACCCAACCAACAGCCGAGTGGTCTAGAAGGGCAAGCAAAGCCCCATGTTGCAAGTGTGAGTACAAGTTAAACCTAATTGCAACACATGTTCAAAGTGCATTTTTTTTAATAAAATCTGACATTTGAATACGATCGGTTGTCAGTATTTATTTAAATTGTGAAAAGATGATAACGCTTGTTTTTGGGTTTTTTTATTTCACGTTAATTAGTTTCAACAACTGACCTTATACTTTTCAACTTTTTTTTAACATTTTGGTTGATGTATTGTCAACTTTCTGTATTTAACATTAAATGATGTGCTAATTGTATCAAAATATGCTAATTATACTGTTGATAATATATACATTTGTCAAGCCATGAATGTTATGTACATATACTATAAACATATGATTATCTGTTTCGTGATTCTCACACATGTCTTTGGTGGAATATTGTGAACAGAAGTTAGTTTTTCCAATTGGTTTTTTCTTCTTTTTTTTGAGACAATAAATGTCAATTAAACTATCAAAAAAATTAAAACACAAAACTTATAATAAAGAACATAATGTGAATGTATATCTACTGACTTTTTTATATTTCAGTTTGTTTCGGTTATACGTTTGTCATATCAGATTTCTTTATAAACTTCTTTCTATATAACAACTACTTCGTCACTTTTAACGATTGAATGTGAAGTAAATAACAAACGGACACGATATCTGCCTCTGTGAGTAATTTACAAAAAAATGCTACTTTGTGCTAAGCCATACGGTATTGGCGACAACCATCGTTGTTGCCAGTCGGATTAAAAAACATATACGATATTTCTTCTGTTTTATTAAACAAATAATCTTCAATGGGTTTATCGAAGATGACGACGCGCAATGTGAAATTCTCGAAATGTTATTTTCGTTCTTAAAGTTTGTTCATCTTTATTGAAAACATGAACGAATGCAGAGGTAACACATGCATAAAGAACACACTTGTATATACAAATTGCAGAATTAACTCTACTCTGTCATGTTTGGTTGTCTTACAAGTTCTGGTTGTTTTCACTTCGGTATTCTGTCTGAACTTGTGTCAAAATATTTGTAACCGAAACTACTGTGTACCGACAGATACAATACAATGTGATTCTGTTCACCATTGAATATAAATAAAGTAACAACAACATAAAACACTGACGTTTAGGTAACATGAAATCATAAAAACTTCTTTATTCGTATTGCTGACAGCTTCTTTGATCTGCATTTGTTGAAAAAGTTATCATGCAGTGTAAATGATATTGAAAATTAACAAGTTGAAATATTGCGAATGTTTTAACAATTTTAGTTCAATGTTTGTTGGTTGAAATCTAATAATCCATCATTAGAAGTAAGCAAAACTAGTACAACCACAGCGGAACACATGTAAGTTTCACAAATAGCTCAAATGAACTTTTATGAACCGACTTAATTTAACCAAGAATTATCTTGACAACTGTTAAATGATTCATGAGAAATCAAATTATAATGCTTCTGCGAAGCACAAATTTCCAGCAAAAAAAAACTCTCAAAAGACAAAACTACTCTACTGATGTAAAATTGCAACCTATCCAATCACTGAGAAGTACTACAATCAAATGCTAAGTAGCACATAAACAGTGACAAGGAAGATATGACAATTGAATACTGCCAAACAAAAAAAGTATGACAATGATTGGAAATCATAACCATCACAACTACATTGAAATTGATACGCTTAAAGGGAATATTTTTTACACTAATGAGAAAGCAGCAATATGTGCGAATGATTACAAACCAAACTATCAAACACTGCTGACACTGCAAAAACAAGACAATTTTATAAAAATAGACATGGCACTGTGCATTTACCGTAAAGTCTTTAGTAGAGTTTGATCATTTCAAGTTAACGTCAAAGGAGAGACACAATAATCCGAATGGCTTTGTATAATGTTTACTATTGCAATGTATTGGTTTTCCTCAAATTCTGGAAAATTTAATATGCAAATTATATATACAAAAATATATTTGTATTGATACTTTTGGTGTACATGTAAGAAGTGAAGGCATGGTACTAAGTTATTGCCTTTGCATATATTGCTTGCTGATATTTGAAAATAACTTTTTATAATTATCGTCTAACCACATATTCCTAAAATTAATTAAAAAATTGAGCAAATGTTTTCTTAATCGATTTAATGTTGGTATTATAGTATCGTTTGAACATTAGTGAATCACTATCTGAAGAAATAGAATGAAAAATGCCACAAAAGTCAACCAAAGGAGAAGATCTATAAAATCACTCATGCACACCATTACCCACGTGAACAAAAACACAAAACCATACATTAAGGAAGAAACCACGTAAAACGGGAATTTAAAGAAAGGTGTTCAAATTACACTCTTCGGCGTTAAACAGAGCACAAGCCTATACAATATATACTGTTGTAAAGATTTAGAATTGAAATGGTGGATCTTCATTCTAGAAGTTGTATTTTAAAATTATGAATTACCTATACGTCCCGTTGAATAAAAAGCGAAAATGACTTCAGTACATACTTATCATATAAATCAGATACAATTAAAGTGAAAATTCTGTATAAGATAGCCAATACATTTGATATATTGATAAATGGAGATATTGAAATTCGTCAATGACAGAGTAACCCAATAACACAACGCATAGTCTTTTCATATGCTAATTTTCAGACACAATGTATCCTTTGATTTTTCTTCAAGAAAGTCTCTATGACACAAAGCTTTACATAATTATACAAACGAATTTAGTAATGACTTGTATTAAAACAGTCCCAAAAGTATATCCAAGGTGTATTTGAATAAAACATTCTTCATCACAGAGTGACTGCATTTTCGTTGTGAAGTAGAAACTTTGTTGAGTTCACTTGCACAATAAAGAGAATGATATTTTACTTACATCAACTCCTTGATAATATAGTTCAACTCATTATTAACTTGATGACGAAAAGTTTTTCACATACCAATAAAGATAACGAACTTTTGGTTTCTTTATTTGACTAAATCATTATGAAAAGTGCTGACAATATATATTGTTTTAATACTCACCTTGTCTGTGTATTGTTCCCAGATTATCTTCATTGCAAAGCTATTAATTTTGCCTGTTACATTCAGTATACATTTTATTATATATCAAAACATTATATATAAATTTCAAAAGATTAAGTAAGATTAAATTAGATCAGATACCAACTCTTGGTAAATCAATTGTATCAATGATATTGTTTTAGTACCCATGACACGGATCTCTGAAATACAAATGAGTGATGTGTTTTCGCCTACTTACATAATTTGTTAACTGATATTCGTATTTGAATTTGTAATTATTGTATAACTTCTACGTTTGTGTCTAGCGCTCTAATACCTTATACATTTTTTTTAAGTTATGCAAAGTACTTTCTGTTGTTTTTCTTTGAATGCATTGAATGACAATAAACTTATACAGTTGCATTCAAAGCGATTATTTGTGTTTACTTTCATCCGGAACGCTTAAGGCTCAAACAAGTCTTCAAAATGTGAAGAGCTATATGACAAAGAGAAACATTGATATTATTATTTCAATCATTAGGTTATTGTGCTTTTCAAAAACTTATTAAATTATTGTCTTGGATAACAGCTTGGCACGTGTTTGCCATCCAAAAAGTGTGTTTATTTTTTAAAACGTAAAAACTCTTGATGCTTTTTCTCGCTTTTTAATATGATAAAGCTAGTCTAAGAGTAAACACCGCCAACAACTCCCAACTAACATCCTAAATAACAAATGTACTTCTACAGGCAAAAACACTTCAACAAGACATAGCTCTGCGTACATAAAAAAAGGTCTAAAGCATTCCTTGTATATTACGTTTGTGAATAGATAAAAAAAAAACAATCAAAGATCTGTCATCGACTTCAAATCTTTCAAAATATCACACCAAATTAATACTTGATTTAAGACAGCTTTCAACATGATTTGTTACTTTCTACATACACATTCTTATGCGGCGGGGTTAGAGTAGTTGTTTAAAATATATCAGTGAACAAACATAAAGAAAAGATAAGAATCGGTATAGCAAAATCATATCACTAAAAAAAGCAGTATAAAATAAAAACACAAGTATAAACAAAAGAAATGACACTGTGTCGTATACACCAGGCTACAGAAATCAAGCTTAACCTAATAGAAGCAAGTATGCTTTCTTACGCTATTATAACGGTTGCTTTACTGAATGAAAGATTTCATTAACTGTATTATGCTTAATATTCTGCTGTTTTAGTAACGTATAATCAAATAGCATTGTAATTGTAATCATCACTGACTTATAACCTGCAAAGTAGTCAAATATTTTTTTGAGAAATGAAGGCAAATAACACTTTTCAAACAGTCAACGAGTTCAACAAAGCTAAAGATTAATCCAAATAAGTGTTTGTAAATATTTATAAACAATATGGAAGTAACTTTTCTGAATTAGAAATACATTTTGCAGTAAGGTAGACATAACATGTACCTTCTTAAAGAAATATAAAGTGGCTATTGCAAGTTGAATTATTATGTATATTAGACGCATTGCAGTTCCTTCTCTTTTTAAATCCATGCATATAGATATATATGAATGAGGTGTTCACTAAGGAGATCCTGTTTCCCCTATGTATGTACCTAAAAGGGGGCCGAAAGATACCAGAGGGACAGTCAAACTCATAGATCGAAAACAAACTGACAACGTCATGGCCAAAAATAAAAAGACAAACAGACAAATAATAGTACAGATGACACAACATAGAAAACTATAGACTAAGCAACACGAACCCCACAAAAAACTGGGGGTGATCTCAGGTGCTCCGGAAGAGTAAGCAGATCCTGCTCCACATGTGGCACCCGTCGAGTTGCTTATGTTATTACAAATCCGGTAAATAGTCTAATTCGGTAAGTCACATTCGTGAAAAGGGAAGGGTATTGTAGTTACGACATAAGGAACATATCTGATATCATCTGTGAAACGGTTATTCCATAACGGTCAACCAATTCGTAATATTTCATTTAGTTATTACAATTAATCGTGTGACAACAACGGAATATGACGGATTCACTAAAGTTTATCATCTTATCTTTGAATGGATTTTTCAAGTCCCTTGTTGTGATGAAAAGTTTTCAAATGAATAATAAAAGAGAGGCTTAAGATATCAGAGGGAAACTCACAAGTCGAAAATAAACTGACAACGCCATGGCTAAAAAAGAAAAAGACAAACAGACAAACAATAGTACACAAAACACAACATAGAAAACTAAAGACTGAGCGACACGAACCCGTTGCACCCGCCAAGTTGCTCATGTAAGTACAAACCCGGTTATAAGTCTAACTTCGGTGGCTCACATTCTGGGAAAAGGACGGGATTTTTTAGTTACGACATTAGGGACATATCCGCTATCATCTGTGAAACGGATATTCCAAAACGGTCAACTAACACGTGATGGTGTCCATAAAACTTATGAATGGATGATTTTAACTTCACCACTTGGAACTCTTGGTTTAATAGCTTTAATGTGAGCAGCAACCATCTGTCTAGGAAATCATGATAGGAAATTCAAACCCTGGACTAACAATTGATTGATATAAGTTAACGTACTGTTGTTGTGTTAATTCATGAATATGGCCCTTAAATCTGAAAAGTTACTGAGTGTTGATATAATTATTATCATTATTTGAATAAATTTGTTCCTGTAAAAAAGGACAGTTACATTTTACATAGTGTTCACGACTAAACATATACACGTAACTTGGAGATAACATGGCGATAGAAGAGCATGTCCCCAAATCTATTAATTTGTCAAATAAATACAAATGCATCTCATTTTTACACCCAATCACTATACTATATTAATGCAGCATCCATTTATAGGTAAATATAAAAATAAAAAGATGTGGTATGATTGCCAATAAGAAAACTCTCCACAAGAGATACAATATTTATCCAGTATCGACAGTTAAATTTTAAATATTTAAAACGTTCGGCGAATCTTGCGTTTTATATTTGAAAATTTAACTGTCTCTAGTGGATAAATATCGTATTACACGCGATGCAGTGGTAGAATCTATATATATCTAATTAACTTGCAAGATTGTTTTTTTTATATTTTTAGACCACATTTTGCAGTTCGTTTAAAATCTGAATTTACCTAATCGAATAAAAAAATGATAGACAATTCAAAGGCTCAACACAACAAATAGAGGTTTATACAGAACTAATTTACATACTGAGTTTTATATATCAGCAAAATGATATTCTTCAAATATGTTCATGACATACATAACCTCATTTTGAATTATTGTCATTAATACATAGGTTACCTAAAACCATATTTTACCACATGTTATAATTGTGTGAAAAAAAGATTTTGAGGCAAGGCAAAGGCTCATTTGAATCTTAACTAAACATTACGTGTATAAAAGCCATCTGAGATAATTTCCTTCAAATTTTGATAAGACATAAATAGCCTAATTTTGAGATATTTTATTAATATTTAGATATTTTGTTATACCCATAACGTTATTTTACCACAGGTTAGATTAAAGTGGGAATTTTTTTTTCGGGGGGGGGGGGGGGGCAAGGCAAGGCAAGCGTCGTATTTATCTAATCCATGCCATATATAAGTCTGTTTACTTGTATAAAAAAAACCATCAATTAGAAAGCCTTGATTAGTTTCATTTCTCAATTCACCATCATTCTTCAAAGATTTTTAAAGACTTATGATAGAAGCTTTTGTGACAATCTCTATTTTAACTTTGTCTCCTTTTTTTTTTTCTTTTTTTTTCATCATTTTAATAGAAATATCATTACAAGTTTCGATCAACTAATGCGATATTATTTAGTAAAATGATTACACTAGAGGACAAACAACATCCTAAAAGCAAAAAAAAAAAAAAAACACTTAACGCACATTTGAAATACTGTAGTGATATCAGTACAATAAGAACTCCAAATCAGGAGTTGCACGTATTTAACGTACCAAAACATGATGCAGAATTCACATAGCCCAGAACAGGATTTTTCAAAAATGCCTTATCAATGTTAGGATAACGGTCAGGTATAAAGCCTCTATTGATTCTTGACCAAATCAAATTAATCTAAAGCGATGTAGTATGAGATTATATTTGAAATTAAAAAACCTTCGTATGAAGGATCGGTCGGTTGCAGAATAATTTGAGAATCGTTTCCTTTTTTTATGATTGATTGGTCTAAAACATACTCAAGAATTTTCGTACCACTAAGTCAATATATATTTCGATGTATTCTTCTTGCATCTTTGATTTTAAACCCTAGTGAGCCAACAGCAATATCAAAACGCCTGACCTACATCTGCGACAGTTGTAATACGTTATTTTCTGTTGCTGATATCACTCTTGAGATGGTGAGTACATCGAAACAACTCTTTGATATTAAAAGTAAAGTATTCTCATGTAATCATTAACCAGTACGTGCAAATAAAGCCATTTAAACTCACGGAAATAATTAAGTATGCTATGTTTACGTTTTAATATCAGTAAGAAACATGAAAGGAGACCACGAAAAATGCACCCGTAAGTTTTTTGTGGGGGAAACCAAGGAATATTTTATCGACATGTTATTCTGTAATGAACTTTATTTAACATATATATGTTTACTTTCAATTTGATGGGTGTTGTTTTTATGTGTTGGAGTTATCTTCTCTTTGATTTCCTGCGTTAAAAAAGTGATTTAAGGACGTTTCAAAAACTCGTGCCGCAACAAAATTGATGCCACATATGAAATAGTGTTGCAAAGTCCTTGTTATGGTGATAAGGTAAACACAAATTTCTGTCATTGTCGTCATGTGTATTCTACAAGTTAGCCATATGTTTGTATTTTGATGACCTCGAAACAAATTTTTTATGCCAAAAGAATTGAACAATTTTGAAGATCAACATATAGGTTCTATTTCATCAAAATTGTGTATAAATGTTGGTTTTGATTAAAGTTCTATTATTTGCAACAATCTTTGAGATCTTTTCACTTCTTATACAAGTTGTGATTGACCTTTATCATTAGCTTCATATGCAACTCTTGTGAAAGTAAGACAAACAAAACAAAGAAATTATTATTTTGATCCAAATATCACCCACTTTTTTTTGAAACAGCTTTCATTATAATGAGCTTAAATCTGATGTTATATGTCACATCTTCTGTTGGTTTTTTACTAAAATATATTCCTTTTTGGAAACATTATTACTATTTAGACATTTCGCTTTGAAATTGTTCAATCTAAGATTGTTCAACATTTTTTTATCTAGAAACATACTGTTTTGCATAGATATATTACAACAAATCATCATTTGAACAAAGACTGAATAATCTGAATTGGCCACATTTTATACAGATATAGTGTACACTGAACATATCTCAATGATTTATAATTAATTTGTAAGGTTCAAAATATTTTTATCAGTGGCCAAGATAAGAATAAAGAATTTACCATTAAATATTGGATTAATTTATAACTTTTTACTAAGAAAGGTACTATCATTATGATGTAAGAAAAAAACATGAAGAATATTTAGGCTAAATTGCCATACAGGACCGACCATAAATTCTTCTTTTGTATTGATCCTGATGGGACAACTGCTAAAACAACTTCTGCTAAAATACTTCGCGAAAGAGAAAAAGTCTTAATTTTTTTCTGTAGTGTTGTTTTTTTTGTTTTTTTTTCTTTCTTTCTATTTTTTTGTTTTTTTGTTTTTTTGACTGTTTGTTTATTTGAGGGTTTATTTCTTTTTGACATTCTATTCTCTGTCTCACTTAAAATATTATTCCATTAGTTTCTTCTCCTTTTTTAAAATCCCAAGATCCAAACATTGAGTGTAAAGATAAAAAATATCTAAGGATTAAATTCAAATATCATTATCTGTCTATATTCAAGTTATTTTCAATGAAATGAATTTTTGTTTTTGTTTACGCCTTATTAATTATTCCATAATGTTGGTCGAAAATCCATTAGTTGAAGTGTGTCAAAAACTAAAAGATACTAAAAAGAATAGATATCATTAGGCTGGTGTTTTCACATTACAAACAATAATACATGTAAATATACTAAATCATCAAATGTTTGCTAAGGAATATTGTAAATGATGAATACCTACAGATGCCCAAACCAATATATCCTCCTTGTTTATTGTATCAACGATGTTAAGCAAGAAGCAACCAATTCATCATACCGTTTACCAACAGATAAATAGTTCATAAAAATAGAATTTATATTCTAAATATGTACTACTTACACGTGTCTTTTTTATCTAAATTTACAAGATTCCTCAACCAATTCCATGGTTTTTGTACATTTTATTCACCAGAAATCCTTTTTGTTTGAAATATATGTAAATAGTTTGACTGTACAATTCTATAACGACCCAATATTATATGCGATGAGCATAGTTCCCAAAACTGAAAAGATAAAGGTTAATTCGAGCACCCTTTCATTTCTGTTAAGAAGCCTATTAATGACAATCTATTTCATAACAAATGAGGAACAAGTCGGATAGAGGAGAAGCACAGCACTGCAGGTTCTAATAGCCATGCCAACTGTCCGTCCGTTAAATATTACAGATATGTTGTCTACTAAATAAACCAGAATCTTGATTATGTCAGTTTCTGGGATATACTTTTGTTTAAGCCAGTGTTGTTTTTCACACCACTGTATTGTTCATTCTAAAGTGTGTTTTCGATTATATTCTTTATCAAAGTTAGATAAATCGTTCTATCGGTCTTACATTTAGAAATAGGAAAAACATAATTATGTAAAAGTTAGAAAAGTAAAATATTGTTCTGTTATTACACGAGAAAAAGGATTCAAACTGTTAATACACTATTACATATTTTTTTTTATTTTGGGAGTTTAAAAACCTTATTCACAACTCTCCTAGAGTAGTGTGCACCAGTTTCTTTGTTTTTTTTTTATTTGGAATAAAAATTTTGAAATGTATCCTTTATGAAAGATCTAGGTATTTGATGTCTTATCTAATTTGTAGCTTATCGCATAACGTATTTTTTTAACACCAATCCAAATGTAATAGACTGCTCCATAGTTACCTAATTAAAAGCCTAGTCGGAAAGGGAGAAGATAGCAACGGAGAACTTTTTTCTTTGATACGTTATTACTAATATTGTAATAAACCTTTTTAGGTTTTTGCTGGAAAATAAAGATAAAAGCGTAGTGAAACAAACTATTCAATCCTGTCTTTAAATTATAGTTTTCGCCTGTTTTATTCCTGTTAAATTGGTATTTTTTTCTTTATCTTAAGTAAATTCCAAAAACAGAATTTTGGATGTTAATAAGATAAACGATAGTCATAGTGCACTATGTTGTGTGTCGGTAGAAACTACATTCATGAGTAAGTGTACACGAACGTCGAATGCAGATACAGGTATATGGTACGTATTTAAAAGAAAAAGAGTTCAAGAAAATTCCCCTCCACCAGTCTCATTTTATCTTCTTGCGTGAATTTATTATGTAGTATCTTCCTCTCATGCACGCACATACACACTAAAACGCTTGCATTGACACTTTTTGCAGTGCGAGGAACGCTTATTGTACTGTACTTTATATGACTATATATATGTGACCCGTTATGATATTTCCATGCTTATGGCGGTAAACGTCATAATGAGAAAACGTCGATATAAAGTCACGTAACGTAATCGCGGCACCTGTTATTGAATGTCCAATTATATCATACAGTTAATTAAAGTTTCAATTTTTCATGACTTGAGTTAGTCTGGATTTTATAATATGATATACCAAACAAGTAGATCTTTTACGTGGAACTAATAATTTACGTTAAAATCCCATTTGAATCGCTTTTCTAAATTCATACAAATTGTCCTTAAGATTTCATTGTGTAAATCACTTTCTCCTGAATCATTAATATGTTTCCGATTATACAAACTAGTTTAAATTATATCACCATAAGATATTATTAAGAAAAATAAAGTACCGAAAAATTATAACTTTCCCGAAACAGATTGCAGCATGGGCACCAAGGTTTTGGAAAAGATCACGTTATTTTACTGTGTATTGGAACATATGAACAAATGTATGGACACATAGCGGTACATGTAAATAAAGAAAGATATACCAGCCCATTATGACCCCAATAGTGTCTTTTTCCATGTATATTCCTAGTTTGGTTGGTTTTTTTTTAATCTTGGACTGTCTTAGAACTACATGAACAAGATGTATGTTCTGTTGAAAGATTTTGTTGCATCCCTTTTACCTGCATGTCCTAATATTATTGAACATGTTGTTTAATTTTTTTTACCCCACTTCTCCCCCGCCCCTCCCCCCCCCCCCAAAAAAAAAACTGTATGACATAGCAATCATGAACATATATGTAAATAACTGAAAAAAAATGAAAACAAAACTTACTTAGTAAAATGACTTGTCAGGGTGTTTTAAATATCTGTATACTTCATAGATATGCAAATAATAATTTTGACCCTGGTACCTCCTTAAGCATGAACATCTCATGGCTAGTCACATATATGTTTCAACTGAAAAAGTTTTATATATTTCTGTCAAACAAGAAAATATGCTTTGTCGATTTGATAAATATATGATATATTTCAACTGACACCAGTACAAATCACTATGGATGAACTTCAAGATATTACACAATACGTGTATTAATGGTATCGATGATTAGTGATTTAACTCACATGACTTTAATAACTGTGGGTTTAAAAATGTTGCTTTCAATATTTTTGTAAATGACAAAATTAAACTGAAAAAATTACTTGTATGAAATTTCAGTTGTTAATAGTTTAGCCCTTTCCTCTTTAAAAGTTGTAATAGTAAGATCAAATTTAAGGGATGATAAAACGGAAAAAATAAATATATATAAATAAACATAAAAAAATTATATGTGTCTTCAATAAGTGTAGATTATAATATAAACGCAAATTAATGAAATTTATTCTTAAAACATCGATATTAAAATCTATGTATCACAAAATGTAGTTTAGAGTCCCTTTTGCACTTTTAATAAATTTTAATTATTTTCAACCTACTGGAAACAAACAATAAATTAAAGAAACATATAGCAATATTTATAGATTGTATATTTTTCTGTTGAATACTGAAATCCGTTTTTTTTTAATATATGAAATTTATAATGATAATCCAAACAAAACTTACTAAAAAAAATCCTTCTGTACTTTCAAGAAAGATTTCTACAGATAAAGTATTTAAACAAAATATTCAAATTTACTACAACATAAGAATCATACCTTTAGCTCAAAAAAAAAATCCTGTACAATCCTGTAAAAATTGCATTGCAAAGACGTATTTTTTTCATGCGATTTACAAATTAGTTATTTATATCTTGATAGTTTTGTTCTTTTGCCAAAAGAAAATATAGGAAAGAGAAAAGTTTTAATTAAGAAACATATCCAATTGCTATACGATCGATTTTTTTACATTTAAGTTATTTGTTTTAAACTTTAGATCTTTAAAAAACCTGTTACGCACCTTTTACTTTTTGATATTGCGTTTCTACTATATCTAACTTATTGGTATATATTTGCGATATTGATGTTAGGAGTGTTCTTATATGAATTTGTTAAAACATTTTAATCTTCATTTAACAAATTTCATTTTTTCTGTGTACGCAGTATATAGCTCAAATGAGGGTAAAATCAATTCTGAAAAAAACCCTCATTAATGCAGAGGAGGGACGACACTCTGCACACGGCACGCAGATTTGTCTTATATTATCTATCGGTCGCGGTGATAACGTGTCATTTATTATAAGCAGTTCGTGGTGTCAACATTACCCGGACATTCGAAATTTGTTGACTGAGATTATAAATAAAAGCAGTTATATACAGTTGTAATGGTACAATATAATAAACGAATTTGGTAATTGTCATTATTTGATTATTTGTCGGGAACATAAATACTTGTCATATTTATCCCCGTATTAAACTGCTTATTCCCGAGGGCTTATTTCATACGGCATGGACATTACTAGAATTTATTTTATTGATTTTAAGCTTTTGTTTGGGAACAAATTTTATTTGTTGCAAAGTTATAAATATTGTACTCATTCTTCATTTATCTGTTAAACAAAAAACAAACAAAAAAAAGAGAAATAGAGAACGAAGTCGACCAATACACAACTTATAAACTTTTGTTAAAGAAGCTATTTTATAATATGGTTTTTCGGGTGAAAGTTTCTCATTTTATCTTGAATAAATCAAAATACAATAAAAAAAATAGTTTTTATGCCTAAGGGTAACGAATTTACTGACGTATTTGACAAATACATTTACTTCAAAATCGTCGTTTTTTAGTGTCGTACCATGCAGCAACAGATTGAGACTGAAGAAGACTTTAGTTTAAACAGTATTTATTAATGAAAAATTACAACAATAAAGTATTACAATGTTACATGAAATTCAAATATGGGATTCGGAAACAAGTTTGGAAAAACTGTTATACATTTCAATGATTTCTACTGGCGAATTAACGAATTATTAACAAACATTTGTGCCTTGTATTTTTAGAGACATCGAATAAAATTCCCGCCATTACGGTATATAATCTTAAAAGAATTTACAAAAAAGAAGTAAAAAATCCATTATTTTTTTTTATGTAAAAGTTATATTCGATCATCAATTAATCTTTCTATGTGAAAACTTGCTATATTTGCCATGAATACAGTAGAGTATACTTGATTTTTAAACACGCACAAATCGATCTGTTACAATATTTGAAATTGCGAAACGGAGGCTGAAATCGTACCACGTGACATGAAAAGTTTTGCACACTGCACCTAGGCTGTCGTCCCTCCTCTGTTATTAATGTAAACATAGAAAAAAATCAATTTCTTGTATTTCTATTGTCCGTTCATGCAGTATAAAAACAAATATTCTCCAAACGAAAATGAATAGATGTCTTTGTATATGTAGCATTGCATTAACCAATTATTTTACTTAATACAAACCTTAACGGACGTCTGTTCAAACCTTTCTTTTAACGCGTTGTCCATGTTATGCATATACACGCACAATCGTGTCGGACTTGTTAGGTACACATCATTGTGATTCAGAAATTATCTCAAATTTCGCGACGTTAAACGGAATACTTCAAAAGAATAAACTTTCTTGGCCATATTTTCAAATAATAATTGACAGTTCACGGTTCAGGAGGCTTTCCTAGATACAATTTGGGTAAAGAACAGATATCATTTAGTATTTCAAAAATTTTATAAAATTCCTACATGTACTTGTCAAATGCAAAGTTCTGGCTTGTTCAAACATCAAAGTCACAGTGAAAACATGGATTATTTTTTTCACTTCTCATTGGACGATCTATGCAACCACGTGATGTAAAATAGTTCGTTTGCTGTTGCAAAAGAGAGAAGAAGGATACTAAAGGGACATTCAAGCTCATAAGTCGAAAATAAACTGACAAATCCATGGCTAAAAAAGAAAACGACAAACAAACAACAATGCACAAAACAACATAGAATACCAAAGACTGAGCAACACAACCCCGACAAAAACTGGGGGTGATCTCATATGCTCCGGAGGGGTAAGCAGATCCTGCTCCAACTATGGCACCCGTCGTGTTGCTCATGTAAGTACAAACCCTGTGATATGTCTAATTCGGTAAATCACATTCGGGAAAAGGGGAGGTATGGTAGTTACGACAAATATCCGCTAACATCTGTGAATTAGATATTCCATAACAGTCAACCAACTAGTGATGGCGTTCATAATATGTTCGAAGGGATGATTTCAACTTCACTACTTTGAAATCTTGGTTTAAAAGCTTCCTTGTGAGCAGCTACCAACTATCAAGAAAATCATGATAGGAAACACAAGCCCTAGAAAATCGTTTCAACTTGGAACTTGGAGATATATACTCCATATGCTGGCGCTGCTGGAATGTTGCTACATAAAAATGGAAAGTTAACAATTGGGAAGGTGGATCATCTCTTTTGTCTTAAAATTTTGTTTTTTAGCCGATCCTCTTTGTCAATTTCTAGATGTAAGTCAAGATATAAGGCAGACCTACTGTATCTGTTGTATCATTTATCTAACGTTCGATGGGATAGATGCGTTCAACATAGTCACCAAATTTTGTAATATTTAGTGAAAGAACATCATATATTTATATATATATATTAACAAGTCTAAATTGAAAACAACGTTCAAACCTATGATTGCGTTGGATAAAAACCGCAATTTTTATACGTGTGCATGCAAAACAAATTTCTTGGTAGAGGGGTCTAAATACATCACAAACAACATTTCCCAAAAGACCAAAAAATGTGAAAAAGTATATTTTAACAAAACGCATTTGACTAGCAGGTCGAACAACTAATGTTCTTTAACCCTGCTGACTGCCAATTTGCGATTGCCAAATAAACAGATCACAAGATGTAACAAAATGGATCTTATTATTTAATGTATTACCAAAAAGAAAACAATATATATTATATATATATATATATGTACCAAAAAAAAGTAGTGGAAACTAACGTTAAATGATACTGCTAACTTCTTTCCTTCCTAAGAAGTTTTTGTATGAAGTCAGCCTAATATGATAACGGGACAAGTCGGCAAGAATAGGAGCACAGTTGGTTACCATGGGAATGCCGATTGTTTGTTAAAAAAACACGCCATTAAACGTAACAAATATGTTGTTAATCAGGAAATCAACCTTTTTGATAATGTCAGTTTTAGAGAATTTTTTGTTTGAAACAGAGTGATTTTTACAAAGTACGAATTGCATTTACGTAAAACATTCTCTTTTATGAAACAAAGCATGACCAACTCTTTCAATTTGTCTTTTAGTTTTGAATGGGAATACTTGTGTTAAGTGTAGAAAATTCAAATGTTTTAATACTTTTGCCAGATGACAGAGTCTAATATTGTATATAATCTAAAGGATCATTGTGCGAATAACATAAGTGTGAATGATGCTTTGAATACCGTGTAATGGAATTTGTAAGCTGCAGTTTTAACTTATTAAACAACTATTGTACCTTTCATTTGCAAAACATAATCATTTAAAACGTTGGTACATGTTTACAAGGTTCATGAGTTTATAAATATTATTATGTCGCCCTGTTTCGTATCTTTGTGTACCAGAAAAGGAAATGCCTGTCTAATCTTATTTTCAAATAAACCCGTTATCATGGATTTGGCACATTATCTGTTAATCGAGTAAACACATGTTTATTTTTCAATTCAAAACAGTTTTTTTTTTTGGCATCTAACAAAAATAATTATGATTGAACTCTTCTTGGTTAAATACCGTGTCATCTATTTATAGCACTGCTATTGCGTATACCTGTGGTGAGAGAATTATCAGGAATAAGTAATATTACTAATTTATTTCATTATTCAAAGCTGTAGTTTGGATGTTTTGCTGTACATGTAGAAAACTTATTCCAAACAGGATAGAAAATTCTACATTTAACGAGGATTTTGTTAACCAGTCCGTAAATTTATATAAGATCCGGGTAACCTTATCGGTCCTTTAAATAATCTTATTTTACAAGATTTTTAATTTGATTGATATTTTATTCTTACATGATTTATTGATAATTGTTATTGGCTTTGAACAACTATTCACTAACTCTGGGCACTCTAAGGTTTATACTTTGTTTATACCTTTTCACGAATGTGACCTACCGAATTAGACTCTTTACCGGATTTGTAATAACATAAGCAACACGACGGGTGCCACATGTGGAGCAGGATTTGCTTACCCTTCCGGAGCACCTGAGATCAACCCCAGTTTTTGGTGGGGTTCGTGTTGCCTAGTCTTTAGTTTTCTATGTTGTTTCATCTGTACTATTATCTGTCTGTTTGTCTTTTTATTTTTGGCCATGGCGTTGTCAGTTTGTTGTCCCTCTGGTATCTTTCGTCCCTCTTTTGTGTCTTTTGTGATTTTGTTATGTGTTTTTTGTGATTTGTATCGATAAGTTCAGTTATTCTCAACTGTTACACACACTGCCTTGTATAGGCCTTGTTAGCCTCCTGCAAAAGTGTTAACCCCACAACATTCAACATGTCCCTGTCCCAAGCGAGGAGTCTGTTATTGAGTATTTTTCGTTTGTTTTTTTTTTGCTTATCATATTTTCCCTTTATTTCCTTTACAGTTTTTACAGTGTGTTCTTGTACTGTGATAATGCACGAGTTTCCTAGGTTAGGGGATTGTTGGGCGCCCGCTTACATCTTTAACCCCGTCACTTTCTGTTTGTGTCTATCACGTCAGGAACCTGTAGATCAGTGTTTGTCGTTTGTTGCTGTATATCATAATTGGTTTTTTTTCTTTATTATTTTGAAACTAATTGGGGCCGTCCGTTTTCTCGTTTGATTTGGAGCATTTAGGAAACCAAGTAGTATTACGTTTTACAACTTCTGTATACATTGCTCATTTCCATTTAATACCTAAGAATTAAATCTAAAATTTCTTTGAATACATAATTTAAAATCACAGTATCATCATCCCATATAACCCAAACAATTAGTATCGAACTTTTAGAAAGAAAATAAAGAAGGGTACAATAAAGGTCTACCCTGAAATAAATATTTCAAGTCTTAAATAATCACATTTGTTTTACAAATCTTGCATTGTTCCATGAAACTTTGACAATGATTGTAGTGCACTTTTGCAGTAGTGTGGGAGTGTTTTGATATCAAGACCAGAAAGGTCAGAATATTTGCAAAGAAATTGATTATCGACAAAGTTTCCCTCGTAATTTTTACAATCAATTACCTATTACATTTAACTAGTTAACTTCCAAAAAAAAGTATAACCATTTTATATATTTACTTTCTATCCAACTATCAAAAGTGATCGTCCCAATCTCCCCTTTGTAACATCTAAAAACGTACTTTTCGGTCTACATGATTCGTTTCGCAATTCCAAATAAAATTTCAAATTACTTTACTCAAATTTTTTTTTAACTTATTTTTTATTCCACTTATTTTGAACTCAAAACAACTCCTGAAAATGTATTTTTTTTTAATATAAGAAATGTTCAAGGATATGTCAATTTTCGTCTTTACCAGATATGTACATGTACACAATTGTGTACCTTTTATGAAATTCATTTTCAAATTTTGTCATTTCCAAGGTAATAACTATGTCAAATAACTTGTGTTTTTATGTTACTATTGTCAAATTTGTTTTTAGTACAAATGTAGTAGGCCGTTGCGTTTATTTGCGCCAAAAATTTTCCTCTTGGTTATTTTTGATGAATTTTATTATAGAACCCGATGCCTTTTCATAGTTAGTGAATATCTCAAATTTTGTTTTAACATAACGTACTTTTATCAAACAATTGCATGTCGTCTGCAAACATAATCAAATTAGTTTCAGTATCTCTCAATTTTCTTTCCTAGGCATTATAATTCTATTTCTGTCTTTATTGCACAAGCTCAGCCTGTAATATTATATACATAAGAAATTGCCTGTACCAAGTCAGGAATATGACAGTTGATGTCTATTCGTTTAATGTGTTTGAGCTTTTGATTTTGCAATTTGCTTAGGGACTTTCCATTTTGAATTTTCCTCGGAGTTCAGTATTTTTGTGATTTTACTTTTTATATAAATACAAAATTGGGCAATATGATATACTTGACTGACTGATGATAGTATTGAAAACTAATTTGATAATATTTGGTTGTTTTTCAATAAATGTCTCTGTCGATTTTATACCATGTGAACCCTACCACAATAGTTGCCCTCAAAATTTGATTCCTTCAAAACCAAATCCAGCCATCCCCATTCCATCCTGTCAAATATTTGTGTAGGTTTCAAAAAGACAAGTATTCCTTTTTCATCTATATTGTCAACTTATTCAATAATATCTACATAAGAAAATGCCTGTACCAAGTCAGGAATATGACAGTTGTTATCCATTCGTTTGATGTGTTTGAGCTTTTGATTTTGCCATTTGATTAGGGACTTTCCTTTTTGAATTTTCCTCGGAGTTCAGAATTTTTGTGATTTTTCTTTGTATTATGAAGTTGCTTTAGTTATAGGTCTGCTTTTTACAAGTCCATTTTGGCCGAGATGGATACATTTATGAATGCTATTTTGTAAATATGTCTGCTTGCATATTTGCTATACTTTTGTTATCACAATTCAACAATTTAATATGCGTCAGATTGTAGAACTTCGTAATTAAATATAAATGTCATAACTCCCTTATATTGCATGTATGAAATGCTTTTAATTAAATAGTTCTCGCAATAACGTACAAAATTCTTTATTGTATGACATTATACATTTAAATAATATTTAGAATGTTTAAATTATCCAGTCCTCTCCTAGAAATCATTTGGTTTCCTAGTGTTTTAAACTAATTATTTTCTCTGCGGTAATATTACGGTCTAAACAACATTTGTCCTTGTTACTTTCTTTTTCTATGTTTTCCATTGCTGTACTTTGGACCTAAATAAATTTAAATAAAATTGCACTTGTTGAATTTCAAATCCATAATTTAATTGTCCTTTTTTGCCTTTCGAGATTGAAAAAACAAAACATTGACAATTTTATTCTGCCATTTTGACACGCGACCTTAATTTTGATGCCTCTCATTTTTCTCGTAGTATTATTTTATTAGTTATTCTATTTTTGATATCTTATTATCAACGTTCTCGGAATTTATTTTAAAGTTGTTTTTTTTATTATTTGTTTAAGGTTAACAATATGACTTTTTCTTGTACCTCTGTTTTTGAGTTTGCTTACTTCCATTGTTAACCGTAGTATTTTTTTAGTTAGTAACAAAATGTAGTCTAACAATCTTGTGGGTTTTTTTTTTTTGTTCAACTCTTTTTTTCATTTTTCATTTTTTTTTCGCATGCGGAAAATTACGGACTTAATCTTTTACCTGTGTAAAGAAGAAGAAAAACAAAGTATTTTTACATTATGGAAGACTGAGTGTTCAAACATAATCAAATAATATATAGGCTGTTTAGTTTTATGATGATAAAATGCCATCTTTGTCAATCGTTGTATACTCTACACAGCACGGTCATCACGTATTTGTCAAGTTGTATACTTTTGATCACAGATTTGACACATTGGTATTGCCTACAATCCAATTCTACTTCTTTGATGTTACAGACTTATTTAAATACTTTTCTTTATAATATTAAATTAAGAAGATGTGGTCAGGTTTATTATAGAGTTCTTGTCTTTACAACTTTTATTTTCTATTTAGTATTAGCAAAGTGTTTAAGATTAGACTTACTGGTCAGAATTAAGTTATCTTGTGTTCTACTACAAACTGCTATCTGATTAATCCCCTATCCCGATTTCAACTTATTTGTTTCAAACACCAATGACTAAACATATCCATTGTATGCCATATGTGGACTATTGGAGCCTCTAAAATCTAAAAGAAACAGAAGTGGATCAAAACATTATTCCAGCATTGTATCATGTCACTAATATCCCATTTAAAAAATGAATTGGCATAGTATCTATTCATTATTCATCAAAGATAAATAGAGCACGAACAGGTACAAACTTATGAGTGGGTTGTCTTAATTTGAACATTGATTGGATATCATCTTGATATAATCAGTTTTGGGTTCAGAGGTTTTCATTTCGTATCATGAGATTTCTTTTCCTGCATAGCTTTTCTGTGAGTTTTTTAACAACTTTTGACAATTTGTTATGACGAAAATGACAAAACTAACTGCTATTATCGAACAATTAATCAAACCACCGCTTTAAGGGGGCTCGCGGGTTTAATTTTTCGCGCCCGTTGCGTCGATTGGTGCACAGTCATTACGGTAATCGGTCGAACGTCGCAAAATATTTACTTTCTTCTCGATTTACTTCCCTTAAACCACTGTAGATATGCTGTCGAACTAGACTGTATTGTTCAGCAGTTGAAACAATGTTCCAAATGTGAAGTCCCTTTACAATTACATAATTCGTTGGGAGTTAAACCTTATTGTGTTGCTGGTATTTTGTATATACAATGTACAGAATGTGGAGATATTGCCCGAATAAGATTAGGGAAGACACATCATGCAAAAAGTAGTAGAAAAGGAGTTGGTACATTTGATGTCAATACAAAATAAGCTGCAGGTAAACAAATGTTTTTTCAATTATGATAATGATATATAGTTTGGTCAATATAAAAAATTGTACTACATATAAAAATGAGAAGATGTGATATGATTGTCAATAAGACCACTTTCCAACAGAGACCAAATACATACGAGTTAACAGCTTTAGGTCACCGTCCAACCTTTAACAATGAGCAAAACCCATACCATAAAATGCCCCATATGATAATTGTGAAATGATTCAAACAAAAAAACTAACAACAATTTAAAGTACTTAACAATGAATGAAAAAACAAATATTTTACACAGCATTAAACTTCAATCACTAAATAACAGGCACCTGACTTGGGACAAGCACATACAGAATATGGAGGGGTTAAATTTTTTGCAGGTGCCCAACCTGGGACTGTAAGTGTTGTAACAGCGCAATAATTGAACAAAATATAAAAATCAGTTGAAAAGCATTTTATTATAACTCATCAATAACGAACACACAGACTTGCTGTGGCAGGTTATTTAATATACATTTATAAATATATGTATGTAATAAACTGTGAAAAGTGCAGAAAATACTTAATTCCGAGAGCCATGGCTAAAAATAGAACATAGGGGTCAAATGCAGTTTTTGGCTTATATCTCAAAAACTAAAGCTTTTAGAGCAAATGTGACATAGGTAAAATTGTTCAATTGGTCAAGATCAATCAGCTCTGAAATTTTCAGACGAATCGAACAAATCGTTGTTGGGTTGCTGCCACCAAATTGGTAGTTTTAACAAAATTTTGCAGTTTTTTGTTATTATTTTGAATATTATTATATAATATATAAACTGTAAGCAGCAATAATGTTCAGCAAAGTAAGATCTACAAAAAAGTTAATATGACCATAATTGTCAATTGACCCCTTAAGGAGTTATTGTCTTTTAAAGACAATTTTACACAATTTGTTCATCAAGATTGGTAACATTTAAAAATCTTCTCCTCTGAAATACAGGTGAGCGATTCAGACTCTTGAGAGCCTCTTGTTGTGATAATGAGTATCTTTAAGCATATGTCAATCTTAATTGTCAACATGAAAATCCTCTTGATTTGCAAGACTTACTAGCCAACCAGAACTAAAATCAGCTGCCAGTAGTTTAATAATTTAAAACATACCATTTTATCCTGGTGAGACATCATAATTCCCTATTTTGCATTGCCACAGGAGACACAAAATTAATTTTGCTTGCCTTCATTTTCCTACATGTACATAGAAAATATGGCCCAACCTATATAATTAAAGCTACTTTAAATAATTTTGCTAGTGTTTTAAATTTATTGTTCATTTATTTTTTGTATGTTTTTTTATATTATCAGGTATGATACATGCAGGCATAGGAGAAATGCAGCTGAATAATTTGCTAGCTGCCATGAATGTCCATTGTCCTCATCATAAGTCACTAACTTCAAGAGAAAATGAAGTTGGAGACATAATAGAGTGTCAGGCAAATGTTTCAGAAAGGAAGTTTTTACTTGACGAAACTTTCCAGTCCATGACCATTAATGCAGGTTTGAATGAAAATTAAATATAATAATTTTATAAAAAAATAGGCCTGATCCTGTCATTTGCATATACATACAATGGCACACATATTTTACAAATGTCATTTTACATATTGACATGTATATGTTAATGCCGAAAATATGTGTTAAACTGCAGTCTAATTTGTAAAGGTGCTAATCCAATTCTTGCAATTTAAATATTATATACATAGATATTTAGTAATTGGTTGTTGCATGTACATGGGAGAAACCTACCCTTATATCTAATCAGTTTGGGCTTCTTTTTTATCCAACTCAGAGCAACATATCTTCATATATTATTAGATACAGTTCAAAGGGAAATAATCCTTTAAATGTCTCCCCTATTAACTTTTCTCTTCCATGTGCATGCAACCACTATTCATTGTTCTATTATGTTGTAATTTTTTCTTTATTATTTCATTGTCATAAGAAAAGTCATTGTAATAATTGTATGAAAATTTAAAATCTGCTAGGCTCCATAATTAGATTATTAAAGTATTTCTATTTCTATACCTTTTTATATATACCTAAATATTAGTGTCACTATCACCTTAATTTCATGGTTGAGTTTTGTGTTTAGGTGTATTTCTCTGAAAACATTTCATAATAAATCAATGATAATTTTCAGCTACAGTCCTCATGTATAAAGGACAATATTAAACTCTACAACACTTGGGCTACTTTGGTATTTATTTCATGCTTAAGTGACTGTAGTTAAGTTTTACCTTTGGTTCATGTTTTTAGGGCTGGAGATCTGTTTTTAAATACATATTTTCCAGTTACTGTATTATGAATTTAACCTTTTTTTACAGAAGGTAATGCACAAACAGGTATTAATGCATCCACAGACACTTGTTGGCAGAAGAAAGGTTCTGGAAGGGCTTACAATAGTTTGTCAGGTACATATAAAATCAAAGTGCACTTATAAAAACAAACCAAAAGAAATGTGCATGCAATAAAGGCAAGTGTACAAATATTCAAATATTTAAAAAAAAAATCATACTAGTTATAAAATGCTCATCTTGGTATGACTGCAGATGTCAAAACTGAACAGTTGGGGCAAGTATGGACACCAAGTTCAAGCTTTGTACAGCTCTGAACTTGGATTGTGATTAAATATTTGACTCAGCATAGGTTTCTGACACAGAATGAATGTGGTCTAAGATATGAAAAAAATTAAATAGGACTTTTCAAGTGGTAATTCCCTTTTTTTAATCTATATTATCAAATATGAATCTACTTGAAATGAAATTTCTATTAATTGTGCAATTCAGCTCTGATTCTGGATTGTGATTAAATATTTGAAATAGCATAGGTTCTGACACAGAGTGAAAATAGTCATATATAGACATTCATCTATTATCACGATTATGGTCCATTTATATAAAAGATCTAACTACATCGTTTGATTCAGCAAATCAAAGAACCAAAAGATTTCAATAATGGATGAATTCAAACTGAGTGTATTTTAGGACCTAAATACAGACAAATTTGATAACTGGACACAAAATCCAAAATATGAATACAGGGTAATAATGAGCATATCATAGATGCCATAAATTTATATTTGTTGAAATCAATCAAATTTTTATTTTGGACCCTTAGGACCTTAATGTGGACCAAAACAGGGCCGAAAAATCATAAAATCTAAAAATACACAGATTCAGCATATAAAAAAACTCAAGAACTAAATATTTGTTGAAATCAAAGTTTATGTTTGGACCCTTTGGACCTTAATGTGGACTTTTTTGAAAACCGGCCCCAAAATAAAAAATCTGAATACATATGAGAATCACCATATAAAATAACCCAAATAAATCTATATTTCTTAAGAAATCAAACAAAGTTAAATTGGATCCTTTGGACCTCAATGTGTACCAATTTACACACGGGATCACAATCCAAAATCTAAATACACAGTTAGATTCTTTCTATTAAACAACCCCAAGTTTTTAAGACTTAGAATTAAACCCCATTGAAATAGGTCAGGAAATAAGCAATTTATACAAAATATTATAAAAGTAATTTTTTTGGCCTTAATCCCTAAAATGTTAGGGCCATAAACCTCAAAATCAATCCCAACCTTTCTTTTTGTGGTATGGATCCTTGTGGTACAATTTCAAAGAGATCCATAGACTTATACTCAAGTAATTGTCAGGCAACCAGAACATCCTAGTTTGTTTGCACCTTTTGGCCCCTTATTCCTAAATAGTTTAGGCCATTGCCCCCCAAAAATAAATCCCAACATTCCTTTTGAGGTATGGAACCATGTGGTATAATTTCAAAAAGATTCATACACTTATACACAAGTTATTGTCCCGAAACAAGAAAAATGCTTGTTTTTGGCTCCTTTTTGTATTCCATTCTAAACTTTGTAGCTGTAGATTGTGTATTTTACTATCTCAAAGTAAGTTTACCTTATGTCTAATGCAATACTCAACGAAATATATTGTTTCTGTCTTTTATTCCGACAAAAAGTAGCTTTTATTAAAATTAGGCAAAATGACCGGTTGGCGCTTTTGTTACAGGATTAAACACATTTTTTTTCTAAAAGTTATCGATTAACTCACAAACTGAATAAAAGTGCGAAGGACTTTTATGTAAAGTTTGAGAAAGAGCCCCGTTTTACACATCAATAACCTCTAGAAAAAATGTGTTTAATCCTTATAATTCTTAAGCCAAATTTGTTTTTTAATCTCAATTTGTTGAAAATCACGGGATCCCTGCAAGCATGTGTATCGCACATGAATAGATTACGAAATTAGTTTCCGAAACATGGTTTATTTAAGGAATGACTGTAATATTTTTTTCTGTCTATGCAGACATAAAATAAAAAAATGTGGTGCACACTGAATAACGCGCGTAGCGGGTTATATAACAGTGTGCACCACATTTTTTATGTTATTTTGAATAGACAGAAAATATATTACAATCATTCCTTATAATTTAATTCTAAATTCCATTTTTAAGGTTTAAATCATGAAAAAAACATTGATGACGTCACTGTCACATGACAAAATTATGTCTATGAGCTGATAAACAAAATTCTCTCAGCCAATCAGAAGATGTGTTACATCCAAAATTAATTTATCTAAGTGTAAACCAAGAGAAAAATTCTAATTGACCAATCCAATTCAAGTATTTATAGATATGCAAATCATATAAGAATTATTACACAATCAATTTGAATTACTAGTATAGCAACATGATTACTCCATATTTACACTTACTTGCATTGGCATATACATTTAACTTTTCAGGTGTGGCATCACTGATAGGGGAAAAAAACAGGGAAAATTGTGCATCACACCCTCAGAATATCCACCTGCCGTATATGTCGGAATGCACTAAAGAAGGGAAGACCACCTATACCACACAATTCTGAACAAAACTGGTCAGGGACAGCAAAGGGCATAGAACCAGACATGGTAGTACAGTTGGTGAAGGATGTACATGAACAAAATATTGAAATTAATGAACTGGTAGGTGATGATGATTCTGTTGGGTTTGACAGAGCAAAGAAACTTCTTCCAAATTCTAACTTTAAAAACCCAGCGATAGAAATCATATAATCATAAATATCACCAAAAAGCTGTACAGTTTAAAACCAAGGCAAAAGGAGTTTACGCCAATGGTAATAAATGCAATAACCAAGAAATTTTTTTTACATGTTAGCACAAAACCAAGGCAGTCCAGAAAAAATTGAAAAAGGAGTCAGAGGGATGATTGATCATATGTATTCTGTTCAAGCAGATGACAAAAAAATATTCTGAATCCAGATTTCCAAAAAAAATTTGATTATTAGCGTCAAAAAGTAAATAAAATTGTTTTATACGAAATATTTATTTACTCAAACAACAGACTATAACCCCTTTGACTCAAACAACAGACCATAACCTCCTCTCGAAGTTTAATGGTTGCTCCCTAATGTTTCAAAACAAAATAAGGGAATTTGTTATTTCACTATACAAAACGTATGTTTTAAAGATGAAATATAATTTTAAGTAATAAAATTCAGAATTGAAATGGGGAATGTGTTAAACAGACAGCAAACCTAACCAAAGCAGAAAACAGCCGAAGTCCATTAATGGGTCTTGAACACAGCAAGAAAATCTTGCATCCTTGTTCCTTCTTCGTTATTTTTGTAGTTTTATAGGGTATAAAAGCCTAAAGTGCTTCATGAAAAATGTGCTTTGATCAATGCTTTTACATCAAAATAAAACTTGGAAACAAAAAGGAACAGTCAATTCTTAAATAACTGTTAAGACCATCCTCATATTGAATTTATACATGTTGTTATCTATTTATTTTTAAGGTTAGTGAAGCAGCTGGATTATTGTCACCTGGGAATGAGAATATCAAGAGGGCTATACGATTGAATAGAAAGAGGGATAAAAAATCTGAAACAGCCAAAACAAAGCAGCACAAAAAAAGAAGAATCAATCTAAAAAAAGAAAGATCAGTAAAAAGTACCGGAGTTGAAATGAGAGAAGGAAGAACTTATGAAAGTATAATAGGTAAATCTAATTGCATTTTGTTACTCAAAACTTCTGTCCTACCTTTTTTCCAAATTTCATCCTAGCCCCCCCATAAAAATCAAATGGTAGCTTCCTTAACTATTGCTCCTTCTGACTTAAGGTATCAATTTTAAATATTTGATTTTTTTAATTTCACCTAAGTACATCCTTAACTTTTTAAATTGTCTTTGAATTTAAACTTTGACTTCATTTAACTTATTGCAAATTTAACCAAAGTATGATTTTTAAACTTCATTCTCTGTCTTTCGTACTTATAATTGATTAGCGGAGGGCCCTTTTTTGGTCTGTAAGATTGATGCATGACATGCAATAAGCATTATCAAAGTTATAAAATCGAACATACTTTTAAAAAAGAAGATGTGGTATGATTGCCAATGAGACAACTCTCCACAAGAGACCAAATGACACAGAAATTAACAACTATAGGTCACCGTACGGCCTTCAACAATGAGCAAAGCCCATACTGCACAGTCAGCTATAAAAGGCCCCGAAATGACAATGTAAAACGATCCAAACGAGAAAACTAACGGCCTAATTTATGTACAAAAAATGAACGAAAAACAAATATGTAACACGTAAACAATCGACAACCACTGAATTACAGGTTCCTGACTTGGGACAGGCACATACATACAGAATGTGGCGGGGTTAAACATGTAAGCGGGATCCCAACCCTCCCCCTAACCTGGTACAGTGGTGTAACAGTACAACATAAGAACGAACTATAAAAATCAGTTGAAAGAGGCTTAACTCATCAGATGGATAAAATACAAATACTACAAATACAAGTGGACGTGGCCGGGTACTTGTACATCCAAACAACAAAAAGACACTTAGTACAGATCTGAGAGTACTCGCAGTTACTGACAGCTAGTTCAAAGTCACTAACAACTAATAAAAAAAAATCATGCATCTAAGACTGAATTATCAATCCGTACACATCCAACATCCAATATTAAAGGTAGAGATAAATGTATATCACAGCAGGAAAATTGCCCATACAAATTTCTTAAACTGTCTATATGAAAATATGGAGATGTGGTATGATTGCCAATGAGACTGTATCCACCCAAAGTTCAAATGAAGTGAAAGTAGGCAATTATAGGCAATCATACAGACTTCAACAATGAAAATAACTTATATCACACAGGAGGCGTTAACAGGCCCTCACATGAAAAACTAAAGAAAAGTGAACAGTAGATATTGTAAACGCAATATTGGAATAATAAATCATGAAAAAAATAATTAGTTTTTTTCTTTTCCTTTTCGGTTATTTTTGGTGATAAGATTAACCCATATATTGCTAAAACTATTGAATTAGCAGGTAACATGTTTTGTATTTATTGAGAAATATTAAAATAAGAAAATCTAAACTAATTTTTTTTCCAGATAGAACATCAGATGTAATACAGATTGGTGCAACTTCAAACAATACTGAATTAAGCAGTTACATCTTTCCAAACCAACCTATCTCAATACAGGCCTCCACAATTACAAAAATTACCGTTTCTGCAAATCAGATGTTTTATAATTTACAACCTGTTTCGTACAAATTACCACATGAAGCTCTCACTGATTTTATAACATTTCTTTCCAAATATCCATCCAAGCCAGTTCTTGTCGGACACAACATCAAACGCTTTGATTGCCATGTTTTGTTCCATTCTTTAAAGGCAAATCAGATGTGGAATGAGTTTTCATCTCACATATGTGGATTCATAGACACCATGGAGTTATCTAAGAAAATAATGCCAGGATTACCATCATATTCTCAAACTTCATTTGTGCACACAATGCAGTTGATGATACTAGAGCATTGTTTAAATTATTAACCTCAAAAGCCTTAAACAATCTGGATTCATTTGTATTTCCTGTGAGTCATCCTTATGATTGTATAGTCCAGCAAGACAATCTTAAGTCTTATAATGAAGCCATTGCTTGTAAAGCAATTACACGAGCGACTGCTTTGAAGGCTTCTAAATCCAACTTAAAGCTCTCTCATCTTAAACTTTCTGTTGAGATAATGGGACTAGAAGGGTTAAAAGCTTTATTGTCTGAAAAAACTGACAGAGGAAATGTTCGAGTCGCAAATTGCATGAAGGTCATTCAAAAAATATTTGACTTCCTTACTCCTGAAAGCTAGTTGATAATTCTTTGTTTTTATATTGAATTATATATTATATCTGTTCAGCTTACCTTGTAGGCAATTGCCATAACTAGTCATCAATTGTCTGTAAACATTTTTTTTTATCTCCTGCTTGAGGAATAGTGAATAGAATTTTATCAATTTGTAGATAAATTATTTCTATCAATTAATGTCATTTTTAAGTGTTGAAGATTAAGTGACAATTGGTTAAGAAAGATAGCCATCCTGTCTGAATGTAAATTGTCATTGGTTAATCTTGATTGAAACCTTCTTCTCAAGAAATCCTGTAGGGATTGAAACAAAACATAGTACATTTATTTATTTTCCGATCATTGAAAAGGTATTGAACAAGTGGTGTTATCTTATTGCCAATCAAAATAAGAGCCAGCAAAGATCACTAGTTTACATAAAAACTATATTTCAATTTACATTTTGCTGTATATTTTAACTACAAATGATATTAAGTGACAAACTTTGTAAGATGGTCAGTTCGAGCTACTAGCTTTGGTTCTAGGAAGGAGCTTAAAGGGTCAGTTCAGTACACATTTCAATGATTATTTATTTGATAACAGCATTATAGATTGAATAAAAAAAACTAGATATATATTTATTTCAAGGTCCTAAACAAGTGTTTTGACTGTGGTAGATATTCAAAATGGCCATCAGTGAAGTTAAAAGCTTATTGATAGAAACCCAATGGGAAATATTTCAAGTTGTATTTGTGGTAATAATTTTGTCAATGAGAAAAATAATCTTTACCAGATGCATTGCAAAATGATATCACTAATTACTGGTACAGTCTAATTATATCCAATTATGTTTCTTTGGCAAATGAAGTATCTTACCTTTCGCCTAGTTGTATTTAAAGGAAAAAAGTGGTGGTATTTGCATAAAATGCCTGGCAGAACAGGATAATTACACTCCATATTGCACTGTGAAATGTCTTGTTATATGAATGAAATAAGTGCCACAAATCAAATCATGCATGCTTTTAAACAGTTTCATTGGTTAATTGGTTTTTATATCATCAGAGGCCTGGTTTATGTACAGAACAATAAATGAAAATGAAAGATATATACAGCAACAAACCACAAACACTGAACTACAGACTCTTGACTTGGGACAAAAACAGACTACATCTTAATCTAAACCATTAACTCTTTAATAGAAAACAACCAAATGTGACATATAAGTCCGGAGTCTTCAAGGAAACATAATTCAAAATGCATCATGCACCTATTTTATTTTTTGATGGAACTATAATGATGTTCGAGGTTTAATTTTTTAGGTATCTAATTATCTAGTTGACTCGTTCATTTTGTTACATAATGTGCCCTATAGGCATAAGACATAGGCGGATTTAGGGGGGGGGGGGGCTGGCATGGGGCCCGGGTCCACCCTTTTATGGGAAAAATTTGATTGATTACATAGGCAGTCAGTGGGCCCCCACTTATGAAAATTTCTGGATCCGCCACTGTTAGATCTATATTGGAACATTTTTCCCAGTGCGTTATAATCTATATAATATTGGTACTTTTCCAACAAAATCATCTAGAATGTTCCCTACAATATAAGTTTGACTAGTCTAACAATAGTGACTTTGATAACTGAATTCGACAATCATTGAGTGTCTGGATGGGGTCTACAACATATAGAATAATGGGTAAAAAGTGCAAAGTAAATTAATGCCAAAGCATATAATGAATAGAGAAAATCGTCAAAAAAAAATAATAGAAAATAAAGGAGTGGTAAAATTTAGGAATAGAGACAAAGATTTAAAGAATACAAAATAGAAGGTTGAAGGACCCCCTTTCTATACCCTCATCATTCAGGTCCGCCTTCCACTTAAATCTTGTTTTACATTTTGTTACATTATGTATGACAGTAAATAATATGTAAAATTTGATTTAACTTAGCAAATGATCTCATAAAATGTCATCAAAACTTTCAAAAATAACATAAATTTTTCAATTTCATGAACACCATGATCTTAACCTATGACCTTACAAATTTACCAAAATGACCTCAAATTCAATGTTGGCCTGCATATCACTTAGGAGTACTGTTAACCATAAACAGATTTTCATTTCATAAAGTTTAGGCCAAAAAATTCTAACAATAGTGACTTTGATAACTGAATTCGACAATCATTGAGTGTCTGGATGGGGTCAACAGCATATAGAAAAATGGGTAAAAAGTGCAAATTAAATTAATGCCAAAGCATATAATGAATAGAGAAAATCGCCAAAAAAAAGTAATAGAAAATAAAGAAGTGGTAAAATTTAGGAATAGAGACAAACATTTAAAGAATACAAAATAGAAGGTTTGAAGGACCCCCCTTTCTAGACCCTCATCATTCAGGTCCGCCTTCCACTTAAATCTTGTTTTACATTTTGTTACATTATGTATGACAGTAAATAATATGTAAAATTTGATTTAACTTAGCAAATGATCTCATAAAATGTCATCAAAACTTTCAAAAATAACATAAATTTTTCAATTTCATGAACACCATGATCTTAACCTATGACCTTACAAATTTACCAAAATGACCTCAAATTCAATGTTGGCCTGCATATCACTTAGGGGTACTGTTAACCATAAACAGATTTTCATTTCATATAGTTTAGGCCAAAAAACGGGAGAGAAAAATGATTTTTTTTCAACATTAACCTTTTTTGGTTGCCATGGTTTCACACTTTTGGTGATCTATCTCTCTTAGAAGGTCGTTGAACCCCACTTTTTTTTTTTTTTTGCTTTTTCTGGACTTCACTATCAACTCTCTTAGAATGGAAATTATCATAGAAATCTGTAATTTTGTTCTCTCAGTAGTTTAAGATGAAGGCAATGCAGGTGCAATTTTCCCTATTAGTCTTTGTAAAAATTGTACGATTTATGAGGGGAAAACCTATTTTTTAGCAGTCGGTAACTTGCTTAGATGGTCGGTGACCCCCTTTTTTTTTTTGCATATTTTTAATCCATATGTTAAGAGGTTTCAATCAACAAATTATAAGGAGAAACTGTAATTTAAATTTTATACCCTCGAGCCTCCTTAATTAAAGATAAAAACAATAATTTTTTTCCTACATCTGACCCTTCAGCATCTTTGTTGTCTTGCTGTATCAACAATTTCTAGTGAAGAAGCAATCAGTTTTCTCGAGAACACCATCCCTTGCAAACAGTTAATAAAGACAAACACACACACAAACGCACGCACATTTTCATACTATCCATAATTTGTTGTTCTTAATCTCATAAACCAGGTTTTAAAATAAGCTTGCTTTAAACATGTTTGAAAAAAAAAGAAAACAATGAAGCATACAATTCAATTGTCAAACTGTGATTGTTAAGAATTATATTATCTACAGCTTAATGTAATTAAGTTTGCGTATGTCCTTTCCAACAAATAATCTGAATCCTAGTATATAAAATGAGTTCAATTTATCTTGTTTTAGGCGCTTTATTGTTTAGAAGATATTGTGGTAACAAAACCTTTTTGTCTGTTTTAACGTCAGGAGAGGTGCAAACAAAGGATTTATTGTATCATAATCCATTATACCGTAAAATTTAATAGTGAAGAAATGTCGGTACTTAAACGTATTGTTTTCTTTCATTTGAAAAATTACTTTAATGCATATTTGTATATTTACAGGCTCACATGCAATCCCAAGAGATCAAGGAATGTCATGAAATAACTTCAAGCAGAATTATCAACAACCAAACAGCAAACGCATATCTACCAAACAATAGCTCAGCATCCATCGCAACGTGTTTCGAAGCTAATAACAAAGAACAAGAAACATCAGCACACAATAATAATGCAGAATCAATGCTTACATATAATGAAACATTGCCAAACTCTGAAATACCACATAATCATAGTATACACCTGACCGATTTAGATTTACGCTTTGGAAAAACAGAATGCGCATAACATGCAAAATAGATCGTCATCAAAATAAAGTTCTTGTACAATATAAATTTCATCGACGAACCTTTTACCTTAAATGAAATCTTAGATATCAAGATAAGAATTGTGTACGCCAAACACGACTTTCGGCTATAAAAGACTCCCCAATGACACAAAAAAAAAACATTTTATAGATATTTTATCATGTATTGTTGTATAAAATTAACAGGTTTTCTCTCAGATAGTTTCTGTAAAATATAGCTTCATAGTCTGCATACTGGTTTGTGATTTATTGAATAACGACATTTCTACCCTTAATGTTTGAAATCTTGAAATAAGTCATGTCTACTTAAAACTTTATACTCACGTTCGAAAAATTAAAAATTCGAAAATCATTATCTCGTAATTATATTTTAATGTATTGTGTAACTGTTGTCGCGACCTACAGAATCGACATCGTTGTTTCAAACGTTTACATATTTTGTTGGACTGATTTACATAATAATATCGAGATCGTTGCTTTTATTGTGAACAAGGATTAAGATAGCGTTACAATCAAACGAGTGCTTGACATGTTAGAGTTCAACAATTAATATAGTGTCTGTATATGCAGATAAAAAGGGGCCTAATTTTTATGAAACAAAACGACGAAAAGTTGAATAGAATTTTTTAGGACATGTTATAAATTGCATTGTTTAACTTTAAAAAAACGATTATCCTGTATAAGATGTGTTCATCAAGGATATCCACTTTCACCTTTGTTTTATATGACTGTGTAATTTTTAAATTGATGCATTGTAATTACCAACCTAAATGTGTCGGCCTGAATCTGAATGATGGCGATGAAAGATTCACAATTCAGTCAAAAAAAAAAAATTTTATAGCACTTTTGAGATTAATTTTGTTTGATATTGATCATAACGTTCACATATTATCCCCTTCATACTTTCATCCTATTGAACTTGAAAAAAAAACCATTATAGATACAGTGAAATCTGTCTCATTTCTTGACTTACGAATGTGACCTACTGAATTAGATTTACCACCGGGTTTGAACTTACATGAAGAACACAATGGGTGCAACATATTGATCACCTGAAATACCCTACGTTATTTGTTTGTGGAAATTCATTGCTCAACCTTTAGTTTTATATGTTGTGGTTTGCATACTGTTGTTTGTCTTTTGGTTGTATTTCGGGTTTTTTTTTTGCCATGGTATTGTCAGTTCGTTATCAACTTATCACTTTGATTATCGCTTTGCTTCCGTTCGTATCTGTTTCACAAAATTTACAATGATGGTCGTTTAAAAAACAAAACTTTGACCATAACCGTCATAATTTCCAATATAGTGATCTACCGATCGGGTTTGTACTTACATAAGCAACAAGACGGGTGTCATATTTGGTGCAGGATGTACCATATTTTTTGGAAGGACCTATGATCTCCCTTGATGTTGTAGGGGTTTGTGTTGCTAAGTTTTTTTGTTTTTTTCATATCAAAAATAAGGTGTGGTATGATTGCCAATGAGACAACTGTCCACCAGAGACCAAATAACGAAGAACTAAACCTATATAGATCACCATGATCACTATACGGTCTTCATCAATCAGAGCTATCCATAGCGCATAGCATATTATAAAGGGCCAAGAAGTTGAAAATTTTAAACAAATCAAAACTAACGGCCTTATTTTTAACAAATCGATTGACGAAAAACTAATATGATAAACAGTAGCAAACGACAACCCCTAAATTACAGGCTCCTAACAATGGACTGGCACTTTCAGAATGTGACGAGGTTAAACATGTTTTTGGGGGCCCAACCCTACCGTTGAGCAGTGGTTTCACACCACAACGTAAGAACAAACAATAACAATCAGTTGAAAAGGACTCCTCAGATTGATACAAATAACAAAACTAAAACGACTTACAAAACGTGTTAATATTATTTGCGTCAATTTGGGAAAACAATATCAATTTAATGAATGATGAAAAGAAGGATCAGCGTTTTTCAATTCAATCATTATCAATTATTGCAATTAATGTGTGCATAAGTACAAATGAAGAAATGCTTGTGTTTCTTATTTGTTTTTGTTGGGTTGGGGATTTCTTGATAGGGTATATGATTGTTCTGGTTTTTATTGATATTTGATTGATGATTAGTATTGAGATATTGCAATAATAATCCGTTTGTTTAACAGGCTTGATTTCACCAAGTTATAAAGTGTCAGTTGAATATAGTTTAGGGTGATAACTTTAAATAAATGAGAAACACACTGTCGAAAAGAGAATAGTACTAAAAGTATTTCTAAATGAATAATGTATGCATATATTAATATTTTGTTTGCTTAATGCATTTTCTACACAATATGTCCACATGTTAAAAATGCCATCAATCAAGGTTGGATTTCATATACATATATCTAAAACCTTCCTGTCACTGATGAAAGAATGATAAGCTACAATATGGAAGCCATCTTTTCCTTATCATACTGAAATATGTCACTATATGTTTACAAAATGTATAAGGTATGTATTTTTAGTTGCTAGTTACTCGCACACTGGGAAACTTTTTCTTTGGTGAGGCTTTTTCATTTCTTAATTGATTTGGCTTTGAAACCAATTGTCTTTGATAACTTAATACACTCCCTCGGTAAGAGCCAATGCTTCAGAGCGTTTCAATCCGAGGGGTTCACCGAGACATTTGTCCTGTTTTGACATGAATTATCATTTATAAAGTAATTTACTGTAAATTTACTATTTATAGAAATGTTATAATCATTCAGATTCGAAGCTGTCTTTCCACCCTAATAATTGGACATAGATAATTATTGAATTTTATGATTATTTGGGCTGTTCCAAATCAAGAACTACTGCTACAAGTAGGTAAACCGTGAATGATTCGTACGTCTGACGTGCTTATATCTTAAGCCTGAAATCTATAACGCTTCTTATGCAAATCTGATACAAATATAATGTATTTGTGGTTAGGTCACTAACCAACACTTTGCACTTTCGTTTAAACGGAATTACCACTTTTTTGTTTACTGTTTGATATGAACCAATAAAACACCACCACGTCACTAGACTTGACATAGAAGAGGAGTGTTTCTTGATTACAAGCAACCGGCGTAAGCGTTATATTTAGTCGGTTTTAAATATCATTATTTTCATGTAAAGCTTTCATTTAATCACTAAAAAATGTATAAAATATAAGATGCATGTATTTTCTAAAAGGGAAAATCCTAGTTTAAAGTCAATACTAGTCCTTATTTTCTGAAATTCGTTTTCTCAATCATTCACACTGTTCAGTGTCCAGTTCACAGTATTAAATTAATTTGCCCAGCCATTTTGATTGCATATAACATGATTTCTAATTTATGTATTTCAATTTCAAATTTTACCGGCAGTATTGTGAAATACAATTTCTTTTTAATCTGTAAAAACTATTTAAGATAAGATATTCGAGGTATTTCTAAAAAAAAATCAAATATAAGAATTAATCCTTATCTAAACTGATAAATAAATTAAAACATGATTTGCATAAGTGTCACATAAGGAGCAGCATTTGTGCATCCTTCCGAATCACGTTTTCAGTGGGATTCGTGTTGCTCACTCTTTTGTTATCTGTGCTGTATTTTGTATTACTGGTCTTTGTGTTTTTGTCGTCAATGCCTTTACATTGTCGGTTTTTCATCGACCTATCAGTTTCAATATCACTTTGGTATCTGTCGGCTCTTTTTTACATGATAACTGGATCAAGAAGATTCGGTTTCCCTGGTCTTAGTATATATAACCTTGTCAATTAATACATTTTTTTTTGTCTAAACGACATTTGTCATTTCGTGTGATAGTATATTGATTAATCATACTGCATAGACACATTTTTACTTTTGTCATGTTTGTTATGAACTTAATAATAAGCAGTAATATCGAAAACCAACCATTTAACAAAGTAAACCTTATATTTCAAATAAACAATACAATAACTTACATTCAAATATGTTAACAAAACAACTCTATATACCATAAATTTGTTTAATTTTGTTTAATTTTCCAGTTCCAATCCAATCGTGTCCAGTGAATAATCATAATTCCATGTTCACAGTTTGATTAATCCAACAGTTCAAAATAGTACTGTACATATCATCCACAAATATTTACCCACTAAATTATCATATATCCCATGGATGATAAATTGTTCGCAGTTATTGATGTCCGTAGATATTGCATCCACTGATGAATTTAATTAATCTAAAATATAATAGCACAAATGATTTTAAGATTGAAATGGAACAGTTCTCTGAGTGTGTTTCGATTTACTGGTTAAAATAGTGAGCATTACAGCATCTTTTCCGAAAGTGCCAGGATTGAACATGATTACTCGAGGGTAACAACCTTCTATATCACCTTCTGAATTACGTGTTAATCTAAATTATCATAATACATAAATGTTTTTTCATTGTTCTCTATGAAATTGTAAGCTGAATGCAATCAACTATGAGATCATGACATAATTACCTTACATTCATTAAAACAAAACTGAAGCAAGAATAATGTTTTTCGTTTACTTGACAGTCTATGGAAAAGGTCTGAGGCGAAACGTAGAACTTGAGCATTGTCTTTAAAATTATTGATGCATAAGTTCAATTCATTGTTCTTAAAATCATCAATTTTTATTGGTCTGCAAGGGAGGGCGACGTTATTAAATGTCTCACGCTGAGACATGGGAGTTGGTAAAAATGTATCCCTCGTATTAACCAATTAAGTTCTGGCATTTTAGCGTAAAGTGTGATAGCACATTATTGTCAATGTTCAGTCTAAATAATTTGTCCTAGTATATAATAGCAAAGGTACCACTCATTTTGTCATAATTCGTGTGTACAAACGTTGATAACAATACGTGACCATTAGTCGTTATATTTGACCTTTTGTATTTCAAACAAATAATTTTTGAAGAAAGCCATTAATTTCCAACACAAAGATTTGTTAACGAACATTTATAAGTTAATACATCTTTAATGTACAAAGTTGTTTAATTTCTAAGTTCTGATTAAACAGGAGGAAAATGACGACTAAAATTGTGTTATTCAAATAATAGCATATACTTCAAACTTTGCAACCGTACCATGTCTATCCCAATAATTCAAATCAAGTCCGACCTTTTTTGTTCCTACATTTGTAAGGCGTATCAGGACGTTTTTATTTAGATTGGTTGTGTTGTGACTGTTCTTGTCTTTTAAGTGCGTACTTTATCTATTATACGATGGTAAGTCAATAATCGTTCCAAATAACTTTTACAATGCAGAATTATGACTACATAGTTTCGTAAACAAACCTGTAATTTACATCCCGATTACAAAAATACTAGCATAAAACATGAGATGTTGTATGACTGCCAATGAGACAACTATACGTCCAAAGTTCAAATGACATGGATGTAAGGAATTATAGGCAACCGTACGGCCTTCAACAATAAAAACAACCATTACCGTATAGTCGAATATAAAATGCTTCGACATGAAAACTATGAAACGGTTCAATTGAGAAAATTAACGGCCTACTTTATTGCAGAACTATTTACGAAAAACGATTATGACAGACATGCACCAACAACAACAACTGAAATGCCTGCTCCTTACTTGGGACAGGCACATAACGAATATGGGGGACTAAAGATGTCTCTAAACTGGGACAGTGGTGTTACAGCACAACATTAGAACAAACTATAAAAATCAAACAATAACACAGACCGGACGTGACAGGATATGTTTACCTCCCTAAACCATGACAACACCAAAAACACAAAGTTCAGAACTTTGATTACTCGCAGTTATTGACAGCAAGCTAGTTCAAAGCAATAAACAACCATAAAGTAAACTGATGTATCTTAGACTTAAGAGTGTTTATATTCCAACCATGCAAGACGTTAAGTATGTATTTATATAGCATAAAGTCATTTGTGTTTAGTTTTTACTACTGATGTTTGCCTTTTCTTAGTAATTGGTTTCTTTTATCATGATATAATAAGTCTATATTCGACTAATGGTTTGCATTGCCGCTTGTATTTCTAAAGTATATTCTGGAATAACCGTTTCACAGATGATATATCGGATATGTTCCTTATGTCGTAACTACAATACCCTTCCCTTTTCACGAATGTGACTTACCGAATTAGACTATTTACCGGATTTGTAATAACATAAGCAACACGACGGGTGCCACATGTGGAGCAGGATCTGCTTACCCTTCCGGAGCACCTGAGATCACCCCCAGTTTTTGTAGGGGTTCGTGTTGCTTAGTCTTTAGTTTTCTATGTTGTGTCATCTGTACTATTATTTGTCTGTTTGTCTTTTTATTATCTTTGGCCATGGAGTTGTCAGTTTGTTTTCGATCTATGAGTTTGACTGTCCCTCTGGTATCTTTTGTCCCTCTTTTCTAGAACTTGAGAAAGTTTGACATTTATTTGTAACAACACTCAAGCTGAATCTCCTTCTGCCTTCTGATTCTATTTAAGCATAACGTTTTGGTGTCACTTATTGGTAGTTCAGGTTAATTGAAATTACAAATATATATGATTCAATAATATTTATTCAAATATCATCCATTTATTCTACCATAATTAGTAAGAATTGCTTCTATTAGAAGCGACAATCTTTTTTTACAATTTAGATTGGGCAGAACGAAGGAAGCATGGATGACTGGAACTTTCAAATTAGTTAATGTGATTCTTATATCTATTTATTTTCAGACAAATTTGGTATTTGTGGTCCTATTTTAACCCAACCTTTATAAACATAATGTTATTGTTCAGAAAACATTGCATTATTTTACAGGCTCATGTAAACAATATCAAGAATGGCGGGAACAGAATTAACCTTCGTGGAGAAGAAAGCATAGAAAACCGAAGTATAACTATAGGTCGTGTACCCTTGCCGCCATCTCAAACGATAAAGATTGGCAAAACTATACCAGACTTTAAGGACGATAACTACATTAAAATTCATCTGGATTCAACGTTGAGAGGAATGACAGCGGTTGTTCCATAAAAATTCAGAAAACACCGCCTTTAGGACAATTTAGAATTGTACAAACTAGGAGTAATATGGATGGGATCACTAACTTCAATATTAATGTATATTTCGCTATGAACATGATACATGTACATCTTGTATTGGTTCTTAAGTAATATAAGTACTTGTTTTTTGAAATTCATCTGAACACTAATACAGTGTTTCTTCAAAACGGTATTTTGTAAGATATTTTATAATATCTTAAATTGTTTGAAAACGAATTTGCTTATACTTAATTTTGGCAAAAACAATCTGTAAAATTGACACTATATGTCAAATACCTCACAACTGACATGTTGGTTCTACATTATTCATTGTATACCATATTATTAATTTTCTAAATAAATGTAATAAAGTTTTGATACGACTGAACAATTCCACACTCATTGCAATTTAGTAACTAGGAAACCTCCACCAATAGACTATTTTCATATTACCGAATTTTGACTCAGGATTAAATCATTTTTCAACAGGTTACCTTTTCTGTGGTTGGACATTCTGGTACTCGGTCAAGTAAGAGCAACCAAAATAAGTAATATCAAACATTTTACCGGTGTAATTTTAGGGAAAAGTTAACTATTTTCCGACGAGTGTGTTGTGTAGAGAAAATTTGAATCATTTCTTTTTTCCCCTGAATTGAAAGCTTGGTTTTACTTCTTTACCTTGCTCTTACCTTACTTGGTACCAGGATGTCTTACCAGGGAAAAGGAAACATGCAGAAAAATTATATAATCCGGAGTCAAAAGTCGGTAATATGAAAATAGTCTATTGTACAGTATAAAAGAGAAGATGAATGGAAGTCGTATTTGCGTGAATAGGTCAATTTATGGAGGGTTTTTTTAAAACACAAAACGCAGAATTTCACAGCATATCTATCACTTGTAAATGAAGTTTAGTTTAAAGCGGTAACATTGAAGTAAACTTCTCCTAAAAATTCAATAAATTAATAAGTCATGTTCAGTCTTTCCGTCAATCGTTAGACTTGTCCACTGCTGTTCACTAGCTGATCCGACAATCTATTATAATGTTGATATTTGAAGGTTATTAATAACTACTGATCAGATCAAACATAAACTCAAGAGATCATAATTGAATACAAGCGGAGTTTTTAAACAGTATTGGATATACCGCAGTGGATAAGTTTGACCAAAAGACTAAAATTACTTATGATTTATTGTAGTCTTTTTAAAGCTATTCACATCAAAATGTTAAATTCATATCATAATTTGTATCCTAATGTATAAACAGCCCGCAAAGTGTATTACATGGGTACCCAACCCTTTAACTAAATTAGATTTGGCTAGTTTGATTTTCATTAAAGTTTGACAAAATATTTACCTGTTGAAAAAAATCAGAAAATTTCAAAAAGGTTTACAGGAATAGTTTCGTTGGAATCATAGCATTTTGACAATCACTAATTTCAATCTTTGAGAAACTTAATTACTCTTTACTAATAGTATCAAATTAAAACGTTCATTTGATTTTTAAAGGGTTATCTCCCTAGGTGTTCTGCACCCTCTTTAGCAAAAATAGTATATCTTATGATTGGGTTTTGGCTCACGGAAAAATGTAATCCAATACATCAGACTTAAGTTTTATGACATAAAAAAAGTTTAAAAAAAAATATTGAAAAGCAAAACTGAAATATTTTGCCATCTATGGCTTTAGGTAAACACTTTTTGAATGGTCTGATATTTTGAACAATTTATTTACACACAAAACCATTTCAATAATATTTCATGCTAGCACAAGACCGATGATTACATGACTGGTTATACCCTCGGGGAACAGATATCCACTAGCATGGGCATGGAAATCAAATTAAGCCCTTTGTGCAATTGTAAACGGGAGACTGACTACTGGATTGAAATGATAACGAGATGCAACACGACCGGTTACAGAAATTAGCGATGCCAACGATAGAACAATGACTTAGACCTACTAACCTGCCTGAGAACTTTAACTCAACTGGTAGATTAGACGCATGTTCTATGCAGTTATTTACAAATTAAATGATTTCATGGTGGAATACACGCAATTTTATTAATTCAGCGGATATTGTCAGTTCGACAGTCTGACTCTCACTGAAGTAAGAACTTCAGAAAAAATATGAAAATGCTATTTTTTTTAAACGCCATTTCGTCCAAGGTTAAAATTATACGTGTTGTTTTAATTTTTTTAAAAACAGAGATGTAACTGTCTAATTCCTTAAACTTACCAAATAACATTAATATTATGAGGATTGATTCCACTTCCAATATGCTTCTAGTTCGTCTTCTCTTTCATGACTTATATCCGAAAATGTTTTGCATCATATTAGAAGCGATAATACTCATTTCTGTTAGACATATATGTGAATATATCAAAGATCAAATTGCAATATTTGTTTTTCTTTAAACTATTCTTTTCCAATCAAAAAATTGTTATCGGAACGAACGTATGGAGTATATGCAATAGTCTATTTATATTAAGTCAAGAGGAATAACAGATAGAAAACTAAACAAAATTTTACCTTTTTAAGAATGTAAATCCATTCATCTGTATATTTGTCGTCTTTTAATTATTATCTCATCACACGAACTAAACCGTACATATAGCAAACCGATGTTATATCATGCTTTAATGTAAATTGATATATAGCTCCTTTTATTAGTTTTTTTTTTGGAATAAAATACAATAAAACTGTTGATACTTCACATTGTTTTTCATTGTTCATAAGCACCAAGTATTATAGTTATTTTTTCGCTGTGCACTCATAGTGTGTGAAATTGAAGTCAGACTTGTTTCAATATTTTTCAATTTAATTATTTACTGTCAATGTATATACTCATTGCGTTCCTCTCTTAAAAAAGTTTTTTCAAATTACCTGTCGTTTTGATTAAACACATAACAACATTTATTAGTTTTAGTACATGGCATAAACTCGATAACATCAATTTTAAAAATTAATCACACCGTCAATACATATATACCCAATTTTATTAGTATCTTCAAATACCACAAAAACTAATTTCACAATTTTCATATCATTTGGTTAATGACATCTACACCATTTATCCGTGGTATGCTGTTTCTTAACGCCTTAGTAGATTATTATAATCAATACTTATTGGGTTTTTTCTTCATTGAAGACATTTTCTCATACAATTAATCTGTTCTTATGAAAAATAAATTATTGGTATTAAAAGAAGTCTTTTAAATTTTAAATGTGTTCAAATGCTTGTAGGGTCAGCTATCATGTATTTCCCCAATTATATTATAACAAGGGCTTTTCAATATAATTACCATTTTATTTTTGCCGTACGTGGTAATTTGAAATTTTGGAAACAAAACTTTAGAACATATTCTAATGAAATATTTATCGATTATTACAAGGCATTTTCCATATTGGCACTGGTATCAGCCCTAGACTCCCATATCAAGCGAGAGGGCTTTAGCCTGAGATCTTGATATGGGTAGAGGGCTAATACCAGGGTCAATATGGAAAATGCCATTTTATATTCTATTTATCACATATTTTCAAGCTGTAGAAAAATGAAAGCATGTATCGAATTATGTTTAATATTTTCAACAAAAATTCAAAAAGAATTTGAAGAAAAAACATTAAAAAAATGTATCCCAGTGAGTTAAGAAAGTTATTTGGAGAGTTTAACAAATAATTCTTTAAAACAATACACATTATTTCTCAGAGTTATAAATGTGAATTGTTACATTTCCAATAGATGTGTGAGGAAAATGGAAAACCTGGAACTATTTACACTTGATTTTTATAATTTTTTAATGACCGTCACATTTGGGGAAAAATTAGACTGTTTATTCTTCGGCCTTTTATTTTAATGAGATACAGCAATGGTTAGAAGTTTGCATAACTTAAAACATGGACATATGATCGTTTGCATCATTTGCCATCTTGTTTACAAATAATTTTTGATTGACAGGTTACCGGAAGTCAAATTCGGGGGCACGATTTGGATTTTCGAGGGCTGATATAGATATTGGCCCCGAGGGCAAATAACCAACCTTGACTTCCGGCTATTATTGGCCATCCCAAAAACGTACATATTAGTACAAAATGTTTGATAAAAAAGCATATCAAAAATGAAATCCAGGGCAAATTCAATTCAATGAATTATAGGGAAACAATTATACAACAGAAATTGGAAGCAACTTCTACGGAAGTTTGATTGATACTGCATTTTAAATTTCGAAATACATACTCAACAGGAATTATTTTTTTAACTTTCGTGGAATATCAATAACAATGTGTACACATAAGTCATGATAAAGTTAACAATACGCTATGCTTAAAACAGACACACATATTGACATTCATTTAAATTTTACAGAAGGCATCACGAGTTGGTTGACTGATATATAATATCTGTTTAACAGATGACGACGGATCTGTTCTAATTGTCGTAGCTACAACCTTTCCCTTTCCTCCGAATGTGACCTACCGAATTAGACAGATCACCGGGTTTGTACTTACATAAGTAACACGACGGGTGCTACAAATTGAACAGAACCTGTTTACCTTTCCGGAGCACCAGAGATTCTTGGTTTTCTACGTTGTTATTTGTACTGTTGTTTCTCTCTTTCTTTTATACCAATAGCATTGGCAGTATGTTTTCGATTTGTGAGTTTGAATGTCCCTCTGGTATCCTTCGCCTCTCTTTTTCTAATTAAATTAGTACGGGATTTATTACCTTATATCCTACCAGCAATGCATTTTTAGGACTTGAAAATGATTGTTGGTAGTGAAATGTTTAAAATAAAATGACAAATTCATACAAGCTTTACTTTTAAAAAACACTTACTTTTGAATAAAAGATATTTATAAACATTTTGGGTATAAGTTATAAAGACCCGTACATATTTATGTAAATATCGAAGTCTTGCTGTTCTGTATCAGTTTCAAAGTTCAGGTAAGAATACCTGGTTAACCAAGTAAAGGATGAATTTAATGTTATCATACAAAAAATTTAAAAGACAAAGCAAGATTTTTTACGATGCAAGGTTAGCATGTTGTGCAACAACCGTCTAATATTCATATTTTTTTTGAAAGATTGTATTCTTTGAATGATGTCTCCAAGATTGTCCCAAGTTTCTTGTATGTATAACATTCCCCAAAACAAAAGTTGTAGCCTACCAAAAGAACTCTATTCAAGAGTCACTTAACCCTGAATAATTTATTTCTCGTTTTATTTCATCTGTGCCTTATCCATGATTTTCATTAAAAATGTTCACCATATAATGGGATCTTTTTATTGTTTGTTTCAGAATTACACCTTACAGCCTACCAAAAGATCGCTATTTTAGAAACACATACCGTAGTCGCCGATTATTTGGATCATAGTTCTAACGGCGTCATATTGGGAAATGAAGATTTATAAAAGAAGTCATTTTTTATAATTTCACATCTTCATCCCTAAACAATGAATAAAGTATGGATTTTTTTCTTTTTTTTTTTTTATTTGTGCCTTATCCATGATTTTTATTAAAGAAATTCACTGTAGGATGGGTTATTTATACTGTTTATGATAACACATTATATAGGTATGTTGGGTGTTGATAGGTTGGTAACTAGTGTATTTTTAAAATTGTATTTTGTCGAATAAATCTATACTATTAAATGAGAAGACCACATTTTTTGTGTCATTTCTCTTCATTCAACAATAAATTAATCATCAAAACTTTGTATCCTATAGGTACCATGCATAGTCGCATTTGTCATCCTTGCTTATTCCCGTTGGGTTATTTTAGGAGGAAAACGAAAATAAAGGCGTATGGATATTGTTTCCGTCATCGGATGGACTTTTTGTTATAGACAAGACTTCCGTTCAGAACTGTTTAAAAAATACACATAATTTTTTTATGGTACGCGGGGACAGAACAATTGTTTTCGTTTGTCTGTATACTCTGAACATACATACATGTATACCATACATAAGATTATTTGCTATTTATTAGTAATTCCAAGTTGACTATCAACGGCGGTCATATATTATTTAGAGATTATAGTATATAGTTATCAAATGTACCAGGCTTATACGTTTGATACGTCAGACGCGCGTTTCGTCTACATAAGACTCATCAGTGACGCTCAGATCAAAATAGTTAAAATGCCAAACATGTTTAAAGTTGAAGAGCATTGAGGACCCAAAATTCCAAAAAGTTGTGCCAAATACGGCTAAGGTTATCTATGCCTGGGATAAGAAAATCCTTAGTATTTCGAATAATTATTACTTTTGCAAACAGTTAATTTATAAAAAAAAAATGACCATATAATTGATATTCATGTCAACACCGAAGTGCTGACTACTGGGCTGGTGATACCCTCGGGGACGAAACATCCACCAGCAGTGGCATCGACCCAGTGGTGTAAATAGTTATCAAAGGTACCAGGCTTATAATGTTGATACGCCAGATGTATGTTCATAGTACATGTATACAGAAAACGCGAAAAAAAATTAAATGAATAGAAACCAAAAAAAAATGGATTTTGAAAAAAAATGGGGAAGGCTAAAAAAATTGTCATGTCCCTAGGTACCTATGAAATTTGATACATTCCACAAAATCTCTAATCGTAAAATCTTAAACAAAAAACCTATACTACAACAGTTTATATACTTTCAACAACGCTCTAAATGCCCTTGTTCTAGTATCGTTTATATTTCAGCATTGCCAAGATATATGCAAAAGGATATGCCTTTCTAACCTTTTCGGTTGTGTTATTTTCCAAAACGAATATGCCTTATGTTGTGTGTGTTTAATAAATGCAGTGTTACGATAATGTATTGTAGTAAAATAATGTTTGATAATCGGAGTAAAAAAAAAGATCATGGAAGATATTTTCAGGAGAGGCATTTGCAAACAAAAATCAGTCTTCAGAAAGGAATTTCTTGGTTCGATAGCATATGGTATTTTGAACCCCTGAAAATTGAACTTTGTGATCAAAACACCAAATACCATACATAAAATTAACCAAATAAAGACAACAGTAGTATACCTCTGTCCAATGTGTCAATTCTCATAGCAATAAATATGACCCTCCCTCCTCTGGAAAAAAGAACACCCTTGTATTTCATTAAAATGAAAATCAAATGTAAAATGTACATAGGTTAAGAAATTTAAAGGTAAAGGTATACTGATGGGGAGGGTTACATTTTTCAAGGTAAATGGTTCCAAATACCATGCCTGGGTAAACATGTTTTAGAATATTTTCTAACATGTTGTATTCTTACCCAGTACTTATTAATGCAGTATTACTATATAATGAAATAATGGAAATAAATTTGAAAATCTGGATGTATAGCTTGCTGTTCGGTCTAGACCAATGCTCCGTGTCGTATTTTGACCTATACTGGTTTACTTTTACTCTTTGTGACTTGGATTGAGAGTCTCGTTGGAACTCATACCACATCTTTTTATATATATAAAGATGGGTGTTCAATTTTCCATTATAGTGGTTCAATATACATGTACAATGTCTAAGTAAAAACCCTTAAAAAATCTTTTCGTACATGATATATCCCTTCTTAATATTTATAATGTAGTTTGAATAGATATAACAATTTAAAAATCTGACGTCTATAGAGGGGCTTAAATTTTCCATAATGTCGGGTTCAATTTACATGATAGAGGGGACAAAATATCATGGTTGAGTAAATTTGTTTACAAATATTTTCTTTTGTTTTATTCCTACAACATAATATAGCTATGACAATTTAAATATCTGAGGTCTATTGCGGGGGTTAAATTTCCATGGAAGGTGTTTCAAATACCATGGCTGAGTTAAAAGCTAAAACATCTCTTCTTTCTATTCCTTCCAGTTACTCAGCTAACTATGTATACTATATGAAAAAGTTCAATATACAGTAGCTGAGTAATAATGTAAACATTTTTTTACAATGTTTTATTCCTATCAAATACTAATAAATGCATTATTACTATATTATGTATATAACATAGTAGAAACATGTATGATAATCTGAAAAGCTGAGTCCTAAAGTGGGATAAAATGTTCCGTGGTAGGGGGTTAGCAATACCATGCCAAAGTAAAAACGTAAAATAAAAGTCTTCCATATTTTATCACTACAAAGTACTTATTAAAGCATATTTACATCATAACTACATTATATGACATTTTATATCATTCCAACATCATGATTGGTCAACACTTTCATGACTTTAATACATTTGTATGTTATGATTAACACTTTTTGAATTTATATCTGATGACAACAAAAATAATCAATAGAACAGCTAAAAATTACAAAAACACACAAAAACGTAAAAACGTTTTGTGATACCCTAGTAAGGAATGGAGCACTGATCTGGTGATGACAACAGTTGTTTTAACCATTACTACCAGGGTTTAATAACAGGTAATTTCAGCATGAATATGTATGAATAAAATATATACAATTGCCTTTATATAGGGTACTAATATATTAATACCAGAGACAGCTACCAAACTCAGAAGATAACCATGAGCCATCTAGAGGGCAACATTGAATACATCTTTCATTAATTATTTGTGGAGTTTAAATGACGAAAATGCGTTTTGAATAACGCACTTCGTGGACACTACCAATGCATTTCCTAAAAAGTCGGATGTTTCTTTTTTGTAATTCTATTGGGGTGTAAAAGTGATGACCGACGCATTTTTTTTATAAATCGTGGGTGGACTTTGTGCTAGCATGTGCGCAAGATCAACGCTTTACGATCCTGTTGAATTACAAAAGGAAGCATTCATTTTTTATGATTACATTTTAATGTTACAATCATGAAATAATTAAGAATCTCTCTGTAATTTAATCGGGCTAACGGAAGAACATAGTGTATTTTATACATTCTAAAAACGATCAAAGCGTTTACACCACTATAAAACTTTAGATAGAAGCATTTAATTCTTATAATATCATGTTACGCTAGAATCATTTAATAACGCAATGTTTACAAATGGATTGTTTTTCTTTGCACGGTTTTAACATTAACGGATAATATTTGCAGTCAAAGTTATCGTATTTATAAACGTGAGTGTTAGAGTGCCTAACCATTGTTGTCAACAAATCTTATTTACGGATTCTAATTATACACACATGTAATATATTTAAGCTTATAGAATTACACAAATAAAGCACATTTTGATAATTCAACCATGACATGAAGAGTTAAATCAACCAAAAAGAGAGGCGAAAGATACCAGTAGGACAGTCAAACTCATAGATCGAAAATAAACTGACAAAGCCATGGCTAACAAAGAAAAAAGACAAACAGACAAATAATAGTACACAAGACACAACATAGAAAACTAAAGACTAAGCAACACGAACGCCACCAAACACTGGGGTTTATCTCAGGTGCTCCGGAAGAGTAAGCAGATCCTGCTCCACATGTGGAACCCTTCGTGTTGCTCATGTTTTTACAAACTCGGTAAATATTCTAGTTCGGTAGGTCACATTCGTGAAAAGGGAAGGGGATTATAGTTACGACAAAAGGAACATATCTATATAATCTGTGAAACGGTTATTCCATAACGGTCAACCAACTCGTGATGGCGTTCGTACAATTTAGAAGTATCTTTTATCTCTAGTTCGATAGGAAAGATGCGTTCAACATAGTCACCAAATTTTAAATTATCAAATGAGAGAACCTCATATATGTAGCGGATAGTAAAGTTAACGGATGTTGCTAACTTCTTATCTTTCTTCCTCAGAAGTTCCTATATGGAGTCAACCTCATAATAATAAAGGAACAAGTCCGCAAGAAGAGGGACACAATTGGTTCCCATTGGAATGCCGACAGTCTGTTGAAAAACACGTCCTCCAAACGTAACTAAATGTTGTCAATCGAGTAATCAGGCATCTTGATAATTTCAGAGAATTTTTGTTTGAATCAGAGTGATTCTTTACAAAGTAGGATTGGCAGTTACCAATAACTTTGAAGCCCGGCTTAGATTGCTGATTAAACAGATTTTAATAATTTAGAAAGAGGTTCCATGGGGCACTTGAAAGACCCAGCAATATACCGTTGTTTGTAAGGACACTTATGTAGTTCAGGTATCTAATACAGTGAAGGAAGATCCAGTTATTCATCTTTGGTTGAAATTCCAAAGAAACATAGAACAGACGACCTATGATTATCCAGGATTTCCTCTTTGGTATGTGTCGTGAGGGTATATGTTGGGTTTCCAAGTGAATTTTCAATACCTAATTCATGTATCAAGCAGTTTATGGAATGATATTTACACACAAAAACGATGTTGTTATGTGCTTTATCTGTGGGGAAAACAACACATTTGTCATGGAGGTAGGACAAGTGTTTTGCAACATTTTGGTCTTTAAAGATTGACGAAGAATGGGTATTTATAGACCCATTCAGTTTCTTAATTCTGATTTGTATCAACGACCTCAAAGCCTTAATTAATTCGGAAAGAGTATCTACGTCTTCTTTCTCGAGTTTAGCCCATTGCCTGGCATAATCCTCGACTGATCCATCAGTATTCTGAAGTTGTATTTCCAATTGATGGATTTAGGCTCACGATATTTCGGACCTCTGGTCTGTATTTCTATTCATTGTTGTATAGGGAGCATGTACAGTTAAATGCATTTTGTAAGGAAACAACACTTTTGGAATTTATAAGAATTAAAAGCTTTTTTTGTAATTCTATTTCGGTGTAAAGCATTGACCAAGATTCACTTTGTATGGAGTACAGGAGTGATGAAATAAAAATAAATGTTCGAACCATCAATTCGATTCTGATCCCATTAAACAAAAAAGAAGCATTCAATTTTTATAATTACATTTTAATCCTACAACCATGAAAGTTCAAGTTTTCCAATGTTGTGACGGGAAGCACGTGTTGCAATACATGTTGCATTTTATTGAGAAATACAATGTATTCTTTCAGAATGCGGAGCGATTGTTGTCAGCCAATTAAAAGTACAGATTCTTATGAAACATTTATGTATTAAAATACAAAAATATGCATTCTATTCTTATATTATGGTGCTTTATAAACATTGCACAATGTCATGGTTTCTCGGACTGGTAATGACGTCTTTAATCCATTGAATGATGAATGTGTACTTCAATTCAATTCAGTGGACGAACTGAGACAGATCATTTATATGACAGCCTTTAGGATTAACAAGTCAATTGGAAGTTACAAATGTCATTGTTCCGTACAAGAACAAAAAGCATTGCTTTGTCAGTACTTTTCGATTGTAACTTTGCCAGCCCTCTGTCGGTGTCTGGTACTATTGATGGTGTAACATTCTAATTATGATGACCACCATATCAAGAGGACGGACGCTTGTGTTTATATTTTGTAAAAGACGTGTTATAATAAAGGAGTATATAAAGAATTTTTCACAACCATTATTCCATTTATAGAAACTCGATCTGTTGATATTTGTAGTATAAGAGAGGGACGAAAGATACCAAAGGGACAGTCAAACTCATAAATCAAAAATAAACTGACAACGCCCTGGCTAAAAAAGAAAAAGACAAACAGACAAACAACAGCTCACAAGGCACAATTATTAAACCAAAGACGTTCAACAAGGTGGTGTTATTTTTAATGGATGAAATGTTATCAAGAAAAGTATTAACTTATTGATATTATTTAGGAATAAATGACACCAAAGGAACAACTCATCAAAGATTTTTTTTCATCAATGTCATCAAACATTAAGATAGTTTATTCTTTTAAAATCTTATGACATCTAGAAAGAGACGATTTTAGGCGCTTCTGATGATCTTGAATAATGATGGTCATGTAAAAAGATGCTAGGATATGCAAGGCTTATATCTTGCAGAACTCAAAAAGTGTCACGTACTATGTATTATCGAAAAAAAACAATTTTGATTGTATGTTCTCAATGGGTAATATGAAATATTATAAATATATACTTACATTTTAGAAAATATACTGTTACTAGAAGAAAAAACAGAGAGAATTGTTATGTTAATCTTAGTCCCAAATTTTAAATTTATGGTTTTTATTCCAAGGGGAAAGTAATATTAAATATTTGCTTTTGAACCTAATTTAACATTTATTTAAGACTAAACATATATCTAAAATTTTACAATGTATCCATAAAACAATTATATCATACAACTAAATTATAATTGGCCCAATAAACGTTGTCACTAAGTATTAATTCTATGTAATAAAAAATCTTCGTATGATCCTAAATAATGCTGGTTCTTTGAGAAAGATCTTAAAATGACGTCTCGTCATACGTTATAATTTAACAATAAAGTTAATATAAGATTGATTGACTTTTATTTATGCCTCAATTTAAAAACAAAATAGAGAAACAACACATTAACACATTACGGTTTGTATATTAACTTAAGGACGGAATGCCATATTGATTGATTTAATCGAAAGATGAAGAAATGACACACAAAAAAACAAGTCCTCTCATCTATTTGGAAAGACGTATACCGCAAATGGTGATTTTTATACAAAAAAAGAAAAGACACCTAATAATAATCTTTGAAATAATTCAACTTTTTCCTTATGACCCAGTTTCATTGAACGACAGAACGGTAGTGTGAAAGAAATCAAAATAGTTCCCGAAACATGACAGAGAAGACTCAAAATTGTACACATTGAACCTTCTCAAAGAACTGTAAAAGGTGCTCCATTATCAAAACACAGAGTGCAAACTCATTTAAGCATCATTGGCTTTAGTGATAATAGGTCTTGTCGTCTTTGTCTATTGTCAAGTTGTGCACTTCTGGCTTTCATTGATGCTGGTTATCGATATGTTTAACTTAACGTAATGTACCGATGTCCAATGTACCAAAACAAATCTGGTCAATATATAACGATTCAAATATGAGTGACCGTTCATACTGATGATTATTTTTATGAATATGATATAGAAATCAAATACAATATGTATAAAAGTTAAAATCGCATTCATTTTTGTTATTTTCAGATTATGGTTATGCATATTGTACTATACAATAGTAATTCGATCTAATAAAATTATATTATACAGCATTATATACTGGTTGCATTTTTAAGCACTATGCTTTCTTATATATCATAAAGTATCATTACGATAGTTTGTCCTCAAATTTCATAAATTTTTTAACATTTAAGTTTTTCATTCAACCAAAATAAATACAAAACTTTTCAAAGAAGAGCAAAAAATAAAAGAGGGATATTCAAACTCATAAATCATAAATAAACTGTCAACGACATGGCTAAAGAAGAAAAGACAACTGCCTGTACAAACAATAGTAAACAAAACACAACTTAGAAAACTAAAGACTCCACAAAAAAACCGGGGATGATCTCCGGAAGGGTAATCAGATCCTGTTTCACATGTGGCACCCGTCGTGCTGCTCATATTAGGAAAGACCCGGAAAAAATTCGGTAGGTCACATTCGTGAAAAGGGAACTGGATTGTAGTTAAGACATTAAAAAACATATATCCGGTATCATCTGTGAAACGGATATTCCATAACAGTCAACCAACTCGTGAACGCGTCCGTAAAATTAACGAAGAGATGATTTCAACTTCACCATTTGGAACTCTTGGTTTAATAGCTTCCTTGAGAGCAGCAACCCTCTATCAAGGAAATCATCATAGGAAATAAAAGCCCGGGAATATCTTATCAATTGGGAGATATATAATCCGTATTCAAGCGCTACTGGAATGTTGCTACATATAAATGGAAAGTTCACAATTGGAAGCTGAACCCATCTCTTTTGTCGTAAAGTTTCGTTTTCAACGACCTTCATTGTCAATTTTAGATGTAAGTCAAGATATGAGGCAGATCTACCTGTATCATGTTTATCTGTTGTATCCTTTATCTCAAGTTCGATGGGATAGATGCGTTCAACAACATAGTCACCAAACTTTGAATTTTTTGTGAAAGAACATCATTTATATAGCGGAAAGTAAAGTTAAAGGATATTGCAAACTTCTTTCTTCCTAGGAAGTTTCTGTATGAAGTCAGCCTCATTAAAAAAAAAGAGAACAAGTCGGCAAGAAGAGGAGCACAATTAGTTATAATGGGAAAGCCGATAGTTTGTTCAGAGATTGTTTTTTCTTTGAATCAGTGATTTTTTACAAAGTATAATTTAGTCCTCCTAGGAAAAGATATATTACTTGTATCTACGTTGGTCATTCCTTTTTATGAAACATAGCAATACCAACTCTTTCAAGTTGTGTTTTAGTTTCGCATGGGGGTTACTTGTGTAAAGTGTAGAAAAGTCAAATGTTTTAATACTATTGCAAGATGAAAGAGTCTTAGATTGTATGTACTCTAAAAGATCTTTGGAATTTTAAACTATGTTTGATCAACTCAAATCGCTTCGTGTGATTACATTTGGCGATTGGATCCATAAATAATAACAAATACATATATCAACAAATCTAGCAACCTTTGAATTTTTTTGATTTTGTAACTTGCAATTGAATCACAAACAATATTGACTCTTGTGTCTTTATTGCGAAAACATTTACTTTTTCAGAAATGAAAGAAATTATTTAGTCATTAATATTTAATTATATTATGTACTGATATTACTTACATAACCTACCATTGCTATGAACATAAAGTTACTTGACATTGCTTTATTCAATTTTACTTGATTTCAGTAACTACTATTCGTTTTAAGTTAATCAGAATTATTTTTCAAATTAATTAAATGTAGTAAAACTTAGTGATATTCCTCTTGATTATTTGATAAAATCAACAACCTAATGCTCAATAGTCTTTGGGAATATAACCTCTAGAACATAAAACATACTTGAGTAGGATAAGTTAAATTACTGATAGTACTTATAGTTAAAAGTTAATCTAAAATTTTGCAACTTTCAAAATAAGTATAGCGTCTGCCGTGAAGATTGCATTTCACTTTGAATTGATATAACGGAATTAATTTGGTGTTTGGTACTTAGCTAGCTGACATGCATTTTAAAATTGTCTCACTCCTGGAGTTTTTGATTATACATAACTGAAAACATATATGACTTAGTGGCACCAGATATCACCCCAGTCTTTAGTTGAGCTCTTTTGATCAACTTTTAGTTTTATGCTTGGCTCAATTAGTGTGAATAATAAACAATGAGAGGATTTGTTTTCATTAATACAGTAGTTTGTTTAGAGTATCTTGTTATGTTAGGACGCAAAAGAAGAATTGTCATAATTTTAGATATCAAAGGGATCCTTAGTAAAGAAGGAAATTACTATGCTCCAAAAATCCAATTTGACGGATGATCTATCTCCATAAACTTATTTCATAGAACAATTGTGTGTGAAACCTTTCTTATCAGTCTTTAATTCTATGTAACTTTTTTTTATCACTAGAATATATATTTTAGTCTTCTATGGTCAATTTTAACTTCACACCAGTTACAGTGAATTAGAGTGATTAAACACAAAATGTCTAGACTTATATAGTGTTTGAAATAGAGAGGCAAAAGATGCTAAAGAGCCATTGCAAAGCAAAAATCGAAAACGATGAAAACATTAGCCGACTATAAGACAAAATAAAGAAAAATTTAAGACTGAGCAACACGTTACCCCCAAACAATTTTTTGTTTGTTTTAGAAGTGGTTTCCAGTTAATTCAGTTTTGTTTACATCTTCCCCTTGAAGGCATTCAGTACTTCTTTGCTGGTATGGCATCAACGTATATATCATTTGCACGATGATATAAATTTGGACAGGAACTTTACAGAGTAATTAATATATTGTTATATGTTATGCTTTTTTTAGTTTAAACAATATTTATTAATAGTTTTCTTCATATGTGTAATATTATTGAGGTGTGTTGAGAAAAAGCAAAAGCAATGCCGATTCTGCAGCCTTTTCGTGGTATCATTAACACCGAAAACTGAAAGTCATGTACAATTATTCCTAAAATAGGACTATAAGGCGACATAGTTTTGGATTATGATAATTCTTATTTTGTGAAGAACCACACTGATTCTACCAGAAAATATACTGAAGATGATATTATCAAAATGCTGGACTGTTTGATCGACAATATATTTGTTGAGTTTGGAGAATTGATATTTCAACATACAGTTGGTATTCCAATTGGTACTAATTGTGCACCCCTACTGGAGGATTGGATTGTGTGCTCATATCTAGCAGAATTCAATCAGAATCTTCTTAAAGATAAAACGAAAAAGCACCTTGCGATATTCTTTAATTTTACTTTCAGATATATTGATGATGTCCTATTACTGAATTACCCATATTTCAGCCAGTACTTACATCTCATATATCCCAGTGAACTTGAAATTAAGAATACTACTGATGCTAGAAGGACTGCTTCATACCTTGGTCTCTTCCTCAATATTGACACCGGTGGACGACCTCACACTAAAAACTATGACAAACGGAACGATTTCAACTTCCCAATTATCATTTTCCCATTTCTCATTAGTAACATACCCTCTGCTCAATCGTATGTTGATTACATATCTCAGTTGATACGTTATGCCTGTGCATATTTACACTATAATGACTTCATATACAGGAGCGTGCTCCTTACGCACACACTACTCTAACAAAGTTAAGAACAGGAAATATTAAAAATGACTCTATGTACATTTTATGGACACCATCACGATATGGTTGATCCATAGGATGTGTCTGTGTTTTAACTAACTAAGGACATTTTTACCACGTCTTAAATTGTGGTTAACCATTTAAGTCGTTTGGTCTTTTCAGTACCCAACGTGACCTACTCCCGAATATGAATGATTTGCTGAGTGTGAATTCGCATTGCTATACAACGTGTCTCAGTATTTGTACATACAACATTCATGTATTTAATTATGATGTTATATTTGTAAATAAAGGCAACAGTAGTATACCGCTGTTCGAAATTCATAAATCGATTGAGAAAAAAACAAATCCAGGTTACAAACTAAAACTGAGGGAAACACATCAAATATAAGAGAACTACGACACAACATTAAAATGTACCACACACAGAAACGAACTATAATATAACAAAAGCCATTTTCCTGACTTGGTACAGGACATTTTAAGAAAAAAAATGGTGGGTTGAACCTGGTTTTGTGGCTAGCCAAACCTCGCACTTTTATGGCAATGTTAAATATAACACTAAAATGACACCATTACATGACATGAATACAGTACAACATTACGGACAGAGAATTACGCAAATAATCAATACAATATAGTACATTTGGCCAACGAAACAACAGAAACACTGAAGTGAACAAACAACAAACGACAATGCAACACTCACAGAAACAAACTATACGATAACAATTGTCATTTTCCTGACTTGGTACAGGACATTTTTAAGAAAAAAATGGTGTAATTCTGATCGGATATTGTTTTGTGTCTTATCGTTTGTAGTTGTAATTTGTCTTTATATTCGTATTTAAAAGTATAGGTTAATTAATCACCCAGTTCATTTATATGATTTTTGTTTAAAGCAACTATATTCACATTTCATTCATTTGAGTGATCCTTATGTTGAGTAAGCTTTTTCCTTTTTCCTCTACCCCAACGTAGCCAAAAGCAAAGAGATATGTGTCGCTAGCAATTACTTCTGAATTGACTGTTATCATAATCATTAGCATCATAATGGATGAAATTATAAATGCATCCATAAAAAAATAAGTGCTGATATTTATCTTGAGTTTACTGCATCCTTTTTACTTTCTCTGCTCTTTAGTGTCCTTTACTTTGTAAATTATGTGAATAGTGAATAAGTCCAATGGATTATTTTAGAAAGTCAAATTTCAAGTTATCTGCTACTGTATCAAATCATCAGAAATTTATAAAATTTAGAGTATATTTCCGACGTCTATTTGTCTTTCAATATGCAGAATTTGATGGCATTGTCTTGTTCTGCTTTCAAGATATTTCGTTTGCATTTTCGACAAATAAAATAAGAACAAGGAGTCGGTTTCACAAAACAGATTACAAATAAAATTGATAGTGAGTCATGAGTAATTTAGTATACTTACGATCAATCTTAGATGTACGTTTATTACGGTGTCGTAGAAAGGAATAATTTGGGTTCGTTTGGCTTTTGCACTTAAATGTGAATCGGGATAGTCTTCTACAGTTATTACAATTTTGAGGAGGATGTACAAATCTCCCCTCGCTATGGTTGTGAGTGCTTTAAGTGAACATGATGAATAAGGAAAACATATTTTGTACACACATCTTTTATCAATCAAGTTACAGTGTACAAACTTTTTAATAAACGAAACATAAATTTAAAGAACATTTCAAGTACATTTGAACCTCATATTTAAGTCAAGATAGGAGCCAAATGGGTGTTAATAACAGTTATATCTGTATCTTGTATGTTTCTGTAAAGATTAATTAGTGCTATTATTTTTAAAATTCATATCATATTTGGTGGTTAAATAATAAAGTTTTGTAAATGTTTCCAAAGGACGGATTTTTGTTTTGAAATTATTTTTTATTTATCACTTTAAATTCGTGTTAACATAGAGTTATTTGTATCGGTTACAGCATACTTACCAAAAAGACAAGAATTTAGAACATATTTTCAGAGTAAGTACTCCTTAAAGAAGATTAATTAATTCTTAGTCTTGAAATGATTTAAATTTGTCATTTCGATTTTACCTTAACTGTTATGTTACAAATGTTTACTTTTTCAAAAACAGACTGAGTCGATAAGATAAATGGTCTGTCAGTTTGTTACAAAGTTTTGTTTTAGAACTTTTTGTCACTGTCATATTCCATACTCACTCATGTAATTGAGGACAATGATTTCTCATTATGTTTGAATGATTATGAAAGGTCAAATATTATTCAACAATGTAAAAGGTGAAATATATCTCATGCACTATAACAAAAAAAAACATAGACCATGATTTTATGTTATGCCTTGTTAGAGGTAAAATAGTTCTTTCGTCAACAGTTCTTTTAAAGTATACAAATTATCATAAAATCATAGATATCACTGATAGAAAACTTTTTATTTTCAGCAAAATATAATCAAGTGATACTCTCATAAACTTGATTTGAAGAGAGACAACTCGAAATTTTCTTACTTATGAACTATATTCTTATACAAATGAATGTGAACACCACACTCAATACTATGTTAATAAAACAATTACATAGGTCAAAAGTAGTTATGTAACTGATAGAAATAATGAAAATGAAATAGGTCTTTTGTAGATTATGTTAAGATGTCTATGAATCTAACAAAATTCAAAGAATATGTTTTAAATTTCGTTACTTTAACATTTAGTTTTTTAAACCTTTCACCATATCATTAAAGAACAGAAAAATGACGTTCTTTTAGAACTTAAAATTCCATTGTGCAAACTTTTTAAGAAACAAAACATACGTTTAATGCACTGTCAAGAGAACTTGAACCTCATACTCAATAAATGAGCCCAACCGGTGACTGTTTGTTACATTTGTATGATTTACTTTCCTTGCATAATGTTTGTTAAATTAGTTCATCATATGTTCTTGAATTCATATGTCGTTATTTCATAGAAAAGGTATCGAATATGATTTGAAGGAAAAAAATAACTGCTTTATAGCAGAAAAAAACTTTTTTTTACTTGAAATTGAATTTGCTTTAATTGATTTTAATTTGAAGATTTAATTCATTTCTATTCCTAAAAACAGTCTTGTAAAAAAACTGACAGACGAGGTTTAAAAGTTTCATATATCTTACATATGCACTTGCCTTGTATGATTACTGTTTTGTCCGTTAATTCCTGATTTTTTTTCTTTTTTGAATTGAGATCTCAACGAACCAGCAGATGAAACTCCGTCACAAGATACTGAAAATATTGAAATAATGAACAAAAATGATCAAAATTCCAAATGAAGAGACTAATGTCTAGAAACGCTGGTGTCCACCTATTGATATATCACTCATTATATTCCAAAAAGGAACATTAAGTAATTTTCTCCTTCAACTAGGAACAGGCACTTTCAATATTTGGCAAAATTGCCACATCTATGGCAATTTATCATCATATAAGTTTGACAGAGTTTAGTCACTAGGATCCAGTAACCGTGGTTATAGTGTTTATTATCTTTTTCATTGGAAAATTGAATATTCAATCATATAATTTGCAAGAAATGATTGAATCATAATAAAAGATAAAGTACTATTCAACATAGAACAGGTTTTGATGAGATCTAGAGCATTACAATAAATAAGGCTCTATATTATGCTTTCATTTTAAAACTCACAATATATAAATAATCCATCATTTAAATTGAATTACAAATGATCAAGTTTTTCTTACATTATATATTATATTCTTATACGCATGAATGTGAAGTAGTACAACTACCATGTTTATAAAACAGTTTGATACGTCATTTTTTTATTGTAACTTTAAAAAAAAATAGTTTTACACATAGTACCATATAAATACATATTTTCAAGATTGGGTCTTGAATAAATCGAAATACCATTTCAAAAATTCTTGAGAAATAAAACATACATTTAAGGCACAGTCAAGAGGACTTGAACCTCATACTCATATAATGAGCCCAACCGGTGACTGTTTGTTACCTCTGTATATTGTTGTGTCCTTGTATAATGCTTTGAAAAATAATATTCATCAAATTATCAGTAAACTCAATAATGTAGGTATCCTTAATATATTGAATAGATCATTTTCTTTTCGAAATTATACGTTGTACATATCAATTCAACCATAAGTAGGTTCTTTCGTAACTTGTGTTATGATTTACAGTTACAACATTTTGTTTTAAAAGTTTCATTTAGTGATGCCTAATTGAATATTTATCATCATTCCAAATTCATGGTCTCTTTTTAATACGTATTCAGTTAACACACCATTTTCCGATTTAGAGTAGGTGTGTACGGTAAAAATCGTAGACAGATTCCTCAGTAAAACTACGAACAACCAAAATTGATTAATCAAACTTTTTTAGTTGCTAAAGAACAAGTCTGCAATCTCAGACTTAACTTAATCACAGCAGCATGCAAATATGATAAATATAATTGACAGTAATCAGAGAATAATATCAAACTCAATACCTGAGAAAAGAATTTAGAATACGGTTTTCATATTGAGTCCTTTTATACATTTAAAATTAAAATATAATATTATTATGTGACTGCATTGCGGTTTATTTTCTTAAGATGGGGAGCAGCAAGTCAGTTTTTTGGCTGATGTAATCATTTTTGTTCAATTCAAAATTTTACTATTTTTACTATGGTTAGGCTTATCATACATGTATATAATGAATTTCAAAATGTAGAGACAATGCATAATACTAGTTTTACTTGCATGTATATATTCTGTGGTTTGAATAAATGTTCAATATTTATTTTCCATTAATAAAAACCTTGCGCTGAATTTTTCAGACGACGATTAATGAAGGGACCACTTCTCAAGTAACCAATTTAAAATATTTCACTGTGTATTTCGAATATGTTAAAAGGTAGATATTGTTTAAATTCTCCTAATATAAATATCTTATGTTATGACTAAGTGTTATTTTCATCTATTTACAATGGATCGACAACATTCGAGTTGGAATTTTAATTCTTAGGGTATCATTGGCTCAGCACAGTAGTCAATGTTTCTGTATAGACATACTTGATAACATGTTTTTCAAAAATGCCCCGTCTATAGTGTGAGACCTCATAAAGAAAATAAAGTTTCAACTCATTTTGTCAAAGTAGACCAAAACCTTATTGGCTAATTTGCATTATTTAACTAAGCATTACTTTGCATGGTAACATCATATTATAACTTCAAATACATTCACCTTAATGTAAGATGGAAATAGATTGAACAGTTGAACGAAAAGCGCCTTGATTTGACAGACAAGGGTTAATAAAAAATAAGAACCATTTTTTTAAGACAGAAAAACAAGAGACGTGGTTTGGCGTCTTGCATGGGAAAGCTTGTAAGGGTTGCTGTAGACTTAGCAAAATAAGAAAAATGAGAAACAACCAAAGGACGGACTGAGTCGCTTGACTACATATGTATCACCTTACTTATTCTTGGAGGAACTGCTCTAGACATTTAAGAAAAGTTGGAAAATATACTAGGGTAATGAATTTGGACACATAGGAACAACATATTAGACACGGGGCCATTAAGTCAATTTGCCCGTTTTTCACAATTACGTGTATATCAAGGAAAAGTGCCACGTGTGGGAGTACTGTAAATTAATTTAAAAAAAATGATAGGTTTTTTTTTATAGTTTTTGCGAATAATTAAACTAGGTATGCAATTCTAAGAACTTGCATTCTGATATCTGATGCATAGATAGCTGTATGCAACTTTTCCTGAAATCACAATAATTACTTATTTTGTATGGCTTCAATACAGATTTTGGTGAAAATCATCTGCATTTCAACCACATTTAGGCATACGAAAATTATACAGCCAGGTTTGAAAAAAATTAAAATAAAAGTTGATGGATTAAATTTGTTAATATCTCTTTATTTTCTGAAACAATAAAAAAAATATATTTGAAAAAATCATATTATTTATAGTATATTTACTGATTAACTTTTTTCGTAATTCAACCAATAAATTAATAAAAGAATCTTTATTTGTTGAAATTTGAATTCAAGTCGTATCACTTCTGGAATCGAATTTAAATACCATGGTATGATACTCAACCCCTAACGAGAGGGATTGTGCTTGATATTCATATGATGAAGACAAACATTTTCAATCAGTTTAATTGAGGTCTGGGGATGGCATATCAGTAACTGCTAGTAGTCCCTTGTTGATTTATGTATCATTTTCATTTTGCTTAGTTACTTTTGTTACCTATTCTGACATTTGACTTGGACTTCTCTTAAACTGTGCGTATTGCTGTCTGTTTGTTTTTCTACAATGGCTAGAGGTATAGGGGAGGGTTGAGATATCACAAAATATGTTACCTCCAGCTGCACATTTGCGCCCGTCCAAAGTTTGGAATCTCGGGCCTTTGTTAGTCTTGTATGATTTTTTAACTTTAGTTCATTTATATTCATTCCTTTTCCTAATTCTTTTTTCTAACCAGTGGCTCTTACTTGCCTTTATAAATTTATTACTATAATGTATGATTTGCTATTAAATTTACATCTGTAATTACTGTCCTGGTGGTAATCAGTATTATTACATATATCAGTTAATATAATGGTGGTAATAAAGACGAAATTCACCAAAAAAGAGTCTTGAAGCAATTCTAACATTTGTAATATGAACATAATTCCATAGTTGCCTTTTTGGAGTTATATCGCTTTGATCGCCTCTTCGCTATGAATAAGCTGTCGAAATTGTGTGTGTCCAGTCAATTGAGGATCTATAATGAAAAAATATAAACAATAATATGGCTGTTCTTTATAATATATGTCCCTCCATACGCTACCATACTTATTTAGGGAATAATTTGGGATTTTCCGTAGACCTACACAATATCTCAGAAGAAATTCCACTTCATGTGTCTTTTTAGAATATTCAGAAAACTCTTTTAAGCCATATATTTAAAGAAAAATGAGGCTGATTCAGTCCAGATTTGAGCCTATAAAAGGTGTATTTATGTACGAGGGAAAATAAAACGATACGAGGTCAAATAAGCCAACAGGTCAGCACGTTCAAACAAAATGTTAACTCTGACCTTTTGTCACGTGATCATGGTCTTTACCGAAGGAGCCATTAAATCGTTTGCTGTCCAACTGTGAAAGCTAATGGTAAGTAAGCATGTATAACATAAGGGGAATTAAGTTGTCAAACTCAGTAGATCTGTTATATAAATGGTTCTTATTTATATACTGCTATTTGCATCATAAAGGTTAACAGTAATTTAAACACTTCCATCAAATTGGTGGACGCCATTTGTTGAAGATTTGTATGATGTTCGGTTTGAATCTCTTGGAATTATCGACTTTGTTTCGTTTACTGTCTCTTTATCGAACAATTCAAAACGTATGCTTACATTCACGCATACTAATAAAACTGCACACAAAAACATACAAACAACTAAACGTGTTTCAGAGACACACATGTTCTGGAGTTTCAGTTGGAGGTTGTTATTTTTCACCCACTTGAACTTAAGATATAACCCATGAAATGTGACACTTTATTATTATTCATATTCAACAAAAAAATGTTATAAACAACTTATATAGCTAGATACGAAATAAATGAAATAAGTTAGTAAAAGAATAATATGGCTGAATTTTAACATCCGGTTCATCCAAAATTAAATGCATTAGTCTCGTGATATCTCATAGTAATACTTATATTTATATTGTTATTTACATAGAAGACTGACCCGAATTCTATGTAAGACATTTAAACCGTCAGGATTAGTTCAATACCTTAGATTATTTCTCCTTTAAAGCTTTAAAAGAAATAATGTTTGATTCAAATCATTTCAAATAAAGTTCTTTTAAATTTCCAAATACGAATTATTAATAATGTGATACTACTTTTTTATTATCAAATGTATAGGATATCAACATTCAAATTCGTGTGTGTATTTGGTTTAGAATCCCATGTGTAATTCAAAGCTGAACCCTTTTGAATTTAAAAAGTATTGTTTTTAAAACAGATAAGCCTTTTTAAAATAGTGTCAAATTTCTTTTATCTTTGTTCATTACTTATCGTTTCCTTTTTGTTAAAATTATAAATACATTGTAACTTACTTTTATACAAAAAAATGTATTTAGTTGTAATGGTTTCTGATTTAAGAAAGATGTAATTCAGGACTAAGAAACAAAAAAATCAAAGTATGTTAATAAATAAAGGCAACACAGTAGTATACCGGTTTTCAAAAGTCATTAATCGATTGAGAAAACAAATCCGTAAAACCAAAAAGCACAGAAACAAACTAAAACTTTCGTTATCAAAAATCCTAACAAAACTGAAAAAGTCAAAAAGAAATATGCATACCTTATCGTTATGCGCACCCTTTGGAAATCCAAAATTAAGTACAGCGTAATTTAAAATACACTCCTATATACAATTACCTTCAAATACAAACTTCTTGAAGGAAACTTTAATCTCGAAACGGTTCGACGATCTTAATTGTATGACAAAATTATTAAATAAAGAAACACGTCACGATAGGTATATATATATATACATATATGCATAATGTATATGTAAAGATTTTGATGCGAACTTTAATGTTTTCCTTAAGCTAACAAGTGTCCATTGTATCCAAGTTTTCGTAATTTCATTGTTTACTAGTGATTTTGGAGTTGCGTGACTCTCTTGATAGGTTAACGGTCGGTTATTGTATACTTACATAGTTCCTGTAGAAATTAGATAATAATATTTCATTAATATGAATATTTCCAGTCCTCACTTGCCGCTAAAGGGAATTAAATTAAGTTATCATAACTGCTCAGAATAATGAAATGATTTGATAATTTGGTAGGTAGTGATAAAGAACATTATATACGTGCTGATAAGAAATGTAATAGGTGCCAAGGAAACGTATAAACGGTACGTTAGTTATATTCTAGTAAAAGAATATTTTGGTGCAAAATGTGGGAACATTAAAACTAAACAGAAAACATTTAAAACATACAGCCATAGTGTGTCAGTAGTTCACATTGGTACTATAGAAAAATAATATTATACAAGTATTGCTTATGACAGCATCGGCCTTAAAGAAACATGAACTTGTATGTTAAAATGTTTATTTCTTTCATGTCTATTCATATTTAGTACCAAAACGATTTTCGAATAAACAAAATCTTTCCAGGCCGATGTGTTTTTTATTGTTTTTTTTTTTTATTGTTTTTCTTTTTTTTTTTTGGCAAAGACATAAAAAGTTACTTCTCTTTTTAAACCTGAAAAATTAACTGAATAATCCGTAGAATAAATTTAAAATAAGGGTAAGAAAAATATACCAAAATTTATTGTTAAATTTATGTTGGATCTCAAACATGAAGCTTTTCATGGATATAATTGAATCCCTCAGCAATAAAGAAATACATGATACAACAGTTACTAGGACAAATCGTATACAAAGTATAGTAGCATTAGAAACCAAACACTCCAGTAGCAAATATTTTATGCATGTTCAGGACGAGAACAATTTAACAGGTTATATAATAAGTCGATCCTGAAAGACAGGTGGATAAATGGTTGATTATTTGAAATGCCACTAGAAAATGACAGTATGTTTTTTTGGGAAAATGGCGCAACCGGCCACCTACGAACCCATCAGAGAGTTCTCTAACTCGCAGAGGGCGTGGTTCTTTCTCTTCAAGGGGTGTCAAATTTAAACAGTCTCTTTTCTTTTTGACAGTGTTGCGTATTTACGCATCCCTAACAGATAAACGGATGCCATAATCTATCTTGGATGTTTTGCCGGAACTGGTGATGTCCAAGGAATGACCATATCTCATACCAAATCAATTCTTGGTGTCCATTTGTTATACAACTTAAATACTAGTAAACCTAACTATTTGATGTTTTTGGTAATATTTGTATCACGAATTACATATCAAATATATATACAGACATACTTATATATATTTTTGTATTTATTCCTAGCTTAAATTACTTTGCAGGATGAAATTTATATACCAGACCAACAAAAATCACAAGATGTACCTTCTGTCAGACGTACTCAGGGCTTGTTGATACAAACAACAAACAACCAATCTAGAAGCGCGACACGATCCGACAATAGTACACCAGAAGTCATGTTATTAGATATAAATAGTCCATTGCATGAGATTTCAGTAACCAATGATGCAGTACACCTAAAGAATTGTAGATCTCAATCTGACGACATTTTACCTCAGCGGTTTAGTTTACATATGACCGATTTAAATTATGAATTTGAAAAACTGAGACTCTATGAATAGTGTGATCGCATCTTCTAATAATGATAAAAACAACATCAGATAAAAGATGAATAATAACAACGTTCAAGTCATTTTGCAAAGACCTCTAACGGACACGAACTAAATATTATGTATTCCTGTTGATAATAATACCCTGCGCCTTTGATGAAAATTAGTTCTATATTAAATAAAATATATAACAATTTAGGAGCAAATAAATTCAAAACATGGATCGACGTTTGATGATAATGCATGTAATTTTTATTGAAATGAAGCAACTATAATGAAACTTTAATTTATTTTGGAAAGCAAACATATATTTGGACAATTGACCGAAAGTGTCTTGATTGGTTCCTTAAACATTGATAGTTAAATCTTAGATAAATGTTATTTTTCCAGAAAAGTGAACTTGTATTTGCAAATGTTCGATGGTGGTTTTTAATGCATTTAAATGGCAACATATCATTTATAAATCTAAAGAAACAGTATTTTGCATGTTATCGTGTGTCAGATAATACTTCCTCAATTAAACAGTGTAAACATGAAGAAGTAACAGAGTGTGACGTGCAATTATTATTTGTTTATATGCCATTCTATCAATTCAACAACAGTCAATAGTATAACCAACAACATTCTGATGTATTTCTTTAGTAATGTACATATTTTCAAAGCCAGGTTACACATTTCTATGTAAACTATACATGTTGTTTCCTTATTTAAGTAGTAGAAATGTTATAATGAATTGGCGTTTACTTACGAAATTATTGATTGTACATTAGTATGTTTGGTTCAAAGGAAAGTACTCAAGGCACATTCTAGGATGGTGTATGTTTGCCTGAAAAGTTTCACCTCTTCAAGATAGTGTCAAAATATTTTCAAATTTCACTTGTCAAAATAGTATAAAATGTTAATTATTGTTTTCTTACTTTTTATGCTGCTTAACTCTCACTCTTCCTGTAACATTCATATGAACAATCAAAACACACCATCTGGCTATCGTTTCACAAAAGATCGTAAATCGTACGATTTACGACTGGTCGTAGGATATGTTACCGACCAAGTTTACGAGTGTTTCACAAACGTGTCGGAATAATTATCGTACGACTTCCGATTACCGACCTCGGTTTTAACAGCTCTTTTATGTGAAGGTCGGTAAATGGATTCAACGCGCACCTGTGTTGACAGTGAATAATATCAGTTTATCGACAAAAATATGTCTCTGGTTTATTTATACAGTTCTTTAAAGTTGGACAAGCAGGTTATATAAGAATGGAAAGGTTTCAGGTAAGTATGTTGAGTATCTTTTTTGTTATATGAACCTTTCAATAATATAAAATCCGCGAAATGTGCTTCATGAAAGATTTCCGAGCAGACGACATCATTTGAAGATGGATTCTGTTGCTAGTTCATGGAAGGCCTGCCGGTGGTCGAAAGAAGAGACCTCAATCCTTATAAGTCTAGTAACAGAAAACATTGGCATAATTAAGGGGAAATTTTCACCGTCTCTTACTAATGCTGACAAAAATAAATGTTGGGATTCAATAACAGAAAGGTAAACAAAATCTTCATGTCAATCTTTTCAACCCAAGATAACTTTTTAAGAGATAAAAATAAAGGGTATAGAATAGTTGTTCCAACAGATATTATAATTATCATGATTATGGCTTTGTGTATTATTACATTTTCCAAGGGAACTTCTTTACTAGTTGGAACAATTATATGTGGGCATCACATCTACATAATATTTCTTAACTTCAATATGTTGATATTAAAATATTGAAATTGAGCATACAGCTTTACTCTATCATATGTGTACATTTTTACTTGTATGTAAAATTTTCTGTACTGGTATATTTTTGAAATGGTTTCAATTAATGAGTTATATTTTATTTTGTCATTTTTGATATGTCCTTTGAACATCAAAATATATCGTTGATGATTGCAAGTCCGTTATGCTTGTACATGTAAGTTCGTGACATTTCGTGATTTCCACTTTATTCGTGACGTCATGCATACGTATTTATCATCGGCAACGTGCTACTTCAAATAAACTTAACCGGATATTTTTCATTTCATGTTCATTAATATCGGCTTTAAAAAGAGAATTTGTGTATGTTTTTGCATATTATTTGTTTAAACGTCTATTTCCACTATTACTGATTTATTCCTCTCCTAGAATTTCATTTGATTCTTGGGAAAAATTGTAGGGAGAGTAAAGAAGTTAGTATGTCCCAAATTCTCTTTTTATCGAGATATTCATTTGTTATTTGATCTCAAATTTATTCTGTAATGTTCAAATACATAATACAATATGCCTGACCTATATATTGTTGCACATTCGCAAAATCCACCGTCCAAAACACGAACTTACAAGCATCAGGTTTACTTATTTTACTGAATCGGGTCACAATATGAAACAAAGACAGATTGACCATAATAATTACTTTATTTAATGAGACTCATTTCATGTAGCACATTCACCGATCTAGTATGCGGCCAACTTTAATAAAATGCTTCGCTGAGCGCAGCTGGATACGACCGCAGAGGTCCAACCCTGAACAGTTGGGGCAAAAATGGACACAATATTCGCGCTTGATACCGGTCTGAATTTGGATTGTAATTAAATATTTGACACATAATAGGTTTCTGACACCGAATAAATGTAGTCAAAGAACTTAGAATTGGTTATATGATTTGATTTTATATTCAATTTTTTACTTTTGACTTTGTGCAATATACTATGCTGTTGCGAAATTGACCCCCCCCCCCCCCAAAAAAAAAAATGTTTCCCCTTTTTTTTTTGCTTTTGTGAAATACACTATGCTGTTGTGTATTGCCCCCCCCCCCCCCCTTGCCCCAATAAAAATTTTGTTTTCACCTCCTCCCCCCCCTTTTCCAAAAAAATTCTTTCCCTCAAGATATGGTCATAATCTCAATTCAAATTTCCAATGGAGTTTGCAACCATATATATTTACCAATTTAAATACATCATAAAATTCTTGAAATAGAAAAAAAAATCCCCCCCTTATTTTTTGAACCCCCTTATGATTTATCACCCCCAAACTCAATCCCAGCCTTCCGTTTGTGGTATGGTACCTTGCAGTACAATTTCAGAGAGATCCATACACTTAAACACAAGTTATTGGCTGGAAACTAGAAAAATGCTTGTTTTTTGGCCCCTTTTTGGCCCCAAATTCCAACACGTTTAGGGCAATTACCCCCAAACTCAAACCCAGTTTTACCTTTGTAATATGAAATCTTGTAGTACAATTTCATAAAGATCCATACACTTACACACAAGTTATTGTCCTGAAACTAGAAAAATGCTTGTTTTTTGCACCTTTTTGGCCCCTTATTCCTAAAATTTTGAGGCAATTACCCCCACAATCCATCCCAACCTTCCCTTTATTTTTTGAACCCCCTTATGATTTATCACCCCCAAACTCAATCCCAGCCTTCCGTTTGTGGTATGGTACCTTGCAGAGAGATCCATACACTTGAACACAAGTTATTGTCTGGAAACTAGAAAAATGCTTATTTTTGGCCCCTTATTCCTAAACGTTCTGGGCAATTACTCCCAAACTCAATTCCAGTTTTCCCTTTGTGATTTGGAACCTTGTAGTACAATTTTAGAAAGATCCATACACTTACACACAAGTTATTGTCATGAAACTAGAAAAATGCTTTTTTTTTGCCCCTTTTTTGGCCCCTAATTCCTAAAATTTTGAGGCAATTACCCCCTAAATCAATCCCAGCATTCCTTTTGTGATATGGAACCTTGTGGTACAATGTCAAAGAGATCCATACACTAACACACAAGTTATTGTCTGCAAGTTACAAAAATGCTTATTTTTGGCCCCTTATTCCTTAACTGTTGGTACCATAACCCCAAAATCAATCCCAACCTTCCTTTTGTGGTATTGACGCCAACATTATACCAATATTTTTTGCGGTCGTATAAAAAGTAAAAACATAAATACATTTTTTGTTTGTTACTCTCATCATGTTGATATAAATAAGGCAGTACAATTATTCATAAAATTAACTAAATTAAAGAACCTTAGTGAGCGCGCTCACATACCCCACGTCCCCACATTGTTATTGGAGAAATAAAATAAGTTCAAAGGGGCGTAACTCCTGGAAAAAAAATTGAATCGTAATTTCCTGTCGATATGCACATCTACGTAGTATGTCCTTATCTGAAAAGGTTACATGAAAATCTGTTGCAGTAGTACATCAAAGTAAATAAGTTCAAAGGGGCGTAACTCCTAGAAAAAGAATCGTGAAATTCTGTTGTGTGGTTTGAGAGGAGTTTCGATGACAAGAAACAGGACTGCAAACGGGTCAAAAACATTATACCCTCCGCAACTCGTTGCGTGGGGTATAATAAACATGTTTCTAAATAACAAGAATAATTTTAATTGAATATAAAACATAATAGAGCAGAAAAAAAAACTAACTGAAAATTTAGTACAATAAAACTAATAATCTAATTTGTTTTAAATTGTCAGTACAAGTACATGTATTACAAAATATATAACAGTTTTTGCACACTAAATATAAACTTTTTCAAAATTTATTTAAATTAGTCAAAATTTGGGAGGAAGAAATTAGAATAATTTCAGAGTCTAAATTTAGAAAAAAAATTAAGTTTTTATAAGGCCATTGTTAGCAGGTTGAAGTTCATCTTGCTCAAATTTTTTTATTATATAAATATTAAACCAGAAGATGTGGTATGACAACTCACCAGAGACTAAATGACATCAAACGTCTACATTATTATTTTTGATAGATATATTTACTAAAAACCATTCTGCTTACTTCTGATATGAAAGCTTCTAAACTGTCCAATTTATTCTTCCAACACTTTCTATAATGCAAAATAATGAGGTGTATCTGACATTTGTTCTCTGTATAACTGTTTATTAAAATTTAAATTGAAAAGAAGTATTAGGTATTATCAGAAGTACATGTATATTTTTTTTAAAATTACACATCTTTTCAAGTGTAAATGCCTGCAACATAGAAACTAGAAATGTGACCCAAGTGAAAAAAAAATGGTTAGACATGCAAAGTGATTCCAGAAAAAAAGAGGCAAAAAGGAGAAGAGAAAGTTCAAAGACTGGAGGTGGTCCAGCCCCTCCAGAGATTGATTCAAATGATTTAAAGGTGATTATTCAATTTTTCCTTAGTTTTAAGTCTTTCATGTTTTTTCATGGTGCAAATTCCATAAACCAGTATACCTTTACTGCATCATATGATAATTAATTAAGTTTTGGAAACAAATAATCACCATTATCAATGTCACAAAGAGGCTTTATACAGTCAGTGACTATATATCAGTAATATTTAAACTGCATTTTAACTGACAAATACCAGTTTCATGTATCAAAGACAAAATATATATTTCAATCCATAAATACAAGAAGGTAAGATTTTTTGATTGATTATAAGGGTCACATGTTAAAGCTTAATAAAATATTTTTGTACACAATTTATCCATTAAAAATTTGTGTTCCATTTTTTAAATAGTCAATATCGTGCCGAAATGTTAAATTGTTATTGTATGAGAAAATGTTCCTCTTTTTAAATAAAATTACTATGACACAATAGAGAGAAAATGTCAACAATTTCCCATTTTTCAACTCGCGCATAAAATAAATAAATTAATACAACAGTGAATAGTTGAATATGGGAATCTGCAGCAATTTTTCATCCCGTTTCTTTTTTCAAATTAAAATTGTTTGTTCATCTTGCACAATAAACATGTGGGGCAAAGTAATGGTGTCTTTTGGATCACAAGTCTGCTGCCAATAATAATGCATGTATGTTAAAATTATTGTTTTTCTTTTCTTTTTGGCATGGAAAGCTCATTTTGTATCCTTATTTTCTCTTCTTCTGATTTTAAGTGTTACATCAGATGCCTCAATTTGTGGACTTGATGCAGGCTACGATTCTGTAGGTATGAAAAATATCTGTGGAATGACTGTAACATTTTTTCTGTCTATGAAGAAATAACAAAAAAATGTGGGCACACTGTATAACCCTATAACAGACATTCCTTATATTTCAATTCTAAATTCAATTTTAAGCCATTTATGGGGGTAGGAATGCCCTTTACCGTCAGGGGTCAAACTGTCATTTTGGGCTACCTTTAGCGTGAAATCATGATATGAATATGTATATTTACCTCATACAAATTTAAATAATTTTTTTTATTTCTGTTTTATTTTTTTTTATTAGCATATAGATCTATAAATAACTCAAGCCCTAAAATTTGTCCAGAAATATCATTATTCCACTCACAAGTTCCATAATTATTTGGTGACTTTTACAGTCACACATACTTAACATGTTTAAGTTAAATTAATAATGCTAATCACTTTGACACAACTACAGGGGTCGACTTCAGCACTGGCCCGCTGGCCCAAGGCCAGTAGAATTTCGATAGGGTCAGTTGAACATAAAGACTACTACTGGCCCCATTGGCCATTACATTTGACTATATTTTCACTTAGAAAGTATTATTAGGGCAAATTTTATTTGAGTTGGGCCACTAAATTTACGCTCTAACTGGCCCTAGTGGCCATACTTTTTAATTTTGTTAAGTCAACCTTTGAACTATATGCAAATTTTACATTTTTCAGCAAAGCCAAAGAAAGCAATAGTCCAGCAAGGATCACAAATTGTTCCAAGTTAGTATAACCACATCTCTTTACTTTCACATAGTAATATTAAGTTCATTCTGAATCTGCCTGGCAATGGTAATATCAAGTGTTATAAATGTTTATTGTTTGGACTGTGCCACAAAGTTCTGTTTATACAACATTAGGATATATAATACTTAATATAAAAACAACTTTTTTTCAGTAAAGCAGAGAAACTAAAAGCAATAATTTCAAAATATTTTCTATCTTAAATTTTTTATGACTATGAAGAAGTGTTTGTTCAAATTTATTGATGTAAATGCAGGAAACTAAATTTAATCAGTACATTAAAATATTTTTATATCCTGCATTTGTGTTTCAGAAAATCCAGGAACAGCTGCTGAAGCATGGGGATCAAGCGCAGATTTGCCTTTAAGAGGTTTGTGACTATTAATTTAGAAACCATAAACTGTAAGATTTGAATAAGCACCAATGCTAAATTACAGGACTTCTGCAAAAGGTATGTCCTTTGTGCATGTGTTTAAATTACATGTCAAGATACTATGTGTCTTTTTATCCTACAAATTATATATTAGACCGTTTGCCTTTCTAAGTACAAAAAACATTCTAAAGCAAAGTAATTATATTCATATATTACGGGATTACACATGTGTCGAGTTTTGTGATTGGATAACAACACAGACATGCCAGTATATATTTATGAAACTGCCAGGGTATATACGAAGTTTTCATCTCCAATTGGACCCTCAAAAATGTTACCATAACACCTGTTACTATGTGACGTAGCCAAAAGCTATACAGAACGCTAAAGAATGTCACAGGCTCACAGAGGGAAAACTGACGTGCATCCACTTCAGATACTTAAATTTAATGTTTTAAAGTATTATTATAAATTATTACATACACGATAACATTATTTTCACAGCAAATTACATAATACTTCACATATGCTGAACATATCAGGTTGGGTTTTTCAATATATGTGTTATAAAAAACAAAGCCACACACACATACAAACACAAAACATTAAATCTAAAAACTTTATTGACGGAACAAAAATGGCAGGATATAAAAGGCGCATTTAAATGGATTACTCAAAATATTAAGAAATCATTAACATGTAATGAGTATATATGCTGCATAACATATAATATTACACCTTCTTTGATTTGGGTCAGTTATGCTTATACACATGTACCTTTGTGAAATTGAATTTTGATTTGTATAGATTTTTACAAATATAGAATACCACTATGAAAAATTTTAAAAAAAATAAAGCATTACATTAAAGTAGTTAAAAAGGTTTCCATGCAGGTTTGTAGTTATGTGTATATATTGTTTATTTGCAAGTGGTGTATATTCTGATATGTTGTGCTCTGGAGAATACTATTCCATGCATGCCTATGTAATATATATGTATAGCATTATTATAAAAATGTACTTATTATTTCATTTGTAGAAACCAATGACACAGAACAGACATTGTATACTGCTGTTGCAGTAACTGGCTCTTCTGCAATAAACAAACAACCAGATAAAAAAGTTAGTCGCCAGACTAACTTGGCAAATCCTTCTAACTCAGGTATGTGCAGTTGACTTTAAATCGTTTTCTGCAATTGTACTTTATTTTTGTCTAAATAATTATTTAAACAACCAAAACATGCTTGAAATGATTTAAAATTAATTTTGTAATTTTGACACAATGTTTTTCTAACGTCATCAAAGTTTGTACCCCTCCCCCCCTTTTACCACCAAAAAAAAAGTAATTGCCAAATTTGAAAAAACTAAAGTCTCACAAAAAAATACAAAAATTTAGTGTGATTTTCAATCTTAAGACTTAACTCATTTAGCTGAAGAGATTTCTGTAAAATCAAGCATTTTTGCAGAATTTGCAAAATTTGCAAAATAAGTTGACTCCTTATACTGTAATCAATTAATATCTTTTAGTTAAATCAAGTCATCCATGTTAACTAAAGGTAAATCTGATTTGTTTGTCTTTATTAGGAATTATTAAATGGTCCGGGAACACAGTTATCGTTGTTTGATTTTCGTTGTCCACAAATATGGTCCCTAGTGTGGACAGTGTGTTACTTGCCAATTTTTTTATACCCCTTCCAAATTTATTTCTTCATGTTTTATGCCTCAAATAGCAAGTAGTGGGATAAAATTACACTGCAAAAAAAATTGGGTCATGAATTTTAAAGTAGTGATTTGGTCCAGCTGAAAAAGGTTAAAAATTAGCATTTCAGAAGCTGTCAAAAGATTTCAATACCCCCTTAACATAAAATTGTCCATATTTTGAGTTAGAGCTTATGAATTTTTCTATAATTTTGATATTTGTCCCAAAAGTAGTACAACACACTGTAAAAATATTATTGAGAAAGCACAGGTGGGATTTTTTTAATTTTCATTTATTGTCTAAAAGAAATGCACTATGAAATAACTCTGTTTTCAGGCCAAATGCAAAAGTCAAAAATGTGTGTTTTAAGTCTGCAGTAATTTCAAATTTCTGCTTTAAATATTCAAGTTTTCTACAATAAACCCATGTAATTTTGAAACTGCTATATACATGTGATATATGGTAAGATGTGTTGCATTATATGTGTTGTTAACATTGATTTTAGTCATTACTATTTTGATTGATTATACTTATTGGTAAGCTGGAGCAGTACTTAATATGAAGTAAGTATCAATCAATAAAAAAATAGCGATTTTAATGTATATGCTATATTATTTTGTTTCTGTCATGCAACTCATTCTTGAAATTTTTTTGGCAAACAGATATACATTTTGCACTTTCCTTTTATTTATAGAATAAAATGCATTTCTTCATATTGCAGATTTAATATTGGAGGTTGAAAGGGAAAAATTAGAACTGGAAAGAGAACAGTTGGTTATAGAAAAAGAAAAGATTTCTTTGAAAAAGGAAAAGTTGAAAATGCTGAAAGATGCCATGCAAATGAAAAAAAGGACTCTTCAATTGTTAGAAGAATATGTGGACTTTAAGAAATTAAAATTTACACATGACTCAGATGTTTGTGACCTTTTGCCAATTATTAAGTTTTAATATTTTTCATCAGCAAAATATATGTATGACTAAAATCTATTGTGGGTCAGATCTATGACAGATTCCTAATCTATGATAATTGTAACGTCAATGCAGTCCAATCTATGGCAGATTTTTTAGAATCTTAATCTTTTGCGTTTTTTAGTTTTCCAATCTATGACAATTTGTTAGTTTTATAATCTATGACGTAACCATTTGTGAAAATAAATAGCCTTTAGGCATGAAATAATTTGACCCGGAAGAATAAGCATTTCTTACTCATGGTGCATGGTACCTGTTTGACCCTTCTATTAACCAAGTACCTGAAAAACATGAAACGCAGGAATTTGCCATATATCTGGAACCAACAATAAATTTGAGTCATACATATATGACACGATATAGCGTTAAATTTTATGCTCTGTTTAAAATTCATTTTTATGTTGAAATTATTATCCACCAAAATTTACCATTAGTTCAAATATGAATATGTATACTTCTCAAATACATTTTCAAAAGTGAATATTTTCTTACTTTCTCTCTTTAGCATAAATAAAGGTTGCCAAATGTATCATTTTTAAGACATGAAAAAGTTTCCTCATTAATCTATCAGGTATCAACTCTGTTATTGATTTATAATTGTGGAGCATAAGATTTATCCTTATATTCAATTTTGAATGAAAGTGATATCACCACTAACCTTTATTATGTTTATAAACAATTAATATATTAAAAATTTATAAATTGAATCAATTCTGTTTCACCAAAATAGAGCATTACATTCTTATTATTTCAAATTAACTTTATACAGATAAAAAGGATAAGGAAATAATAAAGAAAAATACCACTACATCGAGCTATAAGTTTTCATAGGATGTTGTCTCCAATCATTAAAATGATAAATGACAAATAAACCAAAAATATGAAAGCTGAAAAACAATTTTAAATTGACAAAGTTGAAATTGAAACTTTAGAAAATGAAACGCAGTTTTGTCAAAAGATAGCAAAATAGCAAGATTTTATATAATGTTACAGAAAAACCATATTTTCATTCAAATTTGTTAATTGTGAATTATTGAGTGCATGCAATGAAACATAATGGTAAAAATTGACATTTCTGTTATAAAAAAATATTTGAAAAATGTTATAAATATATATTTTTGGGTAAAAACAGAATCATTTATCTGTACATCAAAAAACTTTTTTTTTTAATTTTCATGAATCATATTTTCATATAGGCATTAGTAGAAATATTTAATTAAAATTTCAGAATTCGCTAAATAATTTGTCAGCTAAGACCTATATCACACCTTGTCTTTTCAGGTCCAGTAACATACAAAACTATATCAGATGTAAAATTAGGATTCCCAGTGTTCAAATTCAGTTAAAAAAAAGTAACCTTTTTCAGTTTTATACAGTACGTTTATATAGTAATTTAATGATTTATCTGTTTGATTTTCCAAAATATTAAGTTTTTTAGGCAAATCTTTGAATAATGCGTTCTCTAAGGGTTTGAACATTAGCAGGTGCAATATCTCTAACAATATGGTTATCTCCATTGTCAATAAATTCATCTGTTAAATCTGGAAGTGGCAGTTTATCATCAATACACTTGTTGTGTAATTTAAAAACAGCTGTCACAACTAGTGCAGATCTTTCAGGTGTAAATGGTAAACATCCTCCAGTTTTATGCAAACACCTGTAATAAAAAAATATCAATATTTTTTACATTGGAAATTGTTGTGTACAAATATCAACTGACAATACTTCAGTGTATTTTGCACATAAAAAGATGAAAATTGTATCATTCTTCATATTTTATAAATAAGATGTGGTATGAATGTCAATGAGACAACTCTACATCCAAGACACAATGTAGTTATATTAAGCAATTACAGGTAACAATACAACTACCTCAATAAGGAGCCTTGGTGCACACCGAACAGCAAGCTATGGAGGGCCTCAAAATGACCAGTGTGTATTTATATGTTTTCTTTAATTAATATATTCAACCTAAGATAGTAGAGGGGCATTATGTTGTCTGGTCTACGTCCAACCATCAGCAGATCAGGTTAAATTTTTTTGGGCAGGTAGTTTGATGAAGATGAATTCACATCAACTTGATACTTAGTACACATTTTCCGTTCCTTTTGATAGGGTCTTTCTAAATTGTAAGCTAAATCATTTTTTACCCCAATGTTACAGTTCATTGAACTTAGAAATATGATAGTGTTAAAACAGTACATTTTCAGGTAAATGTTTTTGGTCAGGTAGTTTATGATGATGTAAAATTCACATTTAACAGTAACTTAGTACATATGTTCCTTATAATAAGGTCTTTCTAAATTTGTTTAATGTTTATTTAAAATACATGCAACATATATTGACAAAATGTCTAAAATTGTGATTCCTTTATTTAAAAACTAACTATTCTTTTTAAATACCTATATCGTGACTTGCACACACCAAAAGCCTGCTCCACTATGGTTCGTGTCTTGGCATGAACCTTGTTGTATTTCTCCTCTGCAGGAGAGCTTGGATTCAATTTTGGTGTTAGTAGATAACCCTTAAGTGCGTAACCCGAATCCCCAAGCAGCCATCCATCTACTTGGGTTTCTTCAAAGAAGTAACCCAATTCAGAATTACAAAACATGAATGAATCATGCACACTCCCGGGAAATTTGGCAACAAGATTGGTAAATCTGAAAAATAAAATTCTGCTGATAGAATCAAAAAATGTAGCGCCCCACCCCCTCCTCTTCAAAAATTTCACATTTTATACCCCCCAAAAATCAGTTTTTTTGGTGGGTATATAGGAATCACCCTGTCCGTCTGTCTGTCTTGTAAGCACAACTCCTCCTTAAGGGATGGACGAGACTTTAATCAGTTGTAGTGCACAACCTGAAGATGTGCTTGAAGGAAGATATTTCTGGTCAGAATTATTTCAAGGGAGATAATTGAATTTACTTAATTTTGATATAGCAATAAATGGCAACAGGTCTTGTAAGCGCAACTACTCCTTAACTGAACAATCAATATTGATGAAACTTTATAAAGTATGAGTACCAATGAGACAAAACTAACTTGATTTCTAAATGTTCCAAGGCTGATCAGTACCTTTTTTGATACACAAAATATAGTGCATTGATCAAGACATTCTATACATCCTATCCATGAACATTTCCAGAAATTTATCGATGTAATATATGCTCAGATATTCAAGGCACAAAATGATGTTTCACTTGCCAAGAAAATTACTTAACTTTTGCAAGGTGCAGGAATCTAAAATCTGTTCTAAAAATATAAATGATGTCATTGTTAAACCTCATCTTTAATAAAATTGGAGTCATCTTCCTTTGTCTAGAATAGCTGTTAAATTAACAACCAATGCAATATTTAATTTTACTTCCCACTTATAAATTGAAGCAATCTTTACCGTTCAGTGCTTTCAAGCACTTTGATTAAGTTTACCACTTACATTACATTTGATGCCATAGGTATCGACAATACTTGTTAAAAGACTTTATTCAAGCCTGTAAAAGGGTTGCCATAAGGGGCATCTGTGTTTAATGTTAGATTCGTTTTGATGCAGCTATATATGTAGTGATGCAGATCCAACCACAGAACTGGTGTTGTTTGAAAAAGACTAAATATAGTTTAATTGCTATTACATGTACGTCTAACACAACAACATGAATATTAGCAACGTTTGTTCATTGTACGGATTTGACATTGCAGTAAAGAAAGTTTTAAAAAACAAGATAGATAACGAATGAAAGTAAAACCATATGTGAGCCCCACTTCCTGATTGATGTACGCAATAACCAAAAAAGCAAATGTCAGACAAAAAAATATCCAGAAAGTTGTAAATATAAGACTATTTGTGTTTCTGTTTTCACTTACCTCATCTCGTGATCCACAACTGCTTGGATGTTTAGGGAATGATACCCCTTACGGCAAACATATACTGGCTCATTTTCCTTTGGAGCAATAATCGGGATCAGCGTCCCATCCACAGCACCAATGACATTTGGGACCTTTGCTATATTGTAAAAACCCTTTTTGATTTTACTTAATTCTGCTTTCGTTGTTGGAAATTTAATATTGTCAATATCACGGACTATGGCGTGAGAAACCCTCATGACACATCTTGACACGCTGGCTCGAGAAATTCCATGAAGATCGCCAACTTCAGAATAAAAGTCCCCCTTGGCATAGTATCGAAGAGAAACTAACACCTGAAAGAATATTGAAAAATAATGTTAGATTTAAGACTCATAGAATTTACAATAGCATTCAAATAAGCCACAACTTAATACAATTCTGCTTTTTTTTAGTCTAATCATATGAAATATAAGATTGATTTATCATACAGAAATGTCACGGTTTTTGTCTTGCCTTGACAGAGTCAAAAAGCGAGACATAGGTATGCTGTTTCCGGCGACGGCGGCGGCGGCGTCAACAATGTATTAGTTTGTGATTAGGTCTAGTTCATGGTGAACCACCAGTGGTAGGTCAATGATATTTGGTATGCAGTTGTATTAGCATTGGCACATCTCAATACCATAGAGATTATTTGGCCCCGCCCCCTCAGTCAAGGTCTATTGACTTTGAAACTTTTCATAGTTTACATGTATTAGTTTGTGATTAGGTCAATTTATGGGGAACCACTAGTGGTAGGTCAATGATATTTGGTATGCAGTTGTATAAACATTGGCATATCTCATTTCCATGGAGATTATTTGGCTCCGCCCCCTTAGTCATGGTCTATAGACTTTGAAAATTTTACTAAGTTAACATGTATTAGTTTGTGATTAGGTCAGTTCAAGGGGAACCATTAGTGGTAGGCCAATGTTAATTGGTGTTCAGATGTATATAAGCATTAGCACATCTCATTTCCATGGAGAATATTTGGCCCCGCTCCCTCAGTCATGGTCTATTTACTTTGAAACTTTTGCTTAGTTTACATGTATTAGTTTGTGATAAGATCAGTTTAAGATGAACTGCTAATGTTAAGTCAATGATATTTGGTATGCAAATTTATTGGCATTTGCAAGAATCGTTTCCATGGAGATTATATAGCCCCACCCCTGATCATGGTTCATTGACTTTGAAACTTTTACATAGTTTACAAGTTAATGTTTGTGTTTAGGTTTGTTTAAAGGGAACGACTTATAATAAGTCAATGGTATTTGGTATGCAGTTGTATTAGCATTGGCACATCTCATTCCATGGAGATTGTTTAGCCATGTACCTTCAGTCATGGTTCATCGACTTTGAATATTTGCATAACTTACATGTTAAAGTATTGATATTTTAACTTCAACATTTGCATTATCAAAATTACAAAAAGGCGAGACATATCTCTGTGATGACACTTTATCTTGATACATTTAAGCAGTCCGACTCTAAGACTTCTTTAATGTGCTTACTCAGTCTAAAAGGTTTGATTTAATCATGACCCTATTTCTATAGTTCAGTGGTCAACGTTTATTTTGATTTATAATTTAATCCATTTTTGTATCACATTGGCATAGTCAAAATGCTAGACTTGGGTATGCTGTTTAAGAAGGCGAAATCAGCACCAGTAAGATGATACATATTGTTATTTGAAGAAAATGAATCTTTTTTTCGATCTAAGATGGTTAAAAAGAAGCACCTCAAAGGTCTTATAACCAATTCATCAATGCAAAACTATTCAATGATGGTTGGACTGTCGGTCGACTCGTTCGTAGGTGCATGCGGGTCCATCGGTCACAAACAAATAACTATGCATATCAATCAATATTCGTGGTAAGATTGTTGTTCCAATTCCATATACTAGTGAGCGCCTTGATCTCTTTTGATTAGGGTAAATCATGGTTAATTGAATGCATAATTAAGAAACTTATGTTTGTGAGACAAAATTTACTACAAAAGTTCGCTAAATGGTCCGTTAAAATGTCGTTGTCCTGACTGTGCCTTCGAGTATAAAGATACTAAGCTCTGGTATACGGGATCCGAGGGTCGTTTATGGCCCCCAGCAGGTCCAGGACAGCGCCCGGGGAAGTCTGGGGGTAAAGCCTCAGATATTTAGCAAACAGAGAGGGTAATTTTGAAGTTGAAGTATGCACAGCTGAGTGTTTTGCTATATATCAAATCAAAGACCTGAAACTGACTAAAAAAATCTAAAAACTTTGCAATGCTCGCCAATTTATTATGCTTCAGAGAAAGAAAGTGCTAGAGAACTGGATCATCTCATGACATATATATGTTAACATACGAAAACAAAGCAATTAAAACAATCAATTTTTAATTTGGTGATATATGAATGTGACGTTCGTATGTAAGAGCAGCAGCGGATGAGGGTGGCATGGTGAGAAGTATTTGTAGAATACAGAATATACTTGGGTAAAGTCCGCGTCATCTCCAATGTTGCACAGAGTTGGTCTGGTTTCTTAGATGGATAAATATCCTATCGCGCAACCCATCTTTTAATTTCGAGAAGAAACTGTTTTTTTTTTTTTGCCATTTTGTTTGTGCACGCAAGTGCGTCGTTGCGTCAATGGTAGCTACGCCACTGTATTATACTATAAGCAGTAGTCAGTTGATCAGTTTTTCGTGGTTTGTTCAGTGTTTAGATGCTATGTTTAACAATAGACCAACTATATAATATGTTTTAAAAGTTCATTGTCATCTGAGGGGTCATACATTATGATGTACATGTCAGTCTCGCAGGTTTTATTTGACCTTGACCTCATTTTCACGGTTCATTTCTCAGTGTTTTGGTCTGTTTTTCTTCAACTATAAGCAAAATATCAACTATATTTGTTGTATGTAAGGATTGTAAGGTGTATATGTCTGTCTGGCAGGTATCATCTGACCTTGACCTCATTTTCATGGTTCATTGGTCAATGTTAAGTTTTCATGGTTAAGTTTGTTTCTAAGTTACTATAAGCAATAGGTAAGTTTGTTTCTTAGATACTATAAGCAATAGGTCAACTATATGTAATGCATACATTGATTGTAAGGTGTACATGTCTGTCTGGCATGGTCCATCTGACATTGACCTCATTTTCATGGTTCATTGGTCAATGTTAAGTTTTCTTGGTTAAGACTGTTTCTTAGAAACTATAAGCAATAGGTCAACTATGTTTGGTTTATTGAATGATTGTAAGGTGTACATGTATTTCTTGTTTGGTTTATCTGACCTTGACCTCATTTTCTTGGATCATGTTAAGTTTATGTGTAACTTGTAGTAAAGCTTTATATTTAGGACTATCAGCATAAAATCAATGGTTAGTAAAGAAGGCGAGACATTTCAGCGTGTGCACTCTTGTGTTAGTTTGGTACCAGTATTTGTCAATTAATGACATGTTTTAGCTGCCTAACGTCCTAATGGTGTATTAATAGTAAATACTGCATACTAAATACTTTCCTTTCCTTTAATTTTTCTGCCCTGCCTACGATAAAATAGGGGCATAATGTTTTTAGAGTGATTCAAATTTATATTGTTTAATGCGATGGTGTTTTTTTGTTATGGTTTCTGTTTGTTAATTTTGGCTTGTTTTGTTTTATTGATTAAATTGATTTTTTTTTCTTAACATCTGCATACTATGTTAACTAGAATAAAGAACGGAAACGGGCACTGTGACAACAACCCGACCAAAATGTACAAAACAACTAAAGGTTAACAATGGGTCTTTAACACAGCGATAAATCACCCACTCATACATGTAGGCGAGCATGAGCAGGCTCCGAAACATTAATGTATACTAGATCGGGGAAATGGAATCCATTCTACACTACGAAACAGATTAAAACTGCTCTAAGTTGAATTGTAGATTATCGCTAATTGTTTTTTAGTTTATTATGTATATATTTACACAAGAATGTCATTAATTGTATAACCTTCATTTATCATGCTTTCCTTTAAAATAATGTAAATTTGCAAAAGCCTTCCCCCCACCCCCTTTCCTAAATTACAGAAATTAACTTTTTACATTACATATACAGATATTGGACAAAAGTGAGTTCCAACTCAAAAAATGTTCAATCATTTCAACCAAAATTAAAAGATTTCAAAAAACTATTGCCAAGTAACTACATGACCGATCTTTAAGAAATCACGGGGGGGGGGACTTCGATATTTTTTTGGTAGGGCTGTGCCTGAAAAATGTACCCATTTTTATATAGGAAACACATATTGTAAATATGACCCCTGATTTTGTACACACACACACACACACACACACACACACACACACAAATTAAATGCCACTTACAATTTGTTTCACAGACAATAATCTAAAAATTACCACATCTTTCCATTAATACGAAATTTCCAAAAGTATATTTATATATAGGAAATGTAAAATATACTCCAAATCAATATATTAAGTTAATCAATATAGTAACATATTAAAAAGTAGAGGCATTTTAATATAAAATCTCACAAAATCATGGCCCATATTTTTGGCACATCCCCGTATACCCATTTAAAGGAAGTTGACCCCCCGTGTAAGAAATAAATACCATGAGATGTAGAAATGTTAAAAGTTTCAAAAAGGCTCCTTGTCCGAAAACACATTTTGACAATTAGTCTCGGAAGTACCAATAATTATAGTTAACCATAGCTAGTGCCTAAAAAAATCGATTTTGGTTGAAATGAGAGTGGGAATTCACTTTTGTCCGCTGACTGTATATGTGCTAGGCATGCTCAGTAATTGCTACGGTATAAGATTACATTTTCAATGTTTTCAGAGTCATGAAGTGGAAAATATATGTTAATGCGCGTAGCTACGTTTACGTCAAAACGCCCGGGCGTACACATGAATTTTGGAGAAAAAATATTATAATCTAAATAAATTAAAAGATCTGGCTAAAAGCACATGAGCCATGTAGTTATTTCTCCACTGACTTGTAATTGAAGATAACAGTCGGAAGAAATTTACTTTTTAATCAAATGGTATCATATTATTTATTTGTTCGTTTTCTGTCAAAATCTGAATCTACTGTGAATTATCCTCCCTTTCCTATAGTTTAAAGCAATTCATTATCTGCTGAGATACGATATGCAGTTTTGTCGAGCCTGCGAGACATTCCGTAATCGGCGTTGGCGTCGTCAATATTTATATGATCAGCCTGTGGTTAATTTTTTTTAAAACATCAATAAATTTGCAAAACTTTATGAAATTTTACAGCATATAGGCAGACATTTTTTTATGATCAAAAGAGTATCCAGAGCATACATTTTTTAATTATGAAAATTTAATTTTAATTTTTCCGCATTTTACTGAAAAGAACATTGTTTTTATTAGTTAACAAGTAGATACTGTTTGTTACGCATCAATTACTTTGTCAAAACTTCATCGAATTTTATGTAAAAATGTTAACACCAACTGTACGATTTTTTTTTTGCACCAGATGCGCTTTTCCACAATGAATGTCTCATTAGTGATGCTCGAGGCCGAAATATTTGAAAATCCAAAACCTAATAAAAACATTGGAAGAGCTGATCAAAATAAAACGTACCTAAAGTATAGCCAATTCCGGAAAAAGAATCAGAGCTTTGCATGGGTGAGATAATTATATTCCTTTATTTTTAAATGATTTCAAAACTTTTACAACAGTCAGCAAATTTCAGTCTAAATTTTTTTTTTTCATTTTTCAGTATTTTACCCTTTTTTGGGGGGCAATTAGCAGACGGTCTTGAATTAAATATTTTTCACCTGCTACATTTGTAAACTTTCATAGATTGTTTTGAAACTTGGACAGAAGCTATCTTCCAAGATCAAGAAAAACATTTAAAGAAAAGTTTGATTTCTTTTAAATCCTGTTTTTGACTGATAAATGCATTCATTTTTTATAGTTTAACCGACAGCAGCAATCCCAGGCGAAATACAGGATTCCACAGAACCCTTTGAGTATGTTTATTTCACACCTGACCATCTATGGAGATTTATCATTGCATGTACTTGTCCATTAACGAAATTGGCGCATAAAAGGGGAGAAAACTAGATTAAGTCATAATAATCAAAAGAACGACACCATTGAAAATATAGACTTGCTTTTTTTATATTTCGAAAGGTTTGGATCTTTGGTCGATTGATTGTTTTACCCCACATCTCCTTTTAAACATATTTCATAGTACTAGTAACAACTATTGGCAATTAGATTCCAAATCAACACACTGAATAAATTATACATGAAAAAATCAAGAAATTAGACTTTACTATGAAAGTATGTTGCTATGATGAGTTTTAATGACAGAAATAGTATCTCTCTCTCAATAAATCGTTAGCTTCCGTCGGACCCCTGCTGGAAGGTCCCTTGCCCTGTACCCGCTGGGAACCCTCAAACCTCTCGCTGATGTTCGGGCGTACACTTAAAAATGGCTTAGCTACGCCACTGGTTATGAATTGGTGAATGTCCAATGCCTGCACGAACATGTACTTTATGCGGCGACCATTTGAAAATCTTTGAAACAAATAATTCAAGGAACATTTACAGATCTCGTTATGAAGTTAAAACTTGAAGTTTCATAGAACGTTAGATCGTGGTTAGATCTTTTATATATATAAATCGCCTTTTTGTAACGACTGTTTTAATAGATGTCAAATTTTTTTATAGGTTACTTTTTCGCCTGCATAGAATACACCAAATTGAATGCATAATTATGTTTATCTTTGTTGAAGGTTGTTAGAACTCATGTTTATTTCACAGAGTTTTATACATGCATGCATGCATGTGTAACGATATCATAAAAATGGTACACAAGGAAAAGAAAACTGACACAAAAACACGTATCACAAAAAAATCTGACCGTTTCCAGTTTTGTGTTTTATATTTTGTCGGTTACCAGGTTACAAGGGAGATAAATGTTTAAAATGGGGTTGACAGGAACCATTATTTTTTAAAAAGAATAAATGGAATTCACACCTGCAAAAGTGCTGAAATTGCATGACTTCTGAATGTAGGGGTCTCTATTGAAGTCTTGATCATGTCTACCACTTCAAGTATTTTGTTTCTAGGCATTCTGTATCTCTCTATCAGTTCAACATCAGTCATGTAATCAATGGGATTGATTCTGTCGCGAAAAATTCGCGGCCTCCTCTCTTTCCTTTGTTGTATATCATCTTGTACAGCGATGAACGCAGCCATCATGGAAATAATTAGCACGTAAATTTTCCCGTTTATTTGAATTACCGATTTGCGACTGCTATGACCCAGTCGGTAATTTACGATAGATTTTCATCGCAAGTCGTAACTCGTAAAATTTTGTGAAACGGTCGCATATCGTTATCATGGTCGTACGACCTATTTCACGATTTACGATCTTTTGTGAAACGATAGCCTGAACCAAATAATGTAATAGTTCAAGAGCATGTACTTTTCAAAACTAGCTACAGACAATATATTTTTTTTTTTTATAATTTTTGAAAGCTGTTAATAGAGAACTTTACTTGAAAATATATTTCAAAAAGAAAATTTACATTATCTCTTCGAACGCCACCATGAATAAAATAACAGGTGTACAATTTCCGTGTCATAACAAAACTAATATAATTTTCTAGTTGTTGCCACAATACAGTTCCCTTTCAATTGATATTGAACATTTCCCGATAGACTCAACATAGATACCAGGATTAAAATGTTGTTCGGCAAACATCTACAAAAGATTCGTTATTGACGCAATAATCAAACATTTTAGAAAGACCAAATTTAGTACTAAGAAGAAAAGCATTGATGATCCAAAGTTCCTTGATATAGTATCTTCTCCCTCGTTTATTTTATCTAAAATTTCTATTTATACAATTAAAGCAATCACCCTAGTCATTTTATTGTACTAGTATATAGATATTCTTATTTTATTTATTATTTATTACTGTTACTTTAATATAAAAAAATATATAGACTTTTTTGTGATCTTTTTTGATCGACTTTACTGTGTTATTACGGTAAAATATTGACGATGCCTTTCTGGTTTAGTTTAGTTGGTTAGTTGCCGTTGCATTTCGTACCCCCACTATACCATTGATGTGACATTAAGATAAAGAATGAGTAATACATATTACGGAATAGATAATCAATGAAATCCACTTAAAAAAGAAAACTGAGATACTCCCGGTTTTTGTTGGAGTTTGTGTTGCTCAGTCTTTAGTTTTCTATGTTTTATGTACTGTCGTTTGTCTTTTGATCCATCTTATTTTTGCCTTGGCGTTGTCAGTTTTTTTTTTTTCGAAAAATGAGTTTGAATGTCCCTTCCATATCTTTCGCCTTACCTTGGAAACAGTTTAAACATTTTGCTATGAGTATTTTTTACAAAGAGACAATAATCCACCAACAGTCAAAAATGTGAATAACTGCAGGTTAGGGTAAGGACTTTCATATTGAGTATCAATTCAAAGAGAAAATCAACGGCCTGATAATACAACAATAAACAGAACAATAATCATTGCAAACAAAAACCAGCGTCAACTATTGAATCTAAGGTTCTTGGCTTTCGAGGTACATAAAAAAAAAATTTTTAACAGTTTTGTTGTCGCTTTATATATTTGTTTCAGAAAGCTTGGAACATCTTTCAAGTACAAATCTGTAATAAAAATAACATAAAAACCTAAGCGATTATCGCTTTTGCTAACATCTTGTTGAAATCCAAATTCACGTAATAACCAAACCATGTTTGGTAAAACTAAAAAAAATACCCCTCAGCACATTTCTACCTTATGTATTGTGAAGACTTCAGAAGTTGTCGGAAAAAATTGGCATTTTGCATTACAACAATATAAGTATCAACAGACTTAAATCCGATAGCAAGCCGCAATACATGATAGTTTAATGTTAAAAATTTAACATGAAATAAAACTAGATTTGTAATTGCTAGGCATAACGGATGGCACCTTTGTCCGCAATTGCCAGGGTAACGGCAACCATTTTGTAAATTCCAAAGTCAAAAAGTGCTTCTGAACATGACTATTAACATTTTTGTGAAGATTTGTGTAGTTTGGTGCATTTTAATTGTTTTTTTTACACTTTTGCTGTTTCCATGGTAACGGCGGCCATTTTGAAAATTCTATAGTCAAACTGCAACTCTGCACATGCCAGTTACCATTTATGTAACGTTTCATTATGTTTGGAACACTTTCATTTTTTCGCATTTTTGCTGTTTCCATGGCAACGGCATACATCTTAGAAGTGCCAACCCCCAATTGCACATCTTCACATGGTGGTTAACATTATGGTATAGTTCCATCAACTTGGTACCATTTAATTCTGGGTTCCAGATCGGACAAAAAGTGTGAAAGAAAAATAATAAAAAGAAAAAGAAACGTAGAATAAAAATATGTCACCACAACTCCGTTGAGAGTGCCATAATTATAACCGATATTATAATATCCTCATATCTTACTACAATATTAAACTGATAACTTTGTTTTACTAAACAAAAATGCCAACGAAAACCTCTCATACGAATTTATTGTTAAGACGTTACAAGCAACTTGAGATAGAATAGCCTTGCGCGATACCAACATATATGATGAAAGTGTTCTTTTGGTGAATTTTAGTTATTCATGTTATAATAACCTTTAAAACTAGCTGGACTAGTTAGCTTATATGAATTGTGTAGTATTTTACGCATTATTTACGAGTAATTATATAGCAGCACCTTAAATAGCATCGGATGTGAAATTCTATGTGCAATAACATTTCTACCGTTACAGCATTTTTTTGTATTTTGAAAGATTTCATTAAAAGTAATTATGGTAAACACATTCCTTTCTTGTCAATGTATAACTTATATGCATTTCTCTTATGGTTGTGGCCTGTTATCTATTTCTTGCATGAATAGATATTTCTCGTATCACACTCCATACAGTGATACGAAAATCTGCGTTAATTTGATTGGCTAAGCCAGCATCACAAGACGATATAACGGCATTTCCATTAGCTATTCGTTCGGCCATTGATGAATTTCAAAGGTTAAGACGATGTACATTTCGTCCATGGCAACGGACATATGTGATGTCTTCAATAATATACAAAACACTCACATATTTCACCTGACAATCTTCTTTTTGTCAAATTTTATTACATTCTGAAGCGTACAAAAAGTCTAACAATGAATGATGTTAAAGTTTGACACCGGAAATGGACATATGACGTCATACTGGAATGTGCAAAAGACTAGATAAACTTTTCGCGGAATGTTTAATTTAACACATTGAGAGTGTTTATCATAAGAGAAATAGGTTTAACAACTTGTGAAAATTGGATATCGCTTGATATCAACTCTCGTTATTTAATTTAAATAGTAATAATAAACTCGCCGAAGGATATCCCATTCTCACTCGTTATGAAACCTATAAATTGCACGCTTTTAAATCGATAACATCCCTTCAGACATGAATATAGCGAATAAGTTATATATGCTTTATAATGCATACCTTAAACCTTATACCAGGCAACGGGCCAAACGTGAGAAAGAAGACGTAGATACTCTTTCCGAATGGATTAAGGCTGTGAGGTCGTTGATACAAATCCGAATTAAGAAACTAAATGGGTCTATCAATACCCACGCTACGTCAATTTTTAAAGACCCAAATGTTGCAAAACACTTGTCCTACCTCCATGACAAATATGTTGTTGTCCCTGCAGATAAAGCCCCAAACAACATCTTTTTTGTGTGTAAATATCATTACATAAACTGCTTGATAAATGAATTAGGAATTGACAATTCATTTGGAAACTCAACATAGACCCTCACGACACTTACCAAAGAGGAAATCCTGGATAATCATAGGTCTGTTCTATGTTCCTTTGGAATTTCAACCAAAGATGAAGAACTGGATCCTAAATCACTGTATTGGATACCTAAACTACATAAGTGTCCTTACAAACAACGGTATATTGCTGGGTCTTCCAAATGCTCCACGAAACCTCTTTCTAAATTATTAACATCTATTTTATCAGCAATCAAAGCCGGGCTCCAAAGTTATGGTGAAACTGCCTATTCTAGAGGTGGCGTGAATCAGATGTGGATACTAAAAAATTCCAAAGATCTTTTAGAGTACATACAATCTAAGACTCTCTCATCTTGCAATAGTATTAAAACATTTGACTTTTCTACACTTTACACAAGTATTCCCCATTCCAAACTAAAAGACAAATTGAAAGAGTTGGTATTACTTAGTTTCATTAAAAAGAATGGCGAACGTAGATACAAGTATCTTGTCTTGGGGAGGGATAACTCCTACTTTGTAAAGAATCACTCTGATTCAAACAAAAAATTCACTGAAACTGACATTATTAAGATGCTTGATTTCTTGATTGACAACATATTTGTTACGTTTGGAGGACGTGTTTTTCAGCAGACTGTCGGAATTCCAATGTGAACCAATTGTGCCCCTCTTCTTGCCGTCTTGTTTCTTTATTATTATGAGGCTGACTTCATACAGGAACTTCTTAGGAAGAAAGAAAAGAAGTTAGCAAAATCCTTTAACTTTACTTTCCGCTATATAGATGATGTTCTCTCACTAAATAATACAAAATTTGGTGACTATGTTGAACGAATCTATCCCATCGAACTAGAGATAAAGGATACTACAGATACAGTTAAGTCTGCCTCATATCTTGACTTACATTTAGAAATTGACAATGAGTGTCGGTTGAAAACAAAACTTGACGACAAAAGAGATGATTTCAGCTTCCCAATTGTGAACTTTCCATTTCTATATAGCAACATTCCAGCAGCGCCTGCATACGGAGTATATATCTCCCAATTGATACGATATTCCCGGGCTTGTATTTTCTATCATGATTTCCTTGATAGAGGATTGCTGCTCACAAGGAAGCTATTAAACCAAGAGTTCCAAATAGTGAAGTTGAAATCATCCCTTCGTAAATTTTACGGACGCCATCACGAGTTGGTTAACCGTTATGGAAAAACCGTTTCACAGATGATATCGGATATGTTCCTTATGTCGTAACTACAATACCCTTCCCTTTTCACGAATGTGACCTACCGAATTAGACTATTTACCGGATTTGTAATAGCATAAGCAATACGATGGGTGCCACATGTGAAGCAGGATCTGCTTACCCTCCCGGAGCACCTGAGATCACCCCCAGTTTTTGGTGGGGCTCATGTTGCTTAGACTTTAGTTTTCTATGTTGTGTCATCTGTACTATTATTTGTCTGTTTGTCTTTTTATTTTTGGCCATGGCGTTGTCAGTTTGTTTTCGATCTATGAGTTTGAATGTCCCTCTGGTATCTTTCGTCCCTCTTTTAAACGGTAAAAATATAACCGCACAATATGCCCTTTTCTATGATTAAGAAATTAGGATTCTGATCGATAACTGAAATCAATATATACACTCCAACATCAGTTAATCACCATCCAATTTCATTTCGATATATTTTTTTCTTTAATGATTTTTTTTTATAAAATAAATAAAATACTATATATTAAAATTGTAAACAATGGGAAACTTTTGGATACAAAGTTAACAGTCTACCGATTACAATTTAATTCTTCAAATTCTGTTTTTAGAATCTGTCTTGTGTGTTTTTCGCGTTCCTGTTGACTAAACACAAACGAATTTAGTACGTGGACTAGAAGATATTGGCAAAAGACCGAAAATTATAACCAAACCATGACATGGGATCAGAGATTTACACGGTGTAAATGTCTAACTTAATGCCTAAATGGGTTCCTTAGTTTATAACAACACGTCAATGAATCAGTATCTACATTTTTATGAGAGTACCAAATTACAGTGCTATTTTGCTGGTGATACCCACCGGGACTAATAGTCCACCTGTACAAGTAAGGACGCAGTAGTAGTAATATCATTATACGGTATCTATTTGTTTGCACCAGGTATACATTTCGACAATAAAAGTCTCTGTAATGATGCTTAAGTCAGACATGTTTGAGAATCCAAAATATATAAACGAAAAAGACAAAAAGCTAAACAAAGCCCGAAAATAGAATCATAGATTATAGCGATAGAAAAATCAATGGAACTCCGTAAAAAAAAAACAAGAAAGGAGAATTGAAAAAAATAGGGAACGACCCATCGTCCCTTTTGTATACAGTTCCTTGTGTATGAAATATTTAACTGATCCATCAAAAATCTGGCAAAGAAAATTTTATTAATTTTCTATTATTGTTCATATTTAATTTTTGTCATGTTAGTTCCCAGGAATAAATTTTTCGCTGTAAATCTAGAGACATTTTTTGTTATTTTTCAAACCATAGAAATTCCATTCTTTATATTTGATTTATTTAAGGTCACTTCCGGTGTTCATTAAGCAGTTTAATAAAAAAAATTGTAATTTTAAAACCAGTATTATCACCAAGGTTAACTATTTTTGCTTCTTATTTATGAAAAGCTAAAGTTGAGGTCAGAACTTATCGAAAAATCAGATTTACAAATGTTTACATCATTAAAGTCATTATGTATTTTTATAAATCAGATATATACGATACAAACGAGGAATGTCTCATTACAATCTTAGCTAATTGAAGCTTCCGAGAAAACAATGAGTTGACAGACATACTGTATGTGTGTCTAAACTCATAGAGACGTGTTTTCATATTATTAGATCTTAGATACAAAACAAATGCTTGATCTTTACATTCAAGATGTGTGTTTAATTCCCTATTGTAATATTTCGCATGACTGTCGATGCAACAATTACATCTCCTTTAGAATTTCGTACGATTGTAACGCGGCTTGTTATTTATTTTGAAATCATCAGTAATCTATTGCTGCCTTTATTGCATATAAAAGACATATAGTTTATCAAATTATGAAATATTTCAAATAAAGTTAACTCCATAGGTAATCATACCACATCTTCATAATCTGCATTTGCATCTAAAGGACGGCGTATGTGATTTTCTTTGTTTTTTATTCCAGAAGTTTTATTCTAAAATCAAGGTTGCTGTAAAAAGTATGTTGATTTCTCTCGGCGCCTTTTTTTTTCGTTTTATGATACGAAAAAAGAAGGTAAGGGGTTACAATTGATTAAATGACTACAATAACCGATGGATATCTGGAGAGGAAGCTAATGATATCATAAGTATAAAAATGATTCGATTTGTTTGTTCAGATTTGAGTTACCAAGATAGTGTGGTGATAAATACTCCTTAATCAATATATAACAAATAGCCGCTATAGGTTTATGTATATGTAAATTCAACTATACAGCTCTTACTTCTCACAACTTACTTGCAAACCAGTATCTGAGAAAAGTATCATTCTCTTGTGAACAATGATTAAGCTATAAAATTACAGTTTATAAAATACATTCAAAAAGTAACCGCTAAAACGATTTTTGGACTTTTGTTCAATTATATTCTTTGACAATCCCCAAAACTACAAGATGGTATACTCGTTGTATACTAAATTATTTGAGTCTACAATTCAGTATGATATTGATGTATACGGGTAAGTTACAACTCCTGAACAGTCTGAACCTAGATTGAACAGATCTGAATCTACTGCAACCAGATTGAATAAACATTATGTAATTTACCGCAATGGATAAGTCTGGAAACTTACTGTATACTGAAAATGCCTTACTAGTTTACTCCTCAGTCTTTTAACAGTTTTCAGATCAAAATGATCATATTTCAGATCAATCGTGTCTTTTATTTTTAGTAAATTATGACCTTTTACAAGTCTCTTGTTGTTACCTGTTATTTTATTGGATAGTTATAGCTTTTGTTTGGTATTCAACAAGAGTTATATTAATTTGAAGGATAAACTAGCAAATAGGCACACTTAGTTGTTTTGAATTTGATATAACTATGAACTTACAAAGTTGGACACTTGTAGAAATAGAATTATCTGGTACTTTATATAATAACATAATAACGTAATATCTTCATGGCTGTATACAGATCGCAATTGCCGCTACTTTTTTATTTTACTTTGGTACAGAAAATCAGGTAACTAAAACAGTTAGTATTTTTTAAGATGACACAGAATGATGTCATATACATAATATTAATTACTTTCATCTATAATTTGTTTAATCTAATTACTTTAAATATAGAGTAATATATTCAATCTGGCCAAAGGATTTTGATGCGCTACTCAAACAAAACACAAAAGAATAACTTTAAAAACGAAATTTTTTTCTGGTTTGATAAAAAAAGGTTTATGACTTTCTTTGTTTGCCTTCGTCGTTGATAAGAAAGTGGTGCGATGTCAAAGCTTGATTAGGGCAATTTGGAACAACTAGAATATTTGGTATAAGATATGAAACGTTTGTCTACATTAAAAACAGAATTAATTTGAGTGTATGGACATAAGAATGTCTAAATCATGTAAACGTAGTTTATTTATGGTTGGTTAAAAAGATTGTCTCTGTAATAAAGACAGATTTATATCATCATATAGAACTACCATGTATACTGAATAGATAGGATAAATGTGATAGTCAAATGGAAAAAAATCTATTGCTTTCGCAAAATTGCTTATTTTGTAGAGATTGTCAATAGGTAATTGAATTGAAATTTGTTGTGAGTTCAAACTCTGCTCATGGTGATGCATGTTTGTATTACTTTTATCTGAGTTGACAAGGTTTGTCCATTTTCCTTCCGAAAGACAGTGGTTCCCAACCGGAACCCAAACTTTCTCTGCCAATACTAGAAGTGTCCCCATGATAAACAAAGACCACTTAAAGTGCCGTTTTACCCTAAACGAAGAGACAAATAGTCATGATGGTCCAAATATTGATAATGATAAATCAATCAATCACTAATGATGAATTAACGAAGTTTGTTCTTATTATTAAAGTACTATTGCATTTTAGAAAAAAAAACCATGACCAAACTTTTAACAATAAAAAAAACAGATAATTTATAATTAATTATTTTTCTAAATGTCAGCATTTTCTATATCTTAATAACTATATTTCAAATACAGAAATTTCTGAAAATATCACTTTTGTGATTGTTTAAGTATAAAGAGGTAGCAATTAATGCTAGAATTTTTTTTTCGAGCATCACGGAAAAGACATTGATTATCGAAATGTGTATTTTGTGCAGTAACATTGGCACTGGTAAAGCTATCAGTATTCTTAAGAGCCAATCTGCCAGAAAACCATGCAAAACCGTCCGAATGTCACTTTTTCCAAATGAGTTCATATTTGGCATATTGGTGCACCTTAGTAATGTAAAAAACCACACAAATTTGTTTTGGAAAATATTGAACCGATCTGGATATTTTTTGAGCGCCATGTTTTAACAGATGAAATTGCTCGAAAACAGCAAAAATAAGCCTTTTTTGGCATATTTCGCTGGTTTAAATAAAATAATATGGTAACATTTATATTTTTTTGATAGTTGTTCCTAGTAATACATCACTTTAAGTGTAAGAATGCATAGAATTAACAATGCTGTCTATTAAGTGTATGTATAATCTAACTGTTTCAATATGTCTTATTTAGCTACATGTCCAAAATGGCTGATTTTGGTCATCTTTCAGAGCCAAAATACTCCAAGACCCGTTTATTATTGTAAAACAACATATCTACTTGCAAAGTATAACTATATATACCCAATCAAAAAAAATATCAAGCTCGGCAAATGATGTTGGTGTCTGGTAAATGCCACAACAAAATGGGGTAACCTGCATATTCAAATTTTCTCAATTTTGCCGTCTAATTTGTAACTACTGACATATGACAGGATCTGGACTTATAAATAAGTATAACAACAAATGGAAAAGAATAATTAATGTTTCATTTAATACATTAAGAAAATAATCATAAATAAATATAAATTATTCATTATAAATTTAGAGGCTCCCAGGAGCCGAAATAGATCGTATTGACAAATTGTGCACCTAAAACGATAAAAAACACATATTTCAAACGCAATCAATTTAAATTAGAAGTTAAACAATTCAGAATAAGTTCAGACTGTAAAAAAAAAGTTTCTTCTGACCACTTTTGCAATTTATTCTTATAACATACTGTGAAAATTTGTAAATTTACACATTTTAGGGACAATAGCTCATAGATGTGATGTCCAATTTTTCAGAAAAATTTTGGGTATTTAGATCTTGTCATGTTGATAGTTTTTATCAATATATATATATATATATATATATATATTGAAAAGTTTTTAAATTTTGTATACATATATATATGTATGACACTTCTTCTAAAGTTACTAAGATGATGGTTTAAAGGTGAAAACTGTAAACAGATGATTTTAACAGACACTTAGTGATGGAATTTTTTTTATGACCCTTTGAGCCTTGTATGCTAACAAGGCAAGATTTGCCAGGTACCTATATCTATGTTGCTGCAATGTGGTCAATACAAACATGAAAATCATAAATGCTTCTAAAAAAAAATCCCATAACTAGACGAAAAACAAATTACTTAGTCTATATATACCAGTGCAAAATTTATAAAGAATTTTGAATGAAATTGGATAGATGTTAAGATTACTGTACCTATAATGCTCTACATCACATCCTCGGAGATAACAGAATTAAAATAAGTCATATGAATCTTCAAATTTCAATAAAGTTGAATGTGTTTTTTTATACTTGAACGGCTATAGGTTTTACTATAAAACAAGTGTACATTAACTTTCTTGTAAAAGAAAAACCATAACATTAAAATCTCCATAAATGATGAACTGTTATTTTTTGAGACATCATCCCATGGAAGATTTAACTGATGTTTTAAAGTTGGAAAGTTTCTGTTGCTTGTTTGGTTGGTTGAAATTGTTTCTGTTAGAAGCTTTATCAGTCTCCCAATCTGATGTTGACTGCTGTGAAATTTCAGTTGTTGTTGACACTGACAGAAAGGTTAGCTGCGAGTCTAGATCTGAAAACCACAAAACATACATACATAAATCAGGCTGTTAGTTTTCATATTTTTTCATTTTCTTATTTTGGGGCCTTTTATGGCTGAATATATATGCTGTATAGGTCTCGCTCATTGTTGAAGGCCATATGGTGTATGAAGACCTATAGCTTTACTTCTATGTCATTTGTTCTCATTGGCAATCATACCACATTTTTTTTTTAATTTCATATATACCACTGACAGGAAATAAAATTGACTTTTACTGTAAGTGGATGCAGTTACAAAATTCTCCCAACTAAAGCCAAATCATTGTTGCAGAATAGTTATTATCCACTGCTTTTAAGCATGTCCAAATAGCCCTTAACATCTTTACAACAATAAAAATTGCCTCCATTTGGTTTGGCATGTCAAATTACCTCTCAATATAATTTTACATTGAAAACAGACAATGGTGATAATTTGACCGCTTTTAGTGACAATCTTTGAAATGGTGGCCATCTTTATATCTGTTCTCTGTGTCAAAGTACAGCTAAATATCAATATTCTTTAAAATCAAACTCAACAAAATTGAAAATTTTACCCTTTATTTGCTGTGTCCATCTTTAAAAAAAAATTTCATTGTTTTGTTGGCATGTCAAAAGTGCTATAATTCCTTAATGTCAATTTTCATATAAGGCCATCTTGAAAATGTTTGCCATTTTGGAAGAAAAAACACCTTACTTTGTTTAGCAAGTCAAACTACCACGACTATCCCTAATTAACAATTTTCATTAAATTAACCAGTGTTGAAATTTGTGCCATCCTTGGTGGCCATCTTGAAAATGTTTGACATCAGATAATCATCCACATATTGTGCTTTTCTTTTCACTAAAGTTTCATTTAAAAAGATAACACCAGTTATCTCAGAAAAGGACAAATTTTGTGGAAGATGAAGAAAAAATGCAAGGTTGGACAGAACATTCAAGCTATAACAGCTCTAAATTTGTAATGGGATTAAATATTTGACAAAGAATAGGTTTTTAACACAGAATAAATATGGTATAAAGATAAAGTTTAATAGATTCAGCATATCAGAGAACCCCAAGATCAAATTAAGATTTAAAATTTAGTTTAATTTTGGACCCTTTGGACCTCAATATAAACCAATTTCATAATAGGGCCCAAAAACTAAATACAGGTTAGATTCAGGCTGAATCAGCATCTTTAAAATTATTGTTGAAATCAAACACAGTTAAATTATGGACCCCATTTGAACCAACTTGAAAACTGGGACCAAAATCATAAATCTAAGTACATATTTATATTCAGGATATTTGATTATTTCTATTTATCATTCAAAACCTTAATTCATTGTAATTTGTTAAAATTAAACTAAGTTAAAATTTGGACGACCCTTTGGACTTTAAAATGTGGACAAATTTGAAAACCGGACCAAAATTAAAAATCTAAATACAAAACATGTATAAAACATTTGCATTTTGTATATCAAAAGAACCTCAAGAATTCAAGTTGTGTAGAAATAAGAAAAAAAAATTTGGACCATTTTGAAATCAATGTGAACCAATTTAAAATGGGGCCCAATTGCAACATCTTAAATTATTTAAATACATTGTTAGATTTAGCATATTAAGAACCCAAATAATGTATTTATTTTAATTTGTTCTTGTCCTAAACATGCATGAACTATTTGCCATTGGACATTAGCATTACCAACAACCAATCAATTAATCGAACAGGTGAAATATCTTCAAAAGTACCAATAAAAATCTCCCCCTTTTATATTTGAAAAAGTAAAATCACAAAAATACTGAACTCCTAGGAAAATTCAAAAAGGAAAGTCCCCAATCAAATGGCAAAATCAAAAGTTCAAACACATCAAACGAATGGATAACAACTGTCATATTCCTGACTTGGTACAGGCATTTTCTTATGTAGAAAATGGTGGATTGAACCTGGTTTTATAGCTAGATAATAAACCTCTCACTTGTATGACAGTCACATCAAATTCCATTATATTGACAACGATGTGTGAACAAAACAAACAGACACAATAGGTAAAATTGTCAAAAATAGGGGTACAGCAGTCAACATTGTGTTATCATCTTAATCACTATAAAAACAAACAAATGTAACGAAGAAGCACAAAAAGGCATACATCAAGTTTAACATCCTCATTTTGCTTATATTATACGATTTTATGTATCTATGTAAAATCTACCCATAAAGGATGAAGGTTTTAAGTACTGGCGTAAAATCGCGCGTTTGAAATTCGCACAGGTAGACATAAAATAATTTTGTTGTCCAAAGTATGACGGGATACATAAATACAGAGTCACGTAAAATGGATATCACAAAAAACAGACTTAACAGTAAAAGTAATATGTATTAATAAATAAAATAATTGAAATGGAATGTATGAACAGTTCATTAGTCATTGTTAGTTATTGAATGGAAACTATAGGAGCCGCCCAATATAGTACTACAAATTAAAATTAGCAAAGTGATTTTTCAATGGGAAAACCAAGTTAACAAAGACCTGTTTAATAAAACTGATGTACAAATGTATAACATGTAATTGTATAATTATGTTATTATATAAGTGATTACATATACTTTGTATGATTACCATGTTATACAAACAGTTAAATTAATATATAAGTTAATAATAACTTACCAATATCTTCTTCTATACATGTATTTAGTTTGACCTGGCTATTGTCACTTTTACAAAAATTCATCTTAATTGAGCATTAATATTGCTTGCATATATATAGCCCTACAAATAAAAAGTGTTAAACTATAAAATAATTCTTCAATTTTGTTTTACATGAAATAAAATATATCAGACAGGAAATGTAGGGTAGTGTAGCATCACTGTGCATGTAGTTTAAATGTATGTTTTTTCTTTTAAAAAGGGCTCTATAGGTAATCTACATACATGTACATGTAGGGTCCTAAAATTGAACTTTACAAAAGTTTGCAATGCTTTTGATTTTTTTAGTCTCCATGGCCTATTAGTTCATTAAAAAAATATTATTCTCTGGATAAAGTTGTCTAGTGTTACATGTACAGTATGTTGTATGTAAAACATGTATTTGTAGGTGGCTTTTCCACGAGATAAAAGTTTTTTTAGTAGACAAAGAGCTGAACAACTTCCAGTAAGAACTGAAAATATAACTTAGGGGAAGAGAATAAAAACCTGACCTGCTAAACGTTGAATATGTTGAAAAAAATTTTGATTATTATCATGATTCTGGTCTATAAATTGATTTTTTAAAGCAGAAAATAAATATATATTGTACCCTGGTTAATAGCTTGAAAATTAAAATTCTGTCCTAAACTGACAAGGACATAAATATTTTGACCATTCTAACCCTCCCTCTTGCTTTTTTAATCAAATGGTCCCAAGACAGAACAATGTATGTACGGATATATATTATTTGCTTGCACTTTGCCATAGGAAATAAATAAGATGTCTTAGAAACAGGTCAGGTGTAAAAGAATATTCACATGCCCCTTCAACACCCACCCCCCTTTTTTTAATCTAGCTAATGTATCAATTGTTGGTCCCCTAATTTCAGATTGACTATATGGAACAAATGAAAATTGATTGTAAGATTTGTACCTGTTCCTACTGGAATAACTCGTCCTGTATACAGCCTGTTTTGAAAGGGTGAAGATCCTTGGTCAGCTTTGGCTTTGCTGGAAGAGGGTTGGACGAGATGTTGACATCTTGCTTGACTATCATGTCAATGAATTCCATAAAAGTCCCTGTACTTTGAGCATATTCAAAGACAAGATGATGTAACAACCATGGGAAAATAAACCACTCCTTGTCTTATATAAAATAAGGAGTCCTGTTGGAAATTCTACACCATATAATTTTCAGTATTATTCAGACTTCCTAAATGTAGATGAATGGTAGTCTGCATCTGTATGAATATGTTTGGTTACCAATGCTGGTTTCAATACCACGGTAGAGAGAGTGTTGTTGATTTATTGATGGTGCGCCAGAGCAGTTTTGACACTCTCAATCTCAATTTTGGTGCGAGCAAGGTGGTTCCACTTCCTCACTTTTTTTTTTTACGAAGAATGATTTAGAATACTTTTGTTTTGCTCGTTGAAATCTAAAAACACTTTTTGCTGTTCATGGACTTATTTTTCCAATCAATATTTATCATGTTTATTCACTAAATTATTGTCATGATTGTCAAATTTCTTTGCAGTAATTATTTTTTTTGGAAATGCTATTTTGGTCTTTAGTGCATTCAGATATCTTAAGTAGTTTGTAATATGTAAATGTATAAGGCTGGGATAGCCCACATGCTCATCCTAGATTATTAAAGTCACAAACTTCACTGTAAACATTTGTCTGCCAAACCATCACTGGGAGCTGACATGTTTGAGATCTTACCCAAGGGAGATAAGTCAATGGAAGAGCATAAAAGATGGACTCCCTGGTTTCAGACAATTTATTGATTTTTGGACTTGCAATACAAATACGTCTTATTTCATTTTTCAGACAAATTGATTTTACTTGTTAGAATGATTTTATGAGCCATTTTAGTACCAATTGTGTTTAGAATTTAATTAAAATCAAAATCAAAATGTGTCAATTTGGGACTAAAATCACCATTCTTCCAAGGCATAGATTAACATATAATAGTCATTTGCCAAGCTTAATATTTTGTTTTGATATAAAACATACCCCATAGTTAAAACCGATATAAGTTGCAAACAAATCCGGAATGGGTCTTGCAAGATAGAAGCGAATGAAAACCACGTAAATTCATGTATGAAAAACCTCGCCTTTGTGTCCCTGCTCCTGGCAATGTGCCAAATCGTTTAAATTTTCATTTGTATTGATCATAACATAGTAAAATGGATGAGTTTCAGCTGACATTACTCTAAAAACTCAACTACCCCATTTAATATGCTTCTGGGTCATTCTTAAAAGGCATAAAAAAGTTTGATTTTTCCTAGGTTTCATTATGAATTTACAGAATTATGCAAATGAGGCTGTTACTAAAAATAGATACGATTCTGGGAAAAATTAAGTGGTCAAATTCTTTTATTTTATGTTAAGGATTAAGATGATGTATAAAAATTTGTCAAGTTGTGATTGTCGATTTGGACGATTTTCTGAATATTGCATGGTTTTCTGGCGGATTGGCTCTTAATAAGCCTGAATACAAGTGAAGTGTCAAGAAGTATGCAATTAACAACGATGAATACTTATCAAAATTTTTAATTCAGTGTTCACGATTCAAAAGCTTTTTACTAGTGGTTCGAATGAAAGAAACAAATTCATATATTTTGGTTATAACATTTTGGGTTATAGTCTTTTATGGACAAAGTATCTTGATTTCATATGCATAAAACTTATCTCTTAATTTTGATGTCTTAAAACATGATACTGATCGATTAAAATAGGCTAAAATCACAATAAACGATAAACATGTTTGAGTCTGGATAAGAAATCTTTGAAAAAACCCTTCTTCTCAAAATACTTTATTCAAGGCAATCAGGAACTGCTGACCCATCCGTAACATCTTATGTGGCCTGAAGTTTTTTATGCTGTGTCCAAAGATTTCTGTGACGTATTTTGTGGGTTAAAATTTAGCTATTCGTCGGGGTTGTTTTTTCCATTTGCTATGGTAATCCCTAGTGTTGTTAAACTTCATTTGACAAACAATTGTTTCACTGTCTACGTTAACAGAAACATTTTCAACACATTTGTTCAATATGTTTCGTATTATTAATGTATTATTAACTTAATTCAAAACAGTGGTATTGATACTAAAGTTTTTGAACTTATTATTCAATTGATAGTGGGTAATGTACCAATTGTAAAGTGTTTGTAAATGACAACAGACTTTACATACTATATACACACCTTAAGGTAAAGGAATATTATAAATGATGCATTTTCATATGAAACTGCCAAAAATATAATTTGCTCTTTGATCATTATCAAAGGAATGTGATTTAACATAGTAAAAAGTAGTTATTTCAATAAATCTGAAAAATAAATTTGTAGCACATTGTCTCATGTATCTAAACAGTCATGTAAAGGTTGCAAATTTCTCATATATGTCAATTATATATGGTTTTGGAAATTAGATTCATTTTTTTATCATTTCAAATGTGGTTATCATACATTAATACCATTTTGATTATTTGACAATAATAATAACCTTGTTCAATTACAGGAAACAACATATACACAAAATAAAAGCATGATCTAGTAACGTTAAGTCAAAACATTGATGCAAGTATCTGGAAAAAAACCAGGTACCTGTTTAATTAAGGCAAATTTGAATGTTGCGAAGAATCCCTATTTTTCCGTATCTCAGACACAGTTGCATTAAGAATTCAGTTATTGTTTGTATAATATGATATATTTAAATTGATATCTGATAAAGTTTTAACATTGCTAAGGAAGCATCAACATGAGCATAATCATTGATTGTTTTACTGTTTTTGGTACGATAAAAAGATATTTTTAACTGGCCAATCATGTAACTGCACTCCTGGCTTGTGTTAACCTATGTGTAAGTTATTCTAAAAATAGTCACACATCACTCTTAGCATTACTTGTCATATCCATTCTCTACGCTTATCCCATGTTTACGAAGAAATAGGACTAGAAGACTTCTAAAATGGTAAAGTACTCATATCAACTTATCTCAAATGAATGCTTATAAACATGATCATTGATTGTTTCCTACTTTGAGTACGCTAAAAATATTTAAACAAGTCAAACCAACTACACTCGTGAAATATGTTGACCTAGATATAAGTCATTACAATATTCTAAAAATAATCACATTTCTCGGAGCATAACTGGACTTGTATTCCATGTTTAAGTGAAAAGGTACCAGACATCTTCTAAAATGGTAAGATTTTCATATCAACTTGTTTCCAATTAATGCAATTTGTCTAATTACATCTTAAATAAGGGCGCGTCATGTAAAGAAATATAGCGACACTTGCTGAAAAGGACACTATTATACATGCCTTAAGTAGGGCTTTCTCTGGTTATATTTGTTCTAGCAAGAAATATTAACATAAAAAAATAAAAAATAATTACTATAATTGATTCTTAAAATGAATCACTAAACCTTGACCGAGCAGTAAAACAAGTGTGTGATCTTTACGCTTCGTGTTATGATTCAATAGAAAGTTCGATGTGGTGTACAATTTCCGTGTGGTGGATCTGAATTAAATTTTGATATTTCAAAATGAATGCCTTTACAAATGTTATTGAAGATATTTGTCTCCCTTTTGTAAAAACATGTTTTCCAGTTAAAGATATTACTTTCATTAAATCTTTGGCGTCGTTTTAATCACCTTTTTTACCAAACCTACTAAGAATCGATGACCCCATTTTAAGAAGCTGATGGAAAATTAAAATCACCAAGAAGGGTTTTATGTGACCTTTTTGAACTTTCTACTGCTTGCAAAGACATGATATTCCTTTAACAATAAAGGCAAGATAATGTGGCAATTCATTTATTATCTTTTTAAGATTTTAAATTACACACATTGACTTGAAAAGTAGAGCAACTCAAAATAAAGAAGTAAAAATGTGAAAGAACTCATCTACATTCCAAGGAATTTTATTATTTGGGTTATACTAAAATATAATGTAGACAAATGTTAAAAGTCTTACATGAATTATTACATAAATTCTTTTAAAATAAAGCATACATGACAATATTTTGATTTGACAACTAAGCATAGCATTGGTACACAATTTTGTTTTTTAAGACAAAACGTCCAAAAAAGAGTGTCATTTCCATTTTCGTATAAAACTGAACTTGATATATTTTCTATAACGTGTAGACTACTGAAGGTTTATTCAAATACACACGTCGTGTACATGGAAAATGCACATGATCTTATAGCAAATTAGTACTTTGTTGAACATATAAATTCCTGAATCGATTATTTTAACGATATTCCCAAAACAACCCCACGAATAATTATGTAATAAACGTAACATTGAAGACAAAATATTGTTTTTCGTTCTAAAAAGTAGGATAAGCTATGCATATGCATAATCGCATTGCCAACTATAGCAACTGTCTCATATTTTGTACAAATCATATGCGACCTTTAATTGTTTTCAAATGTTTACCGTCAAGGAAAACAAACTGAAAAAAGTTCATTAATTTGTACATCAGGCCGTTAGTTTTCTCGTTTGAATTGTTTCATATTTGTCATTTCAGGGCTTTTTATAGCTGACTATGTGGTATGGGTTTTATTCATTGTTGAAGGCCGTATGGTGACCTATAGTTGTTAATTTCTGTGTCATTTTGTCCCTTCTGGAGATTTGTCTCATTAGCATTCATACCATATCTTCTTATTTTTATATGTATGTTTTCCATTTCAGTTTTAAGACTTTCTATTCGTATTCAAAAGAAAAAATAACAAACGTATTTTGTACATTTTTTTAAGATATTTCTGATCAGCTTCGTTGTATTTTATTATTTGTAATTCCTTAGTTACGAAGGAGTCGGATGTTTGTTGTTGGTTTGGATATGTTGTTAACACTCATATCTGGTATTCCCGTTACTGGTTTTATGCATTAAATCAAAATAGTACAAGGATGAATAAAACAAGAATTTTAAAGGTAATATATATTGAGAAAATTCTCTGAACAGCCAACGTTGCTTGAACTGTTTACGTTTTCTCTACAAGTATGTTTCAAACCTTAAGTGACTAAAAACAGCAAAAATCGTCTATCATTAATTTGCAATATTAGTTTTAATGATATTATATTATTTTTCTTAAAAACATGGAATTTAGCAAATGATAATATCATTTGAATAATGTCAGAACGAAGCACATGCTTCTTGTTTGGATGTACTTTCAGAGATTGATTGAAAAACAAAATGACCCTAAATAGTAAAGACGATTACTTTAATCAATTTCGCAAGGAGGTTTCGACATTACCTTAGTTTTAACACAATTTCATAATTAAATAAAATTGAGAATGGAAAAGACGGTTTGGCATTTATTTTTCAAATAACACTCACACCAGGAAAGCGCTTCGTACGAATGAAATTTATAACGTGTTGTTTTCATATTTTTTCTAACTTTCATACTTATTCTATAGTAGCATTTTGTATCGCCTCTTACAAATACTTCAATCAAAAAGAAAATTCAAGAATGTATTTTTCAAACATTGTTCACGACATGTTTATAATGTTCCTAGAACAAAGATATGACCGGCTTTTAAAACGTTAAATTGGAAAATCGTACAGACTTAATGCATTTTTATTAAACATGACTTAACTATATTCTTATGTTGCTGTTACCTAAGAATATATGTGGTATGGTTCTACCACAAAACTCTCCAAACATAACAGCAATAATTTATATAAACATCTATTTTACAGGCTCATTGTAACAAAGGAAACAAACGCAAAACCGGAGGGGATAAACATCATTTACAAGGATCAGATGACATGGAAAATAGAAATACCTCGAGGGATGTTGATGTCAATCTGCCACACCGAGTATTTAAATTAGGTCAAACCGTAGCCGACTTTGAAGATTTTGACTTCATACCAATTCATTCAAGTGCAGAGAGTAAAACCATTCATCTTACCATTAAAGTTATAAAAACACTCTCTTAAAGAATTTAATTGAAAACACTATAGTTCAGATGTTAAATTAAAAGATGAATGTGATAATAAATTATATATATATATATATATATATATATATATATATAGGTAACAATGTGACACTTCTTTGTTTAATAAGTTGTTGTAATCCTTTAAGGTGCTGTGTGGAAGTCCATCTGCATAAATCGTTTACAATGCAAGCTCTGACCCTCGTATCTCGATTATATACCTCGTAAATGAAATAATGTCAAACAGTATGTGTTATAATCATATGAATAAAGGGAGACGTGGGATTATAGTTTAGACATTAAACAAAGACAGAATCAAACCAAAAAGGACGTTCAGAAGACAACAATATGGTTTTCAACAAGAAACAAGTTAGATGTAATATGTCAAACTATAAACCGTTTTGGCAATGTTTTCTGAAAAATCATTTTGCAGTGTCCAGTTCACATTATTGATTTGCTGAGACATTTTGTTTATTATAATGATGGGATGAGATACAACTCATTTGCCTTATTTCCCATTTGTGTATTTTGATTTTGATTTTTGCAGGAAATAGGGTAATTAAAATTCCTTTTTAACCTATTTTACTTATTTATCTTATTTTTTCTGAAAATCGAAGTATTACTTGTATGTCAATCTAAAGAAATGATTGATATAAAACCATATGCAAATTGACAAATAAAATGTATTATGATCGGCAAAAGTACACATGGTGCTTTTACCAAGCAGAGTCGGTGAGCCTGACCTATGATCCTTGCGAAAAAAACCTTGTCAAGTGTTGTATTTTGTAATGTCTAAATGCTCTTTCGTCATTTCGGGTAATATGTTTACATATTGCAAAAACACCTTTATATTATTGTAATGACTCAATTAATAAGTCTTCACGTGCATATAAAAGAGCGAAACCAACAATGTACACACACGAAAAAGTGGAAGGTATATTGCAAGTACAAAATTATTTCAACTTACAGTCAGATATGCCTATAAAAACTCTATATACTGTATATTTGTTGTTTTCAGTCAATTCTGACAGAAGTATTAATTTATAATCCAAGTGTCTCCAATGAATAAGGAAAATTCCAAGTTCACCGTTTGATGATTCCGATAATTAAGAATTGTTCCAAACAGATTGTCAACAAATATTCAACAAATAGTCAGGATATATTCCATAGATAAGCGTGTTTGCTGTTAGAATAAATGTCCAAAGATAATAAATCCATTGATGAATATATCGTATCTGCAAAGTAAAGATACAAAATAATATTAAAAACTGGAATTGAATATGTTCTCTGAGTTTTTCCTTATGTACTGACCAAAATAGATATTTGTAGTATTCTCATTTTATTTGTGCCACGTGTGGAGCAGGATCTTCTTACCCATTCGTAGGACTTGAGATTACATCTGGTTTTGTTTTGGGGTTCTCGCTTCTCAATCTTTTGTTTTTATGTAGTATTTTTTAAAATATATCATTTTCATCATCATACATAAAAAGTATATAGCGTTATCAAAAACCGTATATTGGCCTCAACTTTAATTCATAAGTACGTGCTTTCATTATCCCAATTGGGGCAATATGCGTAATTGATTTTACATAGGCGGTAATGGTAACGTTTTCCTCTGTAGCACAGTCCATATCGTAATCTTGGATATGCATGATGGCTCATTTCGAAGCTGAGACATTTTCACATATGTGGTTAAATTTTCGGGGTACGAAGTGTGATTCATTTTTCCGTAAATTAGCACACCCCGACAATCCTTTCGTGATGCGGCTCCTGGTGGAACAAAAAAAAAACTTTTTTCACACAATAAAATTGAAAATTTAATACTTTGCATACATTTAATAATTGCATAGTTTTTACACATTTATTCTATGGTCCTCTACTTTTCAAATCAACACAAATGGTTAAGCTCAGTCACTTGTTAAAAATAGAAACATGTCCAATATCACTACACAGAGATTTTTTGTTTACGCACAATTTTTGTGTTCCTCAATTTGATACGCATTAGGGAATTGACCCATTTAACAAACTGACCCGAAACCCAAGCAGATGTCTGACAAATTTTACACAGGTTAAGCTTTTGTATGTGCAGTTAAAAAAGCGGAATATTAGTTCATTTGAATGTGTATTTCGCTTTAAATATGATGAAGATATTATTAAAATTGAGAATGGAAATGGGGAATGTGTCAAAGAGACAACAACCCGACCATAGAACAGACAACAGCAGAAGGTCACCAACAGGTCTTCAATGCAGCGAGAAATTCCCGCACCCGGAGGCGTCCTTCAGCTGGCCCCTAAACAAATATATATACTAGTTCAGTGATAATATAGTACGTTTAGTAAAATTTGAAACGTTATATTTAACTTATATTGTAAAATGTACAAATCAAAAGAACCTCTCACATGAATATCAGCGGCAATGATAGAAACACTAACTTTAGTAATGACGGCTGTTATTTGAATAGTCTTCTTTCTGTATATGATAACAAGTAGTAGTAACCCAACCAGTTATGCTAATTTTAAAAATCAGGAAACTGACATTAAGAGGACAAAAACAAGGCATAACAGATACCCTTTGGAAAACCTTTTACAACATAGTTGTTTAATACGAGCTTTAATATAAAAATAAGGAGATCTGGTATGATTGCCAATATGACAACCAACACCCAATTTCAAATGAAGTGGATGTAAGCAATCATTGGCAACCGTACGGCCTTAAACAATGAGACAAACTCATACCGTAAAGTAGGCTATAAAAGGCCCCGGCATAAAAAATAAGAAACAATTCAATTGAGAAAACTAACGGCCTAATTTATAACAAAACAATTTACGAAAAACAAATATGACAGACATGAACTAACGACAACCACTGAACTACAGGCTCCTGACATTGGACAGGCACATAAAGAATGTGGCGGGGCTAAATGTTTGTGAGCGTTCAACCCTCTCCTAACCTGGGACAGTGATGTAACAGCATAACATAAGAACAAAATCTACAAATCAGTTGAAAAAGGCTTAATTCATCAGATCGATACACAGCAGAAAAACATCAAACAAATACACAGACCGGACGTGGCAGGGTATTTATCCATCCCTCATCCCTAACAACAAAAAAGACACCAAGTACAAATCTGACAGTACTGACAGTTACTGACATCTAGTTCAAAGCCAATAACAACTAATAAAAAAAAATTGTATCATTTAAATATGTTTTAGAGACTGTTTGTTTTGTTTCATCTACTTGCTTTTATTCGAACTTATTTATCAATGTCCTTTGGTAACTCCTTTTTTAGGTATTATAACATTATCAATCTTTGTGAGGAGAAAAAATAGTTGTCGGTGGAACACTGTTTTAACTGGTGAAATGAGTTTACGCTTACCGCCGGCACTATTCAAAATTTATAATATTTTAGAAAATAAAATTTTAGTTTGATCAACAAATATTTTATATTTAATTGACAATCAAAGAGTATGTAAGAATATGTTTAAATGCAACACCAAATTATTAGCTGTAGTTTAATCGAAATATTTATTTCCATACTTTCCTTTGTTTGATACACGACTTAATGCCATATTAATTAGTATAGGTGTATCTATTTCTTTTACCTTAAAACTACACATTTCACTAAAAGTGATTTAAAAGTCCTTACTTGTAGATCTCCAGACGATATGCAATGATAAGTCTTGCATGTTAAGATTTGAGTTATCGCTCTTTAAACGCGGTTCAAGAAACAAATTACAATAATGAAGGCATCACCGAATAAGATTATATGTTGTCATATGAATATTTTTAGCATGACATAAAATGACTAAATATGGCCATAATATAAAGTTATATCTGTTTTAAGACATAATAATAAAATAATCTCTCCGTACCAAGACTTTGAGTTCTACGCATAAATTTACTGTAAAATAGCTGAAACTAATTATAAACGAGTTGTGTCGGAACGGAAGGCCATTTTTAAAACGGTTTCACTGAAATTTATCTTTTTAATTTTTCAAATGTTAGCTAGCAGTCTCCTCGTTGGTGCCTCCGCCAAAACTATTTCAGCTAAAGTTTATATTATACTGATTTTTTACATTACTTTTATGTCAATTCCAAAACTATAGGTTTTTAGACAAAAAAGTCCTATATATCGTGAACTAGAATGAATAGTCAGAAAATATAAAAAGTGTGTATCTAAATTGGGTGAAGGAATTAGATTGATAAAAAATGGAACGAAAGTTTACCTTTTTCAAGAATGTTAATTCCTTTGATACACGTATATTTTGTTCCATTTAGAAAATTTCATGTTAAAACATTTTACAACCGTGTTACAAATAAATAGGTATGATATTGTCATTAGTCCGTTTTATATATTATAAACTGCTATTTGCTTCCTTAGTTTCACTAAGTGGAGTCTGTCATCAAACGATACAAACAACACGGTTATTGATATTACGTTTATGAAATAAATTCAATGAAATACATTAAAAAATGATCACTCTTTCTCATCTAAGTTTACATAGGCAATTCTATATGTTCTATCAAATAACATAAATTGATTTTCCAAAACTTGTTTCTACTCTCCTTACTCTGGTATTGTTAAAATCAATGGTAGTTTTTTTAAATATTTTAAATTGGCTATTGATTAACATTTTGAAAATGTAAGTTTAAGTTATACCTCTTATTTCAAAATCCTTTGATGTGATTTTTATTTCCGTTGCATAAATGATAAAATTGGTTATTATGAACTTTGGAACATAAATTATGCTATATTTTCAGTTAACTAAAGACATTTAACTAAAAGTGATTTAAAAGTCCTTACTTGTTCACCTTTCTAGACGATATGTTACGGTTAGTCTTGCATTTTAAGATTTGAGTTATCGCTCTTTAAACGGGGTTAAAGAAAAAAGTTACAATAATGAAGGTATCACCGAATAAAATTATAAATTGCCATATGAATGTGTTTAGCATGACATAAAATGAGTAAATATGGCTATAATATAAAGTTAGATCTGTATAAAGAAATAATGATAAAACAATCATAGGTGTTTCTCGTTTCTCGTTTTTTATATAGATTAGACCGTTGGTTTTCCTGTTTGAATTGTTTTACACTAGTCATTTTGGGGTCCTTTATAGCTTGCTGTTCGGTGTGAGCCAATGCTCCGTGTTGAAGGCTGTAGTTTGACCTATATATGTTATCTTTTTATACATTGTGAATTGGATGGAGAGTTGTCTCATTTGCACTCATACCACATCTTCTTATTTATAAAGATTTGAGTTATCGCTCTTTAAACGCGGTTAAAGAAAAAACTAATGAAGGCATCACCTAATAAAATGATACGTTGTCATATGAATGTTTTGGGCATGACATAAAATGACTGAATATGGCCATGATATAAATTTATATCTGTATTAAGAAATAATGAAAATATAATCTCTCCGTAACAAGACTTTGGGTCCTACACATAAAGTAATTGTAAAAAAGCAGCACATAATGATAACTGTAGGTGTGTCGGAATGGAAGGCCATAATAAAAAAGATTTCACCGAAATTTACCTTTAAATTATTCAAATGATAACAGCCTCCTATCGGTTGCCTCCACCTAACTATTTCAGCTAAAGTGTATATTATACTGATTTTTCATATTTACTTTTTATGTCAATTCCAAAACTATAGGTTTTTCAGAAAAACAAGTCCTATATATCGTGAACTAGAACGAATAACCAGAAGATATAAAAAGTGTGTATCTTAATTGGGTGAAGGAAATAGATGGATAGAAAATGGAACAAAAATTTACCTTTTTCAAGAATGTTATTTCCATAGATACACGTATATTTTGTTCAATTTAGAGAATTTCATGTAAAAGCATTTTACAATCGTGTTACAAATAAAAAGGTATAATATTGTCATTGGTCAATTTTTATATATTATATACTGCTATTTGATTCCTAACTTTCCCTAAGTGGTATTTGTTTTCAAATGATACAACCAACACAGTTATGGATATTAGGTTTATGAAATACAAAACAATACATTTAACTAATGATCACTCTTTCTCATCTAAGTTTACATATGCACATCAGTATAGTATACTAAATAACATATATTAATATTCTAAAACTTTAATTTTGAATGAACTATTATATTACATTCTAACAAAATGGATGTGGTTATTTAACTACATTTATTGGGTTTTTCTACTCATCTTACACTTGTATTGTTTAATCAATGGTAGATTTTTTTTATTTTGTTTTTACATTGGTTATTGAATAACATTTTGAAAATATAAGTTTATGTTACACCTCTTATTTCAAAATCATTTGTCGACATTGTAAATTCTCCACTTTTTTTTTATACGATTTTTATGTCCGTTGCATATGTGATAAAAGTGGTAATGATCAACTTGACAACATAAATTATACTATATTTCCATTTATTCTAATAGATGTATTGATTTCTAGCTCAAGTTCATTAAAAGATGGAAACAATATAATATAACTTTTGTTTTAAGCGAAATCAAAGACAACTAATCAGAACTTTTTCTGGTCTTAACAATTGTTTCTCCTCATCTATGGAAGTCAGTCCAGTAAAGAAAAAACCCAAAAAACCCATTCTAGTTCTGAAAAGGTTTTTTCACTGCATATACAAATACAGAAAATAAACAGTTCATGGGTTGGAATCTTAACTGCTGAACAAACTATGCTAGGAGGAGTGGTTAGGTCCGTGAACGTCAAATCCTACGTACTGCTGAATGCAATTAGTTTTGCACGTGACAGGTCATGACTTTGGAGTTTAGAATATATCTGGTTGAGGGTTAGGTTACTGGATAGGTATTGTTTGTGTGCAAAAAAAAAACGATGCGACGATACAAAGGGGACATTCAAAGCTCATAATTTGAAGAGAGACTGACAACGTCATTGCAAAAAAAAACGGATGAAGACGAAAGACAAACAATTGCACAAAACACTAAATAGAAATCTAAAGACCGAACAAGACAAACCCCATCACCAACTTAGTGTAATCTCAGGTGCTCCGGAATAATGTGTAGATGCTGCTCCACCAGTGACACCGTCATGGGTATAACGGTGTTGTTATAAAATATAAATATAGTGTAAAGTGGGGATATCAGGAGTTTTTTTTTTTCAAGATAATTAACATTTGATAATGTGATGTGGGCAACAAATGTCCCCTTAGTAAAGAACATATCGTGATCTGTAACCGTATAAAGAAGGCAACTGAGACTAATTATGCTTAAGGCTGAACACCTAAATTATGTATAGATATTTTACAATTTATCAGATGAGACGGCTGGAAATTACAATGAGGGTAAATATGTATGATGTACTGTAAAGTTCTTTTTTATGACAATTGTTAATTTGGGAAAAAAAACAGCTATTCAAAATATCATTATAATCCTTGTTGGGTGTGTAATTATCATTATTTATAAGAAATTGAGTCCACCTTTTTTTGCCGTTTGGAAGTCATATTGCTTTTGTAAATACTGTGGCTAATTCAATTTGTGATTTTACAAATGTCTGCAAACAAACTTCGTTCACTTGCAACCACGAAATCCACGAAAATCCACGAAAATTTGTATCCCACAAATAATGATGAATCCACAGTATTGGACTCATTTATCCTTTGTCTTAAATATGAAAAAAGCGGTAAAATTTTACTTTTAATGCAGATTATTGAACTTGAAAATAGTCCAACTGGAATGATGAGGTAAATTTGATAACCGGTTCAAGTTTGGAAGTATTGATAATGGTTTCATGTATAGTATTGAAATACAAACAACACTAACAAAGTAAAACTTTAAAAGGTTGATTAAATTAATACTTAATAAATACGTACTATTTCTTCAGCCATTTTGGGAAAACGCCTTTCTTGCTGGTTATTAGAACATCCTTCAACGTTCTTTTCTAGCAAAATGGTAAGTCAAAGCTAATATAAAAGCTGTCATTAAGTTATCTTAACTCCATCCTCACTGATTTAATATATCCTTTGTGATTATAATGAGGTGTTAAAACACACTATGAATTTGAAAATGATATTCCCCGGAACTTTCGGTGTGAATTCGCCATGACTGCAAATTTACTTTGTCATTTTTTTCTACAAAGAAAAAGTAAGAAATGATTAGGAATTGTTACTAAAAGGTTAAAGCAATATGTAAAAATGCCACATAATCTATAAGAAGATATGTCCACCCTGAAAAAAAATATATTCTGTAGTTTATTTTTTATTTTTCATCTCCTGTTTGATTCGACTGAAATATGAATTGTAGGATTGTACATAAAAATGAAACATTAATATTATGTGACCGATGCTTAAATATTTTTTTTAAAGATTTTATAACTAGGAAAAGTTAGGCATATAACATTTTCAGTAAATGAATATTTCAATTTCTCAGGGAAATAGAGCATAGATTTTAAACAATAGTAAAACAACATCATATATATACTAGTTCAGTGATAATATAGTACGTTTAGTAAAATTTGAAACGTTATATTTAACTTATATTGTAAAATGTACAAATCAAAAGAACCTCTCACATGAATATCAGCGGCAATGATAGAAACACTAACTTTAGTAATGACGGCTGTTATTTGAATAGTCTTCTTTCTGTATATGATAACAAGTAGTAGTAACCCAACCAGTTATGCTAATTTTAAAAATCAGGAAACTGACATTAAGAGGACAAAAACAAGGCATAACAGATACCCTTTGGAAAACCTTTTACAACATAGTTGTTTAATACGAGCTTTAATATAAAAATAAGGAGATCTGGTATGATTGCCAATATGACAACCAACACCCAATTTCAAATGAAGTGGATGTAAGCAATCATTGGCAACCGTACGGCCTTAAACAATGAGACAAACTCATACCGTAAAGTAGGCTATAAAAGGCCCCGGCATAAAAAATAAGAAACAATTCAATTGAGAAAACTAACGGCCTAATTTATAACAAAACAATTTACGAAAAACAAATATGACAGACATGAACTAACGACAACCACTGAACTACAGGCTCCTGACATTGGACAGGCACATAAAGAATGTGGCGGGGCTAAATGTTTGTGAGCGTTCAACCCTCTCCTAACCTGGGACAGTGATGTAACAGCATAACATAAGAACAAAATCTACAAATCAGTTGAAAAAGGCTTAATTCATCAGATCGATACACAGCAGAAAAACATCAAACAAATACACAGACCGGACGTGGCAGGGTATTTATCCATCCCTCATCCCTAACAACAAAAAAGACACCAAGTACAAATCTGACAGTACTGACAGTTACTGACATCTAGTTCAAAGCCAATAACAACTAATAAAAAAAAATTGTATCATTTAAATATGTTTTAGAGACTGTTTGTTTTGTTTCATCTACTTGCTTTTATTCGAACTTATTTATCAATGTCCTTTGGTAACTCCTTTTTTAGGTATTATAACATTATCAATCTTTGTGAGGAGAAAAAATAGTTGTCGGTGGAACACTGTTTTAACTGGTGAAATGAGTTTACGCTTACCGCCGGCACTATTCAAAATTTATAATATTTTAGAAAATAAAATTTTAGTTTGATCAACAAATATTTTATATTTAATTGACAATCAAAGAGTATGTAAGAATATGTTTAAATGCAACACCAAATTATTAGCTGTAGTTTAATCGAAATATTTATTTCCATACTTTCCTTTGTTTGATACACGACTTAATGCCATATTAATTAGTATAGGTGTATCTATTTCTTTTACCTTAAAACTACACATTTCACTAAAAGTGATTTAAAAGTCCTTACTTGTAGATCTCCAGACGATATGCAATGATAAGTCTTGCATGTTAAGATTTGAGTTATCGCTCTTTAAACGCGGTTCAAGAAACAAATTACAATAATGAAGGCATCACCGAATAAGATTATATGTTGTCATATGAATATTTTTAGCATGACATAAAATGACTAAATATGGCCATAATATAAAGTTATATCTGTTTTAAGACATAATAATAAAATAATCTCTCCGTACCAAGACTTTGAGTTCTACGCATAAATTTACTGTAAAATAGCTGAAACTAATTATAAACGAGTTGTGTCGGAACGGAAGGCAATTTTTAAAACGGTTTCACTGAAATTTATCTTTTTAATTTTTCAAATGTTAGCTAGCAGTCTCCTCTTTGGTGCCTCCGCCAAAACTATTTCAGCTAAAGTTTATATTATACTGATTTTTTACATTACTTTTATGTCAATTCCAAAACTATAGGTTTTTAGACAAAAAAGTCCTATATATCGTGAACTAGAATGAATAGTCAGAAAATATAAAAAGTGTGTATCTAAATTGGGTGAAGGAATTAGATTGATAAAAAATGGAACGAAAGTTTACCTTTTTCAAGAATGTTAATTCCTTTGATACACGTATATTTTGTTCCATTTAGAAAATTTCATGTTAAAACATTTTACAACCGTGTTACAAATAAATAGGTATGATATTGTCATTAGTCCGTTTTATATATTATAAACTGCTATTTGCTTCCTTAGTTTCACTAAGTGGAGTCTGTCATCAAACGATACAAACAACACGGTTATTGATATTACGTTTATGAAATAAATTCAATGAAATACATTAAAAAATGATCACTCTTTCTCATCTAAGTTTACATAGGCAATTCTATATGTTCTATCAAATAACATAAATTGATTTTCCAAAACTTGTTTCTACTCTCCTTACTCTGGTATTGTTAAAATCAATGGTAGTTTTTTTAAATATTTTAAATTGGCTATTGATTAACATTTTGAAAATGTAAGTTTAAGTTATACCTCTTATTTCAAAATCCTTTGATGTGATTTTTATTTCCGTTGCATAAATGATAAAATTGGTTATTATGAACTTTGGAACATAAATTATGCTATATTTTCAGTTAACTAAAGACATTTAACTAAAAGTGACTTAAAAGTCCTTACTTGTTCACCTTTCTAGACGATATGTTACGGTTAGTCTTGCATTTTAAGATTTGAGTTATCGCTCTTTAAACGGGGTTAAAGAAAAAAGTTACAATAATGAAGGTATCACCGAATAAAATTATAAATTGCCATATGAATGTGTTTAGCATGACATAAAATGAGTAAATATGGCTATAATATAAAGTTAGATCTGTATAAAGAAATAATGATAAAACAATCATAGGTGTTTCTCGTTTCTCGTTTTTTATATAGATTAGACCGTTGGTTTTCCTGTTTGAATTGTTTTACACTAGTCATTTTGGGGTCCTTTATAGCTTGCTGTTCGGTGTGAGCCAATGCTCCGTGTTGAAGGCTGTAGTTTGACCTATATATGTTATCTTTTTATACATTGTGAATTGGATGGAGAGTTGTCTCATTTGCACTCATACCACATCTTCTTATTTATAAAGATTTGAGTTATCGCTCTTTAAACGCGGTTAAAGAAAAAACTAATGAAGGCATCACCTAATAAAATGATACGTTGTCATATGAATGTTTTGGGCATGACATAAAATGACTGAATATGGCCATGATATAAATTTATATCTGTATTAAGAAATAATGAAAATATAATCTCTCCGTAACAAGACTTTGGGTCCTACACATAAAGTAATTGTAAAAAAGCAGCACATAATGATAACTGTAGGTGTGTCGGAATGGAAGGCCATAATAAAAAAGATTTCACCGAAATTTACCTTTAAATTATTCAAATGATAACAGCCTCCTATCGGTTGCCTCCACCTAACTATTTCAGCTAAAGTGTATATTATACTGATTTTTCATATTTACTTTTTATGTCAATTCCAAAACTATAGGTTTTTCAGAAAAACAAGTCCTATATATCGTGAACTAGAACGAATAACCAGAAGATATAAAAAGTGTGTATCTTAATTGGGTGAAGGAAATAGATGGATAGAAAATGGAACAAAAATTTACCTTTTTCAAGAATGTTATTTCCATAGATACACGTATATTTTGTTCAATTTAGAGAATTTCATGTAAAAGCATTTTACAATCGTGTTACAAATAAAAAGGTATAATATTGTCATTGGTCAATTTTTATATATTATATACTGCTATTTGATTCCTAACTTTCCCTAAGTGGTATTTGTTTTCAAATGATACAACCAACACAGTTATGGATATTAGGTTTATGAAATACAAAACAATACATTTAACTAATGATCACTCTTTCTCATCTAAGTTTACATATGCACATCAGTATAGTATACTAAATAACATATATTAATATTCTAAAACTTTAATTTTGAATGAACTATTATATTACATTCTAACAAAATGGATGTGGTTATTTAACTACATTTATTGGGTTTTTCTACTCATCTTACACTTGTATTGTTTAATCAATGGTAGATTTTTTTTATTTTGTTTTTACATTGGTTATTGAATAACATTTTGAAAATATAAGTTTATGTTACACCTCTTATTTCAAAATCATTTGTCGACATTGTAAATTCTCCACTTTTTTTTTATACGATTTTTATGTCCGTTGCATATGTGATAAAAGTGGTAATGATCAACTTGACAACATAAATTATACTATATTTCCATTTATTCTAATAGATGTATTGATTTCTAGCTCAAGTTCATTAAAAGATGGAAACAATATAATATAACTTTTGTTTTAAGCGAAATCAAAGACAACTAATCAGAACTTTTTCTGGTCTTAACAATTGTTTCTCCTCATCTATGGAAGTCAGTCCAGTAAAGAAAAAACCCAAAAAACCCATTCTAGTTCTGAAAAGGTTTTTTCACTGCATATACAAATACAGAAAATAAACAGTTCATGGGTTGGAATCTTAACTGCTGAACAAACTATGCTAGGAGGAGTGGTTAGGTCCGTGAACGTCAAATCCTACGTACTGCTGAATGCAATTAGTTTTGCACGTGACAGGTCATGACTTTGGAGTTTAGAATATATCTGGTTGAGGGTTAGGTTACTGGATAGGTATTGTTTGTGTGCAAAAAAAAAACGATGCGACGATACAAAGGGGACATTCAAAACTCATAATTTGAAGAGAGACTGACAACGTCATTGCAAAAAAAAACGGATGAAGACGAAAGACAAACAATTGCACAAAACACTAAATAGAAATCTAAAGACCGAACAAGACAAACCCCATCACCAACTTAGTGTAATCTCAGGTGCTCCGGAATAATGTGTAGATGCTGCTCCACCAGTGACACCGTCATGGGTATAACGGTGTTGTTATAAAATATAAATATAGTGTAAAGTGGGGATATCAGGAGTTTTTTTTTTTTCAAGATAATTAACATTTGATAATGTGATGTGGGCAACAAATGTCCCCTTAGTAAAGAACATATCGTGATCTGTAACCGTATAAAGAAGGCAACTGAGACTAATTATGCTTAAGGCTGAACACCTAAATTATGTATAGATATTTTACAATTTATCAGATGAGACGGCTGGAAATTACAATGAGGGTAAATATGTATGATGTACTGTAAAGTTCTTTTTTATGACAATTGTTAATTTGGGAAAAAAAACAGCTATTCAAAATATCATTATAATCCTTGTTGGGTGTGTAATTATCATTATTTATAAGAAATTGAGTCCACCTTTTTTTGCCGTTTGGAAGTCATATTGCTTTTGTAAATACTGTGGCTAATTCAATTTGTGATTTTACAAATGTCTGCAAACAAACTTCGTTCACTTGCAACCACGAAATCCACGAAAATCCACGAAAATTTGTATCCCACAAATAATGATGAATCCACAGTATTGGACTCATTTATCCTTTGTCTTAAATATGAAAAAAGCGGTAAAATTTTACTTTTAATGCAGATTATTGAACTTGAAAATAGTCCAACTGGAATGATGAGGTAAATTTGATAACCGGTTCAAGTTTGGAAGTATTGATAATGGTTTCATGTATAGTATTGAAATACAAACAACACTAACAAAGTAAAACTTTAAAAGGTTGATTAAATTAATACTTAATAAATACGTACTATTTCTTCAGCCATTTTGGGAAAACGCCTTTCTTGCTGGTTATTAGAACATCCTTCAACGTTCTTTTCTAGCAAAATGGTAAGTCAAAGCTAATATAAAAGCTGTCATTAAGTTATCTTAACTCCATCCTCACTGATTTAATATATCCTTTGTGATTATAATGAGGTGTTAAAACACACTATGAATTTGAAAATGATATTCCCCGGAACTTTCGGTGTGAATTCGCCATGACTGCAAATTTACTTTGTCATTTTTTTCTACAAAGAAAAAGTAAGAAATGATTAGGAATTGTTACTAAAAGGTTAAAGCAATATGTAAAAATGCCACATAATCTATAAGAAGATATGTCCACCCTGAAAAAAAATATATTCTGTAGTTTATTTTTTATTTTTCATCTCCTGTTTGATTCGACTGAAATATGAATTGTAGGATTGTACATAAAAATGAAACATTAATATTATGTGACCGATGCTTAAATATTTTTTTTTAAAGATTTTATAACTAGGACAAGTTAGGCATATAACATTTTCAGTAAATGAATATTTCAATTTCTCAGGGAAATAGAGCATAGATTTTAAACAATAGTAAAACAACATCAACTAAACATAAACAAGTAAAATTGTAAAAAATGCAAAAAACAGTTAATAATCTAACTGAGGCTACTACGTATGCTAATGAATCTGGTTTGGTATAAATAAAATAGTTCCCAACTAATCTTTTTCGTTAGAACTTTGTTTTATAACTTCGAAGGAAGGCTTACCAAAATATCAGGATTCAGATTCCATTCGTCACCAGTGATTAAGCTTAAATTAAAACAAATTTGATTTTCTTTTTCTTTTTCGACAACAAAACAGTTTGTTGTACATTGTAACGTTGTTCTCCCTTTCATTCCAAGGATAAATATAGGAGTAGTTCACATCACTATATTATAATGTTTAAGAAGAGGAATAATGATCAAATTTGAGATACTTTATGAATGGTATTATTTACAAAAATGAACTAATGCAAGTTACTTCAATAAAGTCCAGTAGAAGATATTGTCGGATTTTAGGTTGCCGGCTGAACTTCGAAACGTACCCCAGGAATAGATGTCCTTGGCTGTATTTGGCAAAACCTTTATGAATTTGGGGTCCTCACTGGTCTTCAAGTTCGTACTTGATTTGGCTTTTTTTTTTAACTTCTTTTAATCGAGATTCACTGATTAGTCTTTTGTAGACGAAACACACGTCTGGAGCGCAACATTATGAGCCTGGTATCTTTGATACGTTATATATATATATATATATTTGTTACAGGCATTTTCTAAATTTAGGCATTTTGTAAAATATATCGACTAATTTTTCTAGGCATTTAAAAAATGCCTAAAATTATTTATAGAATGAAATGTTAAAACACAAACTGAACAATTGAAACTTTTGAACAACAGAGCAGTTTTATTTTTGATAATTACTGAATGTTTAAGCTTTTACTAATCAAAAATAAATTCTACTGAATTATTTTAGATTCACACAAGCACATAACTCGACTATTTGTTATTTCATAAATTGTTTGGATGGCAGAACTGTTACACAATATTTATCCTTATTTTTTGCAAATACATTGTTTGGCATAAAATCTGGTTTAAGCACTTCAACCACATTGTAGAAACCTGGACCATGACACATTTAGCTCTTTCAATACCTTTTCTAAATAAACACATTAAGTTAGACAACATTGGGTTTCGCAATAAGCACACACTTCACACATCAATGTCTTCTTTTTCATATGTTCCCAAAAGATTCAACGTACATTATCATGATTAGTTTGACTTACATCTTTTGGCTTATTATAGCTTTTAACGGACTGAAGAAGATCTACCCATGACGGGTGATGCATCTTTATCAGGAGACGCTTATCCTGTGAGTACATACTTCACGTAGTTTCACTAAAAAGAATATATTATAGACATACAAACTTCCCAGCTGGTTTTTGAAGAATTAACTAATTTTATCGAACCATTAGTTATTTTCTTTGCAAGATGTTGTATTTTTGTCCATTTTTGTCATATGCATCTCAGTGATATCCTATTTCTACAAATTACCTGAAACTGAACAGGCAACTTGATGAATTTTGTTTCAAAATTTCAGTCATTTTACAAAATGACTAGGTATTTTTAGTCATTTTATATAATGCTTGTCAAGGTTAGCCATTTTATAAATTGCCTGAAAAATCAGTCATTTTACAAAATGCCTAAATTTAGAAAATGCCTGTAACATATATATAAATCTGGAAAAAAAAATACCTCCTTTACTCCCATATGCCTGTTGGAAGTAACTTATCACGATACTTTTACAATTTCTAAATATACTGTCGTTCAAGGTGTAGAAATTAGAAATGTAAAAATATCCAAAACAATTAACGCAAATGCCAGTATATAGAAGGAAAATGAAATAAATATTTTATAATTTTGTGCGTCTGAACCGCTTATCTGGATGTTACTTCACAAGGGAAATTATCCAATAAACAACAAACACTATGGTAGGATTAGATCACCCCCAGTTTTGGTGGGGTTCGTGTTGCTTAGACTTTAGTTTTCTATGTTGTGTCATCTACTATTATTTGTCTGTTTGTCTTTTTATTTTTGGCCATGGAGTTGTCAGTTTGTTTTCGATCTATGAGTTTGAATGTCCCTCTTGTATCTTTCGTCCCTCTTTTAAAGACAACAATTGTCGATTTTCCTGATTTTCGATACGCACATGAACATGTTGCAGGGTTTGACCATTTTCAGATCTCAATTTTTCTATTAATAGGGGCATACAAAAACATACAATACAAAGTTCTTAAAAGAATATTTGAATTACAAAATGTTTACCCCAATGTATACTTGTGTTGTAATGATACTTCCTGAATTAGTCACAAAAAGACTTCCAAATGCTAACATTGCAAACATTGGGATGTTTTAGATTGTCAAAAATGTTAATTTATCATATTGATCGACAAACAGTTTATTTAAAAGTTTATGAATTATCAATTGTTTCATTTTTACACAAAATAATAATAAAAACTGCATCATATTAACGTGCTTCTCAGTTCTTCAACTTTCTTCGCGCAATTATAAAGTTGGTTGGGCCTCTTATTTGAGCGCACATATTTATATACTATGTTTTGATTCGATAATAAAGGTACCTTGTTAACTTTTATTTTTAAACTGTAATAGCAAACATTTCAGTTTTGAAAGAAATAATGTTCATCTTTCTATAGTGATCCATTTATCTTAAAAATCAACCCATGTTAAGAAAACGAGAGTGATCGAATACATACGATTTTTTACATATTACTCTCAATACACAGACTGATTCCCCGTATAAACTTATAAAATTTAATCTATTAAAAAAAATATTTTCAGACTTACCATGGTGTAATAACACATCCTTGACAAAAGATGAAAATTTAATATTATTTGTATCTGAATCATTAATTGTGAAAAATTTCCTGATAATTTATTTTAAAAGCACTATTTTTCTGTCACGTCATGAACATAAATATTATACTTCAAACGATCACACGGTACTTGAGTAACTAATTTTAAGAGTTATGTTTAAGTTATGCAAAAGGGTGATAGTCTAAAGTAATTGAAATGCTTACATTTCATCACTGTGTATCATATTTTAGTCTCAAAAAATTGTATAACTCTATTTTGATGGTAAGGTGTGTCCATATCGAACCTGACTGAATATTTATCTGGGCTAGAAAGCAAGAAAATAAGTATCCTTATCTCCGAGTCAGTTACTGTTAGAATTATATAAATGCATCTGCATTGTTTATTTCTATTTTTCATGTTTGTCATCTCTAAAGCTTTGTCCGATGTTATTTCAGAGCAAACTTATTCTGCTTGTGATATATAATCCCTTTGTTATATATATCGGGCATTATTATGTTTCCTATCTCATTATCAGCTGTTCGCCTAGGAGTTTGGGTTACTAAAGACTTTAACGTTTTTCAAATCTGCGTCTGTTTCTCATTCGAAACACTGACGTTTTTCTACCAATACCTTCCCTTAGCCACAGATTCAACTGTTTCCTTTTCCATAATTTTCAACTTCTTAATTGATTTAGTTTTCCAACTGTTTCTGTCTGGGTGCCACTGTTGAGTTTTATTTTGACGAATTTGACTTCTGCCACTCTACACTTTTAATCTGGTGTCATGATATTTTTTTGATAAATTCATGCATCTTGCTACATATTAGTTTTCCAATTTGATAATTTATAATTTTTTACATTTTACTGTGATTCTTACTGAAAACGATGGTCCTACTCTCCGGCAATGTTGTTTTTATTATATGTGTGTTTTATTTTTTCTTTTGTCGTCTAAGTTCTTTGACATTACAGGTGAGGAGAATGCACACGTATCCTTAAGGAATGGCTGTTATAATTTTTTCTGTCTATTAAGATATAACATCAAAAATGGGATGCACACTGAATAACCCCGCGTACCGATTAATTCAAAAGTGTGCACCACATTTTTGAGGTTATTTCGAATAGACAGAAAACATATTACAGTCGTTCCTTATAATTTAATTCTAAATTCTTTTTTAACGAGTAATTCATGAAAAAAACTTTGATGACGTCCCGTTCTCATGACAAAATTATGTCTATGAGCTTATAATCAAAAACTTTCAGCCAGTCAGAAGACGTGTTACATCTAAAATTAAATTATTCTAAAATGTGAACGTTCCAAAAATGTGTATATGAGTTATTTAAGTCTTTTGGTATAAAATTCTAAGAATCACGCGTATATCTTAAAGGTTTTCTGTTGAAATGTTTGAGTTTTTTACATTTATAATAATACATATTATGTTATTTATTGTTAAAGGTGAACGCACACAATTTATAATGTGTTTAATTTATTTACAAAGTTTAATACCATAAAGATCTGAGTGTGTGCCTTATCAATCAAGTTGCCACATTCTTGATTAGTATTCGCTTTCTTTATAGTTACAATTTTTTTTCACATATTCTTGTTTCTATTTTATTTCTAGGATCGCCTCATTGATATCAACAAGATTAAAAGAAATCTGAAATATGCCATAGGAATAAAACTACACCAAAGAACTTCTGGTCCTATGCAGAATGGTGACGCGTCAAACTTGAAACTGCTATTCAGCAACAATTACGAGCTGGAAACTGTCTACATGTACATCCCTGCCATGAGTTCACCTGTCCTGGCTTTGGAAACAACTGTCCTCCACCAGTATCAACCATTCCCGTTCTAGGAAACACTTTTCCATTGCTTGGAAGCACTGTTCCCTGGTATAGCATAAATGATGGTGATGGATACACATTACACCTTTATGATAGTGATGTACATATTAGATAAGGACAAACTCTTCCGTTCTCATATAGACAAAAAATATATGACTGACGTTTAACCGTTAGATGTATTTACTTAAAGCTATAGAAACTGCACTATGACATTTTATGATCGAAATTGTTAAATGCAAATTGTATGTAGTGTATGTATATATTTTAAATTTTGACAGTTTTGTATAGTATTTTTTTTTTCGTTTACAGTGTCGTGCCTATGTAAGTAAATTGAAAGATGGACGAAAGATACCAGAGGGACAGTCAAACTCATAGATCGAAAACAAACTGACAACGCCATGGCCAAAAATAAAAAGACAAACAGACAAATAATAGTACAGATGACACAACATAGAAAACCAAAGACTAAGCAACATGAACCCCACCAAAAACTGGGGGTGATCTCAGGTGCTCCGGAAGGGTAAGCAGATCCTGCTCCACATGTGGCACCCGTCGTGTTGCTTATGTTATTACAAATCCGGTAAATAGTCTAATTCGGTAAGTCACATTCGTGAAAAGGGAGGGTATTGTAGTTACGACATAAGGAACATATCCGATATTATCTGTGAAACGGTTATTCCATAACGGTCAACCAACTCGTGATGGCGTCCGTAAAATTTACGAAGGGATGATTTCAACTTCCCCATTTGGAGCTCTTGGTTTAATAGCTTCCTTGTGAGCAGCAATCCTCTATCAAGGAAATCATGATAGGAAACACAAACCCGGGAATATCGTATCAATTGGGAGATATATACTCCGTATGCAGGCGCTGCTGGAATGTTGCTACATAGAAATGGAAAGTTCACAATTGGGAAGCTGAAATCATCTCTTTTGTCGTAAAGTTTTGTTTTTAACCGACCCTCATTGTCAATTTCTAGATGTAAGTCAAGATATGAGGCAGATTTAACTGTATCTGTAGTATCCTTTATCTCTAGTTTGAAACCTGTCAAAACAAAATGGGCATTTTGTATGAACATCTGTAGGAAAACTTGATATAGCAATAAATATTTGTTTTATTCTTTTGGTAAGTAAGACATTTTGTGAAAAAAGAATCAATACCAAAAAAAATATTTTACACAGGTGTAAAAATGTACTTTAACTATATAAAATTTAGTAGCTTATTTCATAACATTAACTTGATATCAAGATTTAAGAGAATGGCTTATCATCATATCAACTATGGTTTTCGTTATTAAAAATAAATAAATGATCGAGTACTTTTTTTTCGTTCTCTCAATAGAATCTGTCGCTCTATGTCATTTTTTAATACGGTATCATGCTTCAAGAAAAAACATTTCCGTATAACTGAAACTTCTTACGAGGATCCTGATTGGGAAATGGTATATATGTATTTCCCGTGCCTGGTGAGATAAGCAGCCGATTTGTTAACCCGATGCCCTCCGGAAATATGATTTTTTGAAGTTGAACAAATCTTCATATCTCCAAAAGCCAAGGGAAATTAATGTTTTATTCCTCTGTCTATGTTTTTGTTCTTAATGAACAAACAAACACAAATTTAAATTAAATACAATCTGTCATATCCGCTTGCTAATAAGGACATAAATGTTGATAAACAATACCGATCAAAGTTTAATATTTATTCTATAAGTTACATCTGAAATAATATTAAACATGATAATGACTTTACTATCGATATTTAAAAAAAATCGTTTGTGTCTAAGATGACCTCAGATATGTTCCAATTATCTTTTCCACAATCCCGTCCTATTTTCCCCGATTGTGACATCATATAATGAGAAATATCGCCAAATTTGTATTTTTATGACAAACATAATGGGAGCCAGGAACTCCTTACCCTCACACAACACCCGGTTTCACCCCCTGGTTACTGTTGGGTTTCTATTGTTCTATGTTGTGTTGACAGGTTTGCTTCGACTGATGATTTTCTTTTCCGTGTCCCCTTGGTACCTTCCGCCTCTTTTTTTAGAATTGGAACACATAATTGGAGATCAATTTCAAAATGCCTTTTGGTAATTTATCGGTTATTGATAATCTATATGACACAATATTGACACATAGTTCGTATTTCACATTTCAGCGAACAACGACATAAAAAAGACTACAAATTGTATGAATAATTGCTACTACTATTGTTATTTTGCCTTTTGTCAGGGCTAATTTCACCCCCTCTCTAACTTTTGAACTAAAAAGAAGAAGAAGAAGAATTTGTGGTTATAAGTTATACGTCTGTTAAATTCTGTACCGTTCATACATATGGCTTGCAGTCAATTTAGTACTGTTCAAAAGCTTTTCAGATGATTCAGAATGTTGTAATGTTGTTCGGTCATGCTTTCAAAAGCAAAGCGTTTCTTCATTTGAAATCTACGATAAACAATAAGCACAGGGATGTTTGACACTTTCAAGAAGCTCGATGCTGTAGATGTATTATTCTCTCTTCACGACATATATGTTGTTGTTCCAGTAGACAAAGCCTCAAACATTATTGTTTATATATGCAAAAAGCATTACTTAGAATGTATTACTTAGGAAATTGGAATGCATATCAAAACTAGGAATCCCACATATACGCCTACATAAATCACGAGAAATGAGATATAGTTTAATCACAAATCCGTCCTTCCCTCCTTTGCTATCCAAGTAAAAGAGGACGACACAAATCTCTCATCTTTATATTGTATACCTAAACTTCACAAAAATCATTATAAATACGATATATAACTGGGTCGTCAAGATGTTCAACTAAATTCTTTCTAAAGTTCTAATTACAATAGTAAAAGGTGATCCATTCAGAGATGTTGTGATGATGAACGGTGTCGATCAAATTCTTGATTATTTTTTAAATTCTAAATATTTACTCCAAAATCTTCAATCACAATTTTTTACAATATTGCCGTTATACCAAAACTTTTTTTTATTTATTACACATTTTCAATGCTCAATCATGAGATCGACTATGTCGTTTCAGTAAACATAACTTTCTTTTTATAAAATGTTCAGTGAATATACAAAGTCCCTGTTTAAGGGTATGACAAATCTTACTTTGTGAAGAACCACACTGATTATCACAACAAATGTTCAGAGGATGATATAGGTCCTAATTCTACACGATTACTGGTATTTATATCTGTATTTATATGAAGCAGAATTTATACATCTCAAAGACAAAAAGAAGAAGCATCTTGCAAAGTTCTTTAATTTCACTTACTGATAAATGTGTTTATGTATATTGATGATGTTATGTCACTCAATAACCCAATTCAATGAGTTTTGACATCTCATCTATCCCAGTGAACTGGATATCAAGGATACTACCGAAAGTTAAAGTTATGCTTTATATCTTGAATTTTCCTCGAAATGGAGTAACGGCTTCCAACTAGAATCTATGACAAACGTCCTGAGTTCATCTTTTCGATTTTCAACTTTCAATTTGTCACAGTAATAACTCCTCTGCTCCATCGTATAGTGTTTACATGTCTTAGTTTATACGTTCCGCTAGGACATGTTCACACCATACGGATTTCATTCACAATATGGTGCTCCCTCACGGAAACCGCTCAAACAAAGTTATGAGGAATAAAAACTTAAATCGACACTATATAAGTTTTATGGTCACCATCACGAACTAGTTGACTGATTCGACTCACTAGTGAATAAACTCATCATAGTCACCAGAATTGAAGTGTTGTACGCCAGACGCGCGTTACGTCTACAAAAGACTCATCAGTGACGCTCCAATCAAAAAAGTTAAAAGGCTAAATAAAGTACGAAGTTGAAGAACATTGAGGGCCCAAAATGTTTTCGCGGTCTAAGATCTTTTGATACCAGTATAGTAGTCTAATCTGTAATTTTACCGATTGTGTCCTATTACAGATTTTGATATTTTAACTGAATAGTGATTCAAGCCCTGTCGACGCATTCGGTCTCGTCCTGTTGAAGTTTATGCGATTCTCCCAGTTTTTGTCTGTTACCTTGACGTGTCTCTTCCTAATGAATTTACGGTATCGGTAAACTACTGTCTCCTTAATCATGTTAATTGTATTTGTAAATAACGCCTAAATACAGTCTGAACATAATAAACATAGCATAATTGACTGCAATTTATCTGATCAGTACTGAATTTTCCGCTACGGATAAGTCTGAAAATTTACTGAAAGACTGATCATGACTTAGTTATTTATTGTTCAGTATTTTAATAGCTCATCAAATCAAAATCACCGATTCAAAGTGTTTAACTAGTGTACCCGTTCGGTTGAAACCAAAATTTTATGTGACCCTACTGTGTAGAGGTAACATTATATGACTTTTTTGTGGACGTCTAAATTCAGATGATGCGAATCTCCTGCTGAAAAATTGATACGGATAATGTTATTATAACCATGGGTTAAACACCTCTAATGGTGGGCTGTAATTCCCCGAGGTTGTTACAAGCCCAGTAGCAAGTACTTTGGAACTGGCACAAAAATCCGGATATTGTTTTAAAATAATGAATATGTCTCCCGCATGAAAAGCTTTGATTCCTTGTCCAGATTTGGCTATACTTTTGTTCCCTTTTTGTTTGATAAGCTCTGATACGTTTTTATAAAGATTTGGATTAATAAATTTACCACGAGCATCACCGAAGAGACAATAATTGTCGAAAAGCGCATATGAAACAGCGAAATTAATTCCGTTGATATCAGTAGTACCTTTACGTCGATATATCTACTGGTTGACTTGGTATCCCCAAGAGTATCATCAGCCCTGTAGCCAGTACTTCTGTGCTGGTACGATTATACGGATATTGTGTGATTGATATTTGATATTATTCAACTTTGGAAATCTTTTTAAATTAAAGAATATACCTCCCTCATGCAAGTTTTGATTCCTGGTCCAAAAACTTATATTTAATCAGCTCTTCTACGTTTGTAAAGGTATTTAGATTTTTAAAAATATCTTGACCCCGACCATCACTGAAAAGACATTAAATGTCGAAATGCGCATCTGGTGCAGGCAGTAAAAATTGTAAGATTCATGTTATTGTGAACTAGCATCTGATACCTCGTTCTCAGTCTGCGATCAATTACACAGTAGCGCTATTATTTATTTTGCATTATCATGGTTTAGTACTGATATATATGTTCATCATCGTCATTATCATCGTCATCATCATCACAGCCATCATCATCGTCATCATCATCGCTATCATCATCGTCATAATCGTCATCGCCATCATAATCATCATCATCATCATCATCATCATCATCATCATTGATGCAGATTCAGTTGAACCGTTACATTTTAAATACATGACTATGATACCAGAGACTTTCATTAAAGAATTTAATCCATTATCAACTTGAATTAATTTTTTACACAATTTATAAAGGGAACCTCTTGTATGAGATCAACTCCAATGACAACAGCTAGTTTCACAAATTGAAATTTTTTATGATATCGATTTGGAAAGATTGTGAATTATATTAGTCATATCAGAACATTGATTAAATCACTAATACGAGTTTCTTTTTTTGCCTTCTTATATATTGTATATACACTTTAAAAAAAAAAGCATTAATCAATGAAAAAAAATCATACCTCGCCAAAAATAAAAATGACAAACTGACAAACAATAGTCTACACAACTTTACACAGGAATCTAAAGGCTAAGCCAAACAAACCTCTCAAAGATCAATGGGTGATATATAATGCTCTGAAGGATATTTAGCTCCTGCTCAATTCGTGTCATTGATACAAATGCCTGTGTGATCCACGTCACCCTGAATTTTTAAAACTAGAACAATCTAACTTTTGTATTTTACATGGGATCAAAGAGGAATAACTCAACTCGTCAAGTACAACATTTTACCTTAACGACAGCTAATGAATCGATACACAATCACGTTGGCATAAAGTATTATCAATGGAACTAAGAGAGTACAATATTTTGAAGAAAAACAATCATCTTGTATATCACCAATGAAGCAAGGAAGAATAATATATTGGGGTGTACGATAGTCTTCCTTTTTATTCATCACGTAAACTTTAACTTTATGAAAGCCCAGTAAAGTGCGGGCATTTCAACTTTTATCAATTTAAAGTATTTATTGAAAAAAAAAACACACACAAATTATTTGATATATAGAGGACGACGCTGCAGCGAAACACGCGAAAAGCAACTATTTATTTCAACAGACATTGAAAAAACAAACCAACTCACAAATGTGAACAAACGAAATATTGGTATCATGAACTGTTTTTCAACATAAGTGGTAAGGTACATTTGTAAGAACACCCGTCTTTTTTAAACACCATCAATCGTAGTACACAATGGTCAACGTCGGAAACTATTATAACTCGGTGGTGGTATTATTCAGTAAGAGACCATTAACAATCTATTTGAATATATCAGCAATTAATTGTAAAAAGGTATTAACAAAATACCAAACTCCAAAGTAAATTACAAAAGATGGTTAATACAATTCTTGCAGTTACAATGTACGAATCATCTTTACAAAATGTTCATATTGTAGAGAAGTTGCATTTAGATTTTGATGAGTCATATGTTTGGAGATATTGCCTCTTACGTTAAACAAATAACAATATATGATATGAAAGATTTCAAAGCCCATTTCTAGAATATTCTTTATCATGCACAATCAGGAAATTTAAATTAAAAATCGTATCCATACAACATTGCGGACGATCTATACTGATAGTGCAAAAACATTACAACCATTATCGTATATGGTAAACCTTGTTGAGGGAATTGTAACGTTAGTTTTCGTACAATTTCATAGGTAGTAACCATATATAATATCTTTTGTTTTGTATTTGAGAGAAATGTAGAGTTGTCTCTCTTTTCATAGATGTATTATTGAAAACGGCAAAATTATACACCGTCTATTTAATTAAAAACATTTATTTCATGTGATCTGTCGATTGACTGCTTTTGAATTAAAAATTAATGGTTAGATGTTTTTGTTAATAATTTAAACGCGTGTAAAAACCTCATAACATAACTTACAAATACTGAAATCGGATCCACCAGGATGAAAATTTGATAGTTATACTTTTGATTTTTTTTTAATTTTATGTTGTGTGTGTAGTATTACAAGAAGTTAAACACTTAATTATGTTCTTCACCATTATTTAGTTATAGGTGAGGTTGGTTGAATATACCACACACTAATTTTTACCATACATGAATTAAAAAATGAGGAGATGTGGTATGATTGCCAATGAGACAATCCATAAACCAAAAAGACCATATTCCTGACTTGGTACAGGACATTTAAAGAAAATGTGGTGGGTTTAACCTGGTTTTATGGCTAGCCAAACCTCCCGCTTATATGGCAATGTTAAAAATACCTTTAAAATGACAACACTACGTGACAGGAATACAGTACAAACAAACGCAAGAACACTCAGCACAGAGAAATCATAAATGAATAATATTATAGTACATTACAATATGTAAACTGTAGAATAACAACGGACAACTCCAATGAATTTACGACAGCACACCAGGACAGTAAGCAATAAAAGACATGAAAAACGCAAGTGTATGAAAACATGTTAAACAATTCATAAGATTAAAACACCAGCAATATTAATTTCACAAAAATGAATGGAAAACAAATATGGCAGACAGCAACAACCACTTGATACAGCTTCCTTGCTTGGACAACTCCATAAAGAAAACGGGAGGGTTTATTATAATTTTTGTTTTATTTTCAAATAATCCACTCCGGTAGAAAATTAATTTGCTTGCTTCAAAGTTATTTTGTTTGCTCTCTGCATCTATGCTTATGTTGTTTTTTTTTCAAAAACTTTCCTTATCAGTCGAAGACCATTATGCATGTTTTAATTTTTACTACAGATAGTTTGACTGCCTCTCTAAACGTGGACTTGAATATTGTTAATACAATTTGATCAAGGACAATTTAAACCATATATCTTTGTCTTTTTCAAGATAACAATGAAGAATGGTATTTGTTGAACAGGTATTAAATAGTTATAACTTTGATTCAAAATTGTAGATTGATTTTAAGCCTTAGAACAGTAATTCAATATAATAGCTCAGCTTTAAGGATACACGTTGGAAAAATCGTCCGACAAAACACTGTGTTACACAAATATGTCAGACTTATTCACTGTGGTAAAATCAGTACTATTCAGACAATTCGTTTTCTGCCATTTAAGATCTAATCAGTCCATGTTCAGACTTTTCAGAAGTTGTCATTACGTGTACACAACAACAACAATTCTGAATAGTCTGAAAATCTACTGTACAGTACTAAATTGCCAATAAACAAATTTTCTGAACAGTACATAATTTACCACTGTACATTGAAAATTGTCTTAAAGACTGAGCATGATTTCATAATTTATTGTCCAGATTTTCCAGATGATGTTAATATTAACGGGAGTACTGTCAGATCGATCATGTGTGTCTCACATGATTTTGTTACTTGTTTTTGTGCATTGTATATATCTAATAGTCAAACCCTTTTCAACATAATTTTATAACTGGTTACTTGTGTTATTAAAAGAAAGTACACAAATGTCCCGGATTAGAGAAGGGTTGGCCGCCCACAAACATGTTCAACCTCGCAACATTCGGTATTTGCAAAGTAAGGGGTCAGTAAAAAGTTCAGTGATATCGTATTTGTTTTCTTTTGTTGATTTATACATAAATCAGGACGTGTTCTCGTTTAAATTGTTTTACATTTTGCAATGTTGGGTTGGTTGGTGTTTTTTTTTCTTTTTTTAAAGCTGTACTCTAGTCTTTAGTTTCTAAGATCTACGTCATTTGGTCTCTGGAATGTATTTTGTCGCTTTCCTTTATGGGTGAATTTTACATATATAAATAAAATCGTATAATAAAAAGCAAAATGAGGTTGTTAAATTTGATGTATGCCTTTCTGTGCTTCTTTGTTAAATTTGTTTGTTTTTATAGTGATTAAGATGATAACACAATGTAGACTGCTGTACCCCTATTTTTGACATTTCTACCTATTGTGTCTGTTTGTTTTGTTCACCTATCGTTGTCAATATAATGGAAGTTGATGCGACTGTCATACAAGTGAGAGGTTTAGCTAGCTATAAAACCAGGTTCAATCCAACATTATCTACAAAAGAAAATGCCTGTACCAAGTCAGGAATATGACATTTGTTATCCATTCGTTTGATGTGTTTGAGCTTTTTGTTTTGCCGTTTGGTTAGGGACTTTGCTTTTTGAATTTTCCTCTGAGTTCGGTATTTTTGTGATTTTACTTTTTATTATCTAATCTATAAGAGTGATACACAAATAATTGTTCAAGTATTCAATAGGAATAAGGCATAGGTCAAACACGAATGTGAAACGTATTAGATATGTTATTCATCTGGGTACTATGGCTGTCTCTCACAATAATAATTGGCCGTCATATAGCCAAGGGCGCTCAAAAATTATCATAAACAAACAAACACCAATGTTCACAAACTGTTAACACAGAGATTTGTCTCGCCTATCGGCATCAAATTAAAAAAAAGACAATATGATGGACAGCAACGTTGCTTATTTATTAAAAGCCGCTAGACCATGATCTAGTGGATATGGCCTAAAATGGTCTACAAACTGAGATTTACAGAAATTAATATCACTTTAAAGAAAATATCATTGTTTATTTTAAGTAGCTCTTATCAACCTAACTAAAGCAGAAAACTTAACATTAAAAATTACTAATGAATTCAAAGTCACTGGATCATGACCTAGAGGACAGGTCCTCAAAATAGTCAACAAACTGATATGTACTGATAGTAATACAACTGTATACAGAATATCATTGATCTATCACAAGCAGTTCATATCAAATTGACTTAAGCAGAAAACCTAACATTAAAAATTGCTTATTAATTGCAAGTGGCTAGACCATGACCTAGTGGGCAGGGCCTCGAAATAGTCGTGATACTTATATGAACTGATAGTAGTGCAACGTCATAACAATTACCATTGACCTAATTCAAGTAGATCCTATCAAACTTACTTAAGCAGAAAACTTAACATTTAAAATTTGCTAAATAATGGAAAGTGGCCGGACCCTGATCTAGGGGGCATGGCCCCGAAATAATTGTGAAACTTATATGAACTGATATAAATGCAACTGCATACTAAATACCATTGATATAAGTCAAGTAGATCATATCAAACGAACTAAAGCAGAAAACGTAACATTGAAAATTGCTTATTAATTCAAAATTACTGGACCATGTCCTTGGGGGCAGGGCCTCAAAATAGTCGTCAAACTAATATGTACTGATAGTAAAGCGACTTCATACAAAGTATCATTGATCTATCACAAGTAGATCCTATCAAACGTACTAAAGCAGAAAACCTAACATTAGAAATTGGTTATCAATTGAAAGTAGCTGGACCATGACCATGGGGGCATGGCCTCGAATAATCGTGAAACTTATATGAACTGATAATAATGCAACTTCATACCAAATATCATTGATATAAATCAAGTAGATCCTTTCAAACTACCTTAAGCAGAAAACTTAACATTGAAAAGGGGGCGAATGATGCCAAAGGGACATTCAAACTCATAAATTGAAAACAAACTGACAACACCATGGGAATAAATGAAAAAGACAAACAGACAAACAACAGTACACAAAACAACATAGAAAACCAAAGACTGAGCAACACGAACCCAATCAAAAACTAGGGGGATATCAGGTGCTCCGGAAGGGTAAGCAGATCTTACTCCACATGTGGCACCCATCGTGTTTCTCATGTAAGTACAAATCCGGTGATATGACTAATTCGGTAGGTCACATTCGGGGGAAGGGGACGAAATTTTAGTTACGACAATTGCAACATGTCCGTCGTCATCTGTTAAACAGATATTCCATAACGGTCAACCAACTCATGATGGCGTCCATAAAACTTACGAAGGGATGATTTCAACTTCACTACTTGGAATTCTTGGTGTAATTTTTACCTTGTGAACAGCACTCCTTTATCAAAGAAATCATGTTAGGAAACACAAGCCCTGAAAATTGCTAATACATTCAAAGTCACTGGACCATGTCCTAGGGGGTAGGGCCTCACAAAAGTCGTCAAACTGATATGTACTGATAGTAATGCTACCTCATACAAAATATTATTGATCTATCACAAGTAGAACATATCAAACTAACTCAAGCAGAAAACTTAACATTGAAAATTGCTAAATAATTTAAAGTCACTGAACTATGACTAAGGGGACAGAGCCTCAAAATAGTCGTCCAACTGATATGCACTAATAGTAATGCAACTTTATATTAAATATTAATGATCTATCACAAATAATTCCTTTCAAACTAACTTAAGCAGAAAACCTAACAATTGTTGACGCTGTCGCCGTCACCGTCGCCGTCACCGTCGCCGGAAAAGCAATCCCTATGTCTCGATTTTCGCGACTTTCGTCGCAGGCGAGACAAAAACCAGGCTTATGAGAAATGTGATGCACACTCGAAAATTAAAAAGGAGAAGGGCAAATTATCCCTGTACTTGATTCACTTATAGAATCTAAATAGGAAAGTTGTTGAAACGTTCCTGAATTTGAATATAACAGAGTCAATGCAATCTATTCAAACCTTTTCAGCAATTTTACAAACATCTATCAACTGAAAACGTTTTTGTTTATTATTTTGTGCTACATCGTAGTGGGGAAGGCAATTTGGACAAAGTGTTTTTTTTTTTTTTATTTTACATGTTTTATAAAATTGTGTATCGAGGCACATCGTTAACCTAAACTGTTTAACAAAATGTTTATTTCTTTTTCAAATATCATGTAAAACTTTCCCTTGAACATAATTTTAGTTTTTGTTGTCTGATTGAGAAAATGTTTAGATACGCAATTTTGTTGTTAAAAATATCTTAATATGCACATAAAGCTGTGGTACTGTAAATTTTAGTGCAGATTAAAAATACATTCACAAATGATCCTTGTGTGAAATAAAATTTTCCCCTGTATTTCACTATCACTATGATAATAAAATCCTTAAGAATTACAAGGACAACTAAACTGTTGGTCCTTCATAAGACGTGGATTATGTAATCAAATTATAAAATTAATCTTGTGGTTAAACTATCACAAAATGAATGAATACACACATAACATGAACACAAAATGTATTATCTTGCAACTTACAGTTGAGATAAATTCTTACAAATGGCTTAATATAGTTGATATAAGTCCCGCCTCCAGATCAAAATTAACAAGTCTTAATGGTGCGACTTCTAATTTTTTATTTGATTTGGCCTTCCAATTATTTTTATTGGAGCCCATCTGATGAGTCTTATGTAGATGAAACGCACGTTTGGCGAACTAAAATTATAAGTCTGGTATCTTTGATCAGCTAATATCTCCTTTTGAAACCTAAATTCCTTTTTTAATGAAACTGTATACATTATCTGATTGAAGGTAAAATATCGCTTTGATGCCGTCAAGTCAAACAAATTGAAGTATTGAGATTAAAATCATATGTTGGTTTTCTATAGAGAGATCGTTTGCCTAAGGAGCTAATAAATCAATTAAAAACCTAATCAAGATCAAACAATAAACATTTTTAAGCTGCTGGTCATTTAAAGTGCTGAATATATCTACGACAAACTACGACGAAAAGACAACAAACAGTCTACAAAAAACACAGCTTAAATATCTTAGGTCTGAGCAACACGAACTTCAATAAATACAGGGAATAATCTTAGGGGTTTCGGCAGGGTAAGCATATCCAGCTCAAAATGTGGCACCCATCGTGTCCTCGTGTAAGTACAAATCGATGATAATTTGTATTCGGTGATATCACATTCGAGGAAAAGAGGACGGAACTTTGGTTACGACAACAGAATCTGCTCACCCTTCCGGGGCACCTGAGAATACCCCAAATTTGGTGGGGTTCGTGTTGCTCAGTCTTTTGTTTCTATGTTAAGTTGTGTGTACTGTTGTTTTTCTGTTTGTCTGTTTGTCTGTTGGTCTTTTATTTTTTTATCCATGGCGTTGCCAATTTATTTTCGACTTATGAGTTTAATGTCGTTTTGGTATCTTTCGCCTCTCATTTGAAAAGTATCCGATGTCAGACGTGAAGCAAATAATCTACCAAGTTAAAACTTAAACAAGACTGCAATGCCGTGGCGAACTGTCATACGCAGCTGCATAAAGGAGGCCTTAAATTCTATGTCACAATGTGTTGTTTTGGTACGATTGTCAAAATAGTACAATTGTCACATTACTCCCAAAAAAAACAAAAAATTAAAAAAACAGTATACTATGGTCTAATAATAACTACAAATGAATTTTAGCAGACAAACTTGCCTAGTTTGAGATCTTTTTGTCTAATGATCTCAAATGGTTAGCCTTCAACATATTCAAAAAGTAGTATTTTGGTACATTAGTATTAAGATGTTAAAAGTCCCATAGCTTCCGTAAAAGTTGTCAAATCAAACTGAAGGTATAATATGGTCAACAACACATGATGCAAACAATCTTACCGAGTACGGCAGCAGTCTGTAAATCGTTTTCAGATGAGTTGCGATCACAATACTCAAACAAATTATCAAAGACCCATCACTCCCGTAAAATTTTCATATCTAAATGGAACTTAATATGGTCACTCATATGATGGCAAACACAATTGTACCAAACATGAAGGCTTCCTATAAAATGGTATCAGAGGAGTTGCGGTTACAAGGTTTTATTGTCACAATATTCATACAAATGGTTCCATAACTCCCGTTTTAAATATTAAATAGACGATAAAGCACAATCAAGAAACTATGACGACACATGCCCCTACCTACACCTATTCAGAAAGAATTATGTCAAACGGTTTTAGCGTAGTGATATGTTTTGAACGGACAGACGCAGGGACGGATGAAAAAACGGACGGACGGGGAGAGACCATTATCATGTGTTTCATGGTGCGACTCGCAGGTTACAAAAAATCAGATCATGTTATCTCGTGAAACATGTTGTGAAACGCCTCCTGTATACGCTGCTTCATTCTTACTGTAAGAGTTTAACACATGTCCAATGACCTTTGTTTCCATGCTGAAATGATTCATTATAGATGTAAAACTTTTAATTTCTTTAATATTTAACTATTCTTATAATAACGATATCCGAATGCAAGCTAACATGTTAATCCAGGACGATTGCAGCTGTCCTTTTTAGGTTTTTGTTTTTATACTCCTAAATGTTGTATATGTTTTCCTACTCAGACTTTTTTTCTCTATTGTACCAAGTTATAAGATTTTTCAAAAAAATATCGTATGCACTACAATAAGTATAATGTTTTCATATTAGTTGAATGCGAATATTTGTGTTCGACAATCTGCAATTGCTAATTCACAGGTATAACAAGTTTCAGTAATACGTTTGCTAATCGAATACAGTTGGTGTTTTATTTATGATTTCCAGAGTCTCTTTTCCTTTTTTCAATGTTCTACAGTTTCAGTACGCTTATTCAATCTTAAAATATTATTGTTGGTCCATTATGTTGAAATTGGATTACATAACCGTTTTCTGTCGTCGTTTATTCGTACTACATGAAAATGTATTTCGGGTTCTGAAATAAGAACTAACTGATTTAACAAAATGTTTGCACTTCATGTAAATTTTGTGAATACGTATGAAAAGAGAGCCCTCTTTTTAGTCCAAAATGTCGATGCTTATGTCAAAAGAAGATCTGTAATTGAAGAAATGTTTCTGTGAAGCTTTGATTAGTTCGTAGTTTTTGTATATTGTTGTTGCAAGTGCATCAACCACATAGCTGTGTTTCCCAAATTGTGAAATTTCATTTATGACAAACATTTTTTTCGGCTATTGCATTTAATATTTGGTACATGCCCTGAACATAGGGTAAGTTCACAATGATTCGGTATGTTACTGGTCTTATAATACAGAAATAAAATTGGATCGAGATTACCCATTCGAATTGCACTTTTTAAATGCAAAAACTCTTCATACGATTACTTTAAATTTCAGAGAGAAAAAAATGTGTCAAATAAAAACATTAAAAAAGGTAAATGTTACATTTTGAAATATTCCGTGCATTATTCTATACTCAAGATCATATATAGTTCAATATAAAAAGACAATTAACCCACGGATATAAAAGAAGTTTCAAAAGGCAATCCTAGACCGATACAACTGAATATAGATCAGGACAGATAACATACATACTTATATTCATAAACCAATACGAATAAACTAATACCACAACACTTACGTTTGAGTAAAGTAAACTCCCTTAAACTCTATTATTTGTAATTACTGTTTCCTTTTTCTGTACTTTTAGTATAGCCGGTATCACGTAATGTCTAATATTTTTTTTTAATTTATAAACGGGCAATTTGAGAAAGGTTTTTGATAAATCATGTCAATACCGAAGTACTGACTACTGAGCTGATGATACCCTCGTGGACTGATTTATAAATAAGGAGAAGTGGTATGATTGCCAATGAGACAACTATCCACCAAAGTTCAAATGATATGGATGTAAGCAATTATAGGCAACCGTACGGCCTACAACAATGAAAAAAACCATACCGTATGGTTGGCTATAAAAGGCCCCCACATGAAAAATATGAAACAATTGAATTGAGAAAACTAACTGCCTAATGTATAACAAAACAATTTACGAAAAAAAAATATGACAACCACTGAACTACAGGCTCTTGACTTGGGACAGGCACATAAAGAATGTGGCGGGATTAAACATGTTTGTGAGCGCTCAACCCTCCCCCTAACCTAGTTGACAGTGGTGTAACAGTAAAACATAAGAACAAACTACAAAAATCAGTTGAAAAAGGCTTAACTCATCAGATGGAAACAAATAGAAATACATCTAACAAAAACACAGAGTGGACGTGGACGGGTACTTATACATCCCCACAACAAAAAGACACAAAGTACAGATCTGAGACACAAAGTACAGATCTGAGAGTACTCGCAGTTACTGACAGCTAGTTCAAAGTCAATAACAACTAATAAAAAAAATCATGTATCTAAGACTAAAATTTCAAAAAGTACACATCCAACATCCAATAGATTTAGTGTAAAGACGTAATTAACAGTCAGGGAAAAACATGACCTTGTGCAATGCCAAACTATAGGTATCGACAGATTGTAGTACCGTGAAAGTAAATATGTGTAATATTTAGTATGATTTTAATTTACTGATAACAAAATTAATATTTATACCAATAAAAACAATATTCAAAGATTTATTTACAGTGTTGAATAGTTAACCTTTTGGAATAAATTTATTTAAAGGATTGATAAGTTTACCCCGATCGTATCAACCACACCGTAAAATTTAGGATGTGCTATATACGTTTTCTACAGGTACAGCCGAACTTGCAGACCAAATCTTTGTATCTATTGAAAAATTTATTAAAGGTTTTAAGTAGTTTGTGGTAACGATATCACTGACTTAATAATTTACTAGTAATACATACATTTTTGTGAAGAGTTTCTGATGTAATACTAAAATATCTAAATCTATGAAAGGACAGTTATTGCTGTTAATATTTGATTTATCTAAAGTAAGTTCCTTTGGGAAAATTTCAGCAGTATATTTATAGAATTCTTGATTATTTAACGAAAAAATATCATCAAGATAACGGTAAGTGTTGTTGAATTTATCAATTGAATTGAATTTAGACGGTTCTTTACTGAGTTTGGCCATAAACTGTGATTTATAACTGTAAAGGAACAAGTCTGCTATTAAAGGGGCACAATTTGTGCCCATAGGAATACCTGTCGATAAACTTTATTGCCGAAACGTACATTTAATGTTGTCAAGCAGAAAAATTAATGCTTTAATCATCTCATCACACCTCCAGTAAGTATATCTAGCATATTCACCTTTCTCATAAGAGAAAAAGGCTTTATATGAATTGCAGCAAATAAATTTGAAAACCAGATTTATCATACCACCATTTAATTAGAAAAGAAAACTTGTGTTTAATTAGATTATGTGAAAAATTATTATAAAGAGTGGAAAAGTCAAAACTGTCAACCGAAACAAAAGGACCATCAAAAGCACGTAATTTATCTAAAACATCCAAAGAATTGTTTACACTCCAAAAATGGTTAATTTCACTGTTAGTCCACCAGCAGAGGTATCGACCCAGTGCTGTAAAAAAGAAAACAACACGTTATCAATTTCATTGGTCCGCATTTTCTAGATTTACCTTCATTAATAACGCTCAAAGCCGAATATTTGAAAGCCAAGGATGTATAACAACCGAAACAGTTGATGAGCTAACAGACATAATAGGTTAATATGACAATAATTGGGATCCAGCAACAAAACTGTATATACATAAATCACAGTCATACAATACAACTGACATACAAATAAATCAAACTAAGACGCCAACTAGTTAACTATGACAATGATGCCAACAAAAAAGATTTTGTAGTTGATAGTGCATACAGAATATAGTATAAACTTTTTTCGATAAAGTACAAATAAAGTAAAATATAGAGACAAGGGTAAACAAAATGAAAACAACACTGCAAAAACCTCTTGCGTTCGAATCGCACCTCTGGACTCACATACATCAGCAACGCGCAAAGCCAAAACTGCGTTAGCTTTGAGTATGAATACCGTGTCACGTCAAGAGTCATACAATCAAAAGGAACAAAATGACACAAAGACAAATCAAGGGAAAACTGTAATTAATAAGAAGATACACAACTTCAGCACCTTTAATCTAAAACTCGATACCATTTGTATTATTTGTGTAAATTATCGAGTCAGAGGCGTGTGATTATATATTTGTTTAAACTTAAAGATTGCACTTTGTAAATACAGGTGTTTCACAAACCACGCCTTATTTCGGTATATACATAATATTCATATATATATTGTTTTGTTTACGTACTGGTTCACAGATATGATCTCTTTGTTTCAACTCATAGAGACACAACTTGGGAATTTCACCAGTATAAATACACATACATTGCGGCCAATTTGAAATCGGAGGAAGGCCCAAAAATAAGGGAGGGGCAGTACAGAATTTTAGTATAAGTTTATACTCGTAGAGGTTCGAGTCATATACATGTTAACAAAATGCCGCACAGCTCTAAGTTTTGATCTCAATAGTAGTGCATATGAACTTTCCATTCTATGATATAATATTTTACGAAACTTCATAGTTAAAGTGGCACAGTTTTAACCGTTAGAGGAGTTCATATGGTAAATTGCATTGTCTATATTTACAGGAGTGCAACCTATAGAATTGCGATTCGTAATTAATATCATTATTTGTACTAACGCAAGCAACTGTCGTTGTCATTGTTTATGTCAACAAATAAAAATATCACGAATTGTTTAACAATTTACTTTTTTTTTTTTTACGTTTTTAATCAAACAGCTCATCATAAGATAAGGCAAATGAGACTTTCACAAATAAGGAAGACACAAATATCTGAAATGGACCTTGATTCAACCTTACGACAAAGCTGAAGAAAAGGCTGTATTTAACGCAAGATTTGAACAAAGTAACGAAATTGAAAGAGCTACATACTTTGACTTTTGGGAAATCAGATATAGATCACTGCTTGACTATTAATTTTTGCCATAAAACATTTAATCAATACTTTTAATTTATGCAGAGATGTTCAAACAAAACCTCTACAACTCATCGCTGTCAAAGAGAGGCGAAAGATACCAAAGGGATATACAAACTCGTAAGTAGAAAACAAACTAACAATGACATGTCAATAAACGAAAAAACAAACAACAGGAGTGAAAACACAATACTGATTTCAACGAAAGAAATCTCTGTATTACTGAAAAATTATTACACTAGGGTTTTCGGTATCACAAACTTGTCAAAACATTTACTAAATTTTATCATCGGTACAAGGACATAATTCGTAAATATGAATCAACGTGCAGACATCTTATACGTTCAGGTATTTCACATCCCATCTTTTATGGTAATATTCTATAAAAGCACAGAAATGTCGTCATTTACCTCAAAAGCTAACCAAACCTTTAAACAGACTTATTCAGAAGGGATATAGTTACGATACTGTTGTCAAGTCATTAAAGATGGCATTTTTTGGAATTAATATTGATTCACTCATAGGATCTTTGCGTCTGAAATAAATACATTTATTCTAAAACCAGTTATTGGCATGATACGGGTTATGTTCTTCTCGTATATTTTATGATGTTATGATACTTAACCCCTTACGGGAGGGATTGTGCTTGATTTTCATATGATGAAGACATAATCTTTCAATGAGTTTAATTGAGGTCTGGAGATGGCATGTCAGTAACTGCTAGTAGTCCTTTGTTAATTTATGTTCATCATTGTCAATTAGCTAAGTTTCTTCTGCTACCTTATCTTATATCGGACTCTGAATTCTTCTAAACTGAGTTTTACTGTGCGTATTGTTGTGTGTTTTTTTTTAATTCCACATTGGCTAGAGGTATAGGGGAGGGTTGAGATCTCACAAAACATGTTTAACCACGCCGCTTTTTTGCGCCTTTCCCAAGTCAGGAACCTCTGGCCTTTGTTTTTTTGTTTTTTTTGTTTATTTTGGTTCATTTATATGTTTCGGAGTTTAGTGTGACGTCCATTTTCGCTGAACTAGTATACATATTTTTAAGAGCCAGCTGAAGCCCGCCTCCGGGTGCGGGATTTTCTCGCTGTGTTGAAGACCCATTGGTGGCCTTGGGCTGTTTTCTGCTCTTTGGTCGGTTTGTCTCTTTTACATCTGTTTCCATTCTCAATTTTATAGAAAACTTATGCAACGTATTGAAATTAAGTATCGGCCTCCACAAGGTATGTGTTAGACAGATCCGACAAGCACTTATTTGATAAAACTCATTACTATCCACGCTGCTGACTAAATATGAAGTCATTTTGTAAAGTAGCACCTATGAAAAGTGTGACGGAAATATTTGTTGGACTATCTGAGGGATGAAATGATGAACAAGGAGAATGCAATTTAGACCAATATCAGTGGGGTATACTTATCTTGGAAAATAATACTTTAAGAGCTATATCCTTCTTCGTCTGTATCCTATCATAATGCCATGCACAGGAACATTCTTGCAATAACAAAACATGCACTGAAAAGTAGAAATCCCCTAACTGATGTAAGAATGCAACCTATCCAATCACTGAGAAGTACTACAATCAAATATTAAGTAGCACATAAACAGTGACCAGGAAGATGTGTCATTTGAATATTTCCGAGCAAGAAATTATCATGGTAAGATATCATAAAAATGATAATTTCATTGAAGTTAATATTGTTTGACAACCATGGAATAATAAATAAACATTGGTGAGAAAACAAACTACCATCATGCAAGCGCTGAAGAAATATATAGCACTAAAAGAACACATGCTCAATAAACATACATATTACAAGAGAGGCGGATGATACCAAAGGGATACAGGGCCATTGTGCATGCATCATAATATTTACTATTAAGCCCGACCATTCATCTTAACGTCAAATGGTCGGACAAAGAACATCGTCCTACCTTGCACAAGTGTCATAAATTTTAAAAAGAAAAAAAAAACAAAAAGGAAACTTGACCACTCACTTAATTCAAAAAAAGGACAATCATTACTATTATTTATTATTGGCTAGAGGGATATTCATGATATTTTTTGAGACAATGTTGTCTTGTAATATCCTTTTTCCATTTAACATGTTTAAATAATAGTTTGTCAATAACATAGATTTCGTACTCGAAATTTAATATATCGGCAAATCGAAAAAGTGTCAAAGTTACATCTCGTCACAGTCAAGATGGTGACGTAACATGAATTTTGACAAAAGTTCTCGACGTCTTTCCATAAATTGAAAATTAAACCTAAAATCTGTAATAAAAAATGCATTTTAAATTTTCCACCAGAGAGTCTCTAAAACTCAAATTTTTACTTTTAAAATTAAGTTGGATCTAATAAAAAGCCATGTAGCAGGAAAAATTAGGAATGAAATAAGGCAACCACCGACAAGGCTTGTGACTTTATACAGGCCTTTGAATATTTAACGCACTATTAAACTATTTGCCCCAGACCTTAACTTTCAACATTTCCCTATCTGTAGACGTTCATAAAATAGCATACAGGTAAAATGTATGTACAGGAAAAGCGCTAACTTACTCTTAAACAAGGGTATCAAAGATAAGAAAATCTCAACTGCCAAAAAAAAATAACAAACTGTATTACATCATACATGTATTATAGAATATTTGCAGTTACTGAAAACAAGCTCCAAGTACACAACCCAATGTATGAAACGATGCCATTCTACACTCCTTAACCGATTGTTGTATTTCAAAGCCGATTTGGATCAATTTAGTTTTTGCTTCTGGTGACATATACCCCTCATATTGTTTTATTTATCACAGATTTCCCTTCCATATTTAACTCATTTCTCTGACGTCAGTGTATTGTTCTTACTATAGATTATTTTTTAAGAATCCACTGACCCCTGTATTAACTTATATTATAACTTTTAACTTTAAACTTACGATCTTTTATCCTCTCAAAAACGAGTTTCATATGAAGGGTTCGAACTCGCGCGTAGTTTCATTGTAAATCATTACTGTCTTCAGTCTATGCATGATACCATTATACCACGAGTGCTGACATAAATCAATATTTAAATTATTCTCTTAAAGCGCTTAATTGTCTATACATGTCAATAAACTGGACTTTTGTCTCATTGATAATTAGCTTCTGTAATCTATGAAATATAAATTATGTCTTCGTTTGTTCATGTTTTTTTTCAAAAATATGTAATATGTTTTATTTTTGGTGTTATTTTTTTAAGGATGATTATGTTCTACATTTGAACGTTCTTGAGTATAATTATAAATCAATATCAAAATGTAAAATTGCAAGAGAAAAAAATAAATAAAACGTTTTCTTTAAAATCATAAAAAAGAGATTGTTCCGGATGTCAGGTATGAACATTGGTCGTTTTAAGGAAGAAACCCTTTATACGATTGTGGCTATTACACAATAGTTGTAACCACTATAAACTCAAGGAATTGTATGTATCAGAACAACTCCTCGATAAAATAAACATCCATATGCCCATTCCACTTGTCACTTTTAAAGTACAAGGACTTTCAATTTTCTTTTTCATCATAGCAAATGCTTACATATAGTTTAAGTGTTATAATATTATCATGCTATCAATCAATTTTTCTTTGATTGATTATAAAAGGTCAAAATAAACATCACGTCAACATTGAACGGACTCCAATTTGAATAAAGTGTAATATAAAAGCAAAGACCGTAAAACTACATCTTTGACAGTAAAAAAAAACACAAACAAAATCATCGCCATTATATGAAAATGAAATATATAATACCTATAAGATTAAAACTATATTTTGGTCATGAAAAAAATTATGATGAAAAAATGTCATCCCGGGTACATAGTTTGAACTCCGTCCTGTTAATTTCACCGTTATGACTTTAGTTACCAACGACTAAACGATCACGGCTATGAACAGCATGATTGAAATTTTATAAGATCAACATAATTATACATCCGTAGCAGAAGCAATTGGGGAATGCGTACCACAGATAATACTTGATTGACTGATTGACGATGGATGGTTAATGTAATAACGCTAATATAATCTAAACTTAATGAAACGGAAAAAGTGTAAACAAAATTCATATGTAATTGTTCAAATAAAACATTGAGCACATAATTTTCTTTATTTTGGAAAGCAACAGGAAAAAGAGCAACAAGAAACGGTAGGTTTGTGGCAGTTGCGCTATCTTTATAGATTTGGATTAGTACAGCTAATTGACTGCCAGCCCTCAGACAACTTGATAAATATTGCTAAATACTATATATATGAATTTCAAAGGTTCTAAATTTTAGTAATTAAAATTCTAAAACTTTTCAAAAAAGGATAAATAAATTCAGTACATTAATATATGTCTTTTTAAATACATCATAAATACCAAAATCTATTCAATTTAAATAATTTGTAATGATTAAACATTTAATGAAATATTTATTAATCAATATAAAATTAGGAGTTAAAAGCGGGAGCTAACATTCCATTTTATTTATATTAAACTGATGTTAACTTGTCGAATGTCTAAATATAGATGTGAACCGTGTGTATATAATCATTTCCAACTATTATAGAATAAAAAAAGACAAAATACAAAATATCTATATGAAATAACGTTGATTTATTGTCAAAAAGTAAAACAGACAGTCGTTTTACTAGACATGGGTTAAGCTAGAGAATTTATAAGCAGTAGTGGATTCGGAATCGATAATCAACTTGCGATTCATTATCGTTTACGAATCCACTACTTCTAATAAGTTCTTTAATACAGAACGAACTTCTGTTAATTACTTCTGTTCTGGACAGATGGCAATTTACACAACTTTTCCACAATATATATATTTCATGTAAGATATACATCTTACATGAAATATTTACAAGTAAATAAAAATAAATAAAACTTGCAGATAATTTTTTTAATGATCGATACAACTGGTAATAAAGTTAACAAATCTTGTACCTTCTTGCAGAAATAGGACGAGAAAGTATCCATCTCCAAAGTTGATTTTTATTTATATTAGACGAATTTCTATCTCTTTCAAATTCCATGCCTGACATAAATTTATATAAATGAGGTGTCCATTAGGGATGTCCTGTTTCGTCCCATGTAATTTTTGTAAGATTTCTTCACACAGCTATTGTTATTTGGTTGGAATATAAACGATTCACATATGTTCATAAATTCATCTATGAATGTATTGGTGGTACTGATGAAAAGTGTTGTATTGATTTATCAAAATTATTTAATATACATGTAGTACAATATACATGCTGGCATAATTTCATCAAAAGATCCGTCAAATCTTAAAACTAACTGAGGTTTAATATACCAATTCCTCAGAAGTTTTAATGTCAAATAAAACTATCACTTTTGGGTCCATTAGGTTGTTTCGCTCTTCCATTTTTTTTGTCAGATAAAGTTTCCAATTTAAACTTTACTACACCATTTTAATTTCAAATTCGTAACTTAATCTGACAGAAAAACATAATAAAACATCTCTTTTCCACGTTTATTTGAAAGTGAAAACAGAACAGATTCTCAAAAAAAAATTAAAACATTGCAGCATTTCTTCATTTGACAACACCTTTAACAAACCGATGTTTGGCCAGCTTGAATAGAAGTCTGGTGTTTGCTTTTTATTCATTTTAATACATCATGTCTAAATATAGCTTGATTTTAACCAGGCAAACACAATTGTTGATGATGTCCTTTCTATTTTACTGCCGTTTACCAGACTATGCATCCTCCAACATACCGATTCAGAGATTGATTTACATTTTGTTAAAAAATTGTGGTGTGAAAAATAGAACAGAACTGCTACTAATAATACCAAAGGTAGGCTCGGGTTTAACCAGGCTATATTCAATCATTATTGCAACAAGAGCATATATTTATTCTTTACCGTTGAAGGTCAATTGTTTGTGAGTTTTATTTATCTATTATTTTGTTCTAATTTTCTAATCGTAATATTAAAAATTAAAAATGTAATCACAAAATGATCTAACTCAAAGGTAAATTAAGAAAAGAGGGAAATCCATACAGCCTGACAAAAGCAAACGCTCGACTCTATCAACCAACGGAACGTATGCAAAACGGCTGTCATAGTCCTGTGGGTAAAACAGGGTTGATAGCTAGCTAGACCTCCCACTTGTGTGACAACAGTTTATAGTACCGTTAAATTGACGAAACGGGATTAGCAACCCATAATTAATAAACGTGACAATTATTGGGATTCAGCAACCAAAACTGTGTAAGCATATATCACAAACATACAAATACAAATAACTACGTCAATGACGACAGCAAAAAAGAGGGTTTTAGTAGTTGATAGTATATACAGCATTGTCAAATATAATTTATTATTTCACTTTCCAAATAATTGGGACATCTTAATTGGTTATAGATGACTATTAAACTGAGATCGGTCTTACCTTGTCCGTTACAGAACTTTCCACATTGTTTTCATCATTTTTCGATTTTTTTATTGTTAGAAACAACGGTAACCATACATAGAAACATGATCTGGTCATCAAACGACTCAGGAGGTTCATATGTATCATTAAACCATTGTCTCATGCTAACTTATTTTAATTACATGTTCTCATTCCAATCATGCTAAGAGTAAGGTTCGATTGTAAGTAAGGAGTCATCAACCTTAAATCGTGACGGATAGCATATGAACCATGTTTACAAAGTGAAAGAACTATAGATTTTTCAAAATGAACCTGTCAGAGCTAAACTATTGCAAACTGATTTATTTATCGTAAACATGGAGAATCAAACACAATGTCAACGCACAGTATTCACATGACAAACATCAAAAGATTAAATAAAATCATTCAGGTTTAGTAATGGTTCATTCATATATAAGTAACCAATCATAAATGTATCCAGTGCACATATACATTGCAATTGCATATTTCCCTGTTTCAATCATGTCAATTATAGTTGAGATAATTGTTAACTGTTTTGCAAATTATTAAGAGTAAACCAGAAGATACATTAAACTCTCCTACGATGGTGAGTTCTTAAACACTACTTTAAGATCTCATTATTATATTTGACTTTGTCGTACGTAAATAGAACACACACAAACTCGAAAAATTTCCATTCCTTCTGATAAGAAACCCATTTAAACAATACACCTTCTGTGTTTTAATATATTTTTTTTTCAATTTAAAGGTAGATAAAGAGAGAGAGAGAGAGAGAGAGAGAGAGAGAGAGAGAGAGAGAGAGAGAGAGAGATAGATAGATAGATAGATAGATAGATAGATAGAGCCATAGAGAGATAGAGAGATATAGAGACAGACAGACAGACAAACAGACAGACAGACAGACAGACAGACAGACAAAACGACTTTTCACATTTTTTTTAAGAAATAATCTTGTCAAATTTGTGCAAATTTACATAACTTGCAGCTTTAAAGATAGCACAGTAACCCATACTTTACATTATTTATATGACAAAATCATGGTAAAATCTACATGCAGGCATTGTGCAAATTTACACAACTTGTAGCTTGAAAAATTTCACAGAACCCATACTTTGTATTATATATTTGACAAAAGTATGGTAAAATCTACATGTTGGCAAAGTATAAGACAATTATATCTGTGAAAATAGTTAGGGATGAACTACCTTTAGATATAAATAGCTTTAATATACTAGACAAAGTTCAAAAGGAAAGAAACATCTAATGTATTGTTTTCTACAGATTACATCATACTATATATATTATATATATATTGAAAACAGTTATAGGTTTAATACTAGTGAAAATGATACATTTTTAATATCATGAATAATGTCATTTCAAATATATAACTTGTTCTTTTTATCTTGTACACACGGAAAGAGATTTAGCGTCTTTGAATTCAATTTGATAATTACACGAATTATAGAACTGACACTTACTTTCACATTTTTGACAAATTCTTCAAGTCTTAATTGACAAATGTATTCTTTTCAAATGTGTAAATTATATAATTATATCATTGTATCTTATTGTTTGCTACTGTAATAATCATCTGGACAGCATCATATTTATCAATGTTTTCTTTCGGTTCTAAAAATAAGCATTTCATCATTATTTTAAACTAGCCAACCATGTAAAACATATCTGACCTGTTTTACAAGACGGAAATCCTCGTGACATTCCTTTACCTGAATAACTATTGCAAAGCATTTTGTGTGTTCCCTTGTTAACGAAATATAAATCGCATAAACATGGAAATGGTAAGTACTACTAAAACTAATATACAATTGTAGATAATTTCAAATAATTTCATGAAGTAAGGTCTCGTCATTACATGACATATTATTGCCACTCACAGGAAATAGCACACGCTGCTACAGCTATTTAATGGGGCCTCTCTATTGTAACATTATTCTATCAAAATGGAATACATGAATTTCATGATAAAAGTCTACACATTTGTTATCCTAAAAGATCAATAATAAAATCTGAGTAATTAAGCAAAAGCACATACGAGGTATAACTTGAATCAATGTCTGTCCTGGTAGGGGCGTGGCCGAGAAATGCTTTGGTTTTAGAAAAGCGTAAAATATCAGTAACCAGTAGTAACGAATCAAAGTATTATTGTTTTCATTGTAAATGTTTCGCCGAAATCATGTAGATCGTTTGATGAAAGCAAGTGTTCACTATTTAGATACTGAAGGCATGTTGGCCGCATTAATCTGAATTTCAATATATATGCAGATTTTCTAAATGTAAATAATATTGAGGAATAGTTTGTTTGATATGCTTATTTATTATTATATGTAATGAGAGAGTGGATTTAATTGTGGTTTGGTTATACTCTGCTTACAGTATGATTTCAAGGTCCAATATTCAAAGCAAATTAAAAAACATGCATTTTATAGACGCTCTCATACGAATTTTATAAAATCTCAGCATGCAGAAAGCTGTAAGTTTGTTGTGCCTATTCTATTACCAATCCACAACATACTCACAAGTTGATAAAAAACAAGGAATATCAAAAAATTTAACAAAACGTACAAATTTATATACGGCTTGTTGACATGATAAAAAGTCAAATCAGATTTTTTTTAACATCTTTTACCCTAGTTATGTTAGTGTAAATTCCGAGCACTTATTGAAACACTTGAATTTAAACGTAATGTTGGGCCAGTTATGGACCTGATTGCCATTTCTTCTTTGTTAATGTCATGTTATGACTTGTTACTAGATGAAAGTTTTGCAGTATTTGTTTAAAAGAGAAACCAAACTGATAAGTCGCAACCATGACAAAAAAAAACAATCAAAAGACAAACAGTAGAATACGAAACACAACATAGAAAACTAAAGACTGAGCAACACTTACCTCACCAAAAAACGGGATGCTACGAACAGTTCGACAGATCCTGTTCTACATGTGGCACCCATCGTGTTGCTCATGTACGCACAAATCCGGTGATCAGTCTAAATTGGTAGATCACATTCGGAGAAAAGAGGCCGGGGTTGTGGTTACGACAATTGGGACATATACGTCGTCTTAATTTGTTGAAAGTATAAGAAAACCCTCTCTCACAAACTGACACACACACACACACACACACACAACACATGCGCGCGCTCGCATATTTACACTTACATAGACCCACAACTTAATAGATAATAAAGTCTTTGTCTAATAAAATTTCTTAATTTTATAATATTTTTGCAGGAAACAGTTAATTCAACAGAACAACCGATACCTCAACTATCATCCTTATACAATAGTCATGCACAATTAAACAGAAATCAAGAAACAAATGTCACACGGTATGACACTAATACAACAATCACGGATATACTGATAGCCACACATGCAACATCAGCATGGAGGAATAATGCAACACAAATACAAATATCCAAATCCTTTGTATTGGAAGAACAGAAGCTGACTTTGAAATTCGCCAAAGCTTTGATTTACATTTGACTGATTTGAATGTTCGAACCGGCAAAACGGAACGCATTTGATCGGAATGCTTATTCTCATTGCAATTTAATATTGCTCATTTTAACTTTTGATTAAACGTTTTTTGAAATTGAATCTCTTAATGTGTAAACAATATTTTTTTATTTAGTAATTTTTGTAAGAAACCATAAATATACCAACAATTAATCAATTGTGAATAAAATATAATCCTTATTAGGTCTTTTCTCTTTTCTGTGGAAAGACATATTGTATTTGTTCTGATTATTATTAGGTCTTTCCACTTTTCCGTGGAAAGACCTTTTGCTTTGGTTCTGATTATTATTATTAGGACTTTCCACTTTTCTGTTAAAAGACCTACTGTATTTGTTCTGATTATTTTTATTATTTTTTTTATTTTTTTTCTTCAGCCAAATTGTTGTTTCGCAATATGTCGCTTAGATATTTCTTGTATTGTATCGTACAGTGTATGCGCTTTTAAATTTAAGCCTGCTAAGCTTAACAATTTTCTTTGTAAGAGTTATCTTCCCATTCTTGTGTGTGCATCTCCTTTGTATCAAAGATGAAATAACGACAAAATTTTTTTTCTAAATTGTTCGTTACATCCTCAGGAATTTTGGGCTAATTTAGACCAAACTTGTGCCAACTATGGATACGTCGAATAATGCTTAGGGGTAGAAAACCTTGGTGTTTCAAAGAATTCAACATTTTATAAAATGTGCAGTGACATCGACCAAGTGGTCGTCAAAAATCATCAGACCGGTAATTTGGAACGCCATACGCGTGTTTACTTGTGTTTTTCAAACGATTCAGGTAATAAAAACAAGCAAATACTAGTACCTAACCAGTTAATGTATTTTGCTTTTTCTAGATAGTGATAAACTTTTCTGAATTAATTTATAAAATTTATTTCTTATAGTAGATAGAAGAAAATGAATGAAAATATTTGGCACCAATTTAGAATAATTGAGTGTTCTCATACCTTTTTACATAGTTTTTATTCGGAATAGCAAGACGAACATACTGCAATAAGTCATCAAAGATACAAGTCTTGTTATTTGTACACCAGAGGCGAATTTGATCTAGACAACACAATCAGATAGTTCTTCCCCAAAGCAGAGATGGCCTTAGTCAGAATTTAGATATTTTTAGAACTATTAATTTTGCTTTTAAATTGTCTACATCTTCATAATTACTATCGCATTCCAAATATTTTTCATTCGATTGTACTTGATGACTCTTTTAATGACGAAACGTGCATCTGTCGTTTTAAATATTAAATCTAGTTATTTTGTCTATTTTTAACAGATGGTTAATATCGTCAACTTAACTAAACTACAGCTTTCATCTAAATGTTGTTGAAAAATGGAAACAATCAAATATAACAATAAAAAAACCAGTACCTTAAAAGTATTGTGTTTCATTCTCCAATACTAAAATAAAATTGGGCCTAACTCTAGAATGCTTTGACGAATTTAAATACCAAGCATTTCAGCCTAATATACCCATCTAGTTCTTTAAGTAATGAATAAATACCTTTAAGTAGAAAAAAAGTTTAAAAGTAGAATGATTTAAATGGGGGAAAAATTGGTTATAATCTACATAAATATATGTTGTAGTAATCTATTGAAATAATATACAGAAGTTAAACTGAATTAACCCTTCATTAATGTACAGTTTAATCTCTAATATAGCATTTCCCGGATGTGTAATCCTATTGAAATGATTTAAATGCGATTTGGTATTATCTTTAATGAAATAACAAAATATACAATAAAACAAAAATACTTTCAGAGGACAAAATATGGTTTTCGAAAATAGACAAGTTTCTTGAAGCTTTTAAAATCCACCTGTTGTATCGGTTAGTTGCAACTACATTTAACATAAATATTCGATGGTCTGCCACTATCAACGAATAGATTAAAGAACAAAACACTATACCACATGCATGTATAAAGCCACAGTTCTAGGTTTTGGACAAACTCTGCAATATGTGACTGAGTAAAACCATGTTTAGAATACTAAACAGTCCCAGATGTGCAATGCGTATTCCGGATGCAATATTCGAACTCAATTCCTTCCTAATGTAGCGTTCTCTCATTTTTGTCAAACGGGTTAACGATCACCGCCTTTACAGTTTTGATCAGAAAAAAAAATTCAAAACGTGGTGCCTTAATATATTTATCAATATAGAACTAGAGATATTTGCTAACACTCAAGTATAAAATGTTCGATGATACATTCGTGTTTTACGTGAACGAGGAAATCTAAGGTATCACTTACTTAATTTTTTTTAACAATAATAACGACGAAAAGACATTCAAAAGACCACAAAAAAAATACACAGAAAACCAAATATTATACAAAACAAACTCCCCTATAAAAACCTCAATGAAAATGAAAATAAAATCCAAACATAATTCGATAATAGAAGATAAAAATCGAAAGGACCAGAAATAAGAGTAAGAATACTTAATTCAAAATAATTTACAAACTTTTCTATCATCAAATGTCAATAACACAATATCCGTGAATAGATGATAACACTAAAAGAACAAATGTATGTACGCCCATACAAAAAATTTCCTAAAATCCATTACAAAAAGTCGTAGAAAAACAAATCATAAAAAACGAGGACAAAAAGACAAACAACAAGACACCACACAGAAATTTAAAATTTAGCAAAACCAACACACCAAAAAACGTTGTTAAACTCAGATGTCACATTAACTTAGGTAGATCTCATAATCTAATGACTTCCGTTGTGTTTCTTAATTTTTCGAAGTGGCTAGGATTGTGACTAGGATAAGATGAACATATCAGTTATCATCTATTATACATATATTCAGTAACAGTCCAATAAGTGTCAACCAAATCATGACGGCTTCCATACTTTTCTAATAAACTTTAAACTTTAAACGTTTGAACATTTGGTGAAAAGGCCCACTTGTAGGCATCAAACAACTTTCAGAGATGACATGATGGGAAACGCAATCTTTAGATGTAGAATCAACTGGGAGATATATGTACACTAGAATCAGGCTCTGGTGGACTGTTGTTGTGTCACAAAGTAACGGAAAATTCACAATTAGAAAATCTGAATAATCCTTTTTATCGTTTTGTTTTGATCTTTACCAAATCCGATTGTCAGTTACGAGAAGCAGACTTAACTGCATTTGTAGTATTCTATATTTCTAGTTTGATAGAATAGTTGCTATCAACATAGTCACCAAATATTATTTAATGAGAGGAAACCATCGTTATAGTAGAGGAAAATTAAATGATAAAGCAAGATTTCTGTTAATTCTTTATTAGAATCTCCCGTGTATAGTCTGCTTATACGAAGAAAGGAACTAGTCGATAAACAGTGAAACACCATTAGCACCCACATAAAAGGCGATTGCATGGTGGGAAACATGTCCACAAACGGTAACAGATTTATTGTCAATCAAAAGATCAATTAACTTTAATCATGATAGAATAACAAAAGTCCTATTTGCAATTATATTTAAGGGACAAATCTTCACATTTAAAGTTCCTTGGGAACACTTATAACTATATTCTTTAAAACGTACATACTTATTATCGAGAAAATTGACATACTCCTTTCTTTGCGTGTTCAATCCCTATTTAAACTTATAAACGTATAAAATAATTACAGAATTCCGAGGTAAAACAATAAGGAGAAGTCCAATAAAAACTGACAAATGCAAACATAATCAACCAACAGAACAAGTAGAAAAAACTGTTATATTCCTGACTTGGTACATACATTTTCCGAAAACTTTGGTGGGTTAAAGCTGGTTTAATTAGATGAGCAACACAAACAGACATAAAAGGTTAATGTGACTTGCGATACAGAAGACAAAACTATGTAAACATCAATCAGAGACATTCAAAACAATTGATAAAACAAAGACGACAACAAAAACGTTGTTGTAGTTGATAGTAAATTTGACAGACGCCAACAAAAACGTGTGTGTAGTTTATATTAATTTACCATAGACGTTGATAAAAACAGTTTTTGTAGTTGATAGTACATACGGCATATAGTATAGACTTTCTTGATAAAAGAGAAGCGAAAGATGCCAAAGGGACATTCAAACTCATACATGTAATTCGAAAAAAAAATGACAACTCCATGGCAAAAAAATAAAAGACAAACAGCAAATTTCCATTATGTATCACATAAAATGACAAATATCAGTTAAATTACTTTAAATCAAAAAGAAAATAAACAAAACCAGTAGACCACAACTGACGACACAAGAAAAATAGTGATTGTTCGACATAAATTTGACGTAAAAACAGAAATGAAGAAGTGTTTATCGATCAAAATTAAACAAAAATTTAAAAGAAGAATTGCCTTTGGAAATGCCTTTGTAGTGCATTTTTTCAATTAACATGCAAGCAAATACCACCAAATTAATTTAACTTATCTTTAATGTCGAAATTTTGTAAATGGTTTCTTATATATTTGGACTATGTGAATTAAGATAAGCAATATTCGTCAAAATAATTATATAATGAAAAAAACATAAATCCTATAAATCTATACCATTTTTTCGAAATACAACATCTGAGTTTTTAAAAACAATTGCTAATCGACGCATTAGCTTAAAGCGAGGCCGAATTTAAGCATTTGCTATCGATATGTTAACTATAAAATTTGAGAATTTCAATTGAAACATCTATTATTTATTATCAAAATCATATGGTTTTCAAAATCCTTAAAATGATAAAAATGATTTTTTTGTCTCTACTATTCTATCCTTCCCACATTGTCCCCTTTTTAAATTTTCATGCTTACCTTACCACATAGTCGCCTTGATATTCTTTATCAACTGTCATGTGTATTTCTGTTATATATCACATCAAATGACAAATATTCTTTAAATTACTTTAATTGAAAAATATATATACAACCAGTAGACCAAACACATCTTATCACATTTCTCTTCTAATTTTCGTTAATCAATCATTTTGTATTGAGTCTTTGAAATTCTTTTATAATTCCACGTGTCTTGTTTAAATATTGTCGTATTTGCCAAATGAAGTTCAATATGTAAGTATTTGAGAAATGAAAAGACGTCATTAGAAGTTTAAAAAAAATTGTATTTCATTAGACTAAAAGTTCATTTAACTTTTCTTTAATTTGTATACAAGTTATTAAATGGAAATGGGACTTATAATTAAAAAATAACTGTTTTGATCTTTCATTATATATACTTGTCCGATATCAATATGTTATTCAAAGTATGATATTTAAATTATGCTATAATGATTATATATATGGCTTCAATTAAAGAAAAAACTTTTAGTGGTTAATTTGAATTTACAAAGTAAACATTTTTGTCGGTTTTACACTGGGATAATTGAAAAAACTGCGACTTATAGTCGATGATATCTGTGCACTGAATCAATAAGAAAACAGAAAAAGAACGAAATTATATGTCAAAAGATCATGGAATTATATTAAAACGCATACATGAATGCTATTAGGTTTAAACGTTTATCTCTTAAGTTGATCGTCACTGGTGAGTTGTTTGTGGATGAACGTTTGGCTTACAAAATATTAATCATGGTATCTATGATGAGTATTATCATCTTAAATGCTTAAAAAATAATTTCATTCAAATCGTACTGGTACAATTTTGAAGGCAAAAAAAGTAAAATTTTCAAGATCCTTCTTAAGAACATCATATCCTGTCCTATAATTGAGTAATAGACAATGCATATGTTAAGGTTTTTCTTGTTGTATAACACACTGAGGGGTGTCAGTATTAAGCAACCGTTGGGAGTCTTTCTTTGGCAATCCTTACATCCCGAGGTGTGATATACGACATAAGAAACCTTTAAATATGCATTATCTGACTTAAATACCGTCAAAAAATGTTATTATTCTGCAAAGATTTGCATCCTATTTTACCGATCTAACTAAGGTGAGATATTCTTTTCTGATGCGTTCAGGTTTAAATAAACGCTACGGCTCATTCATATTGTGAAATTAAACCCACTAATTAATTTAGATATAAACTTTAGAAATCATTACCCACTTACAATTAAAAGAAATTACTGTAACTACATGAAGCAAGACACAAATGAATTGTTATGGTGAATGAAAAATACAACTCACTTTGTGAGTAATTTATTATATCAACTTAGCTTATGAAAGGTGTATGCTGTGTTTTTTCTTTTTTTCCAGGATATTTTTATCGCGGAAAAGCAGATTATTTTTTCAACAATTTTTAACGAACTATTCAGAATAATTGTTTTCTCTCTTTTGTCTGGCAATACAATTTTTGTTTTATTAGCTCATCAACCCCCATTATACAGTACGTGGAAATTATTCTATAGAAATTGAGAATATTTAGTAATTTGAGAGAGTAAAAGGTATACATAAATATAAAACTGTAAGAACTGGCACATAGAGAGCACGAAATCGTGATGTACGTGAAACACGAAAAACGAACATGCATACGTCAAAGTACGATTTCCAATACAGTGTGAATCAATGAGATTTTATAAGTCATACACACGAATGTGTTCAATTTGGCTTGTTTTAAAAGTGTTATGAGAAGTTTGGCATTATCAAATTCATCTCACATAATGTCCCTTTATTGTAGCGATAAATTATTTCACATCATTTGTTTCGGAAGTCCAAATGTTTGTAAACGACAATTTTTGGTATATCAGTCTAACAAACGGAGAAAAGGATAGCTTCTGTCTAAAACCTATCGAAAATGGAAAATTAAATTAAAAATCATACTTTCTCATTTATTTCTGCGATATATTATTATTGCAAATAGTTAGTTAGTCGATATTATTTTCGTCGCAAATAGATACATCGACTTCATTTGAACTTGAGTGGATAGTTGTCTCATTGAATTCAAATGTACGTAAACATACCTCACACGGTATAGCATTCTCACATGAAGCTTAATTCAAAATGTCAGGAAGCTCTTTAAGCTAGTTCCCGAGAAAAATGCGACCAAGATGTGAACGTATTGATAGACGGACAAACGGCAACACGAGCAGAAAGAATGACATACAAAACAAGTAAATCCCTCCACCTTCCTTTTCATTGTAAAGATTTTACATCGATGGTGTAAATATCAGGACAAAATAATTTAGCATATTCAAAAAAGGAGTAAAAAAGTGATAAAAGAATAAACAAAGTATGTAGTAAAACTATGTTTTTTCGGTCTCGAAAGTGGAAGATGTTAAAAAGTTTATTCTCGTTTAAAATTCTAATGAATACTGTTTGCACCACGAGCTGGACAATCAAAAATCTGGCATTTTTTATGTTAGCCCATTTTTATTGCATACTTTATTAGTTGTTTTATCAAATAAAGGCAACAGTAGTTTACCAGTGTTCAAAAGTCATAATTCGATTGATTTAGTAAAGTTCCAAGTTTTGAAGTGCATATATGGAGATTGTATATGAAGGGCTTTTATTCATGATAAACACATTCAAATACAGTTCAATAGCACAATTCAAATTCACCATTACAGTCCTACTTTTAAGTTCTCTAATTTTAACGCTTGTTTTCTCACATTTATAAACTTATAAAAAAGAAGATGTGATATGACTGCCAATGAGACAACTCTTCACAAGAGACCGAACAACACAAAAATTAACAGCTAAAGGTCACCGTACAGCCTTCAACAATGAGCAAAGCCCATACCGCATAGTTAGCTATAAACATGATAAAAGGCCCCGAAATCACAAATGTAGAACAATTCAAACGAGAAAGCTAACGGCCTAATTAATGTAAAAAAAGAAGAACGAAAAACAATATGTAATACAGCAACAAACGACAACCACTGAATATCAGGCTCCTGACTTGGGACAGGAACATACATACAGAATCTGGCGGGGTTAAACATGTTAGCGGGATCCCAACCCTTCCCCTAACCTTGGACAGTGGTGTAACAATATAACATAAGAACGAACTATAAAAACCAGTTGAAAAAGGCTTAACTCATCAGATGAATATAAATAGAAATACATCTAACAAAAACACAGAGAAGACGTGGTCGGGTACTTGTACATCCCGGCAACAAAAAGACACTAAGTACAAATCTGAGAGTACTCACAGTTACTGACAGCTAGTTCAAAGCCAATAACAACTAGTTCAGAAAGTTATGCATCTTAGACTAAATTATCAATCAGTACACATTCAACATCCAATGGATTTAGTATAAAGACATCATAAACAGTCAGAGAAAAACATTACCTTGTTCAATGCCAAGATACAGGAATCGACAAATTGTAGATTCATGAAAGTGTACATGTATATAGCAATAATACCATATTGTATGTTTTTTTTTTTATGTCAACTCGTATCAGACACTTGTTGCTGTTAATTTCGCACCATTAAAAAACCTTGACAACACCTTTATAACACATTAAAGCATGCAAAGCATTGGAATGTTAACAAAATGATGTAACTTATTCATGTTATTATTTGGATAAAATTTAAGACGTTTCTTTGTAATTTAGTTTCGGAAAAGACGTTACTTCAAACCAAGTAATTTTGGCCACCAATGTGTTTAAGCGACATTTGTGATTAGAGAAATAGCCCGAATAGAAATAACCTCGTTCTTCTCTAGTATGACAATACAAGTGTGAAAATCGACGAAACATCCTTCTTAGGTCGACAACCGAGGGCTTAATACAGAAATAAGTAAACTGCTCAATAAGTTTTTTAGAGGTTGCCTTCTTTTACAAAACGTTCTTGGTGATTATTTGTTGAATTGTACCTATTACACTTACACAGCAATTGTCTTTTATTATATATGTAATTATTTAACTATTTAGGATGTCTAATTATAGCTGTAATTATTGCAAATTTTTAGAATTTTCATATCAAAACATAGAGACTGTAAGTTGATGTAAATAAACTTTAAACCCGCTGCAATTGTTTGCACCTGTCCTAAGTCAGGAATCTGATGTTCAGTAGTTGTTTGTTGATGTGGTTCATAAGTGTTTCTCGTTTCTCGTTTTTTATATAGATTAAACCGTTGGTTTTCCCGTTTGAATGGTTTTACACTAGTAATTTGTGGAGCCCTTCATAGCTTGCTGTTCGATGTGAGCCAAGGCTCCGTGTTGAAGACCGTACTTTGACCTATAATAGTTTACTTTTATAAATTTTGACTTGGATGGAGAGTTGTCTCATTGGCACTCATACCACATCTTCTTATATCTATCCTCATAGATACCAGGCTTAAAATGGTGTACGTCAGACGAGCGTTTCGTCTACAAAAGACTCATAAATGACGAATTTAAAATGTGAAAAAGGCCAAAAAAAGCACGAAGCTGAAGAGCTTTGAGGACACAACATTCCGAAAGGTGTTGCCACTTACAACATGCAACTGCTTATAACTGTAATTTTTTTGACTAGAAAATTACGTAGCTTGATAAAGTTTCCTACTTCAGACAAGAACAAAAACATTTTCAGTGTCCAGAACATAAAAGTTTTTATTTTTCGTTAATGCACGATGCAGTTGAAGCAACCAAGAAAACAAATTTTCTAATCTGTATAAGAGAAATATTTGAAAGTCAACGTTCCATTTATTGGCTTTCTTACTATATAAATATCTATTTATTCATATAGTTTTTTGGGGCTAGCTTACTATTTTCATATAAAGTTAATTATTTTTTTGAATGATAAGCATGAAATTACAAACGAAATAACAGTAAAAGACAGAAGATTGTTGCCCGGGTGGCAATTAAAATTCATATTGAAATGTTTAGCTCCCTAAATTCCCCTTAAAAGCATGTATTCCGCGTGTAATATTTCCGTTGAACATTTTGGAATTTTTTAATGTGTTTCTTTGTGTTAAATTGACTACATAACAATATATTTCAACGTAGAACAGCTAAAAAGCTATCTTTTTGCATTTGGTGGTATTTTCTACATTTGTGTGGCTTGTTATGATTGGATGTGTAATTATCATGAAGCGTGATTGCAGTAATTTTTTTATTGCAAAAACTTTCTTAGCACTAAATGCATTATGTTATATGGTTTTATGGTGATTGCCAATTGAATCACAAACAAATGTTTTGATTTTCACTTATTGTCATCCTTTTCAAAGGAATTTCAGTAAAAAGGCATTAATGTTACATATACGTCATTTATATTTTACAGTGCGTTTGACAATTGACTTATAGTCTCTTCTAAAAGTTTTCACTTTTCCATACAGATTTTCATTATTTAGAAGACAGAATATGCAAAAATATTGACGTCTTTTTGGATGAAAGTTGAAAATTGTCCGTCCTTGACCTTTCAGCATGATTTGACAGAAAATGCACCTTTATAATATTTGAAAACCGGGCGAAAAAGATAGTACATATGATATGCTTCGAATGATATATCTGTATGTAAGTTGGGTGCTCTAAAAATGAAATGTTACGGTAAATGCAACTCGACTATTCATTAGCCTGACTGTTTTTCTGTTAAGAGATTTTTTTTTCATTTCAAACTTGTTTGTCGAAAACAAACTGACAATGTCATGGCAAAAAAATGACTAAAAGACAAACAACAGTACAAAAAACACAACGTAGAAAAAGAAAAGACTGAGCAACACGAACCACACCAGATATCGGGGGTGATCTCAGGAAAAAAGTTTTAAAACGTAAGAGGATTCCCCCTTCTAATGTCATAAATAACTTAGAAAAGATAGTTTGAAATGCATGTACACGTTCTTCTTAGTTTAAATATAAAAGGATCTGCCAGAACTGAACATGCTGAAAGCCTACACATTAAGAAAAACAATTTACTAGCTACACTAAAATCAGAGCTCTTGAATTTATATTGTTGTCTTGATTTAATCATAGCGAAATACGGATTTAAATTGATAATAAATATAATGCTATCACATATAGAGTAAATTGCAAATTGCATATATAGACGAATAGTCAAAAAAGATGCAATATGTAATTTGACTTAAACTCACCATGGCATGCGCACTGGCTAATTTTTTCTCTTACTCCTTCTGATAAGGAAAAACATTGTTTTTAGAAAATATGTTTTCGCCAAAACAATTGAATATGCCTAACTTAAAATTCAAGAGAAACCTCATTGCAACATTTGAAACAAATACAAGTATTTTGAAACAAATGCTGTCTTCTGAGCTCCCGAAAGTTGATTTGAAAATTGGAAGAATTTCAATGATATTTTATGAATCTATTCATGCAACCATACTTCTAAGTCATAATTTTCGACAATACGATGGCTTTTGTTAGCTAAGTATCAAGTCTAAGACACTGGGTAGATTTTATCCTTTTGATCATTTATGGTTCATTCGGATTGTTTCTATCTATAACGATTTGAAAGATAAAAGACAATACTTGCATGTTACCGTGTTCTGTTTTTTAGCGGACAGATGTCTAAAACACTAGGTAGTTTTTATATCAGGATTTTTTTCTACCAGAGGTTACATATAGGAAGGACATTGTAAACATTAACGGACTACAGACTGGAGATTAGGGCCACAATTTAGCTATCTTTACAAATTCTGGTATCAATGATTCATAATAATTCGGGCTATCAATCATATGTTTTATTGATTGGTTGAATACCTGCTTGTTTGTTATTGGCGAATCTTAGATTGAAATATCGCATGCATACTTAGGACACAAAGCAAGCACCAATAAAATTTAATTTGCAAATTTATCATCACATTTGCTTTTATTTTTATTTCATTACTGTTCGCCTGTATCATGTATATTACTTTTTCAATATTTTCACATATTTATTTAATGTTTTATGACTGTTTGTATCAATTTCCGTTATTCTTAAATGACATCATTATAAAGTATTCAGTAACATGTCCGCCGTTTAATAAGTATGCAGGAAAATTTGACAGAAAGAAAGACAAACATATTTACGACAATTTGCATAATATATCGAAAGACAGAGAACCAGACTGCTTTTTTGTACGCCAGACCAGCATTTTGTCTACATAGACTTATAAGTGGTGCTCAAATTTCAACAAATGAAAGGCAGAATAAAATACTAAGCTCAGGGACTTAATTTTTTAGAAAATATAATACGGAGTTGTAGATCTTTTAAAATAGAAAATCTCAAAAGTTGTGCCGAAGGCAGGTATTTTAAAATATACCTGTGACATATACAGTAAAGGTATAGAAAATCAACATTTCAATGATATTGTATGTCAACATAAAAGTGCTAACAACTTGGTTGGTTATACATGTGTACCCTCGGGTACGAAAGTCGACCAGCAGTGGTATCAACATAGTGGGTATAAAACGCATCAAAGAGATACCGTAATTTGAAAATGCGAATAAAAATATAATTTCATACACAGAATCAATCATCTTTAATTTTTCAAGCACCCTCCTTTTTGCTATCATAACACCAAAATGTTGGTCTCGAAAACATTAACCTAATCATAAAAATATTATCTAAATACATAGATATAGGAAGATGTGGTATGGGTGCCAATGAGACAACTCTCCATCCAAGTAACAATATATAAAAGTAAACCATTATAGTGTAAAACCATTCAAACGAAAAAACCAACGGTCTAATCTATATAAAAACGAGAAACGAGAAACACGTATGAACTACATAAACAGATGACAACTACTGTAATCAGATTCCTGACTTAGAACAGGTGCAAACATTTGCAGCGGGATTAAACATTTTAATGGTACCAAACCTTCTCCCTTTTCTGAAACAATAGTATAGCATCACAACATAGAAAAACACACTATAAAATATCAATTGGAAGGCTTAACTCAATCAAAAAACGTAAATTAACACACAATGAACGAATGTATATTTTTTTATTTGTCTATCAAATTTTTTTTTCTTGGTGAATTCAAGAGGTTGGATGCAACTTTGACCGTTAAATCATTCCAAAACGTCTACAATAGTGTGTATAAGCTTTCGAAACCAAAATAAAGAAAATAAAAAACCAATTGTTCAGAAAAAAATGAAGGTCTTTCCACATTACATTTCTAAATAATTGAAACTACTTCCGGTTAAGAAAATGTCATTTGTAGTCTCTAATGCTAGATTAATTTGCACTGATTCCAAATAATTATCGATTTTATACACTTTTGTCTTAAAAATTGAAAATAATTTGCTTCTTCCGGTTAAAAAAATGTCATTTCCAGTTTTATTAAATAGCGTTCTTATTACTGATTCGGACAATATATGGTTTCTTTATACTTTTCTTTCACAAAAGGGAGACAATTAGCTTCTTCCGGTTTACATAAGGTGACTGCCGGTGTCATAAAAAGGTTCTTGTATGCTGGTTCTAAAAATATATACTTTCTAAGTGTCTTTCACTTGAATTCGTGCGCAAACAGCTACTTCGGGTTTGCAGAAGGTCTCTTTAAGTTGATATTTTTCAAGGTAATGTGTAACTCTTTGCATAAGACAAAATGGCTTTATCATGTACCAGAAGGAAGTTATCTTTGATTTAAATTTTAACATATCAGGGGGCAATAACTCCTATAAGATATCATGTCGCTTCAGACTGAGTGTACCATTTCTTCGTCTAATCAACCTAAACATTTAGCCCAAGTTATTTTATATCTAGCTTTAATAAAATTAGATAAGATGCACACATAGGCAAAAGGCATAATTTGAAAATGACCTTGACCTTTGAATTTGACATCATTTTCTTTTTGGTTAGCGAAGAACCTGAAATCAAGATACCCTAGGTATCTATCACTTACGGTTCATGCGTTTAATTTATATATCATTTATGAGAAATACAAAAGGGGAAATAAATCTCATACGAGTTCTCAGTATAGCTTCGGTTTAATTGACTGGAACATCTTGAGGATTTAACGAGACATTTGGAAAAATAAATTTGTCGATTTCTTTCACGGTTGTGAAGGGGATGTGCGATATGATGTGCCAAACATCTAAGCGACATCTTGCGAAACAAAAAGTTTACGCAAGAAATAAACGTGGCGGAAGAACAAAACAAAATAATAATAATCAGAACAAGTACAATAGGTCTTTCCACAGAAAAGTGGAAAGACCTAATAATCAGAACAAAATCAATAGATCTTTCCACAGAAAAGTGTACACCTTAAAAAAAACTATTTATTAGTTGTATTGTTTCAAGCGAGAGGATGCTACTACATTTAAGTAATAGGCATTAAAAGGAATATTGTGATATTTTGTTCATATACACACTGCATTTATTCAAAAAAATTTAAGAAAAAAGTTAAAAACTCGAATATCCGAGCACAGCAGTCCAAAGTATATTTCTCTCATCTGCGCAGTATACAGAAAGGACCAAGCTTATGTCAGAAAAATAAAATTCTACTTTGTCCCCTTGACTTACCACTTTTTGGATCATCAAGACAGTACCAAATAGCAACTAACCGGTATTGGCAATGAAACATTAAAACTTAAATTGTTTAAAATAGTATGTCTGCTTATGTCATTAGTTAAAGTTCATGCACATATACAATAGTTGTTAATAGCGTATGTGTAAATATAATTAAGTCTAATATTGTTTATCAAAATTTATCTTTTTAGTATTTGAGTACACCTTTCCAAAATATGTTATTGTAATCTGATGTTTTAGAGTAATGTGACCATTTTACCAAGCTGATCTATCAATTCAGTTGGATACTACTAAAATTTGGTTTGCTAAATGGATTTTTTTCAAAAGAAGTACATATTATATAAAGGGGAAAACATATATCATATAATAGCTAAGGTATTGTCAGTGGTTTTGAAAGAGCTTTCTATAACCGGAGTACCTGTTCATGTTCATCGTGTTGTGAAAACTTATAAATAAAACCTTACACATAATTTTAGTGCGCTATTTGTGCGTTAAGTCCTCTAAGAACTGACACATTTGTAAGTGATGCTGATATATCTATACCATACAAGTAAAAACATAAATGTAAGAATATAATTGACCTTTTTTGTACTCATATCCCAAGCAGGTACACATACTGTATACACTTTAATTCAATTACAGGGAAAAAGTCGATATAAACATTCGAAAGTATTTTTGCATACAGAAATTTTTTGTCTGCAAGAGATTTTTTATTAAAAAACATGTTTCACACACTAAATGAAGAAAGTATGTTAAAACCACTTTTTAGCCATATGATGAAGAAAATCAGAAATTATTATTAATAAGCAAACCACAGGCTATAAATATTCCCAAGACGTTCGACTATCAATCATCATTATATAAATTATCATATTTGGTCTAACATAGAGGTGGTAGTGCATAAAACTGTTTGCATTCGATACAAAACTGAAAACCTCCAAAAATAGTATCACTTTGTAATCTTATGGTGAGTATTTTGATTCAATTGTGCTTTACCGAGAAGGAAATTTGAAACAAGATGTATTTTAAATACATTTTAATAAGTGTATTAAGTATCTGTCTGGGTAGAGCAATTATTCATAACCAATTTGACTGGAAACTGGGAATATGACCTTTTAATATCAATTATTACAATTTCAACATGTTACTGGCGTCAACGTGACCTTTCTGCACTTAATGGCAAGATTATCTTACCCTGTTCATTTATCAATATTTAACAAACTTTTAAAAGGCTTGAATAATATTGTAATTTTAATGCCTATCTAATGGTTATTATGATAGCTCCTCCTTTGTCTGACACGTTTTTCATTCACGAAAGAAATGAAATTTGCAAATCAAATTTGTACTGTTAAAGATTCTATCGTTTTTATTCTAGTTTACTTACCAAGGTGAGTGGCCTGATTTTTCAGAGTTTTATCGTGAGCAACCAACCTCTGTCAATGTAGAAAAATGTTAGTATAATATCTGTTTTTACATAGACATGATAGATGTTTTATCTATCATCTAACATGAAATTTAAAAAAAAAAAATATTGTCGGTACCCTTTGAATTTGGTCAAAATGCACAAACCCCAAATACAAATTGATCACATATATACATGTATGCACAAAGAAAACATTAATTTAAATGAAAATAGTTAAATACTTTGAAACAAAACATCACGTTAGTCAGCTTTGATGTTTGTAAACATACCTTAATTATTGGTATACCCAACTTCCATTATATTTGATTTCTGTTCTTATTTGGTAAGTCAAAGACAGTAAGAACTAAAATATTTTGTCAATCAAATGTTTCTTGCACTATGATATATCTCTACAAATTAACGGAGGTTTCGAAGTATACAGTTTTACTTACGTCGTCTATTTCTAAAAATCCTTTTTTTTTTATATCTTTCTCTAACTGATCTATTTTATAAGTGAGAAAGATTTCAACTTTCTGGAGTTCATTCTTGATTCTCATAAAATCATTATCTGATTCTGTTGATAATAGTTGTACAAATACAGCTAAGATCTGCGTTTGCTGACAAATCTCAGTGACTAATTCCAGACCAAAAGTTGTCCCACTCAAAAAACGTTGACCTAAACAAAATAAAGTTGACTTCAAGATAAGCATCTTTTCGTTTTCGGTTCTTAAAACTTTCAGCAATTACAATAACTTTAACATGTTTAATTTTGAAATGTTATTAATCACCTCATAATCAATAATAAACATTAAAAGTATATTGTTTGCATTACAATTACAATGCATCAAATAACATTACCATACACATTGTTATACCTTGAACTAAATTACAATTACCATTCAAATGTAATAAAAAGTAAAATCATAAAAATATTGAACTCCGAGGAAAATGCAAAACGGAAAGTGCCTCATCAAATGGCAAAATCAAAAGCTCAAACATATCAAACGAATGAATAACAACTGTCATATTCCTGACTTGGTACAGGCATTTTCTTATATAGAAAATGGTGGAATAAACCTGGTTTTGTAGCTAACTAAACCTCTCACTTGTATGACAGTCGCATCAAATTCCATTATCTTGACAACGATGTGTGAACAAAACTAACAGACATGATAAATTACATTTCCCCCTCAGCTGTTCTAATGACCTTTTTTCTTAAAACCTTCATTTACTGTAAACTTCAGATTTATACGTGTTTTATTCCAGTTTTCTGATCATTTTTAAAAGGTTTTTTTTTTTTTCTATCTTTAAAGAATGTAATAAACAGCCTTAGGTTAACAGTTTGCTTCGATATTTGTTAAATAATTAATTACGTAGATAAAGGAGTAAGCTATAGGGCCTCAATTTTGTTTATATTATATGTAAACAGCCATATTTACAATCATAAATATGCAAATTTAGATACACAAGACCCTTATATGTCTGCGGTTGTATATAAACATGCTAACAGCTTCAAACATATGATATATTACGGAATATTTACCAAAATGTCTGTATAAATACAATGTCAGGTATATTGCCTTCTGACAAAAAATATTGGCACCTTCTTTCGACCAAAATATAGTTGCAATACAAATGTATATAGTCCAAAACAAAACTTACAAAATAATAATGATGATCAATGCGTTCGGTCAATGTAGTTTAAAGAAAAAAAAACATCAAATTTAGTAAAAACGTTAGTCAAAATAATGATTTCCTTTATAAAAGCGCAGTATTATGACGTTGTAATGACATAATCAGATTCGTCAGAAATTTTTCTTTTTTTGTAATTATTTTTTATATTTTCATGATGAAACATGTACCAAAATACTGGCATAAAATACGTTTATTGTGTTATAAAATTTGCTGTAACAAAATTATCTCCCTCGTGGAAAGCTCTGATTCCTTGCCCGGCTTTGACTATACTCTTTGTCCTTCGACCATTCGTGGACCCGCTCCTACATGCCTTTGCTAAGATTATCATATATGGTAGGAATTACAAATGTTTTATCTCTTAATTCAAAAGTCAATTAAAAAGTAAGAGATACTTAGTGACTTTGTACACGGACCAAGAAAAACTAAAAACCACTCAAAAAACTCCAACAAATTACCTCTGATCCAACTTGAATCGTGATTTGTTTAGAGTTACTTTAATATGTGACCCATCTTGAATATGTAAGTGCAAAATGGAAAATGTACACTTCTTTTTCTTTGACTATATACGTATATAAAGACAGAGAGAAATTTTGATGAACAATCCTGAATGGCTTCCTACTGACCATACATTGAATGTTACATTACTGACATCTGGTAGTCCGAACCTCGTATTAACCAAGTGCCAAGATATCTACACATGTATTGAAATTTAGACAAAAAAATCTAGGATAGTTCTAGTCATATGACATGTGTGATACTTAATATAAATTAGCAGTTTAGCCACATCATCACAATTACACTTCTCAGGAATGATTGTTGTAAAACCTTTCTAACTCGTAATTATCTTATAATTTGAGATAGTGCATTTTCATATTAACACTGTTTTATTGTGTACTGCATTTTCGAGTGAGATAGTGCATGTTCATATTAACACTGTTTTATTGTGTACTGCATTTTGGAGTGAGCTTAAACTAGATACTCAGTAAATTGAAATCAACCATCAATGCAAAAATCATATTTTGAATATTACCATGTATTTCCCATTTTTCCATATCTTCTATGATTTGTTTTCTTTTCATTAAAACTCAGTTTCATGATTTTAACTACATTCTTCATTAGTTGGAATGAATTTGAGTACTTTACAGCATCCCATGCGGTCAAATCACAATGAGCCAATGGATTTCTTATATTTCGTCGTATCTGTATTGAAACAAAATGTATACTATATGATAATTATTCATTCGAAGATTTAAATAAAATAGTTAATAGTATGTTAAATATAATTACTTTATTATTGAATGCTAGAATACAATCTGTCAGGTTCGTCTGTCAATACACTTTCCTTAATGTGATCCTTAAGGTATAAAACCACTAATTTATAGCCCCATTGCTTTCTATGTTAAATTCTGCAATTTCAAGCATAAATGGCTACTTCATCTTAAGTTCAAATAAAGTGGCAGTTATTTCATGTCAAAACTGTACCTTATGCTGACCTGTGCTGAAAAATTCAACATACCTTTAATTGCATATTAGAGCGTACTGGTTCCCTGAAGTTTGATAAAACAAAAACAGGAACTTCTGATCTGAACAACAGGCCAAATGAGCCCTCCTATTAAAATTTCCTATACTTCATTATTATTCAAAAAAAACTTTCAACAAGGGTTCTACAGTGACCCCAAGTCCCCAAGCTTTCATTTGATACTAATAATATCCAAATATTTCCACTATTGACAAAGATACAGCTATGCGTAGGAACTATTTTGTTTAAAATATGTACTACTTTCTTGTATGTTCTTTCCGACCGGGCCTGAATTAGTGGTTCTATACCTTAAAGACATTAACTCTTTATATAGAAAAAAAGAATCAAACTTGACTGTTTATCATGTTTATGGTTTGTTTGTAAATACTGTCTGACCACTTCAGAGATTAAAGATTCGAAAGGTTTACCAGTTAACATTTTAATACATTAAAAAAAAAATCTGAATGTCAGACTATTTTTTTTTTATTTCAAATTGTCTATTTATGAGGTATCAGGATTTTGGTCACTTGGCCTTTTTTTTTTTTTTTTGCTTGATCGAAGTTTCCATTGTTTCCCATTTAATAGAAATCGCCTTTGTTTAATATAATGCTCTGTTCACATCTGACAATTGAATCCTAATTTCTATGATGTGTTTATTAGCATGGCTTGCAGTGTTTATAGTTTATAGTCATTTCAGCCAATATTTTACATAACTTGGTCAGTTTATATATAACTCTGATTATTATAATAGGTTTACCTATAAGACGTTAAAAAAAGCATCATTATTTAGAATCTCAATAACAAGATTACAAACATTTTGAATTTTGATTGTTAGGCACGAAAGTTAAATTATAAGTTTACATAGAAAATTAAAATACATTTTCTGCATCTGACTTTACAACTGGAGCGAACTTGTCAATATTGATGATCAATCCCAGCAAAGCGGATGAGTCACATGTTTCATTAAAGCCTGTATAAAGTGCCATGTGTGTCTGTATAAATAGTTTGGATAACCCAACAGCATTTGTTATTATATAATCGTTATTGGCTTCTAAAAACCATGCTTTTTCTTGTTGTTATTTGCAGCTACATAGTTCAGGTGGACATTTGTTGGTAGATAATTTCGTAAATGGTTTGGATATCTTTGTGAATTAATCTTATGAAAGCGAATTTATTCATTATGAAGTGCTGTTATAATTGGAACAACATAATTCATCAAGGCTGGTGATATCACACTGTGGATGCATATTCCAACAACCAACCATCTTTTCTGATTATCATCTAAATCCCCTGGTCTTACTGTAACATAATGGTATTCGATTTTATTAGCTGCAAAATACCTGAATCCTTTCAAATTGGACACTGCTGAGGCAATGCATTTGATTTTGAAAAAGCTGTTTCATGCAGCATTGGTCGACTCTTCGATGGTTACATTTCTGGTAATGTCCTATTGCGTTGACTGTTTAAAACACTATTAGATCAAAGAATGATTTCTTTTTTTTTTTCTTTACCAAATCATACATTAGGTATTGATGAGTCGTATATCAAAGAAACATATCATGTCGTTCAATTTGTCATATATCATCTAACTTTTGCATTCTTTACACAACCTTGGCGTTCAAATATGTTTTGTTTAGCGCTCCTGATGATGGTAGTTCCAATAAAATGAATTATGTACGCTTGTGAATTCTAAATTATTGCTTTCATGTTTTGATTTGTTGTGGAATAAGACGCCACATTAAACAACCAATAATCATTTTTAATATTTCTTGAACTGCAATTGTTTTTTTTGGGGGGCGTTAAATTGGGGATCAGAATATTTTTTCACGAAAAAACCATAACCCAACCCTGAAGTTAAATGGTCCTTCCCTTAAAATGCAAATATATTGAGAATTTAATATTTCATTGGAGATCGGTTGTCAGGAAAATCATATGATTATATAATATGTTATATAATTATAATTATTTTGAGAAGTATAATAGTTATACTAATTTCGTGGAATTTTATGGTTATTCCAACATACGTTATTATGCTGTATTTTGATTGGATAAACTAAATGGCATTTTTTACCAATTATCTATATATTGTGCATGTTGAGATTTTCTTATCTCTGCCCGTGTATTTTTCATTAAGAAATTCCGTGTGCCGGGGTATTTCTAACAAATACCACGGCAGATTGGAAAAATTATGTCTAAATGTAGCACGTCTAGACTTTTCGTTTAGGAAACGATAAGTACAAATATACAAGACGATCGACAATGCAGACGTTACGTCAGGCAAGCAGGTCGAAAACCGATTTGCAGATGTTTCTAAGGAGGAAGGAAATCATCTTCTTACGAATTACGAATATTCACTTTAAAACACTGCAAATTCTACAAAATTCGCAATAAAATTGTACCGGTAGTACTGAATGGCAATGGAACGTGATTTGGAATTTAAAAATGTGTCGGTGTCAGAACTGTGTGCCCTTTTGAAGGGATTTATTGTATATAAACTTGTGTCGCCATAACCGTAGCAGTCTTTTAGTGGTTTGTCAGAGCTTGAATAGGCTTCTCGTGAATCCGCCAGTTAGTGAAACGTTTAATGTCATCGCAGATTCTACGTTCAAAAATGCCAACGCAGCGTTCAAAGCCATGTGTAAAAAATTGAGACAGGAAGGAAAAAGGAAAATTCAACACAAGTCAAGTATGCAGAAAGGTGGTATAGTCTAACTTCACAATCATCCTCATGTATTTAATCCAAACCTACCTACTGGACTTCTTCACAAGGTGTATATTGAACTCATTTTGTATGTTTGTCGCAGGAGACAGGAAAACTTAAGAAACCTGAAAATGTCATTCAAACCGATAATCCGGGTAAATAAAGGCGACAGTAGTATTCCGCTGTTCAAAAGTCATAAATCGGTTGAGAGAAAATAAATCCAGGTTACAAACTAAAACCGAGGGAAACACGTCAACTATAAGAGGAAAACAACGAAACAACAGAAACACTGAAGTGCAACAAAAAACAAACGACAATGCAACATACATTAGCGCTACAGAGTAAAGGTACATCAGAGTATTTGACACAACTTTTTGAAATTGTTGGGTCTGCAATGCTCTCCAACTTTATATTTGTTTGGCTAACTATTTTGGTTTGAACATCACTGATGAGTCATATGTAGACGAAACGCGCGTCTGGCGTATCAAATTATAAGCCTTGTACCTTTGATAACTAATTATTCTAAAATCATCGGGGTGGCCAAACTGAGGACTTCGACCTGGAAGGTGGTAGCATGTATGAAACAACAACTGCAATGTGTGCAATAGCATCCTTTGTTAAATATATAGAGACAATATTCCCAAATTGTTCAACGCTGTGGAAGACACATAAGAAGAAATTGACGAGGATAACAATAGTTGGTTTGAAAACAAACCATTAGGTAAGAACACACTTTGGGACATGATGATTTCTGTATTTGGATTATTCTTTTGAATGAGGTAGTTTTTTTAAGGACGTCGTATAATCACCATATATGGCCACCAAGGGAAGAAAGCATCAAATCGTACAGTCTTCACACAACAAACCCGCAAAAGCGAGAATATCTAAACTCACAGTGAAAATCTAGCTGTTCAATTCGACAACAGTGAAACGGATAATGAATTGTTTTTTTTCGCTTCACAAACTGATCAAATAATTGATGAAACTTTGCAGGGTGAAGTGGAGCTGAATTGGTTATCCGATATCACGAAAATTCCAAACACAAATCAACAGCCGAAAATTTAGTCATAAGTTTCATCTAATTAAAGGAAGTACACCACTAATTCATGGCCCCATTGCTTTCTATGTTAAATTCCTCAATTTCAAGCAGACACAGCTCTTTTGTTTCAAGTTCAAATAAAGTGACAATCATTGCATGTCAAAGCAACACTTTATGGTGTCTTGTACTGGAAAAATCAACATACCTTTAATGGCATATACAAAAGAACTGGTTCCCGGAAATTCGGATGTACCAAAATAGATACTTCAGATCTGACATACAGGCAAAATGTACCCTCTTTATAAAATTTGGTGCAGTTTTTTTTAATATTCAAAATTACAAGTCAAAAAGTGTTCTACAATGATCACCAGTCATTCAGCTTTCATTTGATACCAACAATACCTAAATGTTCTACATATTATGAAAGTTTCACTCATGCGTAGGAAGTATTTTGTGTTAAATATGTACTACTTTCTAGTATGTGCTTTCTGGCCGGGCCGAATTAGTGGTGTTACACCTAAACGGGTCTAGTTTAACGTTTCACTATTGCAATGTTACAATTAAAATGGTTCATCCATCAAAATTTAGACTTTTATTAACTATTGACCAAAAATGCTAATAATTGGAAAATGTATTGTTGGAACATTTACAAGTTACTGACTCGTTTTTTTTTTTGTTGTTTTTTGTTTTGTTGATGGTTTTTGGAATATTCAATATCAATTTTCAAACAAACATTAAGATTTGTTTTATAGCGCTTAAGCGTCAAGATATCAATTCAACATTAGAAAATTTTAATTTTCATGTCCAATTATTTTCTTTTTTCATCATGAATTTACTAAAAAAAAAATGTAAAGAAAACCATTATCGACTCATACATGTATGAAAACTCACAATGTTATGGAGAAGAGAAAATGTAAAAGAGACAATGATATGCTATAATCTACTGATATAAAGGGTATTGAGTAACACATAAAAAAACAATACTTTTAGGTCTGAGCAGTTTTATCCAAAAGCAATTTAAAGAGGAACCCAAAGCAAAAAGAAACTAATGGTGTGGTTAATTGTTTATTTTAATACTATTCTTCATCATGAAATCCCATTTTGTGCTAGGATTTTGTGTCATTTGAGTTTGTCACATAGTAAGTTGTTTGACTTAATGAAGTCACAGTTGTGGTCCGACTTTGTCATTAAATGGTTGCTTGTGTCATTTGATGTGTCACACAAAAAAAATCATTATGTCATAAAATACGAATTTGCTACTAGGCTATCTACAGTTTAGTTTAGAAACATGATAATTAGACAGTGCGGAAAAGCTAAATACCATTTCACATACAAAAAAATATATAGTCAAGCAGAAACGCAATAGTATACCTGGTTACAATAACAATTCTGAGGTCAAGACGGATACAAAGAGCATTCGGTGGAATTTAACAATTATATCATGCTTTTAAGGGGTATTTGGCAAAAATATCGGTCAAGAGGTAAATAAATTTCATAGCCGATATGAGTGCTACTAATAACTGAAAGCGAAGGATATATATTAGCTCTATGTCACTGTAAAACATTTGGGTTTAAAATATTCGGCTCTGATTGTTCCTGAGGAATAAACATGCTGAACAGCTCTTCTAACACATACAATTTATAAATGAGAGAAACACCCAGAGAGCTAATTGACAAAAAAGGATGTGACAAAAAAATTTAATTCATCTTAGGTCAACATTTCTTGAAGATGTTTAAATCTCACTTCTTAATAATACTTGTACTACTTATAAGCAAATTTTTTTTAAGTTGTGTTATCTGACATGCCAGTACCGAATCATGATCTTTCATTCTTGATAGGATCATAAAAATATCATGTCAGTTCATGTTTGTTTTAATTTTGTACTATTTTGGAATGTCAGAATTTCTCATTGCATTTTATGTTTCATTTTCATTTTTTTAATGTTGGTTGTTTTGAGGGTATTGATATATTCTTAATAAAAATTATGAGCATCAACTTATTAATTAATTAACTTTGGTGAAAACATTTCCTTTATTGGTTTGACTCGGTTTTTAAATCAGTATTAACATAAAGAGATATGTTCTGGTTGTCAACTATCCATAAAAGTTTTAATGAAGTGGATGTTAACAATTATAGGCAATCACACGGCCTTCAAGAATGCGAAAAACCTATATCGCATAGTCGGCTATAAAAGACCCCGAATATGAAACATTTCAATTTAGGAAACTCTAGGCCAAATTGCTAACAAAACAATTTTCGAAAAACAAATATGACAGACATGAACCAACGACAACCACTTAAATACAGGCTCTTTTCATGCACATAAAGGTTAAACATGTTTGAAGGCGTCAACCCTCCATAACACGGGACAGTGGTGTAAGAAGTAAGAAGTCAAATAACACAAATACCAAACTCGAAAGAAAATTCGAAACGGAAAGTCCTTTATCAAACATGTCAAAAAGTAAAATCAAAAAGATTCAACAGAACAGCAGTAATAAACCATAAAAATCAGGTAAACTCTTCAGATCGATACAAAGCAGAAACAAATCTAACAAAACCAAAGAGCGGATGTTGTTGGTAGTAATTTCCAATACGTTTGGGTAAGATTGGCCAGAAATGATATTGAAAACCTTTACGGCTGTTGATATATTGTTACAGATGAGTTCTCCTTTGCGTCTATAATATTGTGGATAATACCAAACCGAATGAGTCATACGATGAACCGTAAAAATCAATAGAGAAACACAAATCAAATACACAATACACAATAATACAGCCCTTCAATTGTTAAACCTCCCCATAAAACAGTGAACGGTGTTTGATGTATGTTGAATTGTACATAGTGCATGGAGAATGCAGTATGCTGTAATTGGTAATGATGTGAATGAATAATGTAAAGCTTGATGAAATAGTTACAGTTCAATTTTAATAATCGTAGATTAAAGACGATGGCGATACGGAAAAAACGAAATTTTCTCGATTCCAAAGAAAAATGTCGTTTAACATTTTGATTTCTATGTCATAGTTTTCAATAAAAATCAAAACCATTTTGTAAATAAAAAAACAAGTTTCATAGGTAATAATGATTTTGTTCTCAAATAATCAACTCACATATGTAACAGTTATATAGGGTATATCATTAAGTAGACTGATGATCGTAGATTACTATTTTACTAAAGCAGTCCATTTTTTTTAGGACAAAACAGTAAAATTGTAGTTTTCATTCTGAGTATTTGACATAACGATCTAGTTATCGCTGAGACCTGTAGTAGTATCAACATAACTGATAATAAAATATTATGACAATGAGACACCTTTCCAACAGAGAAAAACTGACGTTGATGTTTGCAATTATTAGTCGCCAAGCCTTCAATAAAATGCAAAACTAATATAATATAGTAATCTATAAATATTACAGACAGAAACCAACAGCAACCCCTGAATTACAGGCTAACGGCAAGGCACAGGCATATAAAGAATGCTATACTGCGAAGGTGAACATATTTGTGAGGGCTCAACCTTCCACTAACCCGAGACAGTAACTGTTGGACATAGCAGAACATAAATAAACAAAAACCTTTCATAATCAGTTGGAAAGGGTTTGAATCATCAGACCGACAAAAATCACATAAAGTCACAAGACCCTTTAACTACAAATCGTATTTACAAATAGTTGGTTCAAGGCCAAAAAAAATAAATTAAAAAATACCAACCTCCGAGGAAAATTCTAAACGGAAAGTTCCTAAGCAAATGACAAAATCAAAAGCTCAAACACATCAAACGAATGGATAACAACTGTCATATTCATGACATGGTACACACATTTTCTTACGTAGAAAATGGTGGATTAAATTTGGTTTTATAGTTAGCTAAACCTCTCAACGATGTGTGATCAAAACAAACAGAAATAAAAGGTAAAAATGTCAAAAATATTAGTACAGCAGTCAATATTGTATTATAATCTCAATCACTATAAAAACAAAACATATGTCAACAAAAAGGCATATAGACAAAGCACATTAGCAAAAACGAATGACAAGAATACAAAAATTTGCCATAGCACAATAACACAATGACGGGATGTATATAAGTACAATTTTGAATAGAAGATAGATGAAGTTCTCCTAGACTAAAATATCAAATAGTACACGTCTATCAGATTAAGTCATAAGCATTCTGCAAAAAGCTTGAACTAGTGCAATGCATAACATAAATATATGCACATGGTATCAAAAGGATGTATGACAATACGTGCTCTTTTCCGAATAGAAAACAATGAAATTTTGGTGCTCAATGCTCTTCAACTTCGTATTTTATTTGGGCTTTTTAACTTTTTTTTATGCGAGCGTCACTAATGAGTCTTTTGTAGACGAAACGCGCGTGAGGGGCAAATATAAATTTCAATCCTGGAATCTATGATCTAATTTATAAAAGCTTAAAACAATGAATTGTTTTACCTTTGTCATTTCGGGGCCTTTTGTAGCTGACTATTCGGTATGGGTTTTACTCATTGTTGAAGGCCATACGATGACCTATAGTTGTTAATTTCTGTGTCATTTGGTCTCTTTTGGAGAATTGTCTCATTGGCAATCATACCACATCTTTAAGTACCGATAAAGACAAATTTTAAAATGATACAACGGTGTTAAATTAATACCTTTTCATTATAATATTAGAATAACGAGATGTGGTTTAATTGGCTTTAAGAAAACTATCCACAAGTTACTAGAAAGCATTATTCATGCAAAATATATTTGAGTTTACATTGATTGATTGATTAGTATTTGCTTTATGCTGCATTATCACAAAAAGGCTATATCGCGGCGATTTGAGTTTACAAGGATTGTATTTAAATTAAAGGCTCTAAAATAACATCATCATTACAAGTAGGATGTGATTAGACAACAGTCTAAATTACAAACCACATCTTTGTATCTATGAAATAAATTGGTAAACGATCGATGTAGAATATTGTAAAACAAAGTTATACACAGATAACGATCATTGCAAACATTAATACTAACATAACAAGATTGTTGGAAAGGAATATAGCCTTCTAGACATCGTCTCTTTTGCCATAAATGATGAGATATGAAACGTGCGATATTTGAGTTACCCTGTTAAATTGAAAAAAAAAGTAAACGTATTCAATCCATTTGAAATTATGCTATTTGCCTTAATGAATAAACAGATTGACATTAAAGGGGAAAGGGTCACTTGTGATGCCATTATGAAGCCATAAACATGTCGAAATCCATGTACCTTAAATTGGCATTTCACGCATTGGAGCAAAAATTATGTTCGGTGTAGGTGTTTCCCATATCTAAATGTAAATGAGGAGACCTCAAAAAAAAAGTTATATTGGCAATATTTTGCTGTTTTGTACTTATTGTCAGACGTTAAAAGTGCTAATACCATTATGTTAGAAAAAAACAAAAATATAGATATTGATGTTCAACAAACAAATGTCTTATGAACATCAAAAGGATGTTACTCATTAGAAGTATAATGGAGTTTTTCGGAATCGAGTATTAAAACAATTGACCTTTAGAGTTTCCAGCGTAAAATTGAAATATCAAAATCTAGCAGTGATCCCTGTTCATGAATATGATTGCCGGTCATTAAGATATATTTCCGCACAACAAAGTATTTACAAATGATGAAGACAATAACAGATCCATTTCATGTTTTAAAAATGTCATTTGTGGCGTAGATAATTTTTCTTTTTTATATTCTAGGATTGGTAATTTTGTTTTTATAAAAACATACTTTAAAATAATGACGTCGGACATTTATTATGTTGTCATTGTTTTCCAATGAAAAATAAGCATGAAAAAGATCGGAAAATAGGGTTACAAAACAATTTTCACGGTATTATAGTTATTGAAACTATTAACTGGTTCTTATAGTCTTTGAAACTATTGACTGGTGGTTAATAGTGATTGAAACTATTAAATGACAAATAATCTGTAGCAGGATGATGCAATGAAATAGAATAAATATTTCATTCTTTTTCTTTTAGAACAATATTTGAAGCATGGCATAAATATAAAAATAGTGTAAGTAAAAAATAACCAATGCTATGGCAGTAAAAACAAACAATTTTTCAGGCCGCTTAAATTTTCTTATAAACATAGAGAAATGTCGGTCGTGCTAATTGGTTGCAACACTATTTCAGCAATTAATATCTTTTTCTAAAAAAATTCACTTTCAGACCTTTATAGAGTATCAAAAATTTTTACTTGCTATCCGTATCGTCATTAAAGAGTCAAATTTAAGCCCTTTCGATATGTCTAATAGGCTTTGATACTAACTATTTTTAGCTTGCTCAGTTTTATGTATTCTATGGGATATTTTGAAGACTGTTATTCGTCTTTTGGTCATTTTCGTTTTTAGTTTGCCTTCGACTTAATAGTTTGACTATTCGTTGATATCTGCCTCTTATCTTTAACATGTAATACATATTTCAAATAGACACCATCTTAAGGTACATACACTTTTCATTTGCTCAACGAATTCAATATTTATAAGATCATATTATTAAAATTCACTGTTCTTAATTATATCTGTAAAAATTCACTTTACCATCATCGTTTTCATATTAAAAAAAATCATACCGTGAAATTTAGTTCCTCCTTGAACTGCGCATTGTCGGTTGTATACTACGGCCTTTTTGTTATTTTTAATAAGCTATGTTTAATTGTGGTTAATTTTATTTTCATATACCGTGTATTACTAAAATGGATATTATGTAACGGGATTGGTCTAAATATTATGATGTGATAATGACAATTAAAGGTGTATATGGGAAACTTATGCTATTCAAGGACTGTAATTTTACATTTTAACCATAGTGCACATGACGTGCTTCCTTATATGGATATTTTTAGTAGGAGAGAATACGTGTATAGTAGAACTTATTTCTGTTTAGTTGTAGTTACTGTGTATGTGTTAATCAAATACTTACTTCACTCTGAAAATGGTAAGATATCATTATACGTTAATCTTAAATGATGACATACAAACGAGTGGGGAAAAATATGTATTCCTTGATTCAATGTCTTTGTGTTGCGCAAAGGCCGAGAGGTATTTCATTTTACTTGAGGTTTGATATCATATTAACTGAATATCGTTACATCACCATTATGTTAATTATTGTTATCATTATCAATCTAGCTGAAGGAATTGTGTACACTGTAATGGCGTTCTTTTTTTACATATACACAACAGCATTTATTATCATGTATTTTCATTTAATTGATTCTGCATTTGAAAAAAATAAATCAATAAAAATATTATTCTCAAAAGATAACGTGCAGGCAATAAGGACTGTATGATTTAAACAAGGACCCTTGTCATCAGAAGATTTTAGAGCCTTTTAGTCACTATAAGTTATGATGTTAGCTTTTTTTAATTGATAACAAAAAGAGCGGGATTGTTATGAAACTCACACCCGAGGAGTAATTTGAAATAATGTTTATCCTGGTTAAAGGCGTCACAAAAATATGGGTAACCAAGAGCCTCAAAACCATGAATATGTTTATCGGTTTGGACATTTAGATTGTTTGAACAGAATCATGTCTCGTTGCAATTTATAAAAGGTACGCGGTATTTGTGAGAAAAAAAATATTTAGATACTGCACAAAAGTGCAACTCCCGGTTTACTCAAGGTCACTTCTGATATCAGCTGGTCGGTTTCTTTACATTGATTCTTAATGCATATGCTTTCTATATACTTTTATCTGTATAAAGGAAGATAATTTGCTCCTCTAGAATGTAAAATACCACTGCTGGTTTCAGTTGATGACTTAAAATATGGTTTCTTTAAAGATTTCTTTCAAATGTGGAATTATCTTCAGGTTTACAAAAGGCCACTTCCAGTATCATTGAATAGGCTAATGATATATGGTATCTATGCACTTTCCCTTGAATTAATTAAAAAACAAGACGGGTTCCAGTTTGCCTATGGACACATCCGGTTGAAATATGCAAGGCCATATGTTATTTAAATATATGCAAAAACCATTTACCAGTATCTATTCATATTTCAGTTACTTAAAATCTACATTTGAAGGGAGATTAACTCCTATAAGATGTCACTGGATTGTTTCATATATTCATCTTTACAACCTAAACCTCAAGGCCTAATACACCAGTTCTTTTGTATCCATGTTTCATAGTTTAACAAGCAAAGGTCAAAATTTATACATGACCCTACCGTTTGACCTTGACCTCTGTCTTAAATTGTCCAAGAATTTTAAATCTGAAGACCTTACATGTAGGTTTTTTTTGCTTACAGTTCATGAGTAACACCAACATCCTGCTTAGTAAAATAGTGTAGGGCAGATAACTCCCTTAAGATGTCATTAGGTTGCGTCGTTCAAAATGCCCAAAACTATCTGAGGATGTACAAAAAAATTGAATAAAATATCTGTTATACGTGGAAGATGCACTCTTAAGTAAGGCATTATTGAGAGATAAATTTACAAAGAAAGGTGTTTGTTTAAACACAATTGTTTGATATCCTTTTTCAACTATGTTAACAACATCTTGCAAATCAAAACTAGTATACAAGAAAAACAGTTTTTATTGAATTTGCATTTCGACCGATTGTGCAGCATTTATATTTTTCCAAATAGAGAAGTTTTAAGTATGAGTAAAGTTTTATACTGTCCAGTAGTACAGTGAAAATTGACATATCATTTCATTGCATACAATATTACAACCATTACCGGAAGTAAACAAATCAAATGTTCAACACTCGTTTTCCTGTTTACAAGCTTTAGTAATCTTGTCACCTCAAGTTTCCAAAATGTTTTATAGAAACACCAAATAAAAAAAAAATAAAAGAATGGTGCTTTGAAACATCCAAGATGTATGTTTATAACTCAGAATTTTGTTTCTGCAATGAAATGTATGTTTAAATTCCTTCAACTGTCAATTTCAAGTGAATATTTTCTGCAACCATTTTTCGTATGAAACCATATGTGACGTACTATGATTTGGTGGTAATATACCTTTTAAAATAATGTAACAGTACTAATACATATATCCATTCCAAAACATACTCAAATAGTGAAAGAAAATTATGGAAAATCAAGATATAGAAAATATGAATACTTGTTTATATATCTATTTATATACAAAATGTATATATACATTGCGTTACTGTTGGTTGTCATGAATATAAGTCAAATGTAAAAAAAAAAGCATAGGAATACAGTGTACATTACTTGTAGAAGCACAAATTCAAGACCATTTATGGAAACTTACAAAACTGCACTAAATGTTCGATCACATTTCTGTGATAACGTCAGGGTTTGCGCTGCCTCTCGCCATTTCCGTTTTTTTTTTTTTTTTTTTTTGGGAAAAATAAAAATTGTGGCGATTAAATTCATACTTGGCGAAAGAATTTGAGGAAAAGAATTTAACAGTTCAACTTCGACCTTCTTGTTTACTTTTTTTCTGGTTTCTCGGACTTTTCCCCTGATCAGAAAATATTGGGAACTCACCTTGAACTCGCAACGATTTTGATAGAAAATCAATATTCAGCTGATCGCCTTTTATAGCTATCGGCATACATTGACTGTTTTTTTTTGAAAAGGTGTTGATTGCATTTTTAATAAAATGGTGTGCTTAAAGGTGCACTAGCTACGAGATATATGAAAAATCAAAAATAAGATTGTTTTGGTTCAATCATTAATAAAAGTGAAATAGTGAAATAATAATTCGCTTTTAGCAGTCAGTATGGTTCAATTTTGTCAACAAAAGGTAAGAAACATTGATGATGAATTATTCTCTTGCAAGTGAATACTTTGACGTCATTGAATCCGGATTCATGTGAACTTCAATTTAACCCCTTAGCTAGAGATGGATAACGCATGAATTGTGCGTGTTCCGTTATTTAAAGGACAAGAATGTCAACATTGAAAGTGAAACAAAGGTAAATCATTTGATTGACTGATTCGATCCATAAAAAATCATTCTTTTACAGTGAAAAACGATGATTAACATATATTCTTAATCTATAATATGAAATTAAACAGACCTAGAAAAATCCAATTGCACGAGCTCGAAATCTGTTTATATCTATATTTATGTTTTTATCGCTTATATAACCATCGGAGGTCTTCGGAGGTCAACTCGACAGTTAATTAGATGGCATCTCGATTACAATACGCACGAAACGGAGCTATATATTATCGAGCCCATACCCTGTAAATTGTTTATTTTAGACTTTTTATAATTCTGATGTAAAAAGTGTTTTACATTGTTATAAATCAAATATGAGAATTTGAGTCAAATCGGTGAACATGAATTTGACAGCTAGTGCCCCTTTAAATGGCGTCACATGTCACCTAAAGGATTACCTTGGATATAAGTAATTGTTTGAAGTGGGTACTTTACAATCGTTTTAGCGTCGCTTATGTTCGAGCATATTTTTTCGTCTCGACTTTTTCTCCAAAAGATGGTCCGGAAAAGAAAACTGTTGTTATGAAGAAATATATTCAAAAGAAAGGCACATCTCTGCCTTATACTTTATCTTTTAACATTGATAGATATAGTTGTTTTGAAGTGAGTTTTTTTTTACAATCGTTTCAACGACACACGTGTTTGAAGCATAGTGTTACGTCTTGTCTTTTTCTTTTAACGATGGGCCAGAAATGAAAACTGTTATGACGAAACTTATACAAAAGAAAGAAAATTCCCTGACTTTAGTATTTATAATTAAATAGACAGGAAGTATCTGATAAACGTATTGAAATAAAACCCTTGTTCCCAAAAGTCCAAACTGATGATTTCATGATCTATATTGCAATTTACAATATCTTTTAGATTGAAAATAGATTTAAAAAAAAAAAAAATAAAACACATTTATGATAGTTAGCGAAAACAAAATTGAAAGTAGCGAAAATATATTGTTGTGTCGAAAGAGGTGGCGAAAAAGAAAATTGATCCGGAGGAAACACTGGATAACGTATTGTCATTACTTTCTTAAATTGTTCCAAAAAATGAGAACAAACAACACGTGGATATTTTCTCATACAATATCTTACATTATATGATTTTTTTTTGGCAGGAACCTGATCATTCAGAAGAACAGCATGTATTCCAGCAATCAACATTAGACAATAATCAAGCACAATATAACCGTAATCATGTCACAAATTCATCATGGTCAGAAACCAATACAACAATCACATCAATGCTGACAGAAAGAGCTACCACGCCACATGTAACACCATTAGATAGAAATAATGCAACACAAATAAACAATATTTGTATTGGAAACACAGAACCCGACTTTGAAATTAGAAATAGTTTTAATTTACACTTGACTGATTTAAATATGCGTTTCGGCAAAACTGAAGGCATTTGATCATAGCGCTAATACGTACATGTAATCGGAGCTAAACTGTTTCTACATTGTATGTATACATGTCTATTTGAATTCTAAACACTTATTGAGAAAACAATTGTGTTTTAGTAACGAAATTATGAAACAGTACCATATCTTTTTCCATTGATTTTGTACAATGATCATGTTGATTTAGCGATATATTAATGTCATATGAAACTTCAAATCTAATAAATATTTGAATATGTAGTACATTCTTGAATAGCTAAGTTTTACTATAAAACAGGTTTCCGTAAACTTTCTATGAAAAGAAAATTCTTTCTAACAACAACATCTTCTTAAATGTACTGCTGTTGAATTATTGTCATCTCGTACACTTATTAGCCGATATTTTCCCATACGAATGATTTTCACTACGAGACCTCTCGTTAGAAATTCGGCCACCGCACAGCGCAAGTGCTAGGAAAAACCGTGATGAAAAAAAGTAAACAAACATCCACTGGAAGGTTAATAGTAGTAACTGATTCTTTAAGAACGAATTTAATACAATAAATCAACTGTTAAGCAAAAGTTTAATTAACAAATGGTAACGCATTGAAAATATAAAAAAAGAATATGATGGCTGTATCATTCACTTATTTGCCACATCCATTTGCTCTTGGTTGATTGTTTATCAATATTACGATCTGGTAAACAGCGGCAACAAACTCCAAAGTAAATAAGCTTGCAATCAACTTTCACTGAATGAAATATTATTTGTTGATAATACGTTTTAGATTTGTTAAGAATATAAAGAGAAAAACGTGCATTAAGGACTTAGTTTAGTACACATAGTATATATGCCTGCGTTGGTTCAATAATTTCAATAAAATAAAAATAACAAAAAACTTTTTTCAGATGAATTTAATGGAAATTAGATTTTAGAAAAAAAAATTGCCTTTTAGATATCATATGCTGAGCATTTGCTTTTTTTATTATTCAAACAACGATAATGATGCAAGTGAATGTGTTAATGAATGATTCTTACTATTAATGGCGAAATTTTGGAAAAAAATAAAAGTAGGTTTGAGGGTCATGTCTGTGGAATATCAATACAGTGACTGAGCATTGTGTATTTTTATATTTAAAAAAATTAAAAAAAAACGTCGGAATATAAACATGATAACATTTAGCGATAAGTCAATGAAAAGACATTGAGATAACAAAATTCGGTTTTAAACAGAGCATATGTATTGAGCAATCTATTAAGTTTTAAACTTTAACGAGTCTAGAATTGTTGTGTTCGAATAAGACAGAGAAAATGAAACATCTGTCATCAACATAATATTTCCTATATGACAACCGTCCAAACCAATTAAAATATATCAGTGCTTTTTTTTTTGTGAAAGTTTAAATTTTAATACATTTATATGGTTCAAGCATTTTTCATTGAAGATATAATTTATGAATGAATGAACGGTGTAACAGAATTATTGTAACTATATTACTTTATTCAATGTTGAGAATTGTTGTATAAATTAAGGGAAGTGTCGATGACGTAACTTTGATAGTCCCTGTTAAATTGATTTTCTACACAATTAACGAAGACGTTGGGTTAATCAGCAATTCGAATCCGCATAAAAAACAGATATAAATCATTGTTTAGAGAATTAGATATATCTAATACGGCATTCTTCAAATATTTCAGAGTCAGAAAACACGTTGAATAAATTCAATTCTATCTAGGACCTGCTAGGAATACCAACTCATCAAAGACATTAAAACAGTAGTATATGAAAGCCAAAAATACATAACACGGATAATATGAACATGAGAAATTACAATGACTCTACAGCAAACTACATGACCTGGCGAGGGAAATGAAAAAGTGGCGGAAGATACAAAAGGACATCCACAATTAGAAACCAAGAGAAACTGACACCGCCCTTTAAACAATAAAAACACAAGCAATTCTTTAAACAAATTTTCGGACAAACTTAATTTATGAATCCCAAAATCCTCTACTTGTTAATCTCGATCAGTCAAAAAAAGTTACATTGAACAAGTTTATCTATAATTGAAACTGTTAGATCTCCGCATATTGTCTTAAACTGTATGATAATCTGCACGGGTATTTTTCAATATTTGTGTTGTCTCATTTAATCTCATTGTCATAAATTTCCAAATCTTATATTCATATAATGGGTTGCACTTTGTAAATACAGCTGTTTCACAAACAACGTCTCTTTTGGTGAGATATATAATATTCATAGATAAATAATTTTGTTTACTTACTGGATCCCAGATATGATCTCTATGTTTCATCTCGTTAAGACATAACTTGGGAATGTTACCAGTAAATATACATATGCATAGCGGTCAAATTGAAATATGGGGTAAACCTAAAGTCAAGGTAGGGGTAGTACAGAATTTTAGTGTAAGTTTAAACTCTCAGAAGTTCGGGCATATAAACGTTGAAAAGATGCCGCAAAGCCCTATATTTCGACCTTTGAAAAAAATAGTAGTGCATATAAACTTTGTAATCTAGGATATATTTTTTTTTAAAAAACTTCATATTAAAAGTGGTACAGTTTTAGCCGTAAAAGGAGTTCCTATGGGAAATTGCATTGTCGATATTTATGCAACCTGTACAGTTTCACTCTACAAAAGGGGACAACTTTTTCAAAACTATCAAGTAATGGACTATTAGTTACAGAAATCATAATTCACTTGTTATAGAGTACGTAATTTCAACAAAGATATATGTAATACAATTCAAATTATGCTGATAATTATACAGAAAATGTGTTTTTAAAAAGGCGGATGCATAAGGCTTTATACTAATATATTTTGAAGAAATAAGAAGAAATATTATCTTTTATGCAAAGTTTTATCAGAAGTGTTTTTGTTTTAATGCATTTAAAAGCTACGCAAAAAGATGCCAATTCAAGCAACCATGTTTCCAAAACAAAAAAATTTCATTGTAAACCGATTAAATGACTCCCAAAAGATAACCATCGGATTGAATACACGCAAGTGCAATTATTTGAAATTAAGCATGCATATCAGAAGCAAGACAGTTAAATAATACATAGTCCCAAACTAATGAATGTGTGTCCTCCTTTTATTACTTTTCATCATGAACATGGTACAGCAAAACAAAAATCAAACCTAATAAATAAAGGCAACAGTATTATACCGCTGTTCGAAACTCATAAATCGATAGAGATATAAACAAATCCGGGTTACAAACTAAAACTGAGGGAAACGCATCAAATATAAGAGGAGAACAACGACACAACAAAAACACAACATTAAAATGTAACACAAACAGAAACGAACTACATGTATAATAGAAAAATGGCCATTTTCCTGACTTGGTACAGGACATTTTAAGAAAAAAATGGTGGGTTGAACTAATAATAAGTCCCTTGAACAACATCAATCAAGTTAATCCTGAGACAAACATAAAATCATAGAATGCAATATACTCAAATAATTAGAATAAGGAGGAACGTATACACATATACCCACAGCTTTACATGTAACCACCCAATCAAGATGTGATCATGCAGCCTTGTATATATTTGTGCATGAGAAGTTAACAGATAACAGTTGATGTATGTGCATTCCAATCACATAACCGTTCACAGAATTGATTCAGTTATAAAAAAAATATATGTTTAATATGGGTAGGCATTATATTTTTTCAATATCTTTACACCAAGTGTCGACAAGGTGTAAACTGTTTACACATATATTGTCGATCCATGTTAAAATGAGCATAGAGCTTAGCATGATAAAGCCTTGCAATTCTAAACGGAACATTTATAACTTTTGTCCTTCAAAGCAGACCTGTAAGACACGTTCGAAAGCATCAATTTAAAGTTGAAGCAGATCAAGCGTTGAATAAAAATAATAAAAATATGTATTTAAGCATGTAAAATCACTTTTAGAATGATGATATAAAATTACCTACCGAGCTTAGTCAACAAAAACGTTCTTTTTATCTCTGGTTCTGATACAAAATAATACAATTGACGCTTCATTTTATATATGATGTCATTAGATATAAGAAGATGTGGTATGAGTGCCAATGACAACTTGGACAACTCTCCATCCAAGTCATGCACGTTTACCTCTTGGTATATAAAACATTTTTAAAATGGCTCTGTTAACGAAGCGACAAATAACGTTATATTAGAATTGTGGTCTCAAAAGTTTACAAAACTCTCTTTCAAATATAAGAGATAGATTCATAGGGTCTTGAGCTAGATTATGTGTATCAGGTTTTCACCAAGGTATTATTCTAAAAACAAAAGTATAGATTTCAAAAATTTAGGAAGCAATTTGATCTCATTCTATGCAAAAAGCATGAGACATTTGTGAAAATGACCTTGATCTTAATGTGCACATATAATATGAACCCTAGATAAAGATGACAACACGCGGTAATTAGCATGCATATAGTTCCACAAACAGTATATAAACTAAACAGTGATATCTAAATACAACTTTGAATAGTTGTTTCAGAAAGTCACAGTTGATGTCATTTAAACTTACTCATAAGTTAAGAGAACGTATTAAATCTAAATTTAGATAATACAAAGTGTACACGGTAAACGCAATATCCAGGTGATAGGTGTTTTTAAAATGTCATACTAAATTGAAAAAATTAATTCGAATTATATGTATCAGCGGGAAATTATCTTTATATTAATTGTCTTTATCAACACTTTTCCTCATCGTTTTGAAAAGTCAAAGATAACCTTCAAGACTTTTTGTCAAAGGGGCATACTAAATATTCAATCTTCTGTCTTTTGCAAATTCATATGTATGCCTTCGTATATGTCTGAATAACTAGCGCAATATATGATGTTTAAGAACAAAAATTGTAATTCGAGTTAACCGGGCAAAGCATTTGCCCTGCATGTGTTTTTAAAACCAAAGTTCTATATCTAGTCAATTGTGCAAATTACAAAAGAATAGAAAAAGGCTGACCAATAGAACAGCTTTAAGGTATATTAACTATCAATCCGCATAACATCAGCGTTCTTATTTCAAAACTGAAGAACAACATCAATTTATCCTATGTATTAATTAAAAATAAGAAGATGTGATATGAGTGCCAATGAGACAACTCTCCTTCCAAGTCACTATGTGTAAAAAAGTCAACATTTTTAGGTCAAAGTACGCTCTTCAACACGGAACATTGGCTCACACCAAACAGAAAGCTATAAAGGACCCTAAAATGACTTGTGCAAAACAATTTAATCAGGAAAACCAACGGTCTAATCTTTATAAAAAACGAAAAACGAGAAACACCTATGAACCACATCAACAAATGAAAACCACTGAACAACAGGTTCCTGACTTATTACAGGTGCAAACAAATGCGGGTTTAAACATTTTAACAGGCACCAACCGTCACTCTAACCTGCAATTGTAGTGTAACGTTACAAAGACACACTATAAAATATCAATTGAAATGGCTTAACTCAATCAAAAAGACATATTAACAAAAACAAATAAACATACACTGAACGAATAAATTTGATCTATGACACAATATAAATACAATTTTAATAACAAAAGGGGGGTCAAAAAAAATAACGTACACTGGTAAATTTATATATAATAATTGTGTTGTTAGGAGAACGGAAATATTATTTACAAAATAAATAAATTTATTGTTCATAGTACGAGAAAAGAAATCAACATTTTTCGTCATAATAAATACTCAAAGGTGGTAAATATTAATAATAGTTAGACGTGATATAACACAAAATAAGTAAACATTGAATAACAAAAATCCATTTAAAATTGTTTCAACCTTCACCTTAACCTGAAATAGTAGTGTAACATTGCAACATAGGAAGACAAACTATAAACCATCAATTGAAATGGCTTAACTCAATAAAAAAAACATTCACAAAAACAAGTAAACATGCACTGAACGAATAAATTTAATCTATGACACAATGCAAATACAATATTAATAAAAAAGGAGGGAGATTTAAATCAAATATCAGAAAGACAACTATAACCCAAACACAATCAATAATAAAAAAAAATCATGCGTCAGAGACTAAAATCAACTAAAACATATCCTAGGGATTTAGTGTTTTATCGCCTTGGACAGTCAAAGAAGATCAGACTTGTGCAATGCCAAAATAAAAGCATCGAAAGGCAATAAGATAGTTAGGATTTAAACGTATAATGTTATATATAGATAAGGCAATCTCTATATAGAAAATGAATGTGAATGTGTATTTATACATCACAAAATATCATTCGCAAAGAATACAAATTTAGTTATGTTTTAGTTCTTTGTTGACAAAATCGATATTTGTGCTAATGTAAACAATATTCAAAGATCTTCGTACTTTATTTGGCCTTTTTATCTTTTTTGATTCGAGTGTCACTGATGAGTCTTTTGTAGACGAAACGCGCGTCTGGCGCAAATACAAAATTCCAATCCTGGTATCTATGATGAGTTTATTTACAACATTGAATGCAGATTTTGTCATAGTAATTTTCTTGTTATAACTCTCAATCACATCAGAAGTAGTATGAATAAAACTCAGCGCCTAATTGCTTTCTCTTAAAAATTCTCTAATTTTCTTTATTCATAGTTTTAATTGCATTTAACGGCGCACTGGTCATGTTTTCCGGTAGTTCAGAAGTGCAAACCAGTGATTAACATTCCAATCAAAGCCTTTAATTTCAATATCATATACTTTTGGTATCATTTAATACAATGATTCCAGGTCCTTAAGCTATCATTTTATGCAAAAATTACTAAAATATTTTACATGTTTTTGAACGTACAGCAGTGCATTGGATCTGTTTTGTTTGATACTTATACTAATTTTGTATACGTTCATCCTGGTCGGGTCCGGATAAGAGGTTCTCTACCACAAGAGAAAGTAATTTCTCTGTGACAAAGACGCAATATTATTTATTCGCTAGTACCGCTGTGTTGGCATGGATTTTAAATTATTTTGAAGCTTCTACTTTTTTAACCTACATATTATTAAACTCAATTTGTAAAGAAAAAAACATAACTTCTAGGTAAACGAAGCTATGTATACGTATTTTAAAAGTTAATGAACACTCTGTAAGAAATATATTGCATTTGGTTCATAGCGCCCGTGTTTTTAATAAGCTTTGGATTTGCAAATATTTTGGCCTCGAACATTACTGAAGAGACATTGATTGTTGAAATGCGCATATAGTGCAGAAAAATTGGTATCGTTTATTTTATTAAGCAACAATTGTTTAGATATAATGTTTATAAGAACATCTTTTTTTATCTGAATTATTATCTGACAGTTTTTTTTTTTTTTTTTTTTTTTTTTACAATTCGTATTTATCAAATAGCCTCTTTCGAAGAGCATAGCCTTTGTTTTTATAATTGTTTATAACTACCTCTTGACATATGTCTACCCGAAATCCTCTACAGCTATTTATAGACCATGACTATATATGTTCCTTTCCGAATAGGTTTTGGCTGCTTTGTAATGGTTCACGTTTGTTTTGCGTTTTCGTTTAACTAAAAGACTATAAAATGGTAAGTTCATCAAAAACACATGATTTACGCGTTTCAATTTATATTTAACTACAATAAGCAATTAATTGTAATGTAAACATATAGGAGATAAATTGACTGTTGAAGGACTTTGTGAAGTATCTCTTTCAATGAATAATGGAAAAAAAGATGGAACGTTTTGATGCCGTTGAATGACTCACTAAACAAACTATCAGTTCAACAAAAAATGTAGTGATTTTCACATTTTATAAAACAAACAAACACCATCGGAGGGAATCATTTAAATGTATGAAACCAAGGTTGCAGAGTTCAACTGGTTCGTTTAAAAGATATTACAAAACGCTGTGCAGTATATATGGAATTACATTAAGAATACAGCTTATCTTCTGTAAAACATCGTAACAGCTATTAATTATTATGTGTCTTACCTTCAATTTGGTTATAACTGATTACTGCTTCATTACCTGACTCCTTTGCATATTTCCCTTCTCCTGAAGTACACGAAGGGAATAGTTGTTTACCGATGTTCAAAAGAAGAAAATTCGTCAGTTTTCTGTGATTTTTACTTTGTGGGCAGTTGTTTATCTTTCTGTTATTTTTTATTTAATGTTACCTAGTTTTTTTCCAATTTATATTTGTTTTATTCGAGCGCAACTAATATGTCTTATGTAGAATGAATGCGGGAAGGGCGTACCAAATTACTTGCCAAGTATCTTATTGAAAAACTAAATTTTGTCCGGACAACATTAAAATGTATTTTAAGTTACAATATATTTAATTTATATTGTTCAAGAATATCATTTTCAATCATGAAATACATACGGTGTCTTATTTATGAAAATACAATGGTTGGTCTCAAATTACCTTAGTTACGTATGTCCAACATTTCCTTTTATTCACATCAACCTAAAATGCTGATTTAATTATTTTCTTTATAAATTCTGAACAGTATATCTTACGTATAAAGATGAATGTATGCATAGTTTGTATACCGTGTTATTTCCATTAATGCAAATGTATTTTTTATTATTAGATGCATCTTGGAAGTTCACTTTTCCCATACAAACGGTGTACTAGACATTAGTAATATATGTATGATACATGTGTAATTGTCGATAGAACATGGTCAAATTGGATTATCTCCCATTAATCCAATACATTTTCATAAGATTATAACTTAAGATAAAAAACCAATTGTTCAGAGAACAATTGAAGGTCCTTCCACGTCAATTTTCTAAATTATTGATGAGAAGCTACTTCCGGTTTACTTAAAGTAACTTTTGGCGTCCAAGCATAGATTTCTTCATTCTGATTCAATAAATATATGGTTTCTATATATTTTTCCATGAAATAAGGGAGATAATTGTCAACTTCCGGTTTAAAAATGTCACTTCCGGTCTCACATGATAGCTTTCTTTACACTGATTCCAAAAATATATGGTTTCTAAATACTGTTGCCTGTAATAAGGGAGATATTAAGTACTTCCGGTCTCAAATGGTAGGTTTCTGTATGCGTATTTAAAAAATATATAGTTTCTAGGTATTTTTCCATGAAATAAGTGCAAAAATGGTTTCTTCCGGTTTACTCAATGTCCCTTCCGGTTGAAATTTTTTAAGGTCAAATGTTAAACAAGAGTTTGCAAAAGACCCTATGGCTTTATTATGTACCAAGTTGGAGTAATAATAAATTAACTTAAAATTTAATCATTTCAGGTACCATAACTCCTATAAGATGTCATTGGATTGTTTCAGATCAAATGTATCATATCTTTATCACAATAAAGCAACCAATTTGCACTTGTTCTTTTCTATATAACTTTAAAAGTGTCAGAGAAAATGCAAAAACAAGCAAAATTCAAAATATAGAACATGACCTTGACTCGTATCCGATTGAATTTAGAATAAAGATAGATATCTAAGTGTTTGGGCGAACGAGACCCGGATTCGATTTATCTGACTTAAGTAAGTAAGTAAGTCACATTTAGCTTATATCAGACTTTTGAATTCTAGCGAATAGTTGTTTCATTACCAATCATACCACGACCTTTGACCTTGACCTAATTTTCTAAGTTAGGACCCATGGACCTCAAATGACTTTAGGTTTATACGGCTTACGCTTTATGAGTTACAAAAACATTACGACAAATTTATTTGGTAAAGGTAGATAACTCCTTTAAGATTTCACAGGATCGCTTCGATTCATATCAGCCAACAATTTCTAAGGATGTAACGAACAATTCAGAAAAAGAATTGTGTCGATATCTTTTTTTGTAACGAAGGAGATGCACACACAAGATAAACAGTGAATAGGGATATAACTCTTACAAAGAAAATTGTTCGACTTAGGAGGGTGAAATTTAAAAGCGCATACACTGTACGATACAATATAAGAAATATCTTAGCGACATATTGCCAAACACAAAAATTTGGCGAAAGAAAAAAAAAATAAAAACCAATTGTTCAGAGAACAGTTGAAGGTCTTTCCACATCAATTTTCAAAGTTATTGAAAAGAAGCTAGTTCCAGTCTACTCAAAGTTAAAATTGGTATCCAATCATAAGTTTCTTCAAACTGATGCGATAAATGACTGGTTTCTATATACTTTTGATTGAAATAAGGGAGATAATGTGCTACTTCCGGTGAAGTAAACGTCACTTCCGGTCTCATTTGATAGCTTCTTTTACACTGATTCCAAAAATATATAGTTTCTATATACTTTTGTATGTAAAACAGGAGATATTTGGCCACTTCCGGTTTATCGGAAGTCACTTCTGGTCTTTAGTGATAAGTTTATGTATTTATATTACAAAATATATGGATTCTGAGTACTTTTCCATGAAAAAAGGCTACTTCCGGTTTTCTCAAGGTCACTTCCGGTTGACATTTTTCAAGGTCATATGTCACCAAACCTTTTGTAAAAGGTCATATGGCTTTATAATGAACCAAGTTGAAGTAATAATCAATTAACCTTATAATTAGACATTTCAGGGGCACTGACTCCTATAAGATGCCATTAGATTGTTTCAAACCGATGTAACATATCTTCATTACAGTAAAGCAAACATTTTGCACTTGTTCTTTCATATATATCTTTAAAAGTTTTGGAGAAAATGCAAAAACAAGGAAAAGTCAAAATTGAGAACTTGACCTTGACTTCATTTTCTAAGTTAGGACCTACGGGCCTCAAATAAAAAGATTCCAGGGTTATACGGTTAAAGGTTTATGAGTAAAAAATACATACTGACAAATTTTTTTATTAAAGGTAGATAACTCTTTTAAAATTTCATCGAATCGCTTCAATCCAAATTAGCCAAAAATTCCTGAGGATGTAACGAACAATTTAGAAAAAGAATTTTGTCGATATCTTTTTTTGTTACGAAGGAGATGCACACACTTGATAAACAGTGAATAGGGAGATAACTCTTACAAAGTTCGGCTTAGCAGGGTGAAATTTAAAAGTGCATACACTGTACGATACAATGTAAGACATATCTAAGCGACATATTGCGAAACAAATATCTATCGCAAGAACAAAATTTGGCGGCAAAAAAAAAAATAATAATATTAAATAATAAAAATAATCAGAACAAATACAATAGGTCTTTCCACCGAAAAGTGGAAAGACCTAATAATCAGAAAAAATACAATAGGTCTTTCCACAGAAAAGTGGAAAGACCAAATTACAAATTTATTATATTTGTGCACTAACATTAACGGTACAAGTTTTTTACACTAGATGCGCATTTCGACAATGAAAGTATATGCAGTGAAATGATATTTTTAGATCAATTTGTCTAACAATGCTCTTATATATTGATCAAAGTTCCTAATGTGCAAGGTTAATCGTCTAACATGGTGCGCTTGGAAAAAACTTGCATGGAAACGTTGTATCATCTTCCAAACGATAACAGTTCTATAAATTCATGGAAATGTATGGTCATCTTTAAAGGGATTCTATTGTAGAGAAAATTTAATCCTACGCAGATATTAAGTTATTTGTAAATACACCAATTGCGAGCAATTGTTTTTTCCAAATATAAGGCAATGAAATAGATTGTATTACGAATTTCTAGATATATATTCCTGTCACAATTCTACAAAATATTCGCACTTAATATTGTGTAAATGATTTTGAACATTTCTTTTTTGGCAATATTTAGAATTATTAAAAAAGTGTGCGTGATAGTAACAATCATTGACGACAGCTGTATTTTAATTATGACGTTCCGATGCCTTTATTTTTCTTTTCTACACCAAGGGATATAAAAAAGTTCAGACGCAAAATTATGTTTCCCGTAGAACACAAAATTCACATGAATATATTAATATTATTAAGTTTGAAATGACATGAGTATTTTCTGATAATTGGCCTACAAAATGTTCACATTCAAATGTTCCAAAAGATCAAATTGATAATTCATGTATCTTTTTGTTACCTTCAAAAAATGCATTCGTTTTGCTCTATATGTTTTTGCTGGATATCTCGCTACTTACTTATTGACAATTTAATTATTTAATCGGACTGAATAACGCATCGAAAAATAATAATATACAATCATTTATAGTATAGTTACACTTTATTTATATGTATATATATGAAGCCTTGAAAATAGTCAACGATCATATTTAGGAGGGTATCAGATACTAGTAGTTATGAAAAACGATACGCATTCAAGAAATAATAACCATATACACAAAAAGTATAAAGCAGTGCCAAACAAATGAGTATAAAGACACTGAATTGAATTATGAATGCTTAATCAATTTTTATTTTGAATAACAAATATTCTTCTTATATATACATTACCGTGCCAAAAGTGATGATAATTTAAGACGTCATGTCAATTGCGGGTTGGACTTGACAACTTCAAAAGCCGTTTTCTCTTTAAGTAAGTTTGAGTTATCTCTCTTTTTGCACAAAATGAAAGTTATGCGGTCGGTCATTAACCTGTTACGTCACCGGCAGTTTAGAATCGTCTGCTTTGTTTACATTTCGTATAGTTTTGAGAATGACCCCCTAAACGCAAGGAACTGTCATTGTCGGAGAAAAATGCCGTTGCAGCATTGTGTAAGGCTGGTATGATAGGACTAACATTAACGGTACAAGTTTTTTATACTAGATGCGCATTTCGACAATGAAAGTATATGCAGTGAAATGATATTTTTGGATCAGTTTGTCTTACAATGCTCATATATATTGCTCAAAGTTCCTAATGTGCAAGATTATTCGTCTCACATGGTGCGCTTGGAAAAAACTTGCATGAAAACGTTGTATCATCTTCCAAAAGATAACAGTTCTATAAATTCATGGAAATGTATGGTCAACTTTAAAGGGATTCTATTGTAGAGGAAATTTAATCCTACGCAGATATTAAGTTATTTGTAAATACACCAATTGCGAGCAATTGTTTTTTCCAAATATAAGGCAATGAAATAGATTGTATTCCGAATTTCTAGATATATATTCCTGTCACAATTCTACAAAATATTTGCATTTAATATTGTGCGAATGATTTTGAACATTTCTTTTTGGCAATATTTAGAAATATTAAAAAAGTGTGCGTGATAGTAACACTCATTGACGACAGCTGTGTTTTAATTATGACGTTTCCGATGCCTTTATTTTTCTTTTCTACTCCAAGAAAAAAGTTCAGACGCAAAATTATTTTTCCCGTAGAACACAAAATCCTCATGAATATATTAATATTATTAAGTTTGAAATGAAATGAATATTTTCTTATGATTGGCCTACAAAATGTTCACATTCAAATGTTTCAACTTAGTAATTCATCTATCTTTTTGTTACCTTTAAAAAATGCATTCGTTTTGCTCTATATGTTTTTGTTGGATATCTCGTTACTTACTTATTGACAATTTAATTATATAATCGGACTGAATAACGCATCGAAAAATGATAATATACAATCATTTATAGTATAGTTACACTATATTTATATGTATATATATATATGAAGCCTTGAAAATAGTCAACGATCATATTTAGGAGGGTATCAGATACTAGTAGTTATGAAAAACGATACACATTCAAGAAATAATAACCATATACATAAAAAGTATAAAGCAGTGCCAAACAAATGAGTATAAAGACACTGAATTGAATTATGAATACTAAATCGATTTTTATTTTGAATAACAAATATCCTTCTTATATATACATTACCGTGCCAAAATTGATGATACTTTAAGACGTCATGTCAATTGCGGGTTGGACTTGACAATTTCAAAAGCCGTTTTCTCTGTAAATAAGTTTGCGTTATCTCTCTTTTTGCACAAAATGAAAGTTATGAGGTCGGTCATTAACCTGTTACGTCACCGGCACTTTGGAATCGTCTGCTTTGTTTAGATTTCGTATAGTTTTGAGAATGACCCCAAAACGCAAGGAACTGTCATTGTCGGAAAAAAATGCCGTTACAGCATTGTGTAAGGCTGGTATGATAGGACCTGATATTGCATGGTAAACAGGACATCCACTTCCAACTATTTATGGGGTTTTTAAATCGTTTTAAAGATCGGGGAGTTTGGAAAACAAGGAGAGAACGGGAAGGCCACATTTTCTAATACCACGGGATACTTGCAAACTTTGCACCACTTTCAAATCAAAAAGGAAACGTCAACTTCAAGAAATAACTGCTATTATTAATGAATTGAGGGCAGTTCCCGTTTCTAAGCGTACTGTTTAGAGGAAATTGTATGAAGAGGGCTATACAAAGTGTGTTTTCAAAAAAACAAATCCATTAAAATTCGTGCTGCAAATGTCAAAAAGGCTGGCATGGTGTAACCTGAACAGGCACAAAACAGTTGAAGATTATTGAAGAAGAGTCATCTGTAGTGATAAAGGTAAGGTGGAAATTGGAATGGTTAATTGTGTTTTAGTCTGGAGACGGTCCAGTGAGAAATAAACATCTTCTTGCTTAAATCCTATCCCTGGGACACGTTTGAGTTTGGTGATCTGGGGCTGCATTACCTATGATGATTTTGGTATAATTACTGTTGTAACTGGTTATATTAATGCTTTAAAGTGTATTGAGATTGTTGACAATTTTGCTTTGCCTGTTATTGCTCCTAATTTCCCTGGTGACAATTACATATACCAAGATTACTATGCCCCGGCTCATAGAGCCAATTCTGTGAACGCGTATATAGAACAAAATCAACTTCATGGTATGGAACGGCCAGCACAAAGTCTAGACCTTGATATATTTGAGAATATGTAGCGTAAAATTAAACTTGAACTGCAAAAACAGGCACATAATATAACTACAAAGGCTCAGATGGAGACAGCAATTCGTAACATATGGACAAACATATCCTTAGAATTTATAAGAAACCTTTATGAATCGATTCCAAGACGTTTGAGGCAAGTGATAAGGGCAAAAGAAAACATCACAAAATATTAAGTGAGTTCAGATAATTTTATCTATATAATTACAAAGGTTGAAATGTGAGAGGTACTTGACAACTGTATTAGACAGCTATCTTGGAATTATCGTCACTTTTGGCACAAGTCTGTTATTTGTCTCAAGTTTAGCCCAAATAAGTTAGATGTTCAAATTTGCGTTGAATTTGTGAACAGTTAACAAGGTTATGATAATTTCGTGCTTATTTAAAGGGAACTTTTTTTTATCAAATACGACTCCTGATATTTGTGTTTCTTTCATATTTCAACAAAAGATTAAAAATGAGTTTTCCATGTACCTTCTGGATATCAAAATATCAAAATTACACAAAGATCCTTACAAACAGTTTTAAATTGTTCAAATTTCTAAAATTTGTTTCATCATCAGTCAAACTCTAGATGTATAGTTATTATAGACTTCTTACTACCATTGGATAGGAAACAATCGACTAATTGTGAGATAAGACGACCATTTTATGGTTTATATATTCTACCACAGATCACTTTTGAGACTCAGAAACATAGTATGAGTTTATTGATGGTGACCGTAAAATAAGGTAATGTCGATTTCAGTCGTTCTTCTCCATAACTTGGTTGGAGCAGTTTTTGATAGGAGCACATCCTTAGCAATGAAGTCCGTTTATATTTGAACTTTAAATGTAAGCAAATCTAAAATTACTCGATTAATGTTAAATATTTCAAGTTTTCAGTTTTCATATATATGCGTGAGATAATTGTTGTTTAAATTATACATGTGGTATATATATCGTCAGTTAGACAAAAATAGTCTTAGAGCATGTAATGTTCCTCAGTCATTACATACATCCTGTGGTCGTTATTAAGAAAGCTGGACATATAAGAGGTTCATTGTGAGACTTCCAATCCAGTAGTATTTAATCATTATTTGTATTTGTTGTTTGCTTATTCTATATTTTGCAAAAAAAGGGGGGGTGGTATTTGAAAAAGAAAAAAACATTCTTACCTTATCAAAGTACAATTATCCAAGTACTATCAGAACGTATACTTTAATTGATCTCAAGAATAAAATTGTTAAAAATATTTTTTAGTAGGTAAATGAATCAAAAACATTTTCAATTGCCTTCACTACAAACAAAGTTCTAAATCAAGGTTGGTTCTCTATTGATTTGACTATCAATTTTGGTATTTAATATTTAAACTATTTTCATATTATTCAAACTTCGTATGTTGGTAATGCAAGCTTATTATGTGAAGATTGCGTAGATTAAAAATGTCAATAAATTCATTTTAACGTAACGTTCATAATTTGAAAACATAAATTTACTTTTGAAAATTAATTGATTTTAACATCAAACTTAAAAGAAACTACATTAGTCCCATTTATACTATCATTTATTAATACCCTTTATGAAAGGTATATTTTGTGCGAACCGTATTTTTCAAATAAATTGTTGGCACTGTAATTTCTGTTTATCTGTGAAAATCTATCAAAGTATTTTATAAAATGTTATTATAACAACAAAATAGCAGCATTGTTTCATTTGTAATTTAGTTCATTCAGAGGTGATCCATAAATTATTTGATTTAAATTAGATAATGACATAAAATGCAAATAAAGCAATGTAAAGGAGTTACTTGTTTTCGAGCCACTCAATACGAAAAGGGTCTAAAAGTGTGTTTTTATAAACTTTACAGGACACGTTTATAAATTTCGGTAAATAAAGTTTGAATTTTGTGTTTATCCTTAAAATTTGATTTTACTTCAAACATTCCTAAAATTGTTAATTTTGTCGCGAGCTTAATTCTATAAATGGAAAAAAGATGCAGACATGTCCTTAATTATTTTTTTGTTTTATTAAGCAAAATGCATATCATTTGTTGTTCGAAACAAGGCTGTACTAAGCCGAATTAAAAATATTTCACAACACTATACCCAAAATGCAGAGAAACGCAACAGTTGTCATCATCCATATCTATGCATAAATACAAAATTTCAATAGTTTAATGCTATTGAAATCATGTTGTTTTTATTTTTTTCTTAATTGATATTTAAGTTTAGTTATTATACATTATAAAAAATAACAGTTTAAGACTGGATTTGAATTAGTAAACCCCTAAAACCCAACCACCCCGCACCCGCCCGTTACATTGCATCAATTTCTGCTTTGTATAAGAGAGATCTTTATCATTGCTGCTATCCACGGAAACATAAAAAACATGACAAGTTTAGAAGACACTTAAAATATACATGAACAAATGAAACAAAAATTTGAAATGATTTAGAAAAATTATAAAAAGAATGGTGGTGTTAGCACTGAAATGTGTGTATAGCTTACATCTTAGTATGCCCACTTTTTAGAATTTCGTACATTTTTTCGTTTTTGTACATTTTTGCATAGACTGGCTCATGTATCTGTGACGTGCAATTGTAGGCAACCGTTATATTCTACAGACCATTATCTCCAAGATCCGCCATAGATAAACAAACGTTATTTGACAGGGAAACAAATTTCTGCTTGTATTGTATTTGAGTCAGTGAACGTCAACTATTTGACTTTGTAAAAATAAAATTTTGGGGAATTTAAACAGATATCTTGTTTTAGATATTGATTTAAAACAGTGTCGAATCGTTTTAAATAGAAAACCTAAAGTCACACAATTTCATACGAATTATTTAAAGATTCCAAAAAAAATTACAAATCGGAATATATATATATATATATATATATATATCCGTTCATCATATTTTGACTCCTCAAATTTCAAGAGTCTATCCTAAATTGAGGTAAGTTGTATGGCTTTCTCAATACCGTTTCGATTCCTAACATCACTGAAGAGACATTAATTGTCAAAATCCGGATATGGTGTACAAAAACCTTTGCACCTTTTGTTTGCGGTATACCATATTTTCCGCAAGTTTATTAAATTTGTTTGGTATTAAATTTATAATTAAGATCCATTTATTACATCGGTGATCCGTTTATTTGGCAATCGCCAATGGCAGTCAGCAGGATTTAAGAACATTTGTTGTTCAACCTGTTAGTCAAATATACTTTTTCACTTTTTTGGTCTTTTGGAAAATGATGTTTGTGCTGTATTTAGACCCCTCTAACAAGAAATTTGTTTTGCATGCACACGAATAAAAATTGCGGTTTTTATCCAACGCAATCAAAGGTTTGAACGTTGTTTTCAATTTAGACTTGTTTATATATATATATCAACCAATATTTGAATACCAATTACATAAAAGACGAATTAAGAGTATTGATCGTTTACAAAAAAGGGACAATATCCAAATTAAAACCAAATTCCGAAGGAATGTCAACTTTTAAATATGGTTAACGATTTTGCCTACACTGTAGGTACAGTTTACAAGATTCTGCAATTCATTGTGTTAACCTTGACAATGTTTAATTCGTGAATATATCATCAATTGTAGAACCTGGAAAAGATTTTTAATTAATTGTCTTTCTATTTCTTTATTCTTCCACTGACTCTTGTTTCAAAACAATTTGTTCTGTTGTTTTTAAAACTTATCTTCTTATTTGTATTATAGCAAAACGAGAATTTTTAATTTCACATGTACAAGACTATACTAGCAACCAGAATATATATTGATAGGCCGAATATTTAATAACGATAAACAAAAATTAAAAACTTTTTTCAATGAACTTTAAACCATTTCATACTGTTTTATTACCAGTCAAATAGATTCCCTAGTGGTAATTTAAGTTCATTTAAGATATGGTAAATCACCGTCAACTAATTAAACCCGCCCTCGTTTAACAAAATTACTGTGATATTATAACCTTTAATATGCACGCCTCTTAGTAAGGTACTCAAGCAGAAACGTTATCGATTTAAGTTAAATGATATACCTCTAACAAAACAAACTTTTAGAATTAAATGCATTAATGACAAATGCATAAGTAAATAAATAATTAACTTATAGTTATTTAAACCAGATTTTCAAAATGCAGGGCGACTAAGCTGTCTTAGAGATATTTTTTCCTTTTTTTGTGGTTTTGTGGACGTAGTGTATTGTCACATATTTTGTAAACTTATCCTTTCACTTTTCCGCAAAAAGCTTTTATTACGTATCCAAATGAAGGATTCAATGTCTTCAATACTCAACTGGTCAACTCACCTATCAGTTAACGACAGATATGCACAATTAATTTCATGAATTAATGAACTCAAATCTGATCCGTAAAATAATTTACTCAGCATAAAATAAGGAGATGTGGTATTATTGCCAACGATACGGTTACTCATCAACTACTAACGAACAAGGCGGGAAACAGGTATCCGTCCAGATTACACAGAATGAATGCATTTTATTTGATCCTAAGTATGTGTGTATGATAAAATCCACTTAAATTTGTAAAAAAATAAATTGTTATGTCGTTTTGATTTTCCTCAAATAGCTACCAGATAATCATATATATTTACGTAAAATATATTTTGAACTGCAAATACTATTTTATTTTTCAACATTCATGCAAATGTTCAACCAATAAAGATAAATAACACACGATGAACTAAACTTGAACTAATTGAAATTCAGTTTAAATATGACTGTCGATAGTGAGAATCATCATAGAGTAATAAAGAAATTGTATTGTGATGGTTTTCTAGAGTGATGTGATGTTATTAAAACAACTCGTACCCATTATCTGTGTATTAGGAAAGGTCACAACAATACATATTCACAATTACATTACTGTAGCGTTTGACATGGAGATGTCTTCATGATTCGCTTCATGAATAAATTGAAACAGTGCGACTTGGCTTTATTGTTTTAAGTATTCAGTTTATATTTGGAATAAGGTATACTAGTTTTTAAATTCCACAGAATTTAAAGTTCTGGAAAATCAACCAAAACGCAAAATGCATGTTTTAATACGATTAATACGATTGTGCCTACACTGTATGTAAAGTTTACAAGATTCTGCAATTCATTGTGTTAACCTTGACAATGTTTAATTCTTGAATAAATCATCAATTGTAGAACCTGGAAAAGATTTTTGATTAATTGTCTTTCTATTTCTTTATTCTTCCACTGACTCTTGTTTCAAAACAATTTGTTCTGTTGTTTTTAAAACTGATCTTCTTATTTGTACTATAGCAAAACGAGAATTTTTAATTTCACATGTACAAGACTATACTAGCAACCAGAATATATATTGATAGGCCGAATATTTAATAACGATAAACAAAAATTAAAAACTTTTTTCAATGAACTTTAAACCATTTCATACTGTTTTATTACCAGTCAAATAGATTCCCTTGTGGTCATTTAAGTTCATTTAAGATATGGTAAATCACCGTCAACTAATTAAACCCGCCCTCGTTTAACAAAATTACTGTGATATTATAACCTTTAATATGCACGCCTCTTAGTAAGGTACTCAAGCAGAAACGTTATCGATTTAAGTTAAATGATATACCTCTAACAAAACAAACTTTTAGAATTAAATGCATTAATGACAAATGCATAAGTAAATAAATAATTAACTTATAGTTAGTTAAACCAGATTTTCAAAATGCAGCAGAAAAGTTTATCAGTTAACAATAAAATTTAAAGATATTCATATGATTTTAATTTGTCTACATGCTGCAGCCCTATACCAGAAAAATTGTTGATAATTAGTACGAAAACTCGTGTAATCTAAGTATTTGTGCTCTCTCACAATAAATGCTAAAAAAAATCGACAAATTGAATCAGAAGTTCTCAAGTGCAGGCCTTGGGATTGAGAAAGGTAGTAAACAAATTAAATAACACAAATGAATTAAGATCAATCTGTTACTCTTTTTAATGGTGACATTTTTTTTTAAATTTCTGTTCTTGCTTAATTTGTCGTTTTTATGTGCGTCAAATTTATTTATTCCCTTTCATTAACTTTCTCTCTTTATCTGTTTTCTTATTTTGTATTCGTTATTCAATAATAAATAGGGGCAAATGTAAAAGAAAAAAAGTATTCATAGTTAACATCATTTCAATCGATGCATATTATCATTAAGGGTAAAAAAAACCTTTTACAATCACCGACGATTAAAACAGTATTTAGTAAAAAAAAAACAACATTTCAAATAAAAACTTTGATTGTGAAATGTTGAAATTGTTGAATTCATTCTGTTAACAGTTTGGTCTTTTTTTGAACGTTAGAAATGAATAAAGAAATGAATTTACTTTTAAATATATGTTCAAGTTGCCCGCCTCTAGAAAAGTTGCAAATGCATTCAACGGTGGTTTAAAAGATCGGGAAACTATTACCAATCCCACGAATAACGAGTTTCCCGATTTGGGACAGGATCGTAGAAATGATTATACTTTTTTGTGTTTTAGAAGGAATATCTACAATCTGTTTAATGATAAATGGAATAGTAACTGTTACAGGTGCATAAAAGAATGAGAAATAACAATAAGTAATCGTATTGCATAGATTAATTTTAAGAAAATTACGCACAAACAATCTAAGGGAGAAAGTTTCAATACGTCTAAAATCGCTAAGGACTTAAAATGCGCTCCGGACACTGTATGACCATTGTGTGTGCAAATTTGTCATATATATTGAATTACAAGATGTTGTTTTCGTCTGTGATACATTTGGTTAGGGCGACTAAGCTGTCTTAGAGATATTTTTTCCTTTTTTTGTGGATTTGTGGACGTAGTGCATTGTCACATATTTTGTAAACTTATCCTTTCACTTTTCCGCAAAAAACTTTTATTACGTATCCAAATGAAGGATTCAATGTCTTCAAAACTCAACTGGTCAACTCACCTATCAGTTAACGACAGATATGCACAATTATACATTTCATGAATTAATGAACTCAAATCTGAACCGTAAAATAATTTACTCAGCATAAAATAAGGAGATGTGGTATTATTGCCAACGATACGGTTACTCATCAACGACTAACGAACAAGGCGGGAAACAGGTATCCGTCCAGATTACACAGAATGAATGCATTTTATTTGATCCTAAGTATGTGTGTATGATAAAATCCACTTAAATTTGTAAAAAAATAAATTGTTATGTCGTTTTGATTTTCCTCAAATAGCTACCAGATAATCATATATATTTACGTAAAATATATTTTGAAATGCAAATATTATTTTATTTTTCAACATTCATGCAAATGTTCAACCAATAAAGATAAATAACACACGATGAACTAAACTTGAATTAATTGAAATTCAGTTTAAATATTACTGTCGATAGTGAGAATCATCATAGAGTAATAAAGAAATTGTATTGTGATGGTTTTCTAGAGTGATGTGATGTTATTAAAACAACTCGTACCCATTATCTGTGTATTAGGAAAGGTCACATAAATACATATTCACAATTACATAACTGTAGCGTTTGACATGGAGATGTCTTCATGATTCGCTTCATGAATAAATTGAAACAGTGCGACTTGGCTTTATTGTTTTAAGTATTCAGTTTATATTTGGAATAAGGTATACTAGTTTTTAAATTCCACAGAATTAAAATTTCTGGAAAATCAACTAAAACGCAAAATGCATGTTTTAATATGTATTTTTTAAAAGTTCGACACTGAATAATTTCCTAAATGGTTAATTTCAATTACATGGGAGATTCGGTCACTTGGTAAGGTGAATCCTTTAAATTGATATTTGTTTGCGTTACGCATTGGCAACCATGAGGCATATTCAGTTCGCCAAACAATCAAATCAAACAGTTGATTCATAGGTCAATTTAGTTAGTTTATATGTCGACAGAGATGACGGGTTGAAATATTTATCTGACTTTTAAAAAGAGGTATGCGGACCTGTTTGTGAAATAATGAAAATTTGTTCTGCAACCAGTCGCAAATATGTGTTCAGATTTTATGTGCATTTTGTTTTTATGATTCTTTAAATGCAACCAGTACGATATTCCCCAAACACATTCGTATAACCACGCTTAATTTTAAGATCCATATTGATATTTTCAGCCTTTTCCGATTTGAACCAGTGACAAATATTATATTTTTAATGCTATGGGTTTTATTTATTGTTGAAGGCCGTACGGTGCCCTATAGATGTTAACTTATATATATTTTGCTCTCTGGTAGAGATTTGTCTCATTGGCAATCACCGCCTCTGTGATCTTGTGGTAGCGTGTTCGCCCGCGTGCGGGATGTCGTTTGTTTAAACCAATGATTGATCAAACCAAAGACTTTAAAATTTGTATTTCTGGCTTCTCCGCGAAGCACGTTGCATCAAGAAGTAAGTGCAAAGACTGATAGTCCCAGAATAATGTGTCCAGGAAGGATGTCATGTATTCCTGCGGACTGTTAACTTGTGAGGTATCACGTTAGAATTTTGATCCTGGTATCCATTATGAATTTTTCATCTCATAAGTTTCTGAATAACGAGTTGTTCTTATATGTGAAATGCATTTGGTTTCAGTTTTAATTATTAGTTCAAGTTATTACATATACCCTCATATAATGTTTGATAGAGAAATGTGTGTCTTCAGAGCAAATTTATAATCTGTACCTGATTAAAACTGTAGTAGTATTCCGACGTAATTTTAAACATAATGATTAAACAATCTTAATTCAAAAGAATAGTATAGATATATAAAAAACAACGTCTTTTATTTAATGGTAAATTAATAATAACAATTATATTTTTTTTAGATTTTACACCTCCTTCATTTTCGGATATCCTGAAACCCTCGCTTAAATACGGATTTCGTTTTAACTTTCAAATATTGGCCACTGCTTCACTAAAACAGATTTACACCCGATTTCTATACACACATGTATAAGGCGGTCAAATATCGCTTCGACCAAGACTCAAAGCCCCTGCATAATTTCATTTGTTAGTTTTTATAACCTAATTATGTTATCTATAAAATCGCATTATATTTTAAACACTAGATGTAACTCATTTGAATTTTGGATTCTACTAAAGGGGCAAAATATTACAACAAAATTTCGTTTGTTTGAACAAATTTTAAAAGTGGAACTGTGAATAATATTTCGTTATTAGCAGTCAGTTTTGGTTCACTTTTGTTAAAATAATCCGAAAAAAACATCAATGATGTATTATTGGCTAGCAAATCAATAATTTAACTCATTTAAATCCGTATTCATGTAAAATACAATTTGATCTGTAACTGAGATGCGCTTCGCATAGGCTTATCGTGTTAAGTTTTTTGTAAAAGAAAAGAATGTTAATATTGAAAAGTAAAACAAGGCAGCCTTTTTTATGTGCCTGTCCCAAATCAGGAGCCTGTAGTTCAGTTGTTGTTGATTATTCATGATTTTCATATTTGTTTTTCGGTAAATTGTTTTGTTATAAACGTAACAATTAGTTTTGTCAATTGAATTGTTTCATATTTTCCTGTTCGGGACTTTTATAGCCGACTTAACGGTATTAGGCTTATGGTTGGCTGTAATTGCTTACGTCCACTTCATTTGAAGTTTGATGGATACTTATCTAATTGGAATCATATCACATCTCTTTATTTTTGAAAAGGTGATTTACATTTTTTTTTCTTTGAAATGAAATAAACAGACTGCGAAAAATCGATATCACACGATTGCACGTGCTTGCTTGTGTCATTATACTTATATTACTGTTTACGCCAGGTTTTATGGCCTACAGAAGTTTTCGATAACCATCTCGATGGTCATTTACGTCTCGTGATTTCCAAAATATACACGAAATACATTATAATAATATATTTCCATTTCTATGTAGCAATATTCCAGCAGCGCCTGCATACGGAGTATGTATCTCTCAATTGATACGATATTCCCGGGCCTGTATTTCCTATCATGATTTCCTTGATAGAGGATTGCTGCTCACAAGGAAGCTATTAGCTCAAGAGTTCCAAATGGTGAAGTTGAAATCATCACTTCGTAAATTTTACGGACGCCATCACGAGTCGGTTGACTATTTATTTTTGGCCATGGCGGTGTCAGTTTGTTTTCTATGAGTTTGACTGTCCCTCTGGTATCTTTCGTCCCTTTTTTATAACAAGTCCATGCATTGTAAATTGTTTGATTAGGACTTTTTGTAATTCCGATAGACGTTTTAGTATGTTATGAATGAAATATGTGATTTTGAGTAGAATTGGGAAACACGAATTTGACAAATAATGCCCCTTTAAATTTTCTGGTGTTATGCAAATTCGTGTGAATAAGTACATTGATAGAAACGTATAAATTAACTGTCAGCTATCGTGTTTGTTTTTTTTTTTTTTTTTTTTTTTTTTTTTTTTTCTCTCATTAACATGCAGTTACATACACTGTTTTTGAGATTAAAAAAGAAATTCTTTACAAGAAAAAAAGTAATGCATTGCTAATTCTTATTCCTAAATTGATGCCACATCCCAATTGATTATCAAATTGTAACCAACACCGTCCAAGTCCTAACTTCTATATAGTAAACAATTTTGCTTTAAAGATTTGGGAGGAAAACAATCAGGTGGTACATCATTGTCTGCAACTGTTGAAATAAAATTTTAGAAACCGCTAAATCAAAATCATTAAAGCAATCTATCATTCAATTTCCCACTGAAATGCGCTTCATTACACATGTCAATGACATATGAAGGACATTGTTTTACATACTTCTTTATATTCTGAAGAAAAAAATCTTGCTACATGAGGTTTTCAATTCTCCTATTCCGACCCTTGTTTTGTCTTATTGTGGATCTTTAACTTTATGACACTGATAAGGAAATACTAAAAATGCGTTTGGTTGTTACATCAAATCAAAAGAGAATAGAAAATGCCAAAAGTTTTTAATTACTGTTAATACCAATGTTTCTGTTAAATGCTGTCCTGTCATATATTTTTTTTTGTATTGGAAAGAAAACCAACGTTTACAATATTGGTAAATTGATGTTGGAATGTTGTAGTGATACACATTTTGTTAAGTTTCTCGTGAAATAGGATGCACGATAACAATGGGTTTCTTGTGCATTAATTCGTATTCTGACCTCTTGGTTATCTGTTTTTCATCTCCCTTTTAAGCAAAATTAGTTATGTTACTCACTTGTCCCTAATTGGTGACAGTTGCATTCTTTCCTTACATAAGTTGATATGATAAACGTATTCAACTTTGGAGCATTGTCTAGTAAGAACAGTTGACTGTACTTTTAGTGATGTTTTTTTTCTTTGAAATGTTAAAAAAAAATATATAACAGTCTGTAACTGTATTAAACCTTACCCTGCAGTACAATTTGAAGAAAATTCGAATTATTTATACCATCAATTATTATTTATAAACGAAGCTTAAGCTCTGTGTGATTAAGATACATTTCATGTTATTTACTAATCTTCTGTCACGACGAATATTATAAATTATCATCTGCATTTCTGAAAAAATGTGTTTTTGAAGAAAAATAAAATGATATCACAAGATTGTAATAATGGTGTTAAGGAATTGAACGAAGCACCGTATGCACGAAGACCGGAGGCTTCTAATACCAAATATAATGTCACGGTCGAAAAAGTATTCATTTATGTGTCAATGTGCTTTTGTCGATTGTAATAACGTATCACAGCTGTTGTAAAATCAAATCTGGGCGTGATTTCATTGTACATTTTATTAGGTCTTATATAAACCTTGCTGAAGACTTAAAAGGAAAAAAAAACATCTATGAAATATCTGTTATTTTACCTCGAATATATATGTCTCAACTTCAAATCAATCTCATTCCAGTGAATATGATTGTATACATATTTGTATTTGTTCTTTATAGTAACACATATGGATGACAACAAACTTGGATCTATGACGATTTCAGCCTTCCCGTTGCCAAGTCCAGACATCTAGCAGTTACATACACTTTCGGATTTATATTCTGTATCTAAATTAATTCGCTACTTTCGTGCAAGTTAATATTAAACTTATTTCTTACCAGGTGTGTTCTCCTGCTTCACAAATTGTCCAGGGGCTATTTGGACAAACAAATGATATTAATAACACACAAGTTTTACGGTCGCCTTTTGCAATTGGTAGACTGATACCTAGTGTTTGTGTCTCAACTCACAAAAAGTGATTTCTTATTCTTAGATCTTTAGATAAAATAATAAGTCTTCTGATCTGTATGGTAACCACATGTATCCTATTCCCTATTGTAGCATTTTGCACGACTGGTGATGCAATAGTAACAGCTTCGTTTGAAATTCGTGCTATTTTCTTGCAGTTTGTTATTTTTTTTTTTTTTATTATTTGTGTACGCTAGATTCAGTTTCGAACTTTTAATCCTACATTTTCTACCCATTTATTGTGGTGATAAAAATTCCTTAATCAGTATATTACAAATAGCCGATATAGGCTAATGCATAAGTAAATTAAACTATATAGCCCTTATATCTTACAACTTACTTTGTATTCATATACCTGTAATCAGATTTTGAGGAAAGCATAATGCTTATGTGAAATATTGTATAGCTATAAAGTAACTTTGGGAACAAAATACATTAAAAAAGATACCGCTATTAAGTTCCTAAATAGGCATTTGTTCATTTATGTTGTTTGACAATCCCCAAAACTTCAGGATGTATCATTCGTTGCATATTAAATTAATTCGAGTCTAAAACGCTCAATCAAGACATCATCTGAAACTCGTAACAATAAACAGTCCAGTCATGTTTAATCTTGAAGTCAATTTTCAAACTTATCCACGACGGTAAATTCAGTACTGTTCAAAAAATTTGCTTGCTGTTCGGTTGCTTTTCAGATATCTCAGTAGGATTTTGATGTGAACATGTAAATAAAAACTACCGAAAAAACTGAACTAGGTAGAACAGATCTTAATTTACTGCAAACAAATTGTCTAAACAGAACTGAAAATACCTCAGTGGATAAGTCTGAAAATTTGCTGAAATACTCAAAATGACTTAAAAGAATTTTGTTCACTGTTTCGAGACCTTGTCAGATCAAAATTACCATTTCAGACTAATCATGTCCCGTATTTCTAGTAAAGGCAAACATTTTTACTATAATAACCATTCTTAAACATCATCCAGTAAGTATTTAGACTTTTTTATATCTCTGATTGTTACTTGTTTTTAAATTTTATTGGGTAGGAATAACTATTGTTAGGTGTTTAACAAAAGTTACATTGATTTGAAGGTCCTAGCAAATACGCACACTTAGTTTAGTTGTTTTTTGTACACACTGACAAGTATATTTGACATACTATATTTGGCCAAAAAATTTAGTTTTGATATAACTGTGACCTTACAAAGATGGACACATGTTGAAATAGGAATTTAAATTTTTTTTTTTTTTTTTTTTTATGTCAACATTTTCTATAACTTCATAATTATTTGCAAAACACACAACCTTATGAAACTACCGCTTTTGTGCTGGTTCATGGATATACATTTGTAAAGGTCACAACTAATGCTAGGATTTTGTCCGAGCATCTCTAAAGAGACATTAGTTGTCGAAATGCGTATCTCGTGCATTTATTGTTACTGGTAACGCTATTAGTTTCTTAATATAGCCCGAATACAAGCGAAGTGTCAAGAAGTATGCAATTCATAACGATGGATACTTATTTAAACATTTTGGAAATCTTTTTCATGATTTTAAAGCTTTTTGCTTGTGACCCGAATCAAAAAAACAAATTCATATGTTAGGTGACATTTGTTTAAGTAATAGACTTTTATAAACTTGGTCACTTGATTTTGACGTCTTAAAATATTATATTGTTCTAGTTAGATTTTTCGAAGCCAGGCAACCAGGAACTGCTGACTCATCCTTAACATCCAAGGTCGCCTTAGGTTTTGTTATGGTGTGTCTTAAGGGGGTGCCAACACTATACCCCAAAAAAACCTGTCGTTTAATTTTTCTTGTTTTTTTCTCGTTGATAAACTAGGCCTAGCTAAACATCTTATACAAATTTCAAAAGATTTGAACCATTGGTTTAAAAGATTTTGCAACTCAAATATGCCATCTTTTACATTCTATTATCAGCCAAGCTTGGAAGTTTCAGAAATATAGATATAGGGGTATATATCTTAATATTTTTAAAAATTAATCCTTAATTGACAACATCATAGTTTATAGTGATAACTGAGGCGAATTTTAGTTCACCAATACCCTTTATTTGTAAGTTTTTTATTCTGGATTCAGATTTTTGTCCGAACTAAAAAAGGTGGTTCTCAGATTCAGCCCCATAAATGGCTATAATGGGTCAAATTTTTGAAGAAGATTTTTTTTTTAAATGTGTAGTTTAATTCTTTTTAAAAATTAACCATTTGTTTGTTATTCTTGCAAAAATTTATAAAAACTTAACCAGCAGATTTTTTTTCTTTTAAAGTTTAAAATATACACCCACCCTCAATAAATAAGAGGAAAATCCATTCTTATAGTACATATGGGCCATAACTTTTTTGTCTTTTGATCTAGGCCTTAGATATTTGGCATGTGGATGTATCAGCATGCGATAAAGTGTCTTGTAACATGATAACCTTTATGTGACCTTCAAATTTGACCTCAAAGTCAACTTAATGTATTTTTTTCGCATTAAACACGACCAGGCCATAAGTTTTTGTTCTTTTGACCTAGGCCTTACATCTTTAGGATGTGGATGTGTAATCATGAGGTGGTGTTCACCCTTACAACCATGATCTTCATGTGACCTTGAACTTTGACCTCGAGAACAAGAAATGTATTTTTGGCAAGTAACACTTAAGCAGGCTATGAATTGTTGTCTTTTGACCTAGGCCTGAGATATATGGCTTGTTAATTCAATTCAATTGAATTCGAAGTCTTATTTATAGTCGATATTTAGTAAGCAAATACATATTACACAAGCTATTCAAATCGATTATACAACAATGTAGACACACATTATGATATATCAACAAATTCCATGCATACAAAATACATAAATTATCTGTTATCAGGACAAAAAATACATGTAGTTCCATAACATTTTTTAAAAAGGCATAGTTTCTATTCAAGCGAAGTGTATGTAATTAACTACTCCACAGATTATTTTTAATTTCACATATGGATTATGCTTGTAAAAGTACACCAGAAAATAAAATAAAAAAGGGGTAACTGTTTTCGTTTTTTGAGATACGAGCATAAGACGCCAAATATACAAAGGATATATAGGGAAAATCATAAAAATCGGCAGATATGTTTACATTATCAAGATTTTCTATTTTGTTGGTCCACAGATTTAAAAAAAAATAAAAATGATATACAATTCAAAAATGAACGACGAAGCCATTGGTGCAAAGAACCACGGCTTCTGAAAATTAGAACTAGGTGATAGAATAGAGCTGACCGTGCGAGATCCTCGTGTATAATCAAGTTCGTTAAACATAGAATTTGATAGTATTTCTGCAGAGTTATGAACATTGGATACAATTGGTTTTTAGATTAAAACAAATCAAGTCTTTAAAATGCTATCAAAATATAAGAGTCTTCACTCATTTCACCTCTCATTCCACTAAATATCAAGTTGCAGTTACAAGTGTCACATTATTTTGTTGGCCCCCTTATACTGTATTCAGTCATAATCTTAAATTGATACTTGAGAAGTAAAAACTTTACTTCAAAATTGCATTCACTACTTCGGAAAGATACACAAAAGCACAATAAAAGAAAACAAATTTCGATATCCTTTCGAAATTATAATTTTATAAAGCAGAAAATAACATGTTCTATTTGTATCATACATGTGTAGTTTCAGTTTCAACCATGGTTCTAAATTTAGATTTTACTTTCCCCAAAAATTTGGGAGGGAATAGAAGACACTTGTTTATTTTTCTACACCTGTCAAGATAAAGTTGAATGACATAGTTTTTTTCTAATTGAGATAAATGTTTGAGTGCTCAATTCTTACTTTCTGTGTAAAGTTTTGTGTACTGAATCTGATGGGTTTTTTTTTTTTTTTTTTTTTTTGTTGTCTTTGGTTCTCGACTTGTAAATGATGCACTAGTGGTCGATTATCCCATTGGTATCTTCTTGCTTTTTATATGAATATAAATCATGAACTAAATTTTTCAATTGCATAAAAAACGAACATGCCAGCGTTTTTTAACACACAAATTCACATGTCATTTATAAATTATTCGAAACCTTCAATTTTACGCTACTAAGTGTATTTCATTCAAAACTACGGTTTCATAAAAGTATCGTGGAGTCAATTCTGGTTCGATTTTAATTAATTTGGTACGAAAATAAGCAGAATTGTCCATGGTTTATTTGTTTATTTGATTATAATGTTTTACTTTCTGTTGATATAAACACGAGTCGTTTTGTGTACCCTCTCTGCGTATCTAAAACAAAAACGTTGTAATAGAGACGTCAGACGAACTATAACAATAGGATACTCAGATTTCTGATTTGGGTCATTCTGATAATTTAGTAGAAGTTTTAAGACAGCACAGCCACAGGCATACGTTTTGGGTTTGTTATAGACCGCACAAAGTCATTTCTCTTTCGTGAGTCCATTTTGCCTTTCTATGAGTAAGGAAGATCATTAAAACGCCGCTAAGCCTAAATAACTTTTCCCCTATTGTATTGGATAGGTGGAGTGGGAACTTGCAAAAACAACAGTACATGCCTGATGCAAGCAGATCTAGTTCAACTATTCTTCTCCCCCACAACCTAGGACTGTGGTTTCTCATACAGGGGATCAGCAACCTCAGTCTCTGCTGCTATATCAATGTAGCTATGAATATAGTTGTAGCAGTCATTAAAGATGTCAAATACGTCTGGGTCCTTCTGTTTCCCTTCATTTGCTCATTTGAAAAAAATCAGACCTCCTGCTTATCTTTTTTAAATTCATTCAGATATTTTCCTGTTTGGTATCTTTGAAGATTCATTTCTGGAAAATGTGTTACTATAAATTTATTAAAAGATTAAACGAATAACAATAGGTGTACATCTGCTCTTGGAACAATGTAAACAGTCTGGTCTGGATCTTTTAAATTCTTGCATATTGCAACATATACTTACATAGATTAAGACTATGTCACATGGTTACATTTATTAAGACGAAGCTATTGAGGTTCCATTTGGGGTAAAACATAAAACGTAATATATACCCCGGCTGTTTTTAGATCGGATTATTTGCTGACATTTCCGTGTAGTATTCCAATCAGAAGGCTCGTCACATGTGTAACTCGTAATATAAGCCGCCATTTCATTATTATAAGAATAGCCAAATTCCTCTTGTTGCATTGCTTTTGATATCTTTTATGTACGTGTATCCCAGTTTTACGGGAAAAAGTACCGGAAGACTTTAAAAATGGTAAGGTCTTCATATCAACTTGTTTCTAATGAATGCTGTTGTAAATGTGTGCACTGGTGATTCCCGAGTAATGAAATATTGTTACTATTGTATTTTAAAATTTTGTATAAGTTATCAGAAGTTATTTCTAGTCTAAAGTATATTTTAATTAGCACTTAACGTACATTTTACTTTGAGTTATTAGCTGTATCGACTTTGTCATGTGTTGATCAAAACGTTACCGTTGGGTCAATATTCTAAGCGTGAACCCGAAAGTGTACACTTATGAGTTCTTAACTGGAAGAATTGATATGTCTAGATTGGTTTAGTCACAATAGTTTATTATTATCAGCATTTTGAGTTGAGAACTCCTATATTTTCTGTCACTTTTGACGTTATGTTTTTCTTCCTGCTTAGAATGTTTACTTCCGGTAATTTGAAATAAATACCAGTGCAATGTCAAGTTCGTCAGTCTTTGCTGTGTTTCAATTTTGCCTACAGCAAGGATCCCGGGGGTTCCTAGAGGTAAGAAGCAGCGCATTTAGCTGTAAGCCTCGCCGTATTTTTAGAAGTAAGCGTCGTAGTTATGAGGTTAGAAGCAGCGCAGATAGCTGTAAGCCTCGCATTTATTTGCATTATAGAATTTAAGATATTAAGATATTACCGTTTGGTCCGTACAAAAATACAAAAAGGATGTTATTTTAGTAGCTCCACCCCTTATGTAAATTATATAGCTGTTAGAACATTGTACATGTATGTTAATATATCAGCTGTTCCAGAAATTCAATAAACGTATCATTTTCTACTATGGATTATTTATTTACGCCACCAATGCTGAGAAAGAGCAGACATTAGAATTGACGGCCGTATTTATTTATCCCTCGTATAGTTACAAGTTTGATGAGTTTGTTCGTATTTCTTTGCTTTAAAACTAGACAAAACATAGCATGAAGCAGACATTACGATATACAATTGTTATCTGCACTTTGGTCGGGTTGTTGTCTCTTTGACACATTCCCCATTTCCATTCTCAATTCTAATTTATCAAATAACATCCCTAGATAAAGGCCTGTCAAGTAAAAAAATAAAGCGGCACTTGCTCAAAAAAGGCGCTATTACACAGGCCTTATGTGGGACTTTCTGGGGTACTGGTTTATTCTAGCAAGAAAGATAAACATGTTGAAATAAAAAGTATTCAGATAATTGTTTGTTAAAATGAATCACTAAACTTTGGCTGAGCTGTGAAACAAGTAGTTATATTTACCCCACTTATAAGAACTGTCTATAGACAGCTGAGTGTGACGTGTAATTTCCTTGGAGCAGATCGGAATTGTATATTCCAAAATCAATTTCTTTATCAGTGTTAATGGTGATATTTGTCTCCCTTGTGTAAAATCTTTTTTTTTCTAATTGAACATATTACTTACATCAAAATCTTGGGGATAATTTGATCAACTTTATACCACACTTTATAAGAATGGATGACCTATTTGAAGGAGCTGATGGAACATTTAAACCACCAAAAAAGGTTTTCATGTGAAAATTCATTTGTTACCTCTTTTTAGATGATGAACTGAAATTAAAAATCAATACTTCATTAAAATAGATAACAAACGATAACATGGTACACATTTATTAATCAACACTTTGATTCAGGAAGTATTGTTACTAAACTAAATATCAGTAGTTGTGTTCGATTACCATCAAAGGTAGTAAATACTACAAATAGAAATACAGGATATCGTTACTAATCATATCTTTTACGTGTTATTTACTATATGCCATAACCATGAAAATCTTGATAAATTAATGCACAAGAATCAAATACAGATACAACATACAACATGTCTATTTGAATGTGAACATGGTGGCGACCGTACATAAAATGCTAACAAACATCCTGAGGAAATTAAATACTTGTGTGAATGTTGTTTCTTTTTCATCAATATATATACAGTCCGCCAAAAGTTAAGCACCACCTAAATATAACTGTCAATATTTTTTTAACTATTGCGAAAAAAATATTTATGTTTGGTGTTATGAATTGGCTATGGCATACACTAAGAAAATTCATTACGACAAAAAAAATTAAACACCGACATACCCGCCAAGCAACCTTTTATTAAAGGTCATCTGCACTTTTACAAATACACAGTTTCGATGCCTTAAAATCATCTTCCTACTGTCCCGCGTACAGGTGAAATTTGTCCTTCACCAAGTCACTGTGAAATATGGCAAGCGGTAAGTTATCTGTGACTGAACGTTGACAGGCAATTGACATGTCAAGTGCCGGTAGGAGCACTAGGAGCATTGGTACCCATTTCAACGTTAATCGCACCGTCATTGTCAGATTTTTACAATGTCATATTGACACAGGAACTGTAAATGATAGACCAAGGTCCGGAAGACCCCGTTTAACTACCTATCGTGATGACAGACTACTTATTGGTCGTTCTTAAGCCAACCCTTTACTCCTACCCCATAGCTTAGACACCACTGGCCTCCAGGTGGTCGTGTTAGTGTTCGAACATTGGTCCGTCGACTTCATAGAGGCTACCTAAGAGCACGTCGTGTTGTCAAAAGACGTGCCCTAACAACTAGGCACCGTATAATCAGATTTCAAAGGGCTTATGACCATCGACGATGGAACATGAGAACCTGGCAAAACATTCATTGGTCAGATGAGAGTTGGTTTCTGTTTCGACCAATAGACGGCGGAATACGAGTTTGGCGGGGAAATAAAACTGCCTATCACCAAAACAACAATTGTCCAACGACAGCAATCGTTGATGGTGGTGTTACAGTATGGGATTTTTTCTCATACTGTTGTAAGCTGGGTAAGTATATTTTGCAGGGTAAAATGAACAGACAGACATACAGGAATTTGGTGCTTAGAAACATTGTAGTTTCTAATTTTGAGAATCCCCAACTTTCGTCAAAACCCTCGTACATGGACGACAACGCTAGACCACAGAGGTCAAGGCTTGTAACCGATTACAAAGATCAAGAAGCCATTGACACTATATTTTGGCCTTTCATGTCTCCAGACCTGAACCCTATCGAACATGTCTGGGATGCCATTGGCAGAAATCTGAATCGCAGAGATTCACCTTTGCAAAATCTTGGCGATTTAAGAGGGGCAATTGTTGATGAATGGAATAAATTTGCTCAACTAAAGTTCAGAAGGCTTGTACAGAGTATGAGACGCCATGTTATGGAACTGTACCGGAAGAGAGGTGATTACACATCCTATTGACTTAAATATTGACATTAAATTTGCCGAACATACCAAAGATTATTTGTAGAAACTTTTAATGATTTTGGATGATTAATTGTTATAAAAAAATAAAATCACAGTAAAACTTAAATTCCGTTTTTGATTTGTGTAATTTTCACTATTTCTATGAACGCAAAATTCAAATGCATAGAACCTGCATCAGTGACCAAACTTAAGTTTATGGTTTGTGTATGGCATATGTTAGCAAAATTGCTACATGAATATTTTTTCTTTTTCGAGGATTAACTGGTTTTTTTTAAATGAAAAAAAAATTCGATGCAACAAAGATAGGTGGTGCTTAACTTTTGGCGGACTGTATACATAAATATAAAAAAAAAAGATGTGCAAATGAGACAACTCTCCACCAGAGACCAAATGACATAAAAGTTTACATAGTATAAATTATGAAATTATGTGACTCTTGATTTTTCAACAACAACATTATAAGGAAGAAACAGGCACAACATATATTCGGCATACTTTCTTTGCCTTACTGGTCAGTTTAATAATGGATAATAAATATTGTAGTTACCATTTTCCAATCTTTTTGCTTAGGCGTTAATTCTTTTAAATATTCCAAAACAGTTAAAACATTATTAAAGATTATTCTAAATAAACATGTCGTGCGCAAGGAAATTAATCTGTATCATACTTGTTAAAAGTCAACACCATCATGGAGACTTTTTTTTAACTTTTTCTTAGACAAAACGTCAAAATGGTCTAGCACTTTAATTTTCTTTAAAAAAACTAAACTTAATAAATTGTCTATAGAGTAAACCCTAATAAATTTTTGGTTGGGGTTTTAAAAGTATTTCTGGACCATGTTTCATCAATTATGTGTGAGAATTTGAAACTTAAAATCAGAAATGCTTACAAAAGAACATCAAAAATCGTATATCGTTAACGTTTGATTTACATAATATTATAAAATTAAAAACAAATACAAACTGTATAAGAAGCATAGCAAATACTTGTATCATTTGAATATTGCCAGTACGAAGCACGTGCTTCTTGTTTGGTGTTAATCTCATAATTTGATAATCAACCACCAAAGGTACCAACCCAGAAGTAGTAGGAACAATGATAGTATTTTTTATGTCTATTGCAAACTCATAGATCGAAAACAAACTGACAACGCCATGGCCAAAAATAAAAAAATACAAACAGACAAATAATAGTACAGATGACACAACATAGAAAACTAAAGACTAAGCTACACGAAACCCATCAAAAACTGGGGGTCATCTCAGGTGCTCCGGAAGGGTAAGCAGATCCTGCTCAATGTATTTTACAAATATGTTTCACATGTTCTATAATATTTTGTTGTTTATGAGACGCTAGTGTCAAACATAGAATTAAATAGGACAAGCTTTAAAAACGCAAAATGAGAAAATTGGACATACTAAATGTATTTATATTTACACTTTGGAACATTTAAGAAGATTTACTTAATATATTCTGATGTTGTTGTTTCTTGAGAGTATATGGGGTATCATTTTATCAAAAACTCTCCAAACATAAATGTTTTCTTTCATACAAATTGCTACAATGTATTTTTGCAGGCTCACTTGAACAACGGAAACAATCGCAAAGATCGAAGAAACGAAAATCATTTACAAGAATCAGATAATATTGGCAATAGAAACTCGTCGAGAGATATTGTGGTCAATCTGCAACACAAATAATTGAAATGTGGTCAAACCGTACCCGACGTTGAAGATTTTGACTTCCTGCCAATTCATCTTAGTACAGAGATAAAAACCACACATATTACCCTTCAAGTTATAAAAACATTTTCCTAAAGAATAGTATTGAAAACTGTATAATAAAACGTTTAAACAAAAGATGAATGTGATAATAAATTCTATGTATACATAGGAAAAAATGTAACAATTATTTGTTAAATAAATGGTAGTAATCCATTAAAGTGTTGTGATAGTACAAGAAGTAAGCATTAACCCTTATGTATCGAAGATATAGCTCTTGAAATTAAGACACCAGTAGTGTTCCGATGTTTAAATCTCATGGTTCTGAAATATGGATACGATTGATACAGATATAAACAGTCCTACGATTACGTTGGCTGTTACGTAAGTTAATTAACATATGTTCAATCGCCCAAGTAAAATTTCAAAGGTTCAAACAGGAATAGCAATATGGTGTCATTAAAAAGCGTTCTGCATCACAAATCCATGATATAAATATAAGGAAAAGTAGTGTGATTGCGAATGAGACATATATCCACCAAATTTCAAATGAAATGGATGAAAGCAATTATAGGCAACTGCACGGTCTTTAACAATGAAAAAACTCATACCGTATAGTCGGCTATAAAAGGCATGAAATATGAAACAATTCACTTGAGAAAACTAACGGCCTAATTTATAACAAAACAATCTACGAAGAACAAATATGACAACAACTGAACTACAGGTTCCTGTCTTTGGACAGGCACGTACAGAATAGGTGGGGTTTAAAATGTTTACTGGCGCAACAGCCTCCTTCTAATCTAGGACAGTGGTGTAACAGTACAGGATATGAACAAAACTCATTGTGACTTTAAGATGAAGAACAGCAATCAAAACCTTTTTGTTTGTGTTTGTTTTGTTTTGGTTTTTTTTTTGGTGTGTATGTACTGATTTTGTGTCATGAATGGATATCCCATATCCTTTGTTTTTCTATTAAACTATAGAAATTAGTTGAAAAAGGCTTACCTCATCATATTGATACTCAGCAGAAGAACATCTAACAAAAACACATATTGGACGTGGCAGGGAATTTATATATCACTAACAACAAAAAAGACACTATGAGCAGATTTGAGAGTACTCGCAGTTATTACCAGCTAGTTCAAAGCCAATAACAACTAATAAAAAATCATGTATCTAATACTAAACTGACTATTCAAACTTTATCTTTTGATCATATACCAAGATTTCAAATATCATAAGTGAATCCAACTTTTCATTTTTCTGCGATGTGGTACTTGTTACAAAAAGAAGAACACTCATAGTAGAAAACACATACAGTGCTTACCAATATAGATCTGAGTTATGCCGCTTTGGCCAACGAATATCACTATGACCAAATAAAACTTGCAATAATTGAATCACACAATTTTTTTTTTTCCTTTAATCGCCTCAACCCTCCCTCAATAACTTGACAAATCTTCAAAGACTTTTAGAACATGATACAACATTTATCCCAATGATGTTTCTTTTTTCAAGCAGCATAGGAAACAGAATTTTCCATCAAATTTAAAAACAAAAAAGTACTATTTGAATGCCTTCATGCTTTTGTCATTTAGACCGATGATATGCTGTCTGTAGACTAAAGACAGTTCTGTAATATAAAGAGAAGCTTCAAATTGAATAATTGTCTGTAGAATATGAATTTAGTGTCTTGGAGGATTGTAACATTTAGTAACACAGTAAGTTTTCTGATTTTTTTTACATTAATCACGTTGACTACGGGACTAAAGAAAGAATTGAATTAAGCGTAAATGAGACAAAAACTCAACAACACTAACATATATGAGTCAGTGTACATTCTTTAAAAATTTACAAGACTCTTTTTTATATGACATGTCAAATACGCAAGTCCTATGTTAGAATATACTTCAAGCATTTAGGATACAACTTCCATAGATTGTTAGTGCAATACATCACATAGTCAACTCAAAATAAAGACAGACATATAAAACTGTCAAACTAAATATTAGCAGAAAGAATTCCATGAAAACAAACATGGGGCTTTAAACACAGACTTGGATTATAATGAGTTTCAGGATGATGAGCGTTTCAATATATTTTCACAGTTATATTTTATGTTGGCCTTAACTACAAAGAAAAGGGCAGATAATATAATTCAGAAAACAAAGATTCAAATGGTCTAACTACGGTTTTGATAAGAATTGTCACTGTTTCATAATTATCAATTATCTTATTTTTAAACATCACTTTAAAAAATTAAGTCATTTGAATTCAGTACATTTCTTTGTTTTCAAAATGAAGTAAACAGTTTTATGAATAAGATAGATCTATAGACGCTTTTGACTTTACTATTAACAATAACAACAATAACACTTTATTTTAAGAGGGTTACACAATTAGCTATATAACTAATCTTCCCTGAGGCCCTCACCATAAAACAAAATCACAAACAAAATGCAAAATTATATATTGCATACATTAGTATAAAAGTCAGGTATGATAATAATGTTCAATACAACTTGATAAAATGGAAAAAAATAAACGTGATGACATAATCAGTTTTCAATATTTTTTCAACAGGTTGATTTCAATAAATAATCTGTTATTTTGTATTTGAAAGAATTAACAATTGTAATATTTCTCAACAGTTTTGGTAAATTATTCCACAAGAATGGTCCAGAATACATAAAAGATTTTTTGAACGAATCTATTTTTGGTTTAGGTAGTATGAGGTTTCCGTGAACAGCATTTCTCAAGGGGTATGGATTTCTGTCTGAAACATAATGAAACTTGTTAGAAAGATATGATGGGGCATCATTTTTGATGCACTTAAATGTCATCACAAACTTGTGATATTTTATTCTCTGTTCAACAGTCATCCAGTTTAAGTGTTTGAATAAGGGCTCGGAAGGAGCGAAAAGGTCTGTTTCTAGTATTAATCTAGCAGCTCTCTTTTGTAATTTAAATATCATATTTAAACCCTCACTGCTACAACTACTCCACACTATACAACAAAAATCAATTAGTGGCATGATATAACCATTATAGAATAATTTTCTGCAATCTAGATTTAGACATTTCTTAATCTTTAATAGTAGATATAGTCGAGATGAAATTTTTGAGCAGATCAAATAAATTTGGTGTGTCCATGTGAGGGAAGGGTCAATTTCAATGCCTAAGAGACTTTTGCTTGCGGAAGATTGTATCACTTGATTGTTAATAGTTAAACAACTCTCACTGTAATGTGGCATTGCTTTTTGCTTTGTTCCAATAATCATATATTTTGTTTTATTCTTATTGATGAACATATTGTTATCATTACACCACTCCTCAACACCATGTAAATCTTCTTGTACCTTTGACTGCAGAGTTTGATAACAACTAACAGAAAGATGTAAATTTGAATCATCAGTGTAACAATTTTTCAAATAGATCGGAAGGTCGTTTATGTATATTATAAACAGAAAGGGCCCTAATATGGAGCCTTGGGGACACCATACTTGATATTAAGTTTTTCGGAATGAGCATTACCAATTTGTAGTTGTTGAAATCTTTCATGCAAATAGGAATTAAAAAAGATACAGCAGCATTATCAAATACTACATCAAAAGCTTTCTTAAAATCCAACAGGACTGCTAAGTTGATATTACCGTCATTCATATCCTGTACCAATTTATCTATGATATTGATAAGGGCAGTTTGGCAAGAGTGTTCTTGCCGAAACCCAGACCGTGCTGGGTGTAAAAGATCTAATCTGTTCAGATAGTCATACAAATGTTTCATTTTGATATCCCAAAAACGTCGCTATTTCATTGCAATCGTTTATATAGGTATAGCCAGTTGCCATTAACATGCTTCGTGAATTGTTGGTTATTGATCATGACTTATTCATAAAGATATATTAACAAAAATAGCGGACGCCAAGTCAAATTCAAAAAGATTGAAATCCATTAAACATGACAAAATTAAACGTAAAACCAGAGGAACTAATGGAAAACAACTGTCATGTGGTGGGTTAAAACTGGCTATGAATTATTTATTTGATAGTCATCATTACTGTGAACACAATGATTTCAAAACTTAATATTTACGTATAAAGGATTGATTCAGCAAAGTATCAAACATGACAAAAATGTATATATGTGTGTAGCATATTTACCAGGTTTATAATTTTAACATTTTGTTAGTTCTGTTTTTTATCAAAGAACTAATTATAATCCTGTACTCTTCAAATTTTTTTTGTACTTCCTTTTTATTTTTCCTATCTGTGAAAGAACAAGGTATGATAAGGAGCGTTTTTGCCCCCCTTCCCGAAAATGTTTATATATAGATCATTGATATTCTCTGTATGGAAACTAGACAAAACAGTTATTTTTTTGTGTTCCTGTGAAAGGAAGATTGCCTAGCAACGGTTTTATTATAGCCAAATTATTACTTATGCATTGCTTTCTCATTACAAATTGGCACAATTCAATTGTTTGTTTAACAATAAGTTGAAGTTGCAAATAAATAGTCTATTTCAATTTCAGTTTATAAATGCTTAACAACGACCTACTAACAAAAATATTGCCTAGCAACGGTTGAAAAATTGGTAATGTATGTTCTCTTAGGTATAGCAATGTCTGAAGATTTAGCTGTCATAACTGATTTTTCATTCAGATATGATGTCTGAGTCATCATTATTTTTTTTGAGAAGATCATATTGAGCATAGCAACTCAAACGCTGCTTAGCGATAGCTAAAAAATATTAAATTTAACTACAAAAATAAATTTGTTATTTTATTGTACAAATTACAGTAAAATGAGATCAGATTGGCAAGCAGTAGGAAATGAAAGTAATTCAATTGTATATAATGCTTATTAACAATTTAGAAACCAAGACAGTGCTTAACAACAGTTGAATAATGATTTTTTGGTTACCTGAAGTATGATTTTGGCATCATTATTCTATTTTGATGAAATTAATATCGAGCATATTAACTCATAACCACAACAGAAAAAAAAACATGATTAAATCAAAGACATCTACCTATGAATCGGTCATATTATTCCACAAAAATGCATAAATGCAAATCAGCTTGTTAAATAACAAACAGTAAGGAATGAACAGGTTTTACATTAACAAATTAGGTAAAATAAAAAAAAGCTTTATAATGACACTTATATTCATATATGATAGTGGAAGTTATGAATATAGCATTGGCAGTAACATTTACATGATGATTACATTAACAAAAACACACAGCGGTTGGATATACTATTAACAATTCAGTATCTAATTAATACGGTTTAAGTATTTATAACAAATACGCGTTGCTTGTTCAATGCCATTGTTTGTCAGTTTAAGTATCATACACTGTCAAGTTTTTATTACTTAAAGCAATAATTTAAATTGAGTTATACCGAACGCAAAGTTCAGAGTTCTTGTCGAGGTCAGGGTTAAAGACGTAAACAAATCCTCAGGAAGATGTGAAGACGAAGAAGGTGACCTTCATGAACATTTTCAACTTTCTCTGAAAATTCATTATTTCTACGATAGATTTCCTGAAATTAAGACATAGATCGCAAGTGAATAGTTGTATCTTTTGCAATCATACCACATCTCCTTATTTTATACAAAATATGACACGAATGTTTATATTGAAACATATACATATGTACTTGGTAAGAACAAATTTATGAAACCCTGAACATATTTGAATTTGATGAGAAAAGTACACATACTTCATTATAACGTTAATGTTGCAGATAATTAATACTAGTGAAAAGGGACACAGTAACAGGACACACTTTGAACCACAACCATGCAAAGTCCAGATTTATACAAAACCTTCAAGTGGTTTCTTGAGAAAAAATATAGATTAATCGATCAAAGACATCAAAAACCAGTTAAGAAATTCAAAAGTGTCATCAGAGCAGCTCCTTAAAGGACTATGATATTAAAAACAAATTATAGAAAGTAATATAATTTAACATTATTTCTTGTTATTAGGAAAGTGCATAGTTGCACCAGATGGCCATATTTATGACGATGACTGATTTATGTTTAAAATTCAATCGGACATATGTCATGCATATAAGGACAAGAAAACAATTAAAGTGTGTTGTGTACTAACCCAACGTTCGGAGCACAAATGGTGCTCCCGCCTGATCATAAGACAATATGAATTTAACAGTTATTATAATGATCTATCTTTAATTTTTATTTTGAATTACTACGCTTGTAGGACTGAATGTCCAGCCAAAAGGTTTCAGCTTTCCAGTTTTAGTAGTCACCTATTTCAACTTTCTATTACCAGTGGTCACAAATTTCGGCTTCTTGGTATTGAATAAATAATTGACAGTACTAAAAAATCTTATTTATTGCATTAGGGACATCAAACTGTAGTAGTGCAAATCATGTTTTCAATTATATAGCAAATGAGAAGGAAATGAAGTCCATCTACCGGTTTTTGTGAATATCTAACATCCACCCCTTTCTGACTTTTCGAACAAATACCTGGCATTTTGGGAGTATTTGAAAAAATGCTAAATCTTGTGGACATGCACGCTTCCATTATTTATACAATAAACCTACAAAATATTAAAGCTGTAGCTCAATAACTGTAGGAAAAACCACGTTACAAATATGAAATTGAAATAAGAGGGCATAGTTTACCTGTAACGTTAATCAGGTCAGAAGCGCCTGTTTTGTACTACCATACTTCTAGGAACCAGTGAACTCCGGGATAAGGTATGAATTTGACATGAAATGATTGTCATTTAGTTTAAACTTTAGACAAAATAGCTTTAAATGTTTGAAATGGCGGAAATAAACATACAAAAAGATATTGACTGTATTGAAGTACCCATCCACTTCCACTCAGTGTTTTTGTTATATGTATTTCTATTTGTATCAATCTGTTGAGTTAAGCCTTTTTCAACTAATTTTTATAGTTTGTTCTTATGTTGTACTGTTACATCATTGTCCCAGCTATAGGGAGGGTTGGCACCTTCAAACAAGTTAAACCCTGCCACATTTTATATGTGCCTGTCCCAAGTCAGGAGCCTGTAATTCAGTGGTTGTCGTTTGTGTAACATATTTTTTTCGTTTATTTTGAACATAAATTAGGCCGCTAATTTTCTCGTTTGAATTGTTTTATATTTGTCATTTCGGGGCCATTTATAGCTGACTATGCGGTATGAGCTTTGCGCATTGTTGAAGGCCGTACTGTGACCTATAGTTGTTAATTTCTGTGTCATTTGGTCTCTTGTTGAGAGTTGTCTCATTGACAATCAAACCACATCTTCTTTTTATATACAGATATTTTTTCACACAAACCTTATGAGTCTGTTTGCCATGGGTTTTATCCGATTTGTATTTATGCAAGTAAAATATGTTGAAACTAAGACTTTTTTGTGGCAGGTTTTATTTGAAAATCCTAACTGGAGCTAAGAGAATGAATGCTACTTTTGTTTTATGAATACAACTCTTCAAATTCAGTAAGTACAAAAGAGTGGTGAAATATATAAAAACAAATATGTACCAAACATAAAAAGAGCGTCAATATGTAAATTACAGTATACGTTAATTATTTTGAACTTGCTTTCAGTTTCAATTGCACTTTACACGGAATTAAGTTTTTTTTTATTTTCCTTTTGAAAATGCGTCTTGTAATCTTTTATACAATATATTTTTATGTAAAATACTAAAAATACACTTTTTCATATTGCATTTTTTATGTACGTTTTGTAGGTCAATTAATCAATATAAGAAGGGAAGGTTTTGATCTAAATAGTGTTATCACTGCACTTGTGCTTATGCCTGTCCCAAATTTTGGAGAATGTTGTCTTACATGCAGATTTTAATGCTTTTGTTGACTCTATCTACATTTCTTATACTCGTGAGATGATTTTAAGATTTTTGACATTTTGGCACCTGTAGTATTATCTGCTATTCATGTTTCCCTGTTATAATTTTCTATTTTTTTTGTATACAGTAATGTATAATTCAGTGTACAACAGTTGTCTCTATTCTAACACCGACGACGAGAAAATAACGACTCTGACTACCAATGTGGGTCTTAAACCGATCGTTGTAGACGAAATAAATATATTTAAATCTAGTTTTCTGTAGATGGTAAATCAGAAAATTTTCAAGTGCAAAATATATTGAAGGAAATAAACAATTTACTTCAGAATTATAAAACGAGTATAAATGTATTAAGACATTATTATAAAATTTATTTGAAAGTTTCAATTGAATATTTGAAAAAAAATTTGAATGGAAATTACTTCACCATTTTCAAGGGACACCACTCTGTATTTATGTAATTTATGTAATAAAGCGGTGTTGTATGCACTGTGATGGACTTTTTTGCCTGGGTTTAATTACACGTACAACATATTATCTTAAAGAGAGTGACATGTCTTGATGACTGGATACGTAATAGCTATTCTTAAGTGATATTCTGATTAATTGTGGACCCAGGAATAATCTCGTAACCCGTGCCGTTTCGTTTCACATATTATATTTTGACTTGTCAAAATTGTAAACAATCGGATTTTTTTTTATTTAAGACATGAGAGCCAACTACCATGATATTTAATTTAATGAGAGATACAGTGAAACTTCTCAAAATCGGCCGCCTGTCGGAAAACGGGAAAAGGCCGGTTTGCGGGGGTGACCGGTTTGTTGAAAATTGAAATCACCAAGAGTTACTTCCCTTTAATATATGTGTTTGAGTATATGTGGAAAATGTATTTTACCTTATTCAAAATATATGTTTTCCTCTGTGAATTTTAGTTTTGTATCATGAAATATATCTACAACTTCTATTTCATCTCATTTTATTTTTTTATTTTTCAGGAATAATAAATAAAAATACCATACATGAATGATATCTCATTATCAATTTATCAAAATGTTCTACTTTAGGTTTCTTCTACACTGTTTAATGATTAATTACGACTTTTGAATAGTATGTGTAATAGTTATAATCTGTCAAAACATAATTAGATTGGGTATTGAAATTGGAACAAAATTGACAGGTGAAAAGTAATCACTCAGCATTCAGGTGTCCTGATTGACCGGATTCTCTTCTTTGTTTACCTAACAATTATATGTACGGATCAGTGATCTCAGATGACAAGGCCAGTTTCATGAGATTAAATTTTATTGATGTTGATTAACTAAATACAAAAAAACAGACCGGTATCCGGATTAAAGGGGTGGCCGGTTTTATAAGGTTACATGACCATTTAATTGATTTAATTGGAAATCGGCCGGGACTTCTTGATTTGGCCGGTATTGGGGGAGAACCGGTATTCAGAGGGACTGGTTTAGAGAAGTTTCACTAATACACTATTACATAAAAGTAGAGATGATAGTTGAAAATTTCAGGATGGTCTACCTTGGCGCTGATGTCTAATTTCGTCTCCAAACATGACTAAATTGTAGATTTTTAACATTTTTCGTCGTTCATAACCTTTTCCAGGTCAAAACTTGCACAAATTTTAGCACCTCACACAACAAAATTAGGTGCTACGCTTACGAAAAGATACTGTAATTCATTCCAAAGGCAAGATGGGTTTCAACTTCAAAGTATCAAAATACGGGAAAAAGGGGGACAGAAACGGACCTTATCATACGTTGTCCTTTGTTAAAGATGGATTGACTAATATAAAAATGAATTATGCTAAACAACAAACCTTAACAAATACTGTAAACTAGGCTTGTTCTTAGTTGTTACTTACTGTAATTATCTGAAAAGCTGTAAAACTTGATCGTGAAATGTTCAAAAATATTAAAAATGGTGTTACTTTTTATCGTTAAGTTTGTTTTAAACATAAAAAGATATTTTAAGTAAAACAAACTAGGTAAAACATATTTAAACAAAGTGAAATTAATCAACACATACATTGTAGTAAGATGAGTTTTGTCAAATAAATCAAATATGCCTTCAAGACGAATAGTAAAAACGGTCGAATTCTAGAACTACATATACAAATGTATGAATTGTAATTCTAATCAAGTATATCTTATGAGGATTCATTTCTTCTACAGTTGTAAACAAATTTTCAGTATACACATATTACGGATGTACAGTATTGCATCAAATACAATTTTCAATAGAAGGTTGAGTTAACCATAAATGTTTGAAATAAACCATTTAAGCATTTTATCGGAAAAAAATCTATTTTAGAGAAACTAAAATATGTTGTACTTTTAAGCTTACAATTATAAAATGTAGTTGATAATTTTAAATACATTAAATGTATAATACGTCAGTGATGATGATAGAAAAGACTTCAAAACTAAATAAAACAGTGTTGATTTAAGAAACCTGTAAAATATCAATTTTGAGATGTTTATCACTTTTATGTAAGAAGATAAATAGGTTGTAAAAATAATGAGTAAAAAATATAACAAATGCTTTCAATTTAAAAATATAGTTCCATAATCAAACGTTGATATGGTTTAAACACGTTGGAGATTGCTGATTGGAAGATATAACATGCAATTATAATTCAATAGCGACCAAGTAGTAGTCTTGGTAGCACATATTTCCAATTGAAACCCTTTTGAAAAGTCACAAGTTTTACGATCACCATCACGAAATAGTTGACCGATACGATATGCCTGTGTCTCAACTCACTAACTATGTGTTTTTGAAGTGGTTGATTTGTAGATACAAGAAAAGTCTTCTGATCTGTAAATTACGAAGTTTGTCCTAGTTTCGATTGAGATATTTTGAATGAGATGGGTGCTGCATCTTTAGCAAGAGACATTCACCATGTCGACGCACGCGATCTGGATCTTTTTAACTTCATGCAATTCCCTCAGGTTTTTTGAAACATTATTTTTCATCTTCCTAGTGAGATCGTTTTTTGTGTGTAAATCTCGTTATATTACTGCTTGATAAAGACATAAGATATTGAGATTTCACTTGGAAGCTCAAATTTACCCATAAGACCCCTGTCAAAGGTCTGTTGTTGTTTATTTTTTTAATCTAGTTCTCATTACTCGTTCAATAGTGTAAAACATTTGTTTTCCTACACTTTACACAAATATTCTAAATCCAAACTTTCAAAAACAAGTTGAAATAATTGGTCCCACTATGTTTCATTCATGTTGAACGCATCTATCCCTTGCAATGAAGAATACAATAGATACAATTAAGTCTGCCTCATATCATAATTACATTGTACAAGTACTTGGCAATAAGGTTAAAAAAAACATGAGTTCAGCCTCCTGGTTGAATTTTGCATTTCCTATCATGATTTCCTTGAAAGAGGATTGCTGCAATAACGATATTGTTCTGTTAAAATTGATTAACAAATTAGGAAGTCATTGTATATGTTTATTTTTTTTTTCCCCATTACTCAGTCGAGGCAAATAGGAAATTGCATAATATTATGAAATATCCTAATTAAACACATTATTATGAAATTCAATAATATTAGTTATTCGAATAATTTTGTTGCTATATTATGAGATTTCGTAATTCATAAAATTATGGAAATCCATAATATAAGAAGAAATTTTGATTTTCAATTAATTTTTTCGTTCGTTTTTTGGACCCCTTGACTATTTTTGGGAAATTCTTCGGAGAAAAAAGTTATTTCTGAGTGGCGTTTATATCAGGGCGTTAGGAACAACTGTCAGATTTTCTACGAAACGCCTAAAATTCTCCCGAATCCCCGATATATGAATTATTTCGAATATTTGACAATGGGAGGTAATCCATATCGACTAAATGGGCAAATTGCGGTTATTGCTCTTTGATAATTATATTTTTATCTTATGTTGATGATGTGAATTTTTAAAATGTCTTTATTACTTTGCAGTGATTAACATCTGTTTACATCTGTTTACTTTAATTACTTTTATTCATCTTAAATCATATAGTTAGGCCACACCAATTAAATTCCTTGTTCGACAGACCAGTCCCCATAATATTTTTGTCTAAACAAATTTTTTTTTTTTTTAATATTCCCGCTTCCAGCATCTGGAAATGTAACTGGGTGTATTTCCCGCGCCTGTTTTTGTAAACATTTAAGAAATGACTTTAATATGTTTTCTGTCTATTCGAAATAACATAAAAAATGTGGTGCACACTTTTAAATAACCCGCGTTCTTAAAATTTAATTCTATAAAGAAGTAAATCATGATAAAAACGTTGATAACGTCTCGGTCGCATGACAAAATTATGTCTATGAGCTGATAGACAAAACACTTTCAGCCAATCAGAAGACGTGTTACATCCAATTAAATTATTACTAAATTAATTAGCGATCGTCAGAGCGTTTTAATCGACGTCAAATCGCGATCCATTAAACTGTCTCGAGCATAAACACATATTTCTTATCAAAGTCACGACGAAGAAACTAACAACCAACATACATGTATAACACAAAAAACTAAAAAGTATACACATTAACGAACACAATAAATCCCTAAAACCTTGGGTGAACTCAGGTGTTCGGGAAGGATAAACAACTCCTGCTTCTTGCAAGACACCCGCCTTGTTTCTAATCATAAGTCAGGTCTTGTGAATGAGGAAAGACATCTATGAAAGTTCAATGAAAATCATTTAAGACAGTTAAAATAATTATTGAATTATTCAGTTCGATATCTGATGTTCTTAGAAAGTAACAGTAATACAAGAAGCCATAAATATGATGCAATTAAAAGTGGGCATTACATGTTGGTGAACAGAAAAAAACACATCAGCAGTTGATATATTAAAGAAATGCCAAAGTTCAAGTTGTAAATCAAATTTCATACCATCTTGATCAATATTGTATGAACCTATGATTTTATTTTTCAAAAAAAAAAAAATATAATTGGTCGCCTTTACTTTTGAAGCTTCTCTTCAAAAATTTGTAATTTTTTTTTTTTAATTTTCAAATCGCTCGCTCGCACTAATTTCTGGAGTGGAAAAATCCGTAGAACAAGAAATTAAATTGTTGTGGCCTGAAAGACGTTAAAAATTAAACGTAGTTGTTAAGACTGTTGTCATTTTGAACAATAAAACATTGATAAAATAATAAATACATTTGGTGATAATGGTGTAATTTTTCCAAATAAAATAACGACAATTAACAAATGAATTTAACAGTTAAAAGTATATTTTGTTATCAATTTTGTATATGCAGATATTTACTTTATTTATTGCGTGTATAAGACACTCTGATAACAACAAAATAACGATAAAAATGGTTTCAAGTTAAATTATAAATGACATTGCCTTTTCCCTATTTTGTTGGGGTAATACATAACCTTTTGTTAAATGAATCATTGGTTAAACTAGGATTCACACATTTTGAGGAGATTCAAACTAGTTTTTAATCAACAAATAAAGTTGTAGACATTTTTCTTGTACATGGAAGAATCCTAAAATATAGCTTTGATCTATCGATAAACTCCAGATTTAGCATTATGTCTTTTTTTTAAACTGAGCCCTATCCGTGATCAAATGATTTCCTAAATAGTATGCAGTTGTCAAATTAATGGTCATAATGGAACGTTAAGAATTAAGACACATACAAAATGCAGGGTATTCGTAAACGAATAATTATCTTCTGAACGTACACTATCTAAATAAAAATCTAATCAGATTAAGTAGACACACTTCTGTATAATATCATTCCGAGTAATAAGTTTATCCGACCAGCTTACAGTTATAACATCACAGTTGTTTGAATTATTACAAAGAGATGTCTCACTATGCCTGTGATCTTGATTTAAAGGGGAATAAGTTAATATTGTTATCGTTATGAAAGTGTTCATTATACAAAATATAAATATTTAACTTAACAAATGACAAGAAGGGATACTGTGCAACGATTAAACAAATTAACACCGTATAAAATCGATATATTAAATTATTTCATATATAATGTAAAATGTATTCAGAAAAAAGTTAATCTCTTAATGAAATTTATTTTAAAATTGTTACTGATAATCTTATTTTCACAAAGTCTTAAGATTGTTAACCACAGTGTGTTTACGCACACCGGTCTATTCACTTGCATCAAACTTTTAAAAAGTTTTAATGTCCTTATGAATGTTATAAATTGAAACTAATTCTGATCCAAGATTATTTTTTTACGAAAGCACTATCATGATTAATCATTTAAAACTGATTTTAACAATAATCAAAACACTAGAGGTTTTCTTGATTTGTACGATTTATTCATATCAATTATTTATTACTTATATCCAACAAACAGGCATGATGAAACATCATTGATCCTGTATGTGTTCCAACAATGTTACAAAAGAGTGTGCGTTCAATAAGCATGATAAGTGATAAAACCTTTGAAGGACAAAATTAATGTACCTGTCGGATATTTTTATTATAGAACAAGTTGTCGTTGTGATGCATCGTTCTTTCATCACATTTAAATAAAGAAGTTATTCAAAACATCTTCGTTAAACCTGGTTTTACAGCTAGCTTAACCCCCCACTTGTATGGCAGTCGCATACAATTCCATTATATTGACAACGATGTGTGAACAAAACAAACAGACACAATAGGTAAAAATGTCAAAAATTGGGGAACAACAGTCAACATTGTGTAATAATCTTAATCACTATAAAAACAAACCAATATATAATAAAGAAATACAAAAAGGCATATAGACAAAGCACATAAGCAAAAATGAAAGACAAGAATACTAAAATTGACCATAACACAATGACGGGATGTATAAGTACAGAGCCACGTCATATGTAACAAAGAAACACAAAAAGACATATAGACAAAAAAACATTAGCAAAAACATGAAAAAGGAAAGACAAGAATACAAAAATTTACCATAGCACAAAACACAATAACAGAACGTTCCATCTCTTTTGAAATTCGTCTGCGATATCCCTCAAATCATTTGGGTCAGTTGGTTATGAAATCACCTCATCTTTATATTCTTCAACTATTGCTCGGCAAACCTCGGGTAAAAATTTGCTTACAGTATTCCGAGCAACTCTTAAGTCATACTGCTAGGTAGAATACTTTTCACCAGTAGCTTATTGTCTTAATGTGATGGTAAATTTGAAACCAGGCGACAAGGCTCTTCTATATAGAGTATCTGTCTTCTTGATTCTTGGTTTAACTTTTTCAAATATATGCATCGAACATCTCTGGTGGCATTCTCATAAAATTAAAGAAGGAAGGTTCATCCTCGAATCGTAACTCGTTCATCAACTGACCATAATGACCACACTGGAGCCTCCTTTCGGAGGAAAACTAAGATCAACCCCAACAGGCCTAAAAGTCTAAAGTTTCTTTGTATTCTTCTTATTCGCTTTCTCAATAACAATATCATGGCCAGGTCGTTAAGATTGTGTTTCTGTGTTAATGATTGTAGAAGAATAACTACATTTACATGGTCTTGTATTTTCATGGTTCAAATGAAGTTGATGTTTCAAACAAAACCTGGAGAGCTTTTTTTATATTTTATCTGACAATGACAATGAGCATAACTAGAACTCGAAATGGTCGTGGTATGAACGTATAGTCAGGTCGTAAGAAGAGCGTGATGAGGACGGCATGTGCGTGCTAGAATCGTACTATGGTCTTGAACAGGGTGATATAAACGTGGTAAAGTCGTAGTAGAAGCGTTGTTCGGTCGTGGGGAGAATGTGATTGTCGTAGTAAGGTCGCTGTGAGATCGTAGCTCAGTCTCTCTGACTAGAATCGCGCTTTTGCTACGATGGTACAGCAACCTGTACGATCTTACCACGACCTTAATGCGCTCTCACTACGCTTCTACAACGACCTGATTTCTCCACGACCGCACCACGATTGGGTTGAACATGTTCAAAGTTGTTCCACGCTCATCACGATTATGAAAACCTTACCATGACCGTCGACATTTGAAGTTATTTTTCAGAGATCGAAGTACGATCTGGTCTAGTGTGACGGGGGTTTATCATATTTTACTATATATATATATATAAGTGATAACAAATATTTGCCACTGGACGTTTGTTTAATTTCAATCACTTGTATAGTCAGAATAATGTTTAGGGTAATTATGAACTCCCTACAAGAGACCCAATGACCAAGAAGTTAACAACTATACGTCACCGTTGGCCTTCAATAATGAGCCAACACCGTTTAGTAAGCTACAAAAGGCCCCCAGATGACAAATGTAAAACAATTCTAACGAGAAAGAAAACGGTCCGATTCATGTACAAAACAAGGACCAAAAAATACATATTATTACAACTACAAACGACTACCACTGAAATACATGCTCTGAGTATACTGCATGAGACGGGGTTAAACTAGTTTTCTGGAGCCAAACCTTCCTCCTAACCTGAAACAGTGATGAAACAATACAGCATAATAACAAACTATAAATGTTCCCGAAAAAGGGCTTAAATCATTAGATATGAAATTTAGTTGATAAGGGCTTTGATCGTTAGATCATTACAAAACAGAAAAAAAACATCTTAACAAAACACAGACCGGACGTGGCAGGATATTTATATATACCTACAACAACAAGAAAGTCACTAAGAACAGATATGAGAGGACTCGCAGTTACTGACAGTTTATTCAAAAACAATAACAACTAATAAAAAAACATGTTTCTAAGACTAAAATATCAATCAGTACACATCCAACATCTAATCTATTTAGTGTAAAGGTGTCATTAACAGTCAGAAAAAATCATGAATTCGTGAAATGCTGAGATACAGTGAATGTGCATAATGATATAACAATTATATTTAGATTGGTTTTATTTTAGCGGTAACAAAATCACCAATATTCAAACAACACAGCTGTCTTTTAATACGCCTATGCCAGACCCAAAGACCTCTAAATTTCTATTGGCACTATCATTCATTGGCAAATGGTTTCTGTTAGATTGTCACAAACTGACCTTGTTACAAGAATAATAAATGTCGGTGTACCGCAATATTTATTAATATGGTAATACAAGTTTCAAGAAAGAGTTTGTCAATAGAAATGGATGTTTAAATATCAAAATCTAATTTCATTGAATATTTAAAGTTTCATGTTTTTTATATGATTTCTTCAGTAGTTTTAAAATTAAAAAGATTTGTACAAAAAAAGTGTCAGACAAGTATACGACAGTGAAAATGCAATCACACGACACCGAATAACGAAAAATGTATGACGAGATTAATGCATGAGTGTCTACATTATACTAATGTTTATTATTAATAACTCAAAAATCCAAATGGACAAAAACATGATTGACAATGTGACAACTATCCACCAAAGTTTAAATCAAGTGGATGAAAGCAATTATAGGTAACCGTAGGCAGGGTTTATATCCCTCCTTTTTCTCTAATATCAAAAACAGAGTTTCTATTGTTCCGGCTAAAAATCTATGAAAATGCACTGATATGCCTGGACTGGGAATAGGATAACAGGGTTGGTGTAACCCCTCTTCCTTTTTTATTCTGTTTTTCTTTGAATTAAAAATAATGAATGTTTTTTCTCTGTTAGATATTATCGTAAACACAATCTTACTTTTGAGACAGGGTTACTTGTGCCTACCATTTTCTCTTATTTCCTACATGTATGTGTTAAAAATCACAGAAATTTTAAATGAAAAATCGTTCAAAATCATTTCACGACCTGATTTGAACCAAACTTCAAGGAAACGATAAATTTAGGAACCTCTTTGGGAATCAGATATTTCCATTGAAGCCATAAGTTAGTGGTCTGATTCGTTACCTTGCAGGAAACGGACTCATAGACCAACAAAAAGGAGAGTGGTTTTTGCCCCCCTCCTTAATTCTTTTAGAATAAAACAAATCTGGATAAGCTGTATACTTTGCAGTAAATTAATTTGCATTTTGATTTGCTTTAATGATAGAATGGAAACAATTTGCACAGTTGTTTTCCTCCAATTCTAATAGTGACTTTAATTCAAAAATGTATTTGCTGCATATCAATATCTAGATGTTTGTATGCTTCTTTTGATCTCATTTGAAAAACAGTTTATTTTGACGGAATCGGTGTGTTTCATGGATTAACCAGTAGAGTATGGCCGGAATAACAGCATATAAGCAGAGTAAAGCTATCCATCCGTATGGCCAGAAGAATAGACATTTTTGCTATTTTCCGGCTAACCGGAAGAAAAGCCACTGCCTAAAAAAAAAGACACTAAGTATAGATCTGAGAGTACTCGCAGTTACTGACAGCTAGTTGAAAGCCAATGACAACTTATTATAAAGCATGTAAACATCCTAAGATTATAATATAAGTACATATCCAACATGCAATGGATTTAGTAAAAGCAGTCATTAAAGTCAGAGAAAAACCGTGTGCCATGCAAAAAAATAGGTATCGACAGAAAATTTTAGTGATAGCATTGGAAACATATAGATAACTCGAATGTCCTAGATTTTATTGTTTACAAAAGGTCTTAAACAGCCTGAAAAAATACAAACAAACGTCGTGCTGAGTTACTTTAGTCGAGCGCATCCGAGAATGTGTACTTAAATTGGTCCATTTTTTGTTCTTGTTACCAACTAATATTTTTATTTAAAAACTTGTTTCAGAGAAATTATTTCTTGCAAAAGCCATGCAAACAAATGTATCAAATCGAAAGAAAAGTAAAATAAAAAGGAAATCAGAAAAAAACAAATACACAGCTGATACGAACCAACACATTCGTTAAAATAAAAGAATTCGGGTTTGTAAAGTAGGAGTGAAACACAACAGATTTCTTTCCTAAATTGTTAAAAAAATTTAATTTGTAGTAACCCCTGGGGAAGGACGAGTGAAATGAATTGAGTGCTAGGGGTGATCCGCTGGAATCAGACTCTTTCCGATGCTATATATATAATACATGATATGGGTGCACAGTTCAGGGGCAATATACCACAAGGTCAGATGCGGATCTGTAAAAAGGGGGAGGAACCCCGACGAGACGACGTTCGGAGATAAACTCAGAAAAACAGTAAACAGTCTGTATAATTATAAATGTAGCTAAAAAGGATGAGCTTGGGCACCCTGCCCCTCCCCTCTCATATAATCCGCCTTTGAAGGTTAATATTAACACAAAAGTATTAAAAACTAGAAATCAAGTTTTCACATTTATAAAGATACATGTCAGAAATCGTTAATTGATCAGATATTTGTAAAATTGCATTACCAACTCAAATTATATTTAAGTATTATATATTGATATGGCATTATATCAGAAGCGGATTCATGCGGGGACGTAGCGGCGTGCATCTCCCCACCTAAAATTTGCAAAGCATGGGTTGTCTTCAGCTTAATAAAAGACATTTCGATAATTATAACTTAAGAAAATGTTCGCATCGCTCCGCTCGGCGAAAGTTTAAGTTTGTGCTCCCCTCCCCCTCACCTAAGATCCTGGATCCACCAGTCTTATCTGCCTTTTGTAAAATAAACCACATGCGAATACATTTCAATATTTTTTTGGTAGGGGTGAGCAGCTGAGACATCAAGTACCCCACCCTTTTCATATATTTTGTTTGTCAAAAATATATACCTTGTCATATATCAATTAAAAAAAAAAACCTATAGATATATTTGGATATTTTTCATCTTCTGGTACATTAGTATAGAGATTTTTTTTTGGTCCCGCTCATCATCAAGTTTATGTTAAGAAGCAACGCAATTGTACACACCTTGCTTTTCAGTTTCCTCTATTTGACCCTTTCATATTGAAGAAATTTCAATTTCAATAGACAATAAAATTTGTTTGGTAAGATAAATGTGGTAACACTCCCAGAGAGTTACACTTTCACAGGGTTTTATATTATATAATGAAAAACTGATAAAAAGTTACATTGCTCTTGACACTATGGAATTTCTTTTAATAATTGTTATCATGTTTCATTCATACAAACCTTTGAATGTTAATTAGGTGCACATGTCAAAATGGTCGGATTTATAGCATCTAGCTATATTATAACTACCATCAGTGGAAATACCACATTGGAATAAATAGAGATTAGTGGATTGACAAATAACTGATGCATTTACGACTCTGATTTTACCGCACCGAAATTAAATACTGACAACTGATTAGTTTCAAATACTTATGATATAATCAAGCAACCTATTGATATATTTAATCTGATTTTCTCACCCTTTTCATATATCATGGAGCATGAAATAGTGACCTATTCCAGCGGCTCATCCCTAACACTCATTACATAGTAAGTGCTCCCCCCCCCCTCCACACCCTAATCCTCTTTAAAACTTTATAAACACAGTGTCATTCCTAGTAAAATCTTACAATCCCCAAAGTACAAACGAATTAAATAAACAGCACAAAATTACTAGAAGACACGTTTTTTTTAATATATTATTCAGTTAATTTTACACATATTTAATTTTTTTCTCTCGAAAATCAATCAGCTAAAAATTCATTTTTCAAGAAGTAGAAGAGATAATAAAATAAAGGTAACGTAGTTGGTGTCTCTTGATCATGACAAGTTGTTTATGAACAAAATAAGTGTGTATGTTATATACTTTTTTACGATTCACATAACTGAGGCGGTTGTAAATTCTTAATGAAAATAAACCGAAATATTAAAGTTTGTAATAAAACACCTGTGACTTGTAAAAACTTTCTAACTACAAAGAAAGCATATGCCAAGTCAATCTTGGAAGCAGAATTTCTAGCAGAATCAATAGCAAACATCGGTCGAAACGTCATAGCTGGGTAATGAATATTCATATTTTAGTAGATTAACAAAACATGCAGCCATAGAAAGACAATAAAAACCGATACAATCTACAATATACATGTTGTATAAGAGATACAATATAGGATAGCTGCGTTCATATCCGTTGATATGGATATTTTAACACCCTGAAGTATCCAAGTTCACCCTGAGACAAAGCCGTACAGAAGGGTGTTAAAATATCTACAGGTATGAACCACCTGTGAACATATATAACGAATTCATCCCCGGTCTTAGTCCAAATCTGGCGTTTTTTAGATAAATTCGACCACAAAGTGTAACGTGAAAGCAACATAGGGTACTACTTTTGGTACAACCCTTCAGATGGTCAAATATAAGACGTTTTTAATCCAGAGACAGAGGAACTGGAATGGGTCAAATTTGGCGCCCAATGTTGTGAAAGTCAAACATCAAAGACAACAAGGAACAACCATGGAACTAAGGAAAACGCGCGTGAAGTTCCCCGGTGTAATAGGTAGCAACGTCCGGGTATATGGGTTTGGAACAACCCGGGGCTATGGGTTTTGTGACGACGTGCGTTAACCAATAAAAATTCTAGAAATATACTAGTACCCGGCCACGTCCCCTCTTTGAATTTGTTAGATGTATTTCTATGTGTATCCTTCTGATGAGTTAAGCCTTTTTCAACCGAATTTTTATAGTTCGTTCTTATGTTGTACTGTTACACCACTGTCCAAGGTTAGGGGGAGGGTTGGGATCGCGCTAACATGTTTAACCCCGCCACATTCTGTATGTATGTGCCTGTCCCAAGTCAGGAGCCTGTAATTCAGTGGTTGTCGTTTGTTGATGTGTTACATATTTGTTTTTCGTTCATATTTTGTACATAAATTAGGCCGTTAGTTTTCTCGTTTGAATTGGTTTACATTTGTCATTTCGGGGTCTTTTATAGCTGACTATGCGGTATTGGCTTTGCTCATTGTTGAAGGCCGTACGGTGGCCTATAGGTGTTAATTTCTGTGCCATTTGGTCTCTTGTGGAGAGTTGTCTCATTGGCAATCATACCACATCTTCTTTTTAATTTAAGCCGGGGATAAATGCTTATATTGTTGTTTCAAATTTTGAACAGAGTGTGATCAACCTTTGAGTTGGAAAATGAGTTCCAGTTCCAGTTCGAATTTAAGTTGAGTTCAAGTTCGTATTCGAGTTTGGGTTCGAGTTTAAAGTTTAAGTTATACTTTGAGTTCGAGAAAAGGTCCGAGTAATAGTTCGAGTGAGAAATCGAGTTACAAGACGAAGTAGAGTTCGAGTTAAAAATATTGTCAGACAGTAACGAGATATATAGGTTTTGTTGAAACATGACTAGAATGAATACTAGTATATAAAAAGATGAAGTTGAATAACAAACAGAGAAATCGTCAATATTAACATGATTATGAAAAGAAAAGAAAAGAAAAATGATTCTAGAGGAAACGGGAAATACATACATATTAAACTTAATCGTTAGTCACTAAATAAGTCTAATTTATAGTGTGTTGGTGGTGGTGTTTTGGTCTTGTTTCTCTATTTTTAACTTCTTTGCCGAAATTCTCTATTCTGAATGCATTACCACACCAGCATTCTCTTTTGTTTTGAACTATTTTCCTCTATACTGTTTAAAATTTTCGCCTTTTACTTTATTCTCTATTGTTTGCCCTGATATTCTGTAAACCCTATCCAGACTCTTTGATATGTATTCACGTGAGCATTATTTCATTTTTAGTTGGACTTGAGACTTGAAAACAATGTAATGATTACAGAAGAAAATGTTGTTTTTTTCTTCGTCGTAATAATTATTAAACAACGTCAAATAGTACAGTAGCGACATTTGGTAACGAAAATAAATCTAGTATTAAAAACAAAGTTAATATTATGTTAATTTTGAAAGAGTTTCCATGAATATCAAAATTAGAAATGCAAGTAGGCTACAATTGCAATTACAGTTTCATATAAACGCCTCGTTTTGACGAAGGAAATGACTTGTTATAGTTTTTTCCAGATTTTATATAGCTTGACATATGATATAGACTAGATTACATTCACTTCATTTTAACTTTGATGGATAGTTGTCTCATTGACAATCATACCATATCTCCTTATTCTTTTATAGGACTCTTATTGAAGACCATTTCCTAAAGATACTTGATAGGTTTTTTGTTTGCTTTTTGTCGTTGGATTGACTTCTTTTTTCATATAATTCATGTTTTGCAAATCTTTTTGTATTCATACCCTGAATTCTTCAGATTTAAGACTTCAAAGATCAATGTTTGCCACTTTGTGATTGATTGATAGATTTGTATTGGATTAGGCCACATTCAGCACTATTGACTATATCTTGGTGGCCGGGTTGTTGTCTCCAATATTGTATTAATGGAATAAACACATGTTATTTACTCTGTAACGCCGACATAATCTCATGCGAAAAAAAACCCTTTCTATTGAGGGGCTTCCGTTGATTGTTCGGGATATATAAAAGAGGGACAAAAGATACCAGAGGGACAGTCAAACTCATAGATCGAAAACAAACTGACAATGCGCAACAAGGAAAACAATCAGAATAAGTTAAAGCAGATGTCTTGTACAGAATGCATTTGCATGTACTCGATCGTAGTTATTACTCTTTGACTGATCGGAGATGGGCCGGCCGGTGGCGAACCCCTCACTGGTTGGGGACGAACCACGGAAGCAACAGATTTTACCTCATGAACCTGTTGAATCCTAAAAGTTCACCGGACAACAGTTACCGATAAATCAATAAATGAATGATATATACTCAAATCCGAACGGATGCTTACAACTTTCAAGTGTTTACTAGAACCAAGCCTAATTACCAACTGTGAACTGTGAATCGTGGAAATGCATGCATTTTGAATGTTCTTAAACAACTTTAAGTTTACATTGTATTAATCTTCAATTGTTTAAACCTATATGCATAATTCTAATAGTATGGCAAATTATATAACCGAATATGAAAAAAGCACAAATCTACAACGATTGTATCTAATATGTTACTTATACTATCCTAACGTTGACTGATTGATGACTGACCGATGACTGATCGCTAATTCTGTTTTACTAAGTACTAAAGGTTGCCACGGTTCTAAGCGTATAGACCATTTCCAACAACTCATGTAGGTGGCTATTGCAGAGCAGCAGGTCCATTCCTGTAAAACTCTTATGTATACTCTTTTTAAATAGCAGTTTTTTTGTTCCCCGAAACGCCTGATTTTCTCTAGACAAACTGTATTAAAGGAGTAAACACATGTTATTAACTCTGTAATACAGAAACTTGGTCAACTCCGCTATACAAAATAGAAAGTTAATATTCTTCCGGTCAGCCGGAAAAATAGACAAAGCATAGAATAAAACAGACTAAATAAAAAAAATGACGTAGATATGATTTTATCATTTCTCTTTTATATAAAAACAGAAAATGTCTGCAGATTTGATAATTTCGTGTAGAATTAAATTTTGTTTGAAATGTTGCTTATGAAATACGTTCCCACCGTACTAAGTTCAATGTATATTTCTCAAATAGCTGTATACTTCGTTGGAACACGCCGTTTAAGGGGTAAAAAGTTTTATTATACTAAATACTAGAAAAAAAACGCATCTTGAGAACTAATTGAAATGTCCAGTTAGTAGCTTCTATCTCTGTGCTACACAGGTGCTCCTAGAACGGAGGAAATAACTCAGGGAAGAAGACGACAACCAAAACACTGATGATTAAAACATTTCTCAGTGGTGTTAGTTCGTAGTATTTTTTATCTTCGAAAGGTGCGAGTCAAGTTCTGTCTCTGTGTGATACGGGTGCTCAAAGAACGGAGGAAATAACTGAGAGAAGACCATGATTTAAAACATGTCTTCAGTGATGCGAGTGTGTTGTATTTTTTTTTTTCGAGTGGTGCGAGTTTTGTCTCTCTGACATGGGTCCTCCGAGAAAGGAGGAATGTACGCACAGAAGAAGAAAACAATTTAATGAATAAAAACACATTTCTTCCGAGTTAATAATTAGTAAGAGTGTTTGAGTATAGCGAGTTGGCCGTTGACCGAGTTGTCATAAATTTAAAACAAATTGAATACAGAAACATTTCCGCCTGCTTACAATACGTAGACGGTAAGGAACCAGCTACGGAACTTTATTTGGGGTTGAATTAATTAAGCTACGCTAATTAGATAATAATCTATATTGTCATATAAACAAATCAAAAGAAATTACTATATGAAGTTATAAAGTACATTACATACACTAACTATTTATTGTTATATAATACTTCAGACGATCGCCGGCTCGGAGACAAACCGGCTAAAAACATTTGTTAACAAATGTAATAGTTTACATGCAGATAATTATCATATTCCCCATTTCCATTCTCAATTTTATCAGGAACAGACCGAAACTTAATCACTAGACCAATGTGTTGTAGAAGCTGTTCATTTTAAGGGCATATAAGTAAATAAACATTAAAATGAGGGGACAACAAAGCTAACAATGCACTATTTATTTTGATTCAAGAGCTACACGATCTTCCAAAGGTAATTATTTTTCTATGTGAAACAAGTGTTACACGAGCTTCCGAATGTAATACGTACATGTTTGCTTTATTTATCATTATGCATGTTATACTTCGGTATTCAGATATGTAAATATTCGGGGAAATCGTATGCTCTAAAAAAATAATCAAAAAGGAAAGAAACCCCGGAAAGATTCTCAGAGGAAAGATTAGTTTCGTTGCCAAATTGTTTAAGGTCTGTTTGAAGAAGATTTTGATAATTCATGTACATGATAAGAGTGCACATCAGAATTCAGATGAAATTTGGGAAAAGGTTAATATTTACATAATATTCCTGGTATACGGAAATGACCCTATATATATGTAGGACTCTGAACCACGATGGTACTCCGAACTGCGATGGTCACGCTGAAGTGCGATGGTTTGACGCTGAAGTACGTTTTTGATCACGCTGAAGTGCGATGGTGGCATTGTGACGCTATCTTGTTGATAGCTACGCCGAAGTGCGATGGTGGTTACGCTGAGGTGCGATGGATTACCCAACCTTTATTGTTAATGTGTCCCATGTCGACGAAAAGGTAAATTTGTTTGCTAGAAGCAGCGTTTCATGTTTATTAAGTAAATTATCGAGAACAGTAACCTGTTTAATTAAAAACAGTCATAACTAGATTTGTAATTGCGAGCAATAACGGATGGCACCCTTCTCCCCATTGCCACGGTAACGGCAGCCATTTTGAAAATTCGAAAGTCAAAGAGCGCATCTACACATGCCAATAACATTGTTGTAAAGTTTCATTAAGGATGAAGCATTTTGAAAGTTTAGACATTTTTGCTGTTTCCATGGTAACGGCAGTCATCTTGATTATGACATACCCCGATTGCAAATCTAGACATCTGGTTAACATTATGGTATTGTTCCATGACAATTGGTTCATACAATTCCGAGATATAAGCTGGACAAAAAAAGTGGAAGAAAAATAATAAGAAAAATAAGAAAAATAAGAAAAAAGAAAAGTAGAATAAAAATATTTCCAGTCATAATTGTAAAGTTGTAGTTCGCTTTTGGCAAAAATAAGCCAACGTTCATACAGTCATTCAAGACGCTACATACAAGATTATTTTCCATTAAAACCAGTGTTAATTTCAATGACTGATATTGTGATAGCTGTTTAAGATGCAATTAAATAAGGGCCTTATATTAGTTTATTACCGTCGGTGTTTTTTTTTTCTGCAACTGAAGAAAATATGGAATGTTTTTGCATATTCAACATGAATACAACTTGTATTTTTTTAATACTACCGAAAAAGGGATATAATTAGTAGACAGGGAAAATGTAAATATGATTCTTTTTCGAAATCTATAAAAGTTTTGTTTTTTTTATGTACGATGGAGCTTGGAATTCTCCAACTACATATGGGTCCGCAGAGGTACTCCCCGTATTATGATATTACGGTTAACGTGAAAATCATGAGAGCTGAGAGTTGATGATACTTTCAGTAATCTCAGATGAGAGGAACAAAGTAAAGATAAGCTGTTAACGCAGAATAATGTCCTAATGCAGCAAATTTAAAGAAAACAATCTATCATTTAGTATGTAGTAGTGGAACTGTAAAAGAGAGGCGAAAGGTACCAGAGGGACATTAAAACTCATGAGTCGAAAATAAACTGACAACGCCATGGCTAAAAAAGAAAAAGACCAATAGACAAACAATGATACACAAAACACAACATAGAAAACTAAAGACTGAGCAATACGAACCCCACCAAAAACTTGGGGTGACCTCAGGTGTTTCAGAAGGGTAAGCAGATCCTACTCCACATGTGGCACCCGCCGTGTTGCTCATGTTAGTACAAACCCGGTAATAAGTCTAATTCGGTAGGTCAAATTCGGGAAAAGGGGACAGGATTGCAGTTACGACATTAAGAACATATCCGTTATCATCTGTGAAACGGATATTCCAAATAATGGCTTATATAGACCACTCGGCGGAGACCATCGCACTTCAGAGTGACCATCGGATTTCAGCGTCCCCATCGCACCTCCGAGTCCTACATATGTATAAAATTTATGAAAAAAGGGAGCGAGATTTACTGTTTATTTTCATCTGTCAGTACTCATGCTTATTTTTTTCCGAAAATTTATTTTCAATTTTATATACACTATATAAAAATATAAGGAGATGTAGTATGATTGCCAATGGGACATCAAAGTTCAAAACAATTTCCGGAAAACAAATATGACAGAAAAGAACCAACAACAACCACTGAAATACAGGCACATAAAGAATATGGCGGGGTTAAACATGTTTGAAGGCGCCAACACTCTCTTTACCTGGTATAGTGGAGTGACGGAACAAAGCAGGAACAAACTAATTATGCAAAATAATAAACGAAAAACACATATTAGAAACAGCAAAAAATGACATTCGACGATTTATAGGCTTCTGATTTGGGACAGGCACATATAAGGTGTTTCGGGGGTAAACATGTTGGAAGGCTTGCACTTAAATATCAGTCCTGTTGACTATAGTTTCTTGCATTGTGTTTTGTATAATATTCTCATCCCACCTTGTGTAAGATTATTTATTTACAGTTCTTACCAGGCCGTCAGGATATTCTTTTCACCCCCACCCCAAATAAAATTAGTTGGATACTCACTTCGGAGGTATGAATGGGTGGGGAAAACTATTAAATATATGGTAAAGTTTCCTTAAGTGTGATATGAAATGCCCTGTAATTTTCTTGGTGTTAAGGCTGTTTTTTTATTCACAAATTTCCTTTCTTTTGACACTTTTGTATTCCACTTTTCCAACGTACCACACACGAAACCCAACCAATATTGATCAATATGGGAAAAGGTTACGTTTCTAAAATCTCAAGTATTAAGAAAAAGGTAGAGCAACAAAACCCCAGCGGCACCAACTATCAATAAAGTATAAAAGTGCAACGTTACCCCCCCCCCCCCCCCCCCCCCCTTTCCCCAAGGTACACACAAATTGACTAAAAACTAATGATCGGATGTAAAAGATAGTTAAGTCATCTGAAATTATTCGAGATTTCCTCATTTTCCTAACTCAAGTAATTACGTTATAATATCTTATCTATATAAATGGCATAC